>NC_081409.1:584099227-584816727 GCF_030272615.1 Cryptomeria japonica
TCAGAGGATGGCAACATCAGAGCCTATAGTTGGGGATATGGGAAAGTCCCATAGAGTCTTCGTAGCGGTTGACAACCACCAGGCAGAGCACCAGGCCACAGTCATCGAGGCTGTAGGTAAGATTAGAGGTAGCGGTATTTCTATATTATTTGACTTAGGAGCGACTAATGTTAGGGTTCCCACATATATTGAGAGGGGGGGTGAATCAGTATCTGACCGATAATGAGATTTTCTTGATACAAAACATGTAGAACATAAAGTAACAGTGTACCGGTATGCAAGAATTAATGTAATTAACAGAATCAAAAACATCCACATGAAAAGAACACCATAACACAAGATGTTTAACGAGGAAACCTGGTGTGGGAAAAACCTCGGTGGGATTTGTGACCCACAATATTCACTTACTAGCCAATAAGAGAATATTACTTACAATAGGGGTCTATACATGCAGGAAGGCCAACTGCCTAGAGCACACTACTCAATAAGAAGTCACACTGACTTACAATGAGGATTATGCAAATCCAATGATCTATACTACTTTACAATAGCATCTTCAATGCCAGATTCAGTACCGGTTCTTGCTTTGTTCTTTACATATACCCTTGACCTATAATTCCCACATTAGGTCTACCTTATAATTTTTTATGCTTCCTATCCATTTACTACAAATGTCTACAATGATCTCTTTTATATACAAGAGTCATTTTACAATTTTCCAAGTTGGCTTACAATAATAAACAAAATATTACATATCAAAAATCCTGTCAGCCTCTGTGCTAGTATACATCTTTTCTTCTATGCTGGTGTCAGTGCCGGTGTAGAGTGATCTTGCTGATGCCGATATAATGTCTTGCTTGAATAATGCTTTACTGGTAGAATGTCTTGCCGATGCCACAGGATTGCAAGGTTGCCTGTGTAATGCTTTATCGGTATAATGTCTTGTCGGTGCCATAGGATTGCAAGGTTGCCATCAATGACAAAACCTTCAATCACACACAATATCTCATTGGAGTGTCCATATGCCAACAATCTCCCCCTTTGGCATTGATGGCAACACTCATGAGAAATTTCAAAAAGATATCCAAAAATGTGTAGACCAAAAATGTTACCAAAAATGTGAGAACTCCCCCTGAGCATATGATCCTTATGTTTTTGAATTTTCTCATCCTACTACTCCCCCTTTGGCATCAATGACAAGGGTTAGTAGAGTTTGTAGTTGTACCAATCCATAACCTCAACCTTGTAGTTGGGTAGTTATTATCTGAAGAAGATCTCCCAAAATTAAGTTTATGCCATCCATAAACTTCTTACTATCTTTTATTGTTGTCTCAGTTCTGTTTACTGTACCAGTGAGATACTGCAAGTGCTCTGCTGGTGTTTTTCTTCCCTGTGTTAGTGCCTCTAAGATTTCCTTCCGCAGAGATGCTAAATAGTCCAATCTTGGACTTAGTTTAGATCTCAAGATTTTTGCCTTATTTATTATTTTCTCTTTTTCTCTTTCCAATTTGAGTACTTCTTCCTCAAAATTTGTTATCTTTTCCTCAAAAAATGATAATGTATTAGGTGAGTTAACAAAATTATCTACAAGTTTATTGATCTCTTCTTGTACCTTGCTCATCTTTTTGTCTACATCTATGGTCAAAAAGTTTGTCTTACAGGTGTCTTTGTATAGAGTTTTGTATTCTTTCAATAAATTACACAGTTCCGGTAGAAGTGTGTCAAATTCCTTGTTACACTTCTTTATTCCTTCCTCAAAGAATTTTTGTTTCTCTTTTTCTACAATTTCCTTTACAGATTCTACCTTTGTTTGCTCAAAATTTCTAGAAATATATTTACAAAGTGTATCCAATTGGCCTAAAGAATCTTTATTGTCTATATTACAATTAGGAGCTATTGATTTCAAAAATGGAATTGAATCATCTATTGCTTTATAAGCTTGTGAGCTATAATAAGTTATTTTCTTGATAGATTCAAGTAATACCTCAGTCACATTTGATGGTGACCCAACAAACTGAGTACCGGTGGAAGTGACCAAGCTTGTATTGACCTTTGGTAGGTCTGTTTGTGTTTGCATTTCTTTAAGCACTGGTTTTCCTGCTTCATTTCATACTGGTGGCATCTGTTCTGGAGCCTTTAGCTCTGTTGGTTCCTCTGTTTGTGTTTCAGATTCCATCTGTTTCTCTATATCTGCTACTATTTGCTCTATGTTTCCTGTTACCGGAGGCTCTTTGGCTATACCTAATTTATCTGTTGTATCCTTATCTACCACTATGTTGATCTTTTGAGTATCAACATTCACAGTATATAAGATTTTAGGATCAGGATTATTATCCTCTATATCCATACTCTTAGCTGCCGGTTGATCTTCAGTGGTTGTTGTCTTTACCGGTGGAGTATTTAGAGGAGGTGGGGGTAAGTTGTCTCTAATCTTGATACTTGGTGGTCCACCAACTTTACCTTTCCCTTTGTCCTTCTGATATACCAGAATGGGCTTGGGATTCCTATATTCTTCTTATTTTTCTTTTTCAACCAAGAATATATCCCAACCATTTTCTGTTTCTTCTGAAACCTTTCTAACTCTACCTACCATCAGGGAAATTTGCCGATGTGCAGTGGAAAAAACTGTCCAGTTGGCCTGAGCTATCAGATCATCAATTTCTTTAGGTGAGTTAACCGGGTATACTACAAGTAGTTTTTCTATTTTAATTTTCTTATCCAATTCAATTATTCCTTGCCTTCTAGCCTCAAGTCTTTTGTATAGTTCATCAGGAATTTCATTTAAGACTTGCATCAAAAACTTTTTATACATGTCCATGTGTAATATTACACTCTCCTCAACTTGCCCTTTCTCATCATCCGATAGGGTGTCATAAATTTTCCCTATGTTCTTTAGTTTACCTTCCTCTATGATCTCATTCAGTAATATGTCAAAAGGGGCCAAGTCTATGTTTGTCTTTTTCTTCTTTTTGGGTGTCAGCTTCTTTTTAGGTGTGACTTTCTTGACCGGAGATCTCACAGCTTGTTGCTTCTGCCTTGTCCTTCTAGGTGAAGGAGTAGTTGCCTGTGAGGGGTCTCTTTTCCTAACAATTCTTTTGAAATTTGCTAGCATATCTCCTTCTAAGGAAATACCTACTGGTGATAGATGAGCTTCAGGTTGTTGGGCTGCCAACTCATCTTCAGTTATGCCGATTTTCTTTAATACATCTTCCTTTATGGCTTTTTCTTGTCTGGATCCTTTTCTCACAAATGCCTCAACCTTTTTCACTCTCTTCTTAGATTGAATTTGACTTTCTATGGTCTCAGCACTACCAAATACTTCTTCCTTAGAAGTGCTTTAGCATAAGTTTCAATGATATGATCATCAGTCCCATAACCCATCTCTGTTACCCAAATTGTCCTTGGGATGACTGCTTCCATCCAAATCTCATCCTTTTTTATTACAAAACATATATCATCCTTGTATTTGTTGACAATTTCCTGTGATAGTTTGATTCTTTTGTTCATTCTGACCTTTAATGCTTGAAAATACTCATTGATATTCTTTTCCTTGTTTTCACCCATGTTGTTGAATAAGTCTAATAATTGTTTTCCTACCGGTATGTCAAATCCAAAATCTTTGTTGCTTATACCAGGGACTTGTTTGGTTATGTGTAGCATCAGACATACTAATAGATTTCCAAATCTAAAAGTTCCTTTCTTATCCTTCTTGATTTTGGCTAAGTTATCAATCAACTCATCTTTTAACCATTCGCATACATCAATTTTCACATTTTCTTTTACCATATCATGAGCACTCTTAATGCATAAACTGGAGACTAAGTTAAGTCTATTTGCATGAGTTGCTTTGTACCCTAAAATCATGCTAACAAATCTAACATTTGTATCAGTCACATCATTAACCCTCAGAGACCTTCTATCTGATGTTGCACTAGTTAACTTCATTACTAGGTCATTGGAGACCTTCTTAGTCTTGTCAGGTCTGTTACCGGTGGCAGGTAACCCTGTTACTGCTTTCACAACTTCCTTTGTAATTTTGTGCACTAAATCAAGCCAAAAGAATGAACCATGTACCCTGCTTAAAACTATCCTAATGACTTCCTTGGGAAATTCAGGAATGTAGAGGATTTCAGTGAATCCTAGGGTTTCAACAACTTTATATTTAGGTTTTACATTTCTGAAATTGTCACATATAACAGTCTTATACATATTTTTAATTTCTTCATCACCTAATTCCTCTATGTTGCAATGAATATACATTCTAGGGTCTTCTGCATAAACAACACCTTTTGGAATTTGGGAAAAAGCACCTGTATTGTCATCTTTCTTAGCTACCTCAGGAACTAGCTCAAACACGGGCCTAGGTCATTTTATAACTTCGACTACTATAGGGTTTTCTATGAATTCAGGTGCAGAGGAGGATGCCATGATGATAAATACCTTTTCTATCTTTGGATGGATTGATTGTTGAAGTGCTTTGCCTCTTTACTCGAAATGCCTTAGCTCAGAAATCTTCGCGCTCTCTGAAAGTTTGAATGCTCAGTGAAGTGAAATGGAGCCAAAACCTTATTTTATAAAGTCTTTTCTACTACCTACCACATTAATTGCTTGCCGGTAATGTATTAGCTTAACTTTATTTTCCGGTAATGAGTGATTTTTGAACTTCTTTTCTCTAACCGAGGGAATAATAGCACATGTGTCATTAGATTGCCAAACCCTCAAGATAATTTTGTTCAATTAGATGAAGAACATCCTCCTAATGGAGCATTGCTCTATCCTGCCGGTGGAGCATTTGTTGGTTCTACCAGTGGAGGAGTATCCCTAATATTTAGATCACCTTTTCTAATCCATTGCTTTGAGAATTCTTGCTTAACCTCTTCAACCTTTTCTTTACCTTTCAAACTAGTACTTTTGTTGTCTACCGGTGTACCTTTACTTCCACAAAATTTAGCAATATGACCAATCTTGTTCTGATTGATTGAAAAATAGGTTTTAAGGACCTGAAACCATTACAACATAGTTATAAAGAAAGCTGAGAAAGTAGAGTCCACATATAGAGTGACTAGTCAAAAGACCAGCAAACAGAAAAAATAGTTAAACAACAAAAAAAAAACAAAGAACCCAAAGAGACACTACATAGTAATTTTCTTTAGCAGATCCTTTGACTTAGTCACCAGCTCATCATAGGTCACCCCAACTACTTTTAGCTCCTCCAGGTCCTTATTCACTTTCTTTTCCTTCCTCTTTCCATGGGTGCGGGTTCTGGGACCTTGGGCTTCCCCTGTTCCTTCTGCATCCAGGTCAATTTCCTGGGTTTCCTTTTCATCATCAAGCTTGCTGATGAGGGTATGGGTGTTGTTGGCTAAGATTTTTAGAATGTTGAGGCTCTAGTCCGCAATGTTCTTGAGGCACTCCTCTATCTTGTCCACTTTGGCAACTGTGTCCGAGAGCATTTTTTCATTAGTTTCCTCCAGGGTCTTTCTATCCTGTATCTCCTTTTCAATTTTCTCAAACCGGGGATTAAAGGCATCTCTGATGTCTTCCGCTTTAGCAATTGTGTTCTTCAGATCTTCGATATAATCAGCCATAGTGTTCCCCTCTCCAATGTTAATAGTCTCTAGTATCAGGACTCTATTGCAAAGTTTTTTGTACTCATCCACAGTTTTCTTATTACCACAATAAGCCATTCTATGGTTTTCATAAAACCCTTCAAGGCCTCGGGAGGTGGACCAAGAGAGGGAGTCACTTTTCCAAGGGTTGTCTGTTCATATTTAGAAATATGGAGGGTAGAAATAGTATCGGTGACCCTAAGAGTCTCCTCCATAGTCTCCATATCCAGGCTTTGTTCAACTTCCAAGGCCCTTGTTTTCTTGTCCTCTTCCAGTTCCTTGCCGGTCTCCTTCGGTTCTTTGCCAGTATCCTCTATTTTCTTTTGCTTCTTCTTGGGCTGGGCTTGGTTCTTACTTTTTTCCTTCAGCACCCCCTTAGGGTTCTTCTTCTCCTTAGGGACATCAGAGTACTCTTCTTCTGAAGAAATACTAATCAAAGGTTTGCTTTGGGGTTTTTTGCTCTTAGAAGAAGAGGGTCTTGATTTCCTCTTCTTACTACTCTCATACTCTGAGTCATTAGAGCTTTCCTCATTATCAGTTGAGGAATCATTGTCTAATTCCTCCTCCTCTGAGAAATTAGAATCTGACAAATTGTCTTCCGAATCCACAAAGAGCTGCATTTGGTTGATTTTACTAGCCTTTAGATGGTCATAAATGAGGACCATAAGTCCCTGGTGCATTGCAGTATCACCCCGAGGATTTTCTTTATAGGCTTTTAGGGAGGCATTCATAGAACAGAGCAAGAAGTAAGGGAAATTCACCTTATCATTATGCCTAAAATGATTTAAGAGGACAAAATGATACCCATACACTTTCATAAACCTACCATCTAGCATTATATATCTCATTAAAACAAAGAGAATTTCCCACCAGGGTTTTGCAAAAGCCCTAGGCAGGTAATAGGTTTTACTCAACTTTACCAGTCTTTTCTTCTCTTTCTCTGTGACCGGGTACCTTTCAATGGCTTCCCTACTGACCTTCCCATCTCTATAGAAGTTGCAGCCCTACCTTTTGAGCCCCGTGGCTTTAGCTATTAAGTATTCATCAATTTCCACCAGCTAGTCACCCATTTTAAGCATGCCCTTCTTCCAATTTTTGCAGAAGAAGCTAGTTATCTTTCCATCCCGACCATGGAGTCTCTCAATGCAGCTCGAAAGACCACCCTTTTGCAAAATTTCCCACACCTCTTCTTTTTGTTTCCACTCCTTGCAACTTCTTGGCTCATACCTTCTCTTGTTTCTACCCATGGTGTCATTTCTCATAGTCAAGTTTAGATTACAGAATTGGTGAAACAGAAAGCTTGTCAAAGTTAAAACATAAACCTAGAAAGCATGCATAGCAATTATGATTTGATGGGTTATAACACACGTTCTACTGGCTTTGATATTATAATGAGTAATTCCCTCATTATAGAAGTAACTCGAAGTGCTTACTTCAGTACTTATCATAATTGCCCTGTCAATCAAGAGTCTTTGGGGTACTTCGATATCTTTCATTAATTATGATTTGTTTGACATCTTTAGGGAGACCGCTCTCACCTGTCCATGTGGTAATCATCTCTTTCTTAACCACCACGTTTGCAGCCCAATCAGCAGAATAGTTGGCATCCCGATAAATATGAGATATGTGGCATTTTTTGAAGGTTCTAATGATATCAATGGCAGAAAAAATTATATTGTGAATCAAATAAGAGGGCTTTGATGTCCCATTGAGACACTTAATTATATTATTGGAATCCCCTTCTATCCAGAGATAGGGATAGTTCCATTTTTTGGCTAGAATAATGCCTTGAAGGGCTGCCATAGCTTCCACTTTATGATTGGTTTGAATGCCAATAGGGACAATAATCATACCTTTGCAAATGCCTCTGTCGTCTCTGAGAATAGCTCCACAGCCTGAGGAACCTGGGTTTCCTTTGGCTGCACCATCAAAATTGATTTTGAGCCAACCTTGGGGAGGGGTTTGCCATTTAACTTCAAGCCTTTTATTATGACTGATATTATGACCATCAGTGATCTTCATATTCCAAGCTCTTAAGATATTTGACTCCAAGGAGTTGTTAGAGTAACAAGTGACCTCCATAGTTCCCATATTTTCCTAAATAGCCCTCTGAATTTTTTGAAAAACAATGTCTTGATTTAAGGACACATCCTTGAATATTCGGTTGTTTCTTTCCTTCCAAAGACCCCACAAAATGTGTGGAAGAGAGAGCTGCCATATACATCTCAGAAAAGAGTTGGTCCAATGAATTTGCCAGGAGGAGAACAAATCTCTGATGTTACTGGGAAACACCCAAGCTAGACTAAAGCTCTTGAGGAAGCTTTCCCAAATAGAGGTTAAGAAAGAACAGTGGAGGGAAAAATTGTCCACTGACTCTTCCTCTTGAAAGCATAGAACACACCTATTTGGAAGGGCAAAAACTCTGCATTTTAGGTTGTCAATAGTAAGGATCTTATTCTGGAGAATAGTCCAGAAGAACAAATTGATTTTGGGAGTGAGACCTTTTAACCAAGCTTTAGACCAGAAGGGATTCATAGGAGGGGAGGGGGAGAGGATACGATACATAGAAGATACAGTAAAAATACCTTTGGAGTTATATTTCTAGATTAGGGAATCCTCTTCCTTATTCAGCCAAATAGCAGACAATTGGGTTTTGAGCTTAGAGAGACTGGGATGAATACTATCAATGTTTTGCCAGTTGTTCCCATTCCAGTAATCTGCCACTAAGGTACCAAAAGAGACAATATAGGAGGGGGAATGAGAAGCCCACTCATAGAAATCCATAAGGGGTTTGTCAAAAAGCCAGGGATCCTCCCAGAATCTAACTTTTCTACCATTTCCAAGTTTCCATGTCACCCCTTTAGCAATCACATCTTTACATTTAGAAACATAGTTCCAGATATGTGATCCATTTATGCTGATATCTGAATTAAGAAAAGAAGAAAGAGAAGATGACAGAAGAGAATACTTACTTCTCCAAATTTTGCACCATTCAGAATCAGAGTGAAACCATCTCCAAGCTTGTTTAGACAAGAGAGCTTCATTTAAAGTGCGAATCCTCCTGAGCCCTAGACCACCTTTGCTTTTTGGCTTGCAGACCTGATCCCATGCCACCAAGGGCATTCTTTGCTTTTCCTCAACCCCAAACCATAGGAATCTTCTTTGAATTTTCTCAATAGCTTCAACATACTTGACTAGAATTCTGAATAAGCCCAGAGCATAAATGGGGTAACTTTGGAGAGTAGCCTTAAGGAGAAGGAGCTTACCAGCTTGACTTAAGAGAGCCCCTTTCCAACCTGCAAGTTTTTTGTGAAATTTATCTACCAGCGAACTCCAATAGGAGTCAGGAGGGGCCATCCCCATGGGGAGACCAAGGTAGATAGTAGGAAGGTCAGTAATCTTACACTCCAGAATTTTGTTGATCCTTTGTTGTCTTCTCTCTGAGGTATTAATGAAAAAGACATCACTTTTGGCCCAGTTTATAATTTGCCCCGTAGCAGAAGCATATTTACACAAAGTATTCTTCATAACTTTAGCTTTTGAGATGCTTGATTCCCCCATAATTATAGTATCATCAACAAACTGCTGGTGTGAACAAGTAAGGTCAGTAGAAGAAGGTTTGAGGCCCTTAAAGGATCCTATCTACACCAAGTTTTCCATGGTCCGACCAAAGCATTCTGCCAAAATAATGAAAAGGATGGGGGAGATAGGATCTCCTTGCCTAAGACCTCTCGAAGCTTGGAAAAAGGTTGAAGGAAAACCATTGACAAGAACAACAAAGGACGTAGAGGTGGTAAGTTGGGAGAAAAGATCCACAACTCTTGGGGCAAACCCAAAGGAAGAGAGAACTTTCTGAAGAAGAGACCAGTCAACCCTATCATAGGCTTTGGAGAGCTCGAGCTTAAGGATGAGGCCCTACTTCTTTTCTTTATCAAGAGAGTGAATATTATCATGAACAGTAATAATGGAATAGAGAATTTGTCTTCCAGGAACAAACCCATTCTGCTGGTATTTAATTAAAGCTGGGAGAATAGACAAGAGTCTAGAAGTCAAGACCTTAGATATGATCTTGTAAAAGGAATTGCAGAGGCTAATAGGTCTGAACTTATCCAAAGAGTCAGCACCTTGAGTCTTGGGGATGAGAGCAATAAAAGTACCATTGATTTCCTTCAAGAGTTTTCTAGCCCCAAAGAATTCCTTTACCCCATTAGCAACATCAGTCCCGATAATGTCCCAAAACTCTTCAAAAAAGAGCATTGGGAAACCATCAGGACCAGGAGCTTTGTTTCCATCAAAGGAGAAAACAACATTTTTAATTTCTAAGGTGGAAGGAATGGAAGAGAGAAATACATTACTTTGGGCATCAATGAGACGAGGAATGTTTTGGAGAAAAGAGGACTAAGCTTCAGCATCAGACTTTGATCCCTCGTTAGGAGGTCTGAGAAATACCTCTTAGCTTCATTCCTGATTTCATCTTCCTTGACCAACTCCCCACTGTCCACAACTAACTTGTTAATCCTGTTGGTTGCTTTATGTTTGATGGTTGACATATGGAAGAATTTTGTATTCCTGTCTCCTTCTTTTAGCCACATGCATCTCGATCTCTACTTCCAGAACATTTCCTCTTTAGCAATAATATCATGGTATTTCTTAAGAATCTCATTCTCCTTAGCAATAGAAACAGTATTGAAACCATCCTTCTGGATCTAGTCCTGTATTTCTTTAAGGTTTTACTGAATTTTACTCTTAGCCTCAAATATATTCCCAAAGCTATTCTTATTCCAGATTTGAATGTTGTCCTTCACACTTTTGAGCTTCTTAACAACTTTGAACATTGTTGTTCCCTCAACTTGGATACTCCACCATTTTTGAATATATTTTTTAATGTTAGGGTGAAGAGTCCACATTTTTTCAAATCTAAAGGGATAGTTTTTTCTTCTATTGATCAGATCAGCATTGAAAGTGATTGGAAAGTGATTGAAACCAACCCGAATATGTGCAGACAAAGAACAAAAATACTGACTGTACCAATCATCAGAAATTAGAGCTCGGTCAAGGCACACTTGCATAAGGTCATTACCATTTCTTCTATTAGTCCAAGTGAAATTACAACCTTGTATCTCCAAATCATTAAGAGCTAAGAAATAAATAAAATCCATAAGGGCCATCCTACCTTCTAGCTGAGGAGGACTGCCTCCAAATTTTTCCTCCTCTTTCAAAGGTGTATTGAAATCCCCCATAACCATCCAACTTAGATTTTTGAAACTTTCCCTAGCTTGTCTAATCCTTTTCCAAAAAGAGTTTCTAGCCTTTAAGGTATTAGGAGCATAAATGTTTGTGAGAACCCATGAAAAGCCATCTTTAAGATGCTCAAATTTAATACAAGAAAAATTACTTTCTTGAATAATGACCTGACCTTTAACAGTGTTGAGATTCCAGATGGTTGCAATGCCTCCAGAAGCACCCTTAGAACTTCCCCCACTAATATTACCATTTTTGAAGAACTTCAAAGATTCAACTTTTTTTCTACTCATTTTGGTTTCTTGAATAAGAAAAATATCAGGATTGCTATCTCTTATCATATTCCTAATAATATCATATTTATGGGGATTTTTTAGACCCCTTAAGTTCCAAGAAATTATCTTCATAGCTACTTACCAATTCCTAGCTCCTTGAAAGTCTTTTGAGTTCCATCTGCTATGTTCTTACTAGCCTCCATATCTCTAACTTTGTGGTTAGAGGGTCATCCTGGGGAAGAGGAGACACATCCCACATCAACTTGAGCTATTCTACTGGATTTCCTAATCAGGGATGTCAAGGGTGTTGCTGCTTTCTTACTCCTGTGTTTAGGCTGCTTCCATTTCATTTCTGACACAAGAGCCACTTTTGGATTGATGAGGATTTTGGAAATTTCATCTTCATTACCCCATTTAGGAATTCTAGACTCAGTTGAAATAATGTTTGTTGTTCATGAGTTTTGATCTGAATCCGAAAGACTCAATCCCAAAATTGTACACTTTTGGGCTTCTTGCATTTCAGAACTAGGTATTGCTACTGAAGAGTCTGTCCTTTCAACTTGTGGATCTCGGATCTCACCTTCCTCAAGTTGGTAGTCTCTAGCTTCCACTACCTTGTTTTCATATGTGTCATCAACCACTTCATCTTTCGCATTTGGAGGATCATTCTGATCATTCAAATCCTTTTTTTGTGTTGTTTTTATGGGACTAGCTTTGGTTGTTTCATTTCTATCTGCTTCCTGTATCGTGGGACTGAAGATAGAGTTTGAGGCTTCCTTTTGTTCCCCCAAAGGAGAAAATTGATTGGAGTTTTCTTCCTTATTTTTTGTATTTTTAACTTGCCACACACATTTCTTTGACACATTCTGACTTTCAACCTGAGGTTTTAACTGATTAGGCTCTGCCTTTTGCTTTTTTGGGCAAGATTTTGCCCAATGACCTACCTTTTTACAGTGGAAACATGCAAAAGGTATAGTTTCATATTCTATATGTTGCTTCCAAGTTCCCATTTTTGAAATTAGATCAATCTGTTTCAGCATATCTGCCTCAGGGGATACTCCAACATAGAACCTTGCATGGGTTAATCTTCTTTTTGAGGTAGTGACTGGGTTTATAGAGAATAGCTCACCAAAAGAACTTGCTATTCCAGAGAAGATGCTTTCTGCCCAATACTCAAGAGGCAATCCTGGGAGTGTTATCCAAACTGGAACCTGTGCTAGAAGAGAATCATTCATGTTCAATTTCAGATGCCATTTTCTTAGAACCAGGGCTGTCTTTCCCACCATCCAGGGACTCCCGCACAAGATCTTAACCTTATTTTCTTCGCATGAAAAAGAGAAAGATAGAAGACCTTTGGGTAGTGCTGAGACCTCAATGTTTCCTTTAAGGGCCCATTTTTTATTAACAAAGGCCCTAATAACTTCAATGTTTGGGCGCGGACCCATAAATTTCCCTACCAAGGAATTTGACATACTGTTGATATTATGGTCCAAAACTTGGTCAGGGATGGAGATAGAAAACTTACCACCAGAAGGGTCAGAAATGTTCTTAATAGGAGGAAGGGAGGATTTATCAGTTGGTCTAGTTCCAAAAAGGGAAGACCATTTTTTCCCCTCCCTCCTGTTATCCATGAGGTCAACTAGTGGCATTGGCCCCCCATTGGACCCTTCCTCCAGATGCCCAAAAGAATCCACTATCATGGCAAATAGAGTACCATCGGACTATGAGTCAGCAACAGGAACTAGGAAGTCCAGGGCTTGTCCTTATCATCAATAGGACTAGCACCATTGATCTAGCCTCTCTCACCATTGGAACCAGGGTTCTCGCCTTGCTGGAAATTTGAATTTTGAGCTCCCACTCCCGCTCCTCCCATTGCACTCTGTTAAAATGGTTTGACAAGTTACATGCATAACAAGTTACATAATTTTTCTGAATAGCTTTCCCATAACCTATGCCCGTTTGTGTTCTACATTGATTTGATAAATGACCAAATCTTCCACAAACATAACATCTTACATTCATTCTACAATTTTTAGAGTTATGACCAATTTTGTTGCATTTGGAGCATTGACCAGTGGGAGGATTGATATTCTAATAATTCCTAGATCTACATTCATTTTCCATATGACCATATTTATTGTAGTTAAAGAATTTTCCATTGAATTTGTAAGTATTAGAAGGTCTTACCGGTTTGTTGTGATCTTGGGTATTTGCAGTATCAAAGCTTTCTCCAACTTCAAATCTAATTTCAGAAGTGTCACCTTTGGGTTTTTGATTCTTCAATAAGGTACCAAGTTCTTCTGAGCTTTTCTTGAATTTTTCTTTGTGTTGATTTGTTGTTTCCAATTCCCTTTCCAAGATTTCTTTTTGTCTCATTAGTTCATTCGAGTCATTCTAAGTATGCATCAGATCTGTTTTCAACATGTCATTTTCATAGCTAAGTCTTGTGTTCTCATTTGCTGCATCACTTAGTCTTTTGGTCAATTCTTCTTCATTCTTGTTTCTATCTTCAATCTCTTTACAAAATCTCATAGTCATATCCTGCATTTCATTTTTTGTTGTCATGATCTCTTGTTTCAATTTACTTATCATATGATTAAGTGATTCCTTTTCATCATTCTCATTTTGCAATTTTTCACAAAGTTCTCTTCTCTTATTTCTTGTAACAGTAAGATTTTCTTGAAGTGCCTAAATAATATCCTGAGCTGCTTTTAAATCATCTTCTAATTTGATATTTTTCAACTTTTCTGCATCATAGTCAGTAAGAGCTCCTTCAAGTTGCTTCATCAGATTTTCCATCTTTACCGGTGTCAATATCTTCCTCAAGCTGTTAGGCTTCTAAAAATAGAGGACCAGGCTCTGATACCAATTGTTAGCGTTCCCACAGATACTGAGAGGGGGGGGGGGTGAATCAGTATCTAACCGGTAATGAGATTTTCTTGATACAGAACATGCAGAACATAAAGTAACAGTGTACTAGTATGCAAGAATTAATGTAATTAATAGAATCAAAAAAATCCACATGAAAAGAACACCATAACACAAGATGTTTAATGAGGAAACCCGATGTGGGAAAAACCTCAGTGGGATTTATGACCCACAATATTCACTTACTGGGCAATAAGAGAATATTACTTACAATAGGGGCCTACACATGCAGGAAGGCCAACTGCCTAGAGCACACTGCTCAATAAGAAGTCACACTGACCTACAATGAGGATTATGCAAATCTAATGATCTGTACTGCTTTACAATAGCATCTTCAATGCCAAATTCAGTACCGGTTCTTGCTCTATTCTTTACATATACCCTTGACCTATAATTCGCACATTAGGTCTGCCTTATAATTTTTTATGATTCCTATCCATATACTACAAATGTCTACAATGATCTCTTTTATATACAAGAGTCATTGTACAATTTGCCAAGTCAGCTTACAATAATAAACAAAATATTACATATCAAAAATCTTGTCGGCCTTTGTGTCGGTATACATCTTTTCTTCTGTGTCGGTGCCGGTGCTGGTGTAGAGTGATCTTGCTGATGTCGGTATAATGTCTTGCTTGAATAACGCTTTACCGGTAGAATGTCTTGCTGGTGCCATAGGATTGCAAGGTTGCCTGTGTAATACTTTGCCGGTATAATGTCTTGCTGGTGCCATAGGATTGCAAGGTTGCCATCAATGACAAAACCTTCAATTACACACAATGTCTCATTGGAGTGTCCATATGCTAACAACTGACTCCTTTATATCTCCGTTGGTTGTGGAGTGTTGCGGGCTAGTGGCAGTTAGGCAAGGTGTCAACTGGGAAGTGGAGTTAGCTTCAGGGGCTAGAGTGTCAGTGGATTTAGAGGTTAGGGGATGTTCGCTCCAGATTGGTAATACCACCACCATAGTAGACCTTAAGGTTACACCACTCAGATCTTATGGCATCGTACTTGGCATGGATTGGCTTTACGCCCATAGAGACAAGATGGATTGTTTCTTGAAAAAGATCGAGTATGAGGATGATCATGGTGCTCCCATAGTAATCACTGGGATTCAGAGACCTATGTCTCTTCGTATGATATCTGCTATGTAGCTTAAGTGGAGCATGCAGAAGGGATGCTAGTTGTTTGCTATCACTACCAGTGACAGAGAGGAAGAAAATGAGAAGGAGCCTTCCATAGATGATCATCCCATCCTTGAGGCATTTGTAGATTTGTTTCCAGCCAAGCTACCTGGTATGCCGCCTAGCAAAGAGATTGACTTCCACATAGATTTGTTACCAGGAGCTAAGCCAATTTTGAGAGCACCTTATAGGATGACCACTCATGAGCTTAATGAGATCAAGATGCATGTAGAGGAACTCTTAGAGAAGGGTCACATTCATCCTAGCGTGTCCCCTTGGGGTGCACTAGTCATCTTCGTGAAGAAGAAGGATGGGTCTCTTTGGTTATGCATGGATTACTGGCAACTGAATAAAGTAACCATCAAGAATCGATATCCGTTGCCCAGGATTCATGACTTGTTTGATCAGCTTTAGGGTGCTAAAGTGTTTTCCAAAATAGATCTAAAGTTAGGATATCATCAGTTGAGGATTGTGGAAAGTGATATCCACAAGACCACATTTCGCACCAGATATGGCCACTATGAGTTCACTGTGGTCCCATTTGGTCTTATGAATGCTCCAGCTATATTCATGAGTCTCATGAATGGGGTATTCCATACCTTCCTTAACCTTTTTGTGATTATGTTCCTCGATGACATATTGATTTATTCTCAAAATGAGAAGGAGCATGAGGAGCATTTGAGGCAAGTTTTGTAGTGTTTGAGGGACAACCAGTTGTTTGACAGTTTGTCAAAGTGTGCTTTCTTTAGATCAGAGGTCAAGTACCTAGGGCATGTTATATCTGACAATGGGATCTCAGTTGACCCATCAAAGATCAGAGCTATTATGGATTGGCAGGTGGCTACCAGTGTGACAGAGGTCAGGAGCTTCATGGGTTTAGCAGGATACTACAGATGCTTTGTTGAGGGATTTTCCAGAGTTGCACAGTCCATCACATCCCTCTAGTGAAAAGGGAAGAAATTCAAGTGGACAGAGAAGTGTGAGAGGGCTTTGCAGGATCTGAAAAGGGCACTTACTAGTGCACCTATTCTTATTGTGCCAAACCCCATGACCAACTTCATGGTATGCACAGATGCTTCCTTAGATGGATTGGGAGCAGTTCTTATGTAGGAGGCTAGAGTTATAGCATACAAGTCTAGGAAACTTAAGACTCATGAGCTCAACTACCCTACGCATGACCTAGAACTTGCAGCAGTTGTACATGCACTTGTGAAGTGGAGACACTTCCTTTTAGGTCATCACTTCGAGCTTCATTCAGACCATCAGAGTTTGTAGTACATCTTCACCCAGCCTAACCTTAATACACGTCAGAGGAGATGGATGGAGTTCCTTTGTGAGTATGATTTTGATGTCCACTACATCAAAGGGAAGGAGAATGTAGTCCCTGAGTAGGAGACGACATGAGGTTTACACCATATCTATGAGCATAGATTTGAGAGACCATATTTTGTAGTGACTGCCAGAGGATGGATGGTATCTAGAGGTTTGTTAGAGGATCCGCTCTCAGGAGGCCTTGGAGGGGAAGTTTGTGGATTACTCTTTAGAGCCCAATGGTTTATTACGCCATAGAGGGCACATCTATGTACCCTCTCCTGGGGGATTGTGAGATTTCATTATCATGGAGGATCATAGAGCTCCTTATGTAGAACATCCCAGGGTTAAGAAGATGCATGCTAACTTGAGGCAGTTATATCATTGGTGAGGGATGTGGCAGCTTATCACCAAGTTAGTAGCCCGATGCCTTGAGTGTCAGAGAGTCAAGGTAGAGCACCACCATCTAGGTGGGTTACTCCAGTCCCATGCTATACTAGAGTGGAAGTGGGATACTATATACATGGACTTCATCATTGGTCTTCACATGTCATCTCGTCACCATGATGCTATCTTGGTGACAGTTGACAAGTTGACCAAAGTGGCCCACTTCTCACCAGTCCAGACTACCTTCACAGCTCCAGCAGTGGCACAGGTGTTCTTGCGAGACATTGTCAGGCTTCATGGTGTTCCACACAAGATTATTTCTGATAGGGATTCCCTCTTCACTTCTTCCTTTTGGAGGGCATTACAGGCGGCTTTGGGCACCAAGCTCAATTTCAGCACAGCTTATCATCTAGAAATGGATGGACAGACAAAGTGGGTTAACCAGGTGTTAGAGGATATGCTCCACATGTACGTCATGGATCATCAAAACCGATGGGAGGAGTACCTTCATTTAGTAGAATTTGCCTATAATAATGGACATCACACTTCTTTGGGGATGCCACCTTTTCAGGCTTTGTATGGCAGACCATGCAGGACACCTTTGAGTTGGGACCGTATTGAGGATAGAGTGGCCATAGGCCTTGAGATGGTTCGTGATATGGAGTAGTAGGTGATTTTGATTAGACAGTGCCTTAGAGAGGCACAGGATAGGCAGAAGAAATATGCAGATGCAAAGAGGATAGATAGGAGTTACATGGTTGGGGACAAAGTTTTTCTGAGAGTGCGACCGCATAAGAGTCCAATCCATTATGGAAAGGGTTCTAAGCTCGCACCTCGCTTTGTTGGACCTTTTGAAATCCATGAGAGGATAGGACCAGTTGCTTATCATCTAGCTATGCCACCTAGCCTGTCACGCATACACGATGTGTTTCATGTGTCAGTTTTGAGGAAGTATATATATGATGAGTCATATTTTAGATTGGGATGCCTTACAGGTGGAGTCAGATGGGCAACTAGCTTTGCAGCCCATTCGCATTTTGGCTCACCAGATGTTGGCCCTTTGAGGTCGAGAGCTGGACTAGGTTAGGGTCCAATGGGATTGCTATGATGAGGTTACAGCTTCATGGGAGGATGCAGTACGTATGAGATCATAGTACCCTCTTCTTTTTGATGAACTCTAGGAGGACGTTCATGCCTAGAGGGGGAGGGTGTGAGGCCCTACCCCAACCCATCCTATCTCTTTAGTTATTTTCATATTGGAACTATTATGGATGCTTATTTTGACACATTATGGATATAGAACTTTATATGGTCCCATGAACTTGGTAATATTGATATATATTGATGCTTCATTTCTATGTCTTGTGGTTATAGAATCTTATATGATCCTAGAATAAGGTAACATTGAGATGATGTATGTTATTATCTAAATTGCAGGATTTGTTTATAATGCTAGAAATATGTTTTCATATCTTGTAAATGGATCAAATTATGAGGATTATGATGAAATGCTTTGATATGTGACAATCATATTGTATAATGTCAATTCAGTGCAGAATGATTGTATTGTATTCTAATTATGTGTTTTATATTATATGAGGCTATTGGGAAGTACTAATGTTTAAATTGAGATGCACAAGAAATTATCCATGTGACCATGGAAATATTATGGAGAATCAAGCCTAAGCCTATGTGTGTTCATAAAACCAAGGGTTGTCTATTTGGAGAGGCAACACCCTGTATGTAATTGTATTTTATTCATAAATGTAAAAGGTTGCATGAGTGTAAATTGTATGTATTGAATTGTTTAAATCATTTAAGGGACAATTTCCATGTGTGTATTTATGATGTGGAATTATTTTGTAGTGTCACTTGACACCTATGTAGTATGTTGTGTTGGCAATTTGTCATGTCACCTTTTTGGAGAGTTTTATTTTTTGTTAATTGTTATATCTCCTAATTATCCTTGAAGGAACCAAGAAATCTAGGTTAGTGAGCCACAAGGAGGGTCAACTCAGAGTTGACCCGTAGGTTAACCTTAGGTGGACTTTCTAAGGGTCAAATCAACTCCTAGAGTCATTTTTAGAGCATTTCTATTAGGCCTCATGGGGTACCTATGGGTGAAGGCCAAAATTGGCCATGTGTCTTTCCCTTAGGGATTGCTTAACCACCCAAAAAAGTGGTTTTCCCAAGATGGACGAATTCCATCTATAGGAGTGCCATCCTTGGTAGGATAACCTTCTTGATGGGTGTAATCCCTCTTCCCCATTTCATTTCCCTTCTCTAGGTGCCTTGGTTAGGGAGTGTGTAAGACCTAGGGAAGACCAATCCAATGGGGGATCCCTCACTCTATCCAAGAGGTTGGAAGGAGTGAGCAAGGCCTTCTTAGGCTAGGAATGGAAGCTGAGTGAGCTAATCACCCACTTTCCATCCTTGGAGATTTTTGGAGAAATTTTTGGAGGAAAACTAGTTTTGGGGATAGAAAATTTGGCTAAGGGTTGCAAAAAAGATTAAGGATTGGGCTGCTCTTCATCAAGCTTTCCCTAGATTTCCCTTGGCAGTTCAAGGTTGGTGTTATCTTTTCCTTCTTATGTAAATATGAATATGTTCTAGAAGACTTGAATCAAAATTGTTGTATTCTTTATTTGTGTTGTACTTGTAAAAATTTATGTGATTTCTTGCTTATTTTTGTTTTATGTATTGTTGTGCTTGGGGAGTGTTCAAGACCATCCTTTCCTTGGGAGGACATATTGGTCTTGGGGGTGGAAGGAGCTTGACAGCCTTAGGGTGAGAGGCTCTCATTATGAGAGTGATCTCAAGGGTCTGTCCATGTGACCCTTGCTACTTTCTTTTGTGTTATTTCACTTGGGGGTCATAAGGGGAGCAAATATGGCATGTTTGCCTTTTTGGGGGTCATAAGGGTGTAGGGGTTGAGAATGATTTTTGGTTATGTTTTCATGGATGCCATGAATTGGCTGTGAGTTCAATCTAGAAGAATCTCCCCTAGGGTACTTGGTCTACTTCCACCCTAGTAAGACATAACATTTTGTGATGGAGTTTCAGCATGGGAAGGGATTTGTCAATTGTGTTATTTTTCCCCTTTGCTTGTTGTGTTGCTTGATTGTAACCCCATCTAGGTCTTGGTTCTCCAAGCTCGGGGGTGGCTTCTAGTAAGCCTAGGATGGGAGGTGAGCACCCCATGGTCACAGCCCCAAAATTCTGTATGCAGGTTGTTGGAAAAGGAAACTAGGAGTTGCAGATTTGTTTGGTTGCAGATTTTTATTTAGTTGCAGAAAAGGAAAATATAATTCTATGTTTTGTTGCAGAAATGTAAATAAGGAGTTGTATGTTGTTTTAATTTATGTGTGGAGAGATTTACTTTTGTATATAAGCCCTCATTATTGGAATGAGAGACCAGTTGGGTTATTCCCTCCCATTGTAATAGTTGAGTTTGTATTTGAAATTACTATGAGAAAAGTGCATTTTATTAAATTCTGAAATCTACACTGCTATTGTAAATATATTTAATTCTATTTCATAATGAGCTCTATATTCTGTTTATTTCTGCAATTTTAAGTAACGAAATATATATAGAAAAAAAAAGGAGAAGGGAGAAATGAAATGTGTGAATAAGTAAATTTCTGTAGTATTTTAATACTATTATTCTATTACTTTTAACATTGTTTAGGCATAGCTGAAAAAGAACTAGTATTTAAACAAAGCAGATTGTTGTAGAAAACATGTTGCATAATTATTTAAAAAAAATAAAATGATAACTTCTAAATGTTGTATATTAAAATAAATCACACCTAGGAAATGAAATCTAAAATCATTGAATGTTGCCAATATTTCATCCATTCTTGCAAGCTGTAAAACAAAAAAAGTATATAACATAGATTTATGTATTGTTGTTTAAAAAAAAAAAATGGGATTGCATGCTTATGTGTTAAATTATTTAAAAAGAGCTTTGTAACTCTATTAGCTTGATATTTATATATATGTATTCAAGTATATATACATATATATATATATATATGTGTGTGTGTGTGTGTGTGTGTGTGTGTGTGTATAAATATATATATATATATATACAAATATATCCCTGCATTTAAAAATATACTCAATGAAAACTTCAAAAAATATATATATATGTTCTGATCATGGTCGAATATATATATATATATATATACTTATATATTTTTATAAAATAATAATAATATAAAAATAGAAACAAAAAAAAAAGGGGGAAATCGGGGGGGGTATCGGTCGAACCACTATGTGTTAACACAATGGACGGCTCATGGCCGAGCCACTGTGTTTACACATAGTTGGGTGGCGCGGGAGGCACCACACTATGTGTAGACATAGTGGAACGGTCGCGACCGCCACTGTACTACACACAGTGGGCGGTACCCTACTACTGTGTGTATACACAATGGGCGGCGACAATACCGTTCACCATTGTTTGTGCACACAGTGGGCGACGCTGCCCGCCACTATATGTATGCACAGTGGCATCCAAGGGAGCCCACACCACCACCTCCGCATGTAGCCCTCTTTGAACCCTCTTCTCCTCCCATGGCCATCATGCCCTAATCCGTCCCCTTTCCTGCACCCACAAACATACACACACATTAAACAAAAGAAAAATATGGTATAATAAACCCTAACCCATTTCGGGTTAGGGTATAAATTATTAGAAAGAAAAGAAAGAGGTGATAAATAAAAAGGAAATGCAACCCTAACCCAATTTCGGGTTAGGGTTAGCATTTTAAGAATAAGAGATTTTTAAAGAGAATTTAAATCAGGTATAAGGGAAATTTACTCAACCCTATTTACGGTTTAAAATTTAAAATTTGAATTAAAATTAAAATAAAGGGGGTGAAGAATATCCCCCATATAAATTTAGTCATATGTGTTATTTAAATAAAGAAATTTATTAATTTGTTTAGAGAATTAAATTTTTGTGTAGCCTTTTTCTTAAAATTTAAAATGGAGGAAATTAATATCATTTACATTAAATCGTATAGTTGATTTAAATTAATTAGTTAGGGATATTTTACAGTATTTAATATATTCGAATGTATATAGTTATTAAAGTAAAAATTGGAAACAAATTTATAATTGAAGACTATTAATTAATTTTTTGGGATTCCTAGCCCTTAAGGCCAATATTGGCCGGATTAATTATATCATCAAAATTAAGGGTTTAGGGAAATTAAAACTAACTTTAGCTTAATATCGGATTTAGTGGCAAATATCATTATAGAAATTTCGAACCCTTATCGGTTGGATTTAAATAATAAATTTGCATGTGTATCAATTAATTAATAGCATTATCATTATTTGGTCGGGAATGATTTAAATACATTAAGATAACCAATTAATCCTCATTTTTAATTAGCGATAACTTAATTAAAGATAATTGCACTTTCATCTTGCCGCCATCTTCCATTCCTTGGAACCCTATTGTGAATCCCTAGAACATGCGAACCTCCTCCCATTGTATAACCAAATCCATCCATTTTTGTGTATATTGTTCATATATATATGTAGAGATTTCCCATAGATACATGATGGATAAATTTGACATAGAAGATTTTCTTTATCCCCCACCTCTACCCCCTCCACGTCAATTATTTCCACCTCAACCCCCTCCAACTTTGGCCCCTCCACCTCAAAACACCACATCTACAAACTCTTTGTTGGATATCATTAGCATATGATGAACCGGTATGTTGATATGATGATAATGTATGTTGTCATTGATGTCAATAAGTTCAAGTGAACCGGTATGAAGAGGTATGAGGAGATTCTGTGAATTGGTGTCGAGGTCTCACTAAGTGTGATTTCCGGTTGGTAGTCTCAGCTCTATGGTTATTGGCTTGTTGATCCATCTTGTGTGATGAACTGAGAGCATAAAGGATTGAGGCTTGAGAAGATCGACCACATTTGAAGTCTACCTCAAGAATGATTATTCTTCTTAGTGGCATAAGAAGAAAACATGATGGGTTATTGATTCCCATGAGTGGTGATGAATGAATGATGCAGATTGACTTGTGATCTATTTGAAATTATAAAAGCTCTATGCAATATGTTTGGACAGTCAGGATGAGACCGCATGTTTTGTAAACCTAAGATATTTAGGGTTTATACCACCGACCATTCTGTTACCTATAAGGTCGATGATGTTTGTATTGAAAAGTTGTTGGCAAATGTTGTGTGTGTATTCGAGTGAAGAGATACTTGATACTTGCCAGACTAGTAAAGAAGGAAGCTGCTGAGTGTGATTGTAGAGTACAGGATAAGAAAAGGATCTGCCTTGGCATGTAGTGCTGTTATCAGATCATAGTTTTACCTATTGTCTTTTAATCATTGCAACAGTTGGAAAATCCCTTTACTGGGTAGCTTTAATAGGCTTATTGTAAAACCTGTAACTAGGAGACTCAAGATCATTGAGTTCTTTAAATCCTCTAGCGAGGTAACCTTTAACAGGGTTTCAACCTTTAATAGGGTATATAGCCATCTGTTAACCAGGTGATCTCTAACAAGATAGGTTCCTAACGGAATCTTATTGTAAAGTCTTTAACCGGACTAGTCCTAACAGGGCGAGCTTCAAAAGAGTTCAAAACAAGCTTGTGGGTATTCATTCCCACCATGGTTTTTCCTATTTGGGTTTCCACATGAAAAATATATGTTATGTGTTATGCATTTTTCATGTGATGTTTATGAAGTATTTGGTTGAATGATCATGCATGTAGAGTTAATAGGTTATAGTATTACTAGCATACCATATGCATATGTTTATGGGTGAAAGTTGATGTTGTACATTAATTGTATTTGATGTATTCAAACTTATTAGTTTATGGTGTCTGGTGTCTTACTATGTTAGATAGGTATTATCATGGTTAAGTTCAGTAATGGTGACAACCAGTTGGTATTGCTTTAGCTAGATAAGTTGCTGAGAGTTTTTATCTGTACTGATTCACCACCCCCCCTCTCATTACCTATTAGGGTATCTATTGTTCATCATTATTCATCACTCTCCACCTAGTAGATATGATGAGGCTCAATTTCAAGCCAAGATCAATGATAATATGACATCCATTCAAGAGGAAATAAATGAAATCTTAAATGAGCCACACATTCCACCCCATCTAGTGTGTTTTGCATCTACATCAATTTTTGTGGACCTAGATTCATATTGTTTATAGAGGGAGGCGAAACACAATTTTTATTTAGATGACCTCTCCTATAGGAAAATATTAGACCTGAAAATAACCAAAGCCAAATTAGCTCCATATTTCATTGACCCCATCACTACCTTACAAATTACTTCAAACAAATTGTACATATCCATGAGGTGGTTTCAACATCCTATGATGACAACTCATTTTTTAGATCAGTGGTTGATTGTCTATGACCATCTACCACATACTAATTTAGAGGTTCCTCTTTACATTTTGAGGAAATTATATGAAAAGTTTTTAATGGGTTATATAACCAGTTATTTTGATATTATATCATTCCAAGTTGTTGGTGGTCGCATGCCAAAACAAAGAGGTTGGGGGCATGAGTTGACCCCAATTGACTTGTCCCTTATCAGCCTATTGTGGATCCCCATACTGCTACTATTCATATTCCTATTGAACAACATTCCATGATATCGGGTATAGAATCACTGTGTGTCCTCACTACTATTCTTAGCAAGTAGACTACTACTATAATAACTCATCATGAAGATGGAGGAGCATCAAGAGGATATGGTACATGTAGGTCCACTCCACATGTTTCGGCACCCCATTTTTGCACAAGTTGTAATCGATTATGCGATGGACCTTCTAAAGGTATTTACATTTTAGGTGTGCATGGTCCATCCATTTTAGCTACACATGGAGCATCTAATCATGATATTGGTTCATATGTAGATTTTCTATGTGCTAATGATCATCTAATGGATCATCATAGACAGGTACATGTTGAATTTATAAATTTTTGCTTATATAATTTTAATTTATAATGTACATAAATTATATATTATAAACTATTTATTAAATTCAATTTTTTTGTGTCTAGACCATGGTTGGGGGCACATCGATGACTTCTTTTGATCAATTTTGGTTTTTGTCGACCTATGCAACTTAGCACACCTTTTGGGGTATATAATGTGATTGATTTTAAGTTGTAATGTTATTCATCATATAATAAAATTATAAATTACATACACACACATACATATACATATACATATACATATACATATACATATACATATACATATACATATACATATACATATACATATACATATACACATACATATACATATACACATAAATATACATATATACATACATACATACATACATATATACATATATATATATATAGAGAGAGAGAGAGAGAGAGATATACATATACATACAAACAAAAATATGTATATATATGTATGTGTATATACATGTATATATACGTGTATGTATATATACATACACATGTATATACATATCACACACACATATAAGTAATTCAATTTATGTGTGTGTTTGTGTGTGTATTTTGTATGTGGACACCACCATGAGGATCAATTTTTCACACCTATATGATATTACACAATTTTAGGAGTCATCAGTTGCATTTTAGCTGAATAATTTTATTTTAATATGTACATATATGAATTTAATTTGTACAGGTCTTTTAAATGGATCAATATCAATTGGTAGATCTTGACATACATGATGTTAATACCACTTTTGTTCCAAATATAACCATTCCAACTGTCTCTCAAGATGAGAAACAACCAAAAGTATATTTTAATTTTGATTATGTATTTAAAATCAATTAAATATTTAATTTTATTTTTAGTGTGAACTCATGTGTTTATTTATATTTAATTTTTGAACTACAAGTTGTGACAGGTACGACCATGGCCATAGCACCTACACATACAAATGCAGAGCACCTGGATGTGCAATAATTTGTATATGATTTTATAAATTAAATCACAAATTAAATCATTAAATAAATATATTTGTTTTCATTTTCTTCTGTAGCATGAGATAAGAGAGACAAGACCCATAACACCTAGAGATACATAGCACTTGGACAAGGGAGGAGGTGACTAGACCCATATGGTACTTAATTTAGATATGATTTTATTTAAATTAAAAAGTGAATTAAAAATTTTAAATCATTTTAAATAGAAATAAAAAATTTCTTTTAAGTTCTTTTTTCTCCTACATAGTGATTCTACTCATCTCCATTCATGGGGATTGAAGAGGAGTCTGGGTTCTATGGAGTCCTCTTGATTTTAGGGACTAGATATAGATATTTATATACATGTTTCATAGACTTGTTTCATGGACAAGATCTCTTTGTATGTATATGTTTAATGATATTCCATGGACTTTATTATGTATGTTCTAGTACTGTAGATGAAAATATATTGAAAATAATTAGAAACATAAATCAAATCAAACGCATGCAACTAAGTTAATCAAAAAACACTTAATCAAAGCATAATAATCTATCCTAATCCTACCAATAAGGACTTTGAAATGAAATTCAAAAAACGCAAAAAATAAACACTGTTACCATCTCATTCCTTCAATGTGGCATCATTGTGTTGGCATTTGCATGAAGACTACATTAATGATATGTTATGTTGTCATTGATGTCAATTAACTGGTAATGATATTACTGATATTGTTGTCATTATTGATATTGTCTTGTAACTGGTAGGAAGAGCTTTGTGAAGGACATTGTAAACCGGTATTCAAGTTTGTGAGTTGAACTGGTAACCGGTATAAAAGGTTAAACCCTATCTATGTAATGTATTCGGTAAACCCTACCAGTTTTTTTTTGTTAAACCCTAACAGATTAAGGTTGTTGAATTGGTTATGCTGGTTTATGATCTAAAGATGAGCGGTAATGATGGTGACATGTATGGTCATTGTATGAAGACAAGTTCAAAATGTTTTGGCACATTTTTTTGTCTAGGGAATGAGAAAAGTGTATTGCATCTAATGCAAAGCGCGTGATGAGTTATTGAGTCCGATGAAGTGGTGATCAAGGAGCGGTTGAGGTTTTCTTTATTTATGTGCAAGACATTTCTATGTAATATAATGGTCATACTTGAACCAAACCTCTTCTTAATCTCTATGTGATAATTAGGTTCTTGTTGTGTTACCAACCTAATTGATTTGCATATAAGGTCGATGAAGTTCTTTTGTAAAAGGTGTTGGAAAAAATTAGTTGAGTGTGTGGTTACCGAACCAGGTTGATGAGTTTGTAGCTTGAGTAAAGGCAGATGGAAGCTTAAAAAGGATTTGATCAAGCAAGTGTAGTGCTATTCATACAGATCAAGAAAAGCCCTGTTGTTTTCTAGCAATTATAGCTAAACTAAAATCCCCTAACCGGGTAAGCTCTAACAATCTTGGTTACTTATCAAATCCTTTAACAAGGTGATCCATTAGCTTGGATTTTCAAATCCTCTACAGAGGTTACTCCTAATAGGGTACTTGCTTCTAACAAGGCATTTGTAGTAAATCCCTTAACTGGATTATTCCTAATAGGATCAGTTCTTAATAGGACTTTTGTAAAGCTTTAACAAGCTTGGCTCCTAAAAGGGTGAACTTCAAAAAAGTTCAGATAGTTATCTTGTGAGTCTCATCTCATCATGGTTTTTCCCATTTGGGTTTCCACGTCAAAAATACTTGTGTCATGTGGTGAATGTTTTTGTGGTTATGATCTTATGGTTGATTTGATTAACTACTTAACTATTTAGATAAGGCTTGATACTTTGAAGCATTGAGAAATGAAGTATGTTGACATATGATAAAGCATTTGGATGTTTATAAGTTTATTGTTAATTTGTTGTAATAGTCAACTAGTTTTCTTATGAGATTTAATCTTGACCATGGTATTTCATTGATAAGTTTACTTTGTGTGATTGATATTGAGATTGGGAAAGTTTGTATTATTTTTTCTATTTACTGATTCACCCCCCCTCTCAGTAATCTACCAGATACTTATTATTTCATCATACTATCAATTGGTATAAGAGCATCTCAGCTCCTCTAAAATGTAAGCCAAACAACTTGAAGAAAAGATCTTGCAAATCATGATGAAGAAGGAAGGTCTAAAGTTTAACAGAGAGAACTATAGGATATGGAGTGATAGAATGAAATTTTACATCAAGAGTCTAGGAAGTCAGTATTGGGAACATGTCAATACTAAATATATTTCACCCACTAGGATTCTGATTGATGATCAAAAGAAAGAAAAATAATAAAATCATCAAGCATTAGAGGCCATTATCAGTTCCCTATCTGATGCTGAATATGTAGATGTTCATAGTCTAGAGAATGGACATGAGGTATGAAAAAAACTTGAAGCGATTTATAGCAGTGATGGACATGTTAAGATTGCTAAAGAGGAGAGTCTAAGAGGAAAATTTTATGATATGAGGATGGTTGAAGGTGAAAATATCCAATAGTATGGTCAAAGGATAAAAGAGATAGTTGGAGAAATTAAGAGTATAGGAGGGAAAGTGGAAGATGTCATAGTGATTAGTAAGGTACTGATAACCCTGCTATCGGTCTACGTTATCTGAGTTGCAGCCATTTAGGAATTGAATTCCATAGACAAAACAAAGGTAACTCTTGACTCCATCATTGGCAAACTTACTGCTTTTGAATTGAACAGTTATGATGGTAGTGTACATAAATCTAAGTCTACATTTAGAGCTTCTATCTCTAACCCATCCATGACAAAAAGTAGAGATACTAGTCATGGTTATGAATCCAGATCCAATAGAGATGCTGATGATGAAGACAATTTAGTGGAGCTTGAAGCATTGTTGGCAAAGTGCTTTCCTAGAGGCATTGGTATATATAGAGGTAAATTACCTTTAAAATGTTTTGCATGTAATAAGATTGGCCACATAGTTGCTAATTGTCCTAATGGTGAAAATGAACACAAAAGAGAGAAATTCAAGAAGTATAAGGGTAAAGGCAAGAGATATTAACTTATTGTTGTTGATAGTGGTATCACTAATGAAGAATTTGATTATGATGCTAGTGAAGATATTGTGTTTGTAGCTATTAAGGAAGAGATATCAGACCAAAAGGCATTAGTGTTCAAGATGGATAACTCTGATGATTGGGTCATTGATAGTGGTTATTCACATCATATGACCAGTGATCGGAGAAAATTTCTTTCCTTGAAAGAATTTGATGGCGGTGTTATAAGATTTGGCAAAGACTTGCCTTGCATGGTTAAAGGTAAGGGAGTTATTTCTCTTAATGGGAAGAGCAATGTTGATGATGTCTACTAGGTTGAAGGTCTAAAGCATAATATTTTGAGTGTGGTAAAACTCAATGATAGAGGATGCCCACTAGAGTTTAAAAATGGTATGTGCAAAATCTTTGACAACAAAGGTGAATTTATTGCAACCGAGAAGAAAACTAAAGGTAACCTATTTCACCTTAATCTTAAAGTTAGCAACTATTTAATTGCAAAAATAGATGATAGATGGCTTTGGCATAGAAGATTTTGTCACATAAACTTTGATAACATTGTTAAAGTGAGTAAGTCCAAGACAGTGAGAGGTTTGCCTCAGTTAGACAAACCGGTTAATTCTCTTTACAAAGAATGCTAGTTAGGAAAGATGACTTCCTCAACTTTCAACAGCAAATCCTTCTCAGTGGAGCATTTGTTAGATTTGGTTAATACAGATCTTTATGGACCAATAAGAACAAAAAGCATTCAAGGTGATTGATATTTCATGATCCTCACTGATGATTGCTCAAGGATGATGTGGGTCATATTCTTGAAGGATAAGACTGAAGCTTTTCATAAGATCAAGGCATTCAGGGCCTTAGGTAAGAAAGAGAATGATAATAAGATAAAATATCTGAGGACAGATCAAGGTGGTGACTTTACTCCTAAGTAATTCATTAGGTACTATGATGAGAATGACATCAAATGACAAGTTTCTGCACCAAGGACACCACAACAAAATGGTATCACAAAAAGGAACAATCAGTCAGTTGTTGAAGCTGCTAGGACAATGTTGATACAAGGAGGTGTTGCTAAAACCTTTTGGAGAGAAGCTATCAGCATAACTGTCTACACTATGAATCAAGTTCTGTTTGAAAAGAGGTAAGGATGAGACTCCTTATGAATACTGGTATGGAAGATCACCTGATGTTAGCTATTTTAAGATATTTGGAAGCAAGTGTTTTATTAAGAAAGGTGATTGCATTAGAAAATTTGAGGCTAAGAGTGATGAAGCTATATTTCTTGGCTATTCCACCAAGAGTAAGGCCTACAAGTGTTTTAACCATCAGACACAGAGAATTGTTGAGAGTACTGATGTTCGAGTGGATGAATATCCTGCAGTTTCAAAGGAAACTAGTTTGGAAAAGGATGAAGATCCTTATATCTTGTTTTTGGAACCAAAAACTATGAAATCTGAAATCGGCAAAGCAAATTCTGATGCAATTATACAACTGAAATAGATTAATTCAGAAGATGATGATAATGATGAAGCTGAACCTAAAGATAATGATCATGTCATTCCTAGATATGTGAGATTGAGTCACAATCCTGAATAGATTATTGGGGATAAGGATGTTGGTGTACTAACCAAAAGGAGGATAAGATAGAACTCTTGCATGATCTCCATCATTGAACCAAGAACTACTAAGGAGGCATTTGGTGATGATCATTGGGTTAAAGCTATGGAAGAGGAATTGGATCAAATTGAGAAGAACAACACTTGGACCCTAGTACCCCGACCAACAAATAAGAATGTTATAGGTACTAAATGGGTATTCAGGAACAAGTTGAATGAAGATGGTGTTGTATTCTGCAATAAGGCTAGGTTGGTTTGTAAGGGTTATGCACAAGAAGAAGGAGAAGATTATGACAAAAATTTTACACTAGTAGCAAGAGTGGAAGGTGTCATAACTTTACTTGCATTTGCAGCCGATAAGAAGTTCAAGGTGTACTAGATGGATGTTAAGTCTACATTTTTGAATGGGATATTGGAAGAAGAAGTATACATAGAGAATCCAAATGGTTATGCTTTGAATGATGAGAAAGACATGGTATGTAGATCTCATAAGGATTTATATGGATTAAAGAAGGCACCCAGAGCATGGTATGAAAGGCTTCATACACATCTAATGAAGATAGGTTTTTTGAGAACCAGTGATGATAGTAACATATATATCAAGTTTGAAGGAGATGAAATATTGGTTAGTGAAGTATTTGTTGATGATATCATATTTGGAGGTAATGATGTCATGAGCAATATTTTTGCAGATGAAATGAAAAATGAGTTTGAAATGTCTTTAGTAGGGGAAATAAAAAATTTCATAGGCTTGCAGATACAACAAATAAAGAATGGTATTTTCATTACACAGTCTAAGTATGTGAAAGAGATCTTGAAGATATTTGGCATGAGTGATTGTAAACCAATTGGGACTCCAATGGTTATAGGTTGTAAGTTGTCCAAGGAAGATGAATCTAAGCCTGTTGATGAGAAGGAATATAGGTCAATGATTGGCAAATTGCACTATGTTGTTCACAGCAAACTGGATATAGCCCATGCAGTTTGCATTGCTACTAGATTCCAAAAGAATCCTAAGGAAACACATTTGATAGCAACCAAGAGAATTTTTAGATATCTGAAAGGTACTGTTGACTATGGATTATGGTATCCATATGGAAGAAACTTTGATTTGAGGGTATACATAGATGTTGATTGGGCAGGAAATGTTGATGACCAAAAAAGTACAATGGGTGGAGCATTTTTTCTTGGAGAAAGGCTTGTTTCATAGAGTAGTAAGAAGGAGAGTTGTACTTTACAATCTACTACTAAAGGTGAATATGTTGCAGCTTATATGAATTGCACACAGACTATTTGGATGAGGTACATTTTGGAAGGTTTTAAAATGAAGATTTCAGAACCCATAAAGATTTTGTGTTAATACAAGTGCTATAAATATTTCCAAGAATCATGTCTTCCACACATGAACCAAGCACATTGAATTGAAGTATCATTTCTTGAGGGAAAAAGTGCAAAGAAAAGATGTTATCTTAGAGCATGTTTCTATCAAGGAGCAGCTTGCAAATATTTTTACCAAACCTCTACCTAAGACTAAATTTGAGTATCTTAGAGGTCAACTAGGGTTTGTACCCCTTCATGAGGTTAGTTGAGCATGGTATTGATTGCATCAATCCCTGAACCACTTGCAAAAGTTTACAGAAGGATTGTTGTAGTAGTGGATGCTATTCCACAAGTGGAGCATTAAGTTTCAAAATATCATTGGTGTATAGTGAAATTTGACATTACATGTTTTACTTTCAATTTGGCATTGTTTTCAAAGGGGGAGAAGAATTATGTGATTATGAGGAAGAGAACTAGTGACAAACTAAAGACATTGAGCACATGGTGAATACCTGGTAATGTAAACTAGGATTCCTATTCACAATCACAACAACAATCAATGGTGGTGATATTTGTATTGCCATCAATGCCAAAGGGGGAGATTGTTGGCATTTGCATGAAGATTGCATTAATGGTATGTTATGTTGCCATTGATGTCAATTAACTGGTAATGATATTACTGATATTGTTATTATTATTGATATTGTCTTGGAACTGGTAGGAAGAGCTTTGTGAAGCACATTGTAAACCGGTATGTAAGTTTGTGAGTTGAACCAGTAACTGGTATAAAAGGTTAAACCATATCTATGTAAAGTAACTAGTAAACCCTACTAGTTGTTTTTGTTAAACCCTAACTAATTAGGGTTGTTGAATTGGTTATGTTGGTTTATGATCTATAAATGAGCGATAATGATGGTGACATGTATGGTCATTGTATGAAGACAAGTTAAAAAAAAATTGGCATATTTTTTGTCTAGGGAATGAGCAAAGTGTATTGAATCTAATGCAAAGTGTGTGATGCGTTACTGAGTCTAATGAAGTGGTGATCAAGGAGCGGTTGAGGTTTCATTGATTGATGTGAAGAGATTGCTATATAATCTAATGGTCATACTTGAACCGAACCTATTTGTAATCTCTGTGTGAGAATTAGGTTTTTGTTGTGTTACCGACCTAATTGATTTGCTAATAAGGTCGATGAAGTTGTTTTGTAAAAGGTGTTGGTAGAAATCAGTTGAGTGTGTGGTTGCCAAACCAGGTTGATGATTCTGTAGTTTAAGTAAAGGTAGATGAAATCTTAAAAAGGATCTGGTCAAGCAAGTGTAGTTCTATTCAGACAGATCAAGCAAAACCTTGTTGTTTTCTAACAATTATAGCAGAACTGAAATCCCTTAACCGGGTAAGCTCTAACAAGATTGGTTACTTATCAAATCCTCTAACAAGGTGATCCATTAGCTTGGATTTTCAAATCCTCTATCAAGGTTACTCCTAACAGGGTACTTGCTTCTAACAAGGCATTTGTAGTTAATCCCTTAACTTGGTGATTCCTAATAGAATCAATTCTTAATAGGACTTTTGTAAAGCTTTAACAAACTTGGCTCCTAATAGGTAGAGCTTCATAAGAGTTCATATAGTTATCTTGTGAGTCTCATCTCACCGTGGTTTTTCCCATTTGGTTTTTCACGTCAAAAATGCTTGTGTCATGTGGTGAATGTTTTTGTGGTTATGATCTTATGGTTGATTTGATTAACTACTTAACTATTCTGATAAGGCATGATAACCAGAAGCATTGAGAAATGAAGTCTATTGACATATGATAAAGAATTTGGATGTTTATAAGTTTAATGTTGTTTACTGTTAATTTTTTTGCAACAGTCAACCGATTTTCTTATGAGCTTTAATCTTGACAGTGGTATTTCATTGATAAGTTTACTTTGTGTGATTGATATTGAGATTCGGAAAGTTTGTATTAGTTTTTCTATTTATTGATTCACCCCCCCCCTCTCAATAATCTACCAGATACTTATTCTTTCATCATACCATCACATTGCTTCTTCTTTCACCTCTAATGTGGATTTGTCACTCTTTGTATGTAAAGTGCACATATGAAGAAAGAAAGGGTGATAGTGAGATTTACTAGAAGTGTGATTGATTGACAAGATGATTTCTAAATGCTAGAGTTAGATGATTATTTAAAAACTAAACTAATAAGGTGAAGATAAAAATTAGATGTTTGCTTGAAAATTCAATAGAATAACAATGCTAAAAGGAAGATGAATTGATTGAAAGGGGAGTCCCAATTTATAGAAATTTGAGACTCGATGAATGGGTAGGATCAAAAGTTTTTTTATCAGATAGACATACCAAATTGAGTGCATGAAAAAGTTTCCATTCGAGGAAGGATGAAGGAGATGAGGAAAAAGAGGAGAAAAATAAAAAAAGTATATTTTCTAAGGATGGATACCTCACTTTCGAATTTAAAAATAAAATGAATGAGATATTTCCAAAAGGATAGATTTTCAAAAATCAAAGAGGATAATATGTAATTAAAAATAATAAAAGAAGATATTATCTTCAAATGAGAAGATAATCAAAAAAATTAATAAATAAAGATATCTATTTAATTTTGATGACATAATTAGCTAATTGAATAATTTAAATAAACTATTCAACTATAGGGTATTAAAAATGAACCTTTAACTAAATAATTAAAATCATTTAATTAAAGGGGATGAATCAAAATTAACTAATTAATATTAAAAGGGGATTTGATTAAATGATGAAAGACTAAAAGATTAGGGAACAATTCATAAAAAGGAGATTTAATTAATTAACAATTAATTAAACCTAACAGGACAAAGTAATCAAATTGATATCTAGAGACTTCAATTTAATCAAACAAAGTCAAATTAGGTCAAAATGAGTCAAAATGGGAATAATTGTGAAGGTGCAGATAGAAAATGGGAAGAATTGAGCAAAAAATGGGAAAATTAGGGCAAATCATGTAAAAGTGGCTAAATTGGGTCCAAATAGGTCAAAGGACGGAAATGGGTCTGATGTAAAGACATAAGTCATAAGAAGAGGTCAAACTGATGTTATATTCTTGAAATTGGAAAAAATTGATACTATTTGAGTAGAAATTGGGAAAGGTGAAGCCATAGGAAACAAATAGGGTTATTGGGACGTGATCACACAAAATAATGGTTAAACACACAATTAGGTTAAAAATGAAGAATGTAGACATTGACCAATTTTTAGTGTCTACATTTTGCCCCTATTTGAGATAATGTGATTTAGAATGTTGACTCAAAGATATTCTAATAGAAATCATAGTGAAAGATTCATTGGGCATAATAGGATACAAGGGTGCCACCTCAAGAAATTAACATAAAAATCTAGAAAAAAGGTTAATTTGTTGACAATGATGCCACAATTCCAAAGAATTGATCGAAACTGAAATTGGAGTTAAAATGCAAAAGATACAAGCATGGAAAAGTAAAAATGATTGTGACCAATAAAAATGGTGTTGGAATCAATGAGCACTAAGAGGGGGGGTGAATCAATGTTCTGCAATTTGTGATTTTATTTAATTAATTATTTAATTGGGGATGGTTTCACCAACAAATCTTTCGATGAAGATCTTTGATGATATGCATAAGTGGTGTTGGTGTAGTTTCAGGTGGAGTTTCAGGATGTTGTTGGTGATTGTGTTCAAGACTTGGCTGATGGGGATCATTGGTTTAGCGTATGGACCTATATTGGGTCCTGGTTGATCTAGGTTATGAATCGACTTAATGTAATGTGTGGATTGGACCTCTCTATGTGTTTCTGAGATGTCTTATGTGTTGGATATTATTTTTTTGGTCTAAGGCTGACATGTTTTTGTAATTAAGTAAATTGGTTTATTATCGGGTGGCCGACCTGATTGTTTGTGGTCTAGGGTTTGTATATATATATGATGTAAGATCTCATTGTAGATCATATGGTAGAGATATTGTTGGCATAATGGATGAATTGATTATGTTTTGCATTGATGTTTTGTCATTGATATCAATACTAGTTTCCATGGATGGTTACCGACAGACAGGTTACCGATAGAAGATCTAGTGTTACTGGCAGAAGAAATTGTCTGTTGACACTTCCGGCATGTTTGGATCAGTGAAGTATATTTGATTTCACATGTTATATGCTCCATGAGCATGTTTTGGTCAGTTAGTATTGGATTGGAAATTGGATGTGTATCATACACTCTGGTAAACCCTTACTGACACTGGTTTAAGGCTTTATCGACAGAGCTTTCATTGAGGAATCATGACAAGATGAATAATTGGTGTTGGTGCAGCTTTTTTGAGGATTTCAGGATGCTGAAGATGTTCATTGATCATGCTTCAATTTCTTGAAGACATTTATTTGGCGTGGTGGACCCAGAATAGGTCTGATACCTATGTAGGTTATGGACCGATATCATGCTAGTGTGTACTCTACACGTTACCTGGATGCTTCAAGATGTTTTATGGATTTATTATTATTGTTTTGGTCTTAAGCCGACATGGAATATCATTGTAATAAGGAATTATGTAATGATCTTATTGTAATATCTTTAGGTGGCTGACCTAATTGGTTTAGGCCTTAGGGTTTGTATAAATAAGAGGTAGAAACTCTTTGTAAAGTATCATGGTTATTGGAAAGGTCATGGTAAAGGAATGTAATGTGTGAATATTGTAATATCATTCAGGAAGAGGAGTTGATCGATCATTGGTGATCGAATTGGATTCAGAAGAGGATTTAGTCCTCCAGCATTGAGCTTAACTAGGACTGTAATCAGGCACAATAGATGATATTTCCAATAGTTCACTCTATTGGATTGTTGTACATTTATCTTGAGAAGGTTCTATCCTCTCTGTAGTCAGTGAGACTCTTTTTGTATTGAGCAGTGCACTCTAGGTAGTGTGCCTTCCTGCAAGTGCAGGCCCCTCATTGTAACACACACTTTCTGCAGAAGTATCATCTGACTATGGGTAGGTTTCCCACCATGGTTTTTCCCTTTCGAGGTTTTCCACATACAAATCATGGTGTTATGTGGTATGGTTGATTTACATTGATTATCTAGTTAATTGTTAAGTTGTATTGCTTACCGGTTTTCATTCCTACCGGCATCCGTTTGTGCTTTATCGGTACTTGATTTGCTTAAGGTTATATTGTGGATTAAAAGTTATAATCTGTTGACAACTAATTCACCCCCCCCTCAGTTGTTCACTGATTGTCCTAACAGATATAGGAATTGGAAATAGATATGTAATGTGCGAATAATGTAATATCATTCAGGTAGAAGATTTAGTCGATCATTGGAGATCGAATTGGGTTTATGTAAGACGATTTAGTCCTCTGGTATTGAGCTTAACTAAAATTGTACTTAGGCATAGGAGATTCTATCTTTGTAGTTCAACACTTCTCTGGATTGTATTCTAGATTTCTATGTAGTAACTAAGACTCCTTTTGTCATGAGCAGTGCACTCTAGGCTATTGGCCTTCCTGCAAGTGCGTGCAGGCCCCTCAATTGTAATTCACATACTTACTCCAAAATTACTATCTAACTATGGGTAGGCTTCCCATCATGGTTTTTTCTTTACAAGGTTTTCCACGTATAAATCTTGGTGTCATGTGGATGGTATTTATTCTATGATTATTGTTTATGCTTAATTGGTTTAACTAATATTTTGGTATTTGGTTTAAGAATTCCGATATTAAAGTTTTAATTGATAATGGTTTCGGTAATCTGTGACAACTGATTCACCCCCTCCCCCCCCCCCCACCTTCTCATTTGTCTTCTAGTTATTTGAACTGTCTAACAAAATTTTTACGTGTAAAACCATGGTGGGATTGAGACCCACAATATTATAATATTGTGATTAGGAGTATAATAATATTACAAGGGGAATGCACATGCATTCAGACACACTGTCTAGAGCTTACTGCTCAATTATAAAGAAGAGGGCTGCAACTACCAGAGGAATCATTGTCCTACAAATTATTATAGATGATAATTGTTTGTTTGAACTAATGAATAGATTCTACAAATGCCAAAATGTAATTTCAATTAAGCACAAAAAGTCTTCTTCCACTATTTTGTCTCACTGCTCTGTTTTGCTCTACTCTGTCATATACTAGAGCATCAATCCAAAGATAGTGCATGTGAAACTATGCACCAACACTCATAAAATCTTCACACACTCACATAGATCACCAAAATTCTCAAATATATCAGTCTTATATATTCACAACACTTGATTAGGTCACCTATATGTTGGCTTCAAACATATTCACAAAATATGAAACATGTAACAAGAAGTCGGCTCAATCAGATTACCAATACACATGCAAACCAAAATAAATTGATTATACACTTCACATAAGCTAACACAACAACCTCAAACATGACATCAATTAGAAAAATCATCCTAAAGATTCTGCATAACATGCTACACCAAAATAACCTTTTTCTTCCTAAAATATGGCATACTGGATCATGAAATGTATACCAGAATAAACACCAAAAGCTAGGTTTGAGGACAAAGAAATTCCAATAATTGCATCAACTATCTCTTCCACTACAAACAAAAATGTTCACCCAAAATTAATTTCTACTCAATGTACTCACACTCTGTTGAACATTGTGTTCCACCTTCTAGAATTAAGCAAAACTGGCTTAGAACTTCCGATAGAATGAATTTGCATATAACAGATGATACATTTGATATGAGTTTCCATCAATGACAACCCCTGAACAATATTCAAGCACTAATCTCTTTTATAACAATGTCTCTTGCCAAAAATCTCCCCCTTTGGCATTGATGGCGACACTTAGTGAAAACTGACTAAGTGTCAAACCAAAAATGTCAAAAACTATAAAATTTCAAATCTTAGATTCTAATAGGCTTCCCCTAAGAATATACACCATTTTTCACTCTTCTTTGTCTCCCCCTTTGACATCAATGGAAAAGGAAGGTATCCATTCAAAATTGAATGTACAAGGGTATATACAACAACTTACAAAAATTTAAAAATATCCAGAAAAATAGTCCTTAATGATTAGAAGTGGTCATCCCATCCTTTATTCAGGTTCTCCAAAATGTTTATCAAAGCACTAAAAATCTAGGCATGCATTTATGCTCCTCTGAGATTGGAAGGAACACTCTTATTCAGTGCATTCAAGGCATTATGTTGACTGCATAGTAGTGTACCCAACTGGGGAGTGATTAGATTTCTTAGCTCTCCCAGTCTATCGATTACTCTATCCTTTTCTCGATTCAAGCTCTTTATTTTATCTAGTAGACATATCACCTGAGCTTCATAATTACTTGTGAAAATGTCCTAGAGTGAACAAGACTGAGATATACCGGTCAGTTGACCTTCACATTCTTTGATATTCTTGTCAAACTCTATAGTGAATTTTGGCAATTGAAGACATGACTTGTAGATTTTTCTGCCTTCGTTCAATGCCCTGTGAATGCCCTTTACACCAGTTATCATACCTTTCTCAAAACTTTCCTTAACCTCATAGCATTAAAATGATTCAAAATATTTGCATCTACCACTTTCTCAAGAGATTCAAAATGAGAATCTACTACCTTAAGCATACTTCATAGTTTATCAGAGGGCAAGTCAAATGTGTCTTTCTTGAATGTCAGCAAAATTTTCTCCAGAACACTCATGGCCAAAGATATAAGCTCTTTGTCATCAGAGTGGGACTTCAACAAGTCTTCATTGGCTTTTGCTTGGGCTAGAGATGAAAATTTTAGTGCTTGCATAGGAGATAATGAATTGATATTTATCAGCCCTCGGATGAGATCAATGCCACTAATAATCTGCTTGCCCTTGTTGAATTATGTAGTGTCTTCTATCATCAAAAACTGTTCAATCTTGCCTTCATCTTTCTCCTTCTCTCCCATCTCTTCATCCTTTGCCTTCTCATCACCAGCCTCCTCAGTGATCTTCTCTGAATTAACATTCATTATTAGAGGATCCTCAACTGCTACATCAAAGTCTACAATTTATTGACTTTCATCAATATTATCTATTGCGGTAATGGGTTATGTTGTTTGTTCATCTGGGTTTGCAATTTTTGGTTCATTTCCTATGGATGGAATCCTAAGGACTTCTGGAATAGACTTATGAACACTTCCCCGAGATATTTCAAGAACTACATCACAATCATATTTCTTTATAATTTCTCTCAAAATTTCTTGTGTGTCCTTGTGAAACTCTACATTCTTACCAATCATTATTTTATTTACATGGGTTTTTCTTCTAAATATTTCTTTATTTTTCTTAAGTATTCTATCAACTTCTGTCTTAGCAATCACCATACAAACTTGCACTAATTCATACTCCCTAATTCTCTCCTCTTCTACTCTTGTTGCTTCTCTTCTCATATTGAAAATATCATGCAAACTCTTAGGGACTTCATAAGCAATCTCAATAAGCACCCCACTATACTTATTCAAATATACAATGGTAGCTTCTTCTAGAGATGTTTTCCCCTTTTCATCCAAATGATCATAAAATTGTGAAATAAATTTAAGGTCACCTTGTTCTATTATAGCTTCTTTGACTTGCTTGAGAGTTATGCCAGATGGATTAGCTTCAACTCTTGGATTTTTGTTGGTTTGAACTTCACCAAAGGATTGCATCTTTACAACCCTAGCAATAGTAGCATTCTTATTTACTTCCCTCAGTGCTTCATCTGCTTCAATTTCTTCTTCTAAAGTGGCTACTACATAAACTCTTTCAGGTTTTCCTTTCTTCCTCTTCTCAGCTCCACTGGGTGGTTTTGATTAAGGCTTAGGTGGAGGGATAGGTTTTCGAGCACCGGAGGAAGGTGTTGGCTTCGTTGTCTACCTTGGCTTTGAGGAAGGATATTTTGGTTTGGACTTCTTTGGTTTCACCATGTCCTCTTTCTTCAGGATGTTCTTCTCTTGATATCTTTGAACTACCTCCTTTATGGTTTCCATGTTTTTTGCTAGTTGTTCCACTTCCTTCCTTACTCTCCTCTGCATTTTGTGTTTGGTGAACTAAGAGTGCAGACTTAATCTTTTATACTTATAATTTCCAATTCCTTATTAGTGTCTACCAAATTTCTTATGAGGTGTTGATCATATGCATCAGGAATATCACAACTAACCTCATACCCCATGGGAATAATCCAAACTATCCCGGGTTTGGCAGCCTCCATCAAGCATTGATTGGTGTCTATGATGAAGTATATTGTGTCTTCATACTTATCCACAATTTATTTAGGGATCCTTTCCCTACTCTGCATCATGCCTTCTAAAGTTTTAAATTAACCCCATAGAGTAGCTCTCCGAGATTTTTGCATCACCCAATCCACTTAGAGTTTCCTTTATTTGTACTGCCATCGGCCTATCATAGGCCCATTGAACATTTCCTACATCGGGGACCTCATTCATGAAATAGAAATACAAATAGATAATCAGGGTACCGAATTTGAGTACATTCTTTTAGTCATGCTTAATCTTCTTTAGATTATTCAAGAGCTCACTCTAGAGCACCTCACATAAATCATATAGCTTATCTTCCTTAAGAATTTGAAAAGAAGAATAAATAGTTGTACCAAACATAGAGTTATCTCTGCTAGATTGATAGACCGTGTATCCCATTACAATGGATGCAAATCTAACATCATGTTTAATAATGTCACTAATTGTCATGGATCTTCCATCATGTTCAAAACTTGTTGCCTCTATCACAATTGTGTTCTTCACATTCCTTAGGATAGGAACTGCACTAGTTGCATTCAAGCATATTACAACTTTGATTTCTTTCTTTGTGATCTTATGCGGCTTGTCAAGCCATATGAATTCACCATGAACTATTCTCAAAATGAATCTAATCCATTTGGGTTCGTCAAAGATCATAATGTTCATGAATTTGATGAAACCCTTGTCATGGAGTGATTTGAATTTAGGATTAAGGTTACCCGTGCCATCTACCATGTGCTTTGTGTAAAGCTTCAACATTTCAACATTCCCAAGTTATTCAAAATTGCAATGAATATATGCCCTAATGTCCTCAATATGCAAAACACCATACAAAATGGACAAAAATGCCCATCTTCCATTGATTTATATGGGTGTTTCTTGAACTTAGGCTTTTCCCTATCAGTTATGTCAATAACCAATGGAGTCACCACATCAGATGATGCCATTGCCAAATTTTAGGTTATGAACAAAGAAAGTTATTGAACTTTGGAAAATACCCTTTTGTCTTCAACCAGATACAAGAAATCTTCATCAAATCTCTTAACACTCAAGGTTCACTTCACAATCTCTTCACCAAGCTCTCCTTCTCTTTTTCTTTAGACGCAATGTGAAAAATGAGAGTTAAATCACCTTTTTATCCACCACATGCCTAACTTTTAGGTATAATAAATGCTTAATCCTAACTCTATCGGATGCTCTGTATCTCATAACTATTTTTCTATAGTCTCTAATCAGCATGAAGTCTTCTAGAGATCCTTCAAGAATCGATGACTTAATCATTCACAACCATCTGCAACCTCCCATAAAAAGCTACAGATCTTAGACAAGGGGTTTTCAGGATTTGCATGAAAAGAATCCCCCTAAGGCGAAGTGCCTTAGTTATCCGATGAGGTTCCAACATCAGAATTAGGTGTAGACTTATCTACTACTTCTGAATCACACTTTTTGACCCATTTCTTCTTGTACTTGTCTCTAATCTCTTTTACCTTAGCTTTACCCTTATCATCAGATTTGTTCTTCTCTACTAGAGTCTTCTTGGTCACATTCTTACTTCTGCAAAATTTTGTAATATGACCATATTTGTTGCAAGCATAGAAAACAATGTTGTTTCTCTGATTAGGTCTAGAATTACCTTGATTTCCCTTTGATCTGCATTGATTAGCACCATGTCCAAATCTTCCACAAGCATAACATTTTACATTTCTCCTATTTACTATACTTCTACATTCAACTAAGTTGTGACCATATTTATTGCAATTGTAACATTGCCTAGAGAATGATGAATTATTTTGCATTGACTTCCCATATGACCACATTTATTGCAAACAAAGCATTTACCATTGAATTTATAAGTATTAGGTTGTCTTACTAGAGATCTCTTGTTCTTTTGATGATTGCTTTGACCAAATTCGAAGCTTTCTCCTTTTTTCAAATCCAAGTGCTCCCATATCACCTTTATTCTTCTGACTTTGTAGTATTTCATCCATCTTAGCTAAGATAGCATTGAATTTTACTTTTTACTCATTAGTAGTGGTAATTCATCTCTTAGGATTATGATCTACCTTTCAAGCTCTTGCTCATTATTCCTAGATTGTATCAATTCAAGTTTCAACAAGTCATTTTAATGATTAATTCTGCAACATTCATTAGTGTTGGTGTAAATAATTATTCACCATGGATATTATTACACTTTACTTAAGTTAACTTAGGATAATGCATCTCATCATAGTTTGGATATGAGACACTTAGGGAAGTTTGCACATAGGGATATAGCTTGTAGGAGAAATTCCACCTTTTGTGGTCTTATCTTGCTATTACACTCCACATTCAATGGGTCATCCACCTTTTGTGGAATATTATATTATTTCTCCTACCTACCCCTAATTTTTATTACCTACCCTTGTTTATCATTTAGCCACATGTCATGATTGTGTGCTCACATATCCATATGGCCTTGCCTATATAAGCAGACCCATATTCATTGTATTGGTTAATCCAGTTGATCATTTGCATATTGATGAGAATACAGTTTTGTTCTTGTCATACTATTATCTCTCTTTTATGCTTTTCATTGTGCCCTTGATCTTGGAAAAATCTCACATGGTATTAGAGCCACTGGGGCTTCATTGATTTGTTTTGGGAGACATCTTGGAAGGCTTCTATTTTCGGATATGAGGTACTGTGCATTTTGGAGGCATCCTAGAGTGTTTTTGACCTCACCATTGCATCTGGGAGGCCATTTCCATAAAAATTGAGTATAAACTCGACCAATTTTGGTGAAAGTCAGATTTTGGGTGTTGGAGAAAAATTTTGCCCAATTTGGCAGTACGGTATGGATTTTTTCAAAAAAATTTAGGAAAATTGTTTTTGCTAAAAAAAAAAAAAAGAACAGATTTTTTTTTTGGGGGGGGTACATTGATCCCACCCTCTGTACCTACAAATTGTAGTATGCAAGCATCGTACCATCCTCGACAAGCAGCATCATCCTCCGGTAGGCACAATACAGTCCTCGATAGGGGGCGTTGACTCCTCCATCCGCCATGACCTGTTGTGACCCCACTACTAGATCAACCACTGACAAAACCATCATCGAACCCCCGTAAACTATCGACCACTGACTCTACTCAGGATACTAGCCACTGGCTCTGACCTAGCCCACCGGTCAATGACCACCAACCACCCACCGGCTACTGACACTCCAGCCATCGGCAATAGAAGCCTGCCAACCACCAGAACCGATGCTCCAGCTAGACATCTCACTGCCACATCAGCTCCCTACCCAAGTGAATCCACTATCACCACATGGCAAGAGGCCACTAGCCCTTGGAAAAACTCTGCCACGTCAGCACCCAATTATCCATATAGTCAGGGCCCTGTCATTGCCTAGTCAGTTGCCACGTCAGCTTTTCTGTATGGTCAGCTAAGGGGTGCGACGACCATTTTGACAGTTAGATGACTGTCAAATTCAACATAGTGTTTTTCTGACATCAACCTGCATCAACATTTTTTTAAAATTTTAGACCCCTCTCCATTGAGCAATTTGGTTTTTTGGGTCAACTTTGGAGGCTCATAAATTGCTCAATTTTGCTCCTTTTTGGGTGCAATTTTTTTTATTTGGGCTGATTTTCCATGCTTTCCATAGTCGTGTGGTTATTTTTTAATTTTGGTGCACAGGTTTTTCATAATTTTTAGATTCTCTCAGTTGTACCTATCCAATCCTTGATTTTGCAACTTCAAAGGCTTCGTTTGGGCTCATACGACCTCCTTTTCAGGTGTTGTTTTTTTCTAAAGTGCATAATTTTTTGTCTACTTTCATAATCTCTAATTATTTTTCAGATATTTTGAGTTGATATTGTACTTTAAGATATTAGTCCTTTTAGGCCTACTTGGTACTTGTAATTTGCTTGGATCTTAGTTTAGATCTCTTACATTACCAGTTTGAGTCTCCTTTGGCCTCATTGAGGTAGTTGTAAAGTTGAAATCATAAGTCCACTTTTCCATTTTTTGCAAGTGGCCCATTGTACATGCACTAAGTATAAAGTGCCAAATCATGATTTTTTTGGGGGGGGGTTTCTTTGATTGAGTGAATTTGGGGGGGGGGGTGTCTTGTGTGATTGTGCCTCTCTTTCCTTGTGCTCTTTCATTTTTGTTGCTATGATTCGTCATAAATTTCCACCTTTAACTCCACATAATTATGCATCTTGGAAAATTAAAACATGGAGCAAATTAACGGAAAAAGGACTCACGCATTACATAGATGGAAAAATAGAAGCACCACCTAATCCTAAGGTTGATCCTAATGCTCAGTTAGAATGGCTTACTAAAAATTGTATGGCTCTAGGAAATTTGCATAAGTATATATCAGATGACCTCATTTTTCACATTGAGAAGTGTTCTACAATCAAAGAGGATTGGGAAAAGGTTCAAAAATTGTATGGTCAAGTTGATGAAATCAGAGGTTACAAGATTGAAAATGAACTCACCAACTTGGATCCCAAGAGTTTTGATACAATCCAATATTATATCACCAAAGAAAATGAGCTAAGAGCTAAGCTTAAGGATTGTGGAATTGAAAAAAAGGATGCTCAGTTGATATTCAACTTGTTGGACAACCTTGCACTTGAATATGCAACATTTGTTTCTTGCTTCCAAACTCATCGTTTGATAGTGGGGAGTTCCTAAACTATGCCTACATTTGATACTTTCATAGAGATGTTGATATTGGAACAATCTAATTTGTTGAACATGGGGCTTCTCAAGTCTTCAAAGTCCAAGGCTTTGGTGGCTAATCAAGGGAGTCAAGGGAGTCAAGGCAAAGATTCTAACAAGAATAGGAAACAATCTTAGTCAAAGCCACAACAAGAAAAAGGACAATCATCCTCTCCATCACAAGGTGATTTTTCATCCTCTTCCAAGAAGGTGAATCCACCTAGGAAGGATAAACCAACTTGTGCTTATTGCAAGAAGTATGGTCATGATGAGAATTGATGTCGTACCAAGCAAGTTGATGAGTTGACAAATCTTGTTAAGAAGAACAACATCAATTTGCCATCTGCCTACAACAAGAAAGATTCATCTCCTTCCTCTTCCTCATAGTCTAAGGGAAAAGAGCAAGCTTTTGTGGCTATAATAGGTTCTTCAAAGCAGTGGATACTTGACTTGAGTGCCTCTTATCACATGGGTTCTACAAAGGAGATGTTTTCTTCATTGGAGCCATCAAAGGTACCTCACATTTACATAGGTGATGATACACAAGTTGAGGTTGAAGGGAAAGGTTCAGTTGACATGAATGATGGAACATTTGAGAATGTTCTCTATGTTCCTAGCTTGTCTACCAATCTTCTCTCTGTCTAACAAATCACTCACTATGGGAATGAGAAAAAGGTTGATTTTACACCTTATTTAGTTGTGGTAAAGGAACTTGACAATGATGCCTTGGTAGTAGTGGGACAAGTCAATGACAACTCAAGGCTTTATTAATTTTCCCACTTTGTGCCAAGTTCTCCTTCTAGGGCCTTGCTTACTCATCAAATTTAGAAAGTAAGTTATGGCATGAGTGGTTTTCTCACCTCAACAACCATTATCTTCAATAGCTCAACACTAAAGACATGGTCACATGTCTACCTCGAATCATTTTTTTAGAGGGTGTATGTTTAGGATGTTCCATGAGCAAGCATCCCAAGGAGAAGTTTGATAAGGGGAAAGCTTGGAGAGCTTTGGAAGTTATTCAATTTGTTCACAATGATGTAGTAGGTCCATTTCCATCACCTTCATTTAGTAAGGCTTGCTATGTCCTCACCTTCATTGATGACTACCCCCACTTCACTTGGTTCTCCTTTCTTATTCATAATAGTGAAGTGTTTGACAGATTTCTAGACTTCAAGGCTCATGTGGAGAAGTAATTAGGGAAAGTGGTCAAGATTATTTGCACAAATAATGGAAGAGAATATGTGAACAAAAGACTTGAGGATTTTTGTACATTTGAGGGGATTGATCTTTAGTATTTTGTTTCTTACACTCCACAATAGAACGGAGTTGCAGAGTGCAAGAATATAACTCTCAAAGAAATGGCTAGTTGTATGATGCATGCACGTTCTCTTTATCCCGCCTTTTGGGCAGAGGCTTTCAATTCTGCCACACACATCCAAAATCAGGTTCCTCACAAAGCTTTAATAGGTATTACTCCTTTTGAGGCTTGGATTGGTAGGAAACTGATTGTGAGACATTTTAGAGTCTTTTGGTGTCCATCATGCGCTCACATTCCTCCATAGAAACACAAGGCATTGGAACCTCAGAGTAGGCCTTGTTTTTTTGTCGGATATCTTGAGGGTATTAAGGCATATCGATTGATGGATCCTGAGACATGTGAGGTGTTTATTGAGAGGAGTGTTCATTTTGAGGAAAGATCTCCAAGATTAGCCTCTCTACCTCCTCCACCTTCCTCCATTGTGGATAGTGATGCTAGTGATTTAGATGATGAGACTCCTTCAACTCTGACTAGCAGGGTTGCACCTCTATAGGGTCCACTTGCAGTTGAGGAGCATCATTCTCCACCTCCACCTAGACCTCGTTGGACTTGCTAGACACTTGATTCAGCAGGTTCTCTTGTTGGGGATCCTTCAGATACATAGAGGAATCGACTTTGGATACATGGAGGACTCAATCACAACATCAGGACCTTCCACATGCATACATTTCTACCACTTCTGATGCACAAACATTTCAGGAAGCATCAAGGGTTCCCAACTAGGACCAAGCTATGGAGGAAGAGTATAGTTCCTTGATGAGGAAAAACACATGGGAGTTAGTCCCTCTCCCTAAGGGGAGAAAGATGGTTTGATGTAAGTGGATCTACCAGACCAAGTTTGCAATGGATGGTAGTGTGGATAAGTATAAGGCTCGACTTGTTGCAACAGGTTTCTCTCAGGTTCTAGGTGTTGACTATACTGAGACCTTTGTGCCTGTAGCCAAGATGAACTCCATTCTCTTAATAGTTGCTATTGCCACAACTCATGTTTGGGTTGTACATAAGATGGATGTGAAGAATGCTTTTCTTCATGGGGATCTTGACGAGGAGATTTATATGGAGCAATCACAGGGGTTCATCCAAGATTCTTCCCTGGTTTGCAGATTGAGGAAATCTCTCTATGGCCTTAAGCAGGCCCCTAGGCCTTGGTACGCTAAGATGGATTCCTTTCTTCTCTCAACAGGGTTCACTAGGTGTCATTCCAATTTGAATTTCTACATTTTGTGACAGGATGACTCTCACTTGATACTTGTGCTCTATGTTGATGATTTGATGATTATAGGGAGCACCATATCCATCATTAGCAGTGTCAAATCTGCTTTGCATGATAGATTTTTTATGACTGACTTGGGTCTTTTGCACTATTTTCTCGAGATAGATATTTCACAGTCATCTTCTGGAATCACTCTTTCACAACCCAATTATGCTCTTGATCTTCTCACATGCTTTCATATGGCTGATTGTAAGCATGCACCAACTCCCTTTCTTTCAAGAGTCAAGCTTAAGGCTAGGTGTTCTCCACCAATTGATGCCACATTGTATCATTAGCTTATGGGTAGTCTCATCTACTTGATTCACACATGCTTTGATATTTCATTTGTGATTGCCATGGTTTCTCACTTCATGTAGGAACCACATGAGCTTCATTGGAAAGCTGCCAAATGCATCCTTTGCTACATCTAGGGTACACATCACTATGGGATTCACTATGTAGTAGGTACAAGACTTCTCTTGGTTGGTTACACAGACTCCAATTGGGCTGGTGATCTTGTTGATTGTAAGTCTACTTCAAGTTATAGCTTCCACCTTGGTTCGGGCCCCATTTGTTGGCAGAGAAAGAAGCAGCATGCTATTTCTCTCTCTTCGACTGAGGCTGAGTATCAAGGAGTTGTTAATCCAATGACTAAGATGATTTGGCTTCATCAGATTCTCATAGAGTTTGGGTTCACCACTCCATGGCCGACAATTCTACATTGTGACAATTAGAGTTCTATTTCGATCTTGAAGAACCCGGTCTAGCATCAGCAGACCAAACACATTGAGATCCATATGCACTACATCCAAGAGCTGATTCGGGAGCAGGTCATTGATTTGCAGTATTATCCTACATTGGAGAAGGTTGCTGACATCTTTACCAAATCTTTCACCAAAAGTAAGTTCCAGCAGTTGCAAGCTCTCTTGGGGGTGTCAGATGTCTCAGTAGGGGGGGTCAACTAACTTCTCCTTCCTCTCTTATAGGGGGGACTTTTTCCTCTTTGAGGTTTTGTCCTTCTTCTTTGAGAGTCTTTTGTACATTCATCTCTCTTTTGGGGGGGAGTTTTTTCCCACTAGGTTTTCTCCCTTTCTTCATTTGTGAGAGATTGCATTGCATAGGTTTTCTTAAATTTTCATATTGTACATGGGTACCTATCATGGCCTAGTATTCGGGACCCATCTTGCATTGTTGACTTGAGTCTTCATTCCCCTAAGTTGCACTTAAGGGGGCTATTGGTGTAAATAATTATTCATCATGGATATTATTACACTTTACTTAAGTTAGCTTAGGATAATGCATCTCATCATAGTTTGGATATGAGACACTTAGGGAAGTGTGCACATAGGGATATAGCTTGTAGGAGAAATTCCACCTTTTGTGGTCTTATCTTGCTATTACACTCCACATTCAGTGGGTCATCCACCTCTTGTGGAATATTATAGTATTTCTCCTACCTACCCCTACTTTTTCTTACCTACCCTTGTTTCTCATGGAGCCACATGTCAAGATTGTGTCTCACATATCCATATGGCCTTGCCTATATAAGCAGGCCCATATTCATTGTATTGGTCAATCTAGTTGATCATTTGCATATTGATGAGAATACAATTTTGTTCTTGTCATACTATTGTCTCTCTTTTGTGCTTTTCATTGTACCCTTGATCTTGGTAAAATATCACAATTGGATCTATCATTTAGTGACTAAGTCAAGATTTCCTTATTCTTCTTCCCATCTTCAACCTCCTTTGTCAACTTCATCATAATGGATTGCATTTCATTCTTCAAGACTGCATTATCTCTAGTAAGTTTTTCACATTCATTTGTCTTGTCTTTTAAGGCTTGGTTATCAATGCTTTGGTCTTCTTTCTCCTTAAGTTTTCCCATAAGCTTATTTCTCTTTTCTCTAGATGTGTTCACTTTTTCTTTCAAATACTCAATGAAGACTTCAACATCGTTCAAATTTATTCTTAGGCTATTTACTTCATTTCTTGTTGTATCTAGATATTCAAGTGCCACAAAAAGTTGTTTCTATAAACTGGAGTACATTGCTTCTCTCTCCATGATCTTCCTCAAGTTGTTAGGCTTCCTCAAAGGAACTAGGCTCTGATACCAATTGTTGGAATAAATGAACATTAGGAGGGGGGTGAATCAGTTTTCTACAATTTATGATTTTCTTTAAATGATTCTTAAACCACCAGATGTAAAAGAATGAAACTCAACACACACAAGCACAAATCCATAACACTCAAATTTTTATATGGATACTAGGAAAGGGAAAAACCACTGAGGGATTGAGACCCATAATATTATAATATTGTGATTAGGACTATAGTAATATTACAAGGGGAATACACAAGTATTTAGGCATGCTTCCTAGAGCTCACTACTTAATTACAAAGAAGAAGGTTACAACCCTTAGAGGACTCATTGTGATACAAATGATTACAAATGATAACTAATTATCTGAACTAATGAATAGAATCTACAAATGCCAAAATGTAGTTTTGGTTAAGCACAAAAAGTCTTTTTCCACTGTTTTGTCTCATTTCTCTGTCATATACCGAAGCACCAATCAAGGATAGCACACGTGAAACTATGTACCAATGCTCATACAATGTTTGCACACTCACATCAATCACCAGAATTCTCAAATAGATCGGTCTTATATATCCACAACACTTGATTAGGACACCTACATGTCGGTTTCAAACATATTCACAAAATATGAAACGTGTAATAAGAAGTCAGCTCAATTTGATTGCCAATACACATGCAAACCAAAAAAAAGTGATTATACACTTCATATAAGTTGGTATAACAACCTCAAACACAACACCAATCAACAAAATCATCCTAAAGATGCTGCATAACATGCTACACCAAAATAACCTTGTTCTTCCTAAAATACCAGATACCAAACCATTAAACTTATACCAGAATCAACATTGAAAGCCAATATTGTGAACAAAGAAATTCAAATCATTGAATTAACTATCTCTTCCACTAGAAACAAAATTGTGCACCCAAAATCAAGTTCTACTTAATGTACTCATACTTTATTGAACACTGTGTTCCACCTTCTAGACTTAAGAAAAAATGGCTTAGAACTTTTTGTAGAATCAATTTGCATATACTAGATGATACATTTGATTTGATTTGCCATCAATGAAAACACCTAAACAATCCTCAAGCACTAATCTCTTCCGGAATAGTGTCTCTCGCCAACAAAAGGAAGCATAGGTACATCCATTTAGCTAGGTTAGAGGGGTATAAAGGGGGTGGGTGGGTGAAAAGAGCTAATTTTTAATTTCTCATTTTGAATATTTAGAGCTTTGAAGTTGGGAGAAAGTAGTAAGGATGGTGCAAATTCTAATGGAGAATCATCATGGTGAGCTCATGTGGATCTATCGATGATCAGAGGGCACAAGACCAAAGGTATGTAGTCAGATGCCAACTTGTTAGTTTGGGTTTTGTGCTCACTTTTCTAGGTTGATTTTCTCATTTTTTGATGCACATGAAAGATGTAGGCTTAGCTGCTATGCTGGTGATTGTGCTAGTTTCATAGGTGGTCAAACTACTACATAGTTGGTTAGATATCCTGTGTAGTTGGTTAGACTTCCTGCACATGTGGTTAGACTTCCTACACAATTGGTTAGACTTCTTGTGCAGTTGGTCAAACTTCCTATGCAAGGGGTTAGGAAAAATTGCTTAAGATATTAGGGAAAATAATCCCAAGATGATTAGGGTTTGATTCTATGGGTGTTTGACCTAGTTGGATTAGTATTTTGAACTAACTAAATAGATGTTTAATTGAGTCACCCAATTTAGGAATATCAATTAGAGTTAAACTAGACTGACTTAAAGAATGATAAGGATACTATTTGGACAAATTAGGGTTGACTTGATAAGGAAGAAAGAGATGGATTGTATATTACATCTAGGGTTAAATCATAGCACATACATGTTGGGAAAATGGTGGTGTACACCTTGCATAATAATGTTTCATTATTGTATTATTTTATTATTCTATAAGGTGGACATGGAATTATATTGTAATATCATATTCTATTGTTTCACCTAGAGGCACCTAGATGGACATACAACATGTGGAGATTCCCTTGGAATATTCTTGTAACCACTTAATGAGTTGTATTGATACATTGGTATTATTAATTTTATTTATTTAATATTGGAGAATGTAATTGTGATGAAGTACCAAATATTAAATGTGGGTAAGGGTAGGTAGGAAAAATAATAGATTTTATTGTCACATGGTTTTGATGTAATATCACTTGGTGGTTTTGTGGTTGCTTGTCTCTATAAAAGCACCACAAGGATAGTTGTTTAGGTTACCTAGGTTAGCATTTGTGAAGGAGGAAGTGTGGCATGGGATGTGTGGATTCATGCTTGGTCACATGGAGTGCTTGGTCATGTTTGGGTTTTCGAAGGTTTTCCATAGTTGTATTGCAATGGATGCATTGATAATATATGATGGATAATGTTTTTGGAGGTTGGGTTTTTCCCTCATGAGGGTTTTACCAGGATATATCTTGTGTCACATTTTCATGGGTATGTTGTCTATTCTTTTCATATGGCTTCTATGTGTTCATTTGATTGAAATCTTAAATGGGTTAGTGGAAATTGTCATAAATATGGCTACAAGTTTCTTTACAAGTGGTATCAGAGATATTGGTTTAATGGTATTTATAACCCTAGTTGGAATCCATGAATGCAAAAAAGAATGAAAAGACAAGGCAAGATATATGGTTTTGTAGGTTGTTATTGTAGATCTATATTATTTGGGTTTGTTGTTATAATGGGTTGTTTGTAGATTTGGGGTTTGACGAATTTGGTTAATCTAGGGCATCATTGAAAATTTGTTTTAAATGAGGGTTTTGGGGGTGAGCTTTCATATTTGGCCATGTGGCACAAAAAAAAACTCACAGATGGATTCAGGTTGGCTGGGAGACAAAAAAATAATATATAATACAACCTATTTTGAATGCAGTTGAAATATTCCAAAAAAAAATTATACCGATGGCTGTCAATTTTTTCGTCGCTATTTGTAGAAATTTAAAAACAAAATCCCCATTGAAAATTATTTACCTATAAAAAAATTATGTTGAGGCGAAAAGTTTTGGAAGGCAAAAATTAAAAAAATGTTATTAACCTGTGGGGGGGTTTGTACCGACACCCCCACAGGCCCCACCTACCATGCAACCAATAGGTAGCAGTCTGTAGGGCTGTGGGTACTACAGTCTATGGCCTGTAGTACTGCGGGTGCCATAGGTTGTGGTACTCAGTAGACCTATCAAGGTCAATCCCTACCAATGGAGCTCAGCTACTGGTAAACATGACAGCCCAATGAAAATGAAAAATTAAAATTGTCATTTTTTCTTTGAAATTATTAAATTCGGTTTCCAATAATTAAATTCCACCATCATACATTATGTTTTGGGCTTGGTTATTATATTGATTTTTATTTTCCTAATATAATTAAATTAATAAATTGCCACTTGTCAGAGATGTGTGTGGGGTTCAGCCGGTGGGCCCCACCCAGAATATTGAAAATTAAAAATTACTTCCATATAAGGAAATGGGCTGATTTTCTTCAACGAAGCATAACTTTCACCCAGGATGTCAAATTTTCAATTTATTATACTTGTTTGAAAGATGATTTTGAGAACTATAGTTTGGTAATGGTTTGGTTCCCTGAGTTATCAATTTTGATATGATTTTGGATCTTGGAAGTCATATGTTCTACTTTTCATAATTTTGGTCATAACTTTTGTATACAAAATCTGATTTTGGATATCGAATAGGCGTTGGAGAGAATGTTAAATTGACTATAGTGTGGTGTGGTTAGTTTATTAGTTTGATGAGTTTGGAGAGGTATGTACTTGGTTGATCACTTGTATTTGTCTGAGATTTGGGGTGTGATTGTGTGAGCATCTATACGAGTCAAGAGACATAACCTTGAGGGAGAGGATGTTTTCATTGGATATTTATAATGATACAACTCATTATCAAATTGGTGCTTCCTTGGTATAGTTTTACAGGTGTTTTTTCATAGTGAATTTAATTGTGATGGGTACACAGGTTGTCTTCAGTTTGAGGACATGATTGGACATGGTTTGAGACTAGGAGTCTTGTGTGGGTGATAGTTGAGTGTAGGTGCGACATTGATGATGATTATGGTGTCATGGGTATGCAAGTATATGGCTTGCATTTACGTGACATAGTCATGTTTCTAGTGATTTGGTGGTGATTTGGTTTGATGTTAGGAGGTTGTTGATTATCTCCTTGACTCTTATTTGGCTGATTAACTATGGTACTTGATTGTGGACATATTTGGAAAATCAGTTTGGATGGTAATTTGGTGTTTGAGTCATGTTGTATACATGATTATTCTCTTTGATATCTCAGTTTGTAGTTTACTAATGTGATGATGAGTTTGCATGTTCTGTGATTGGATATATGAGTTATGTGATTGGTAGGTTTCAGCTCAACCTTTCATTTGCAGTGGGATGACTCAGATGTGGATTGTCTATATCTACCAAGTTTGATTCATTTTGGTGCATACTTGTTAGTTGGCCTTGTCTATGGTCATTTGTGTATTGGTATGTTTTCTTTGGGATGAGAGGATGGATGATATTTATAGTACCTGGATAGTTTATGTTGGGACTTGTAGCATGTGGTTTATCATGATGTCATGATAGCCTGGTTATTCATTGATTACACTTTCAGTGGGAGCTTTTGACAATGATGTATTGGCAGTGTAGGATTGATTCTTGATTTGTGGTTTGTTGGTAGTTGTATGTATCTTCTTGAGATGGAGTTCAAGGTTTAGTTGATATTGTTGACATTTCAGTTGGATGTGTGTAGACTTGGATGTTCTTTATTTAGGAGATGGTTATCACAATGTTATGGAGATCTTGATATCACATTTCAATTGGAGCTTATAGAAATGATGGGTATTCACCATGTTGGTTGGTGGAAGATCTTCTCTATGTTCATATGTTGGAGGATGCCTTAGATCATGTTGTTGTAGAAGGATTCTCTTGCATTTGCGGGCACACTGTTAGGAGATGTTTACATCTTGAGGGCTCAAGAATTCCTTGGTTGAGGTGTGATTCTATGCTTTCATTTAACATGTTATCCTTTTTGGTACGATGGACTTATATTATTTCATGGTACACTCTTGATATGCAGTTAGAGTTTTGGTATGGTATGGTTATTTGATATGTTCATATGAGGCATGTTATCTCTTTGAGATGGATTAGATCATGTTGTCATGTTTATGTTCATGACTCCATGGTTGGAGATTTTACATTGATCTCGATGGTTGTCTTTGTATTGAGTGTAAGGTCATTTTCTTGATTAATTCATGATGGTGCTATGTTGCATTTGGAGTTTGGTATGGATTGATCGATTGTGGGTGCTCACAGATAGATGGAGATGTTGGTGATGTTACTATTCTCTTGTGATTAGAGATATGTGTTGGGATAGTTGGTTGTTTTAGTTGGAAGTTCGAGGAGCATTCAGCTAGTTTATGGAATTGAGAGGAGATTGTTCTTAGAGTGATTCAATGGTGACTTGGATAGTTCGGTGATAATTTTCATTCCCACTCTTGGTCTACTTGACAATTTACTACTTGAGAGGTATTGCCTATTGTTCCTTTCAGGTGCATTATGTTTATGCTTATTTTTCATTGATATGGATCTTAAGATACATGGAGTGTGTTAGTTTTAAAGGGTCCATTTAGAGATGTGTGGCATTGGTTATCTCTTTGTGCATTTGAGTTATTATTATGATGGTGTCAGTCATTGATATTAGTTTGAGAGAGGGTTTTATTGGGTGTATTCCCTAGGCTTGGGAATGGATATTTAGTTTTATCTTCTTGGTTATGAGAGGCTTACATCCATGTTGATTAAATGTTATATATGTTGGCTTAGTCTAAGGGACTAAATGGTGTTTGGGTGATGGCATTCTTTTCATGTGGGTTTCTATGGTGGAGATCATACTTGACACAATTAGCATTTAGAGGTGTATGTAGAAGGACATACTATGGGATTTGATTTGCATTGTCTCTCTCTTTATTTTGGTTATCTTCCTATATGTTTGTATTCACATTATAATGCCTAGAGTTTGTTTGGAGCTATGTGTTCACTGGTTTTGTGTTCATATGTTGTCATGTGGGAGATGGAATAGAGGTTCCTTTATCTCTTTCATTTTTTGGTGTGGAGAACATGGGAGAATGTTGGAGACATGGTGTGAGAGTGGTACTTGCAGGTTATTGGTTTACATGATGTTCATACTAATGTGGATGTTCTTGATACTACATGGTTACACTTCTATGATATGTTGTTAGTGGATTCATTTATGATATTCACATTAGCTATGCAGTGGGAGTTCTTTGGTGTACATATGTGGCAGGTAATTCACTTGGGGTTTATGGTTGCATGTTATAGGTTGCATATGTTGATGAGATGTTATTCACTTGGTTTGTATGCCTTGGAGGCATGTATAGTTGATGTGTTAGGATTTGTTGTGGGTGCTATTTCCGCTATGTAAACAACTACCTTTGCATTGGATACCTTTGAATTAGTGTTTGTGTTCAGATATCAGTTGGTGCAAGACTTATCATTTGTTATGATAGATTGTGTGGCTTTCTCTTTGGATGGCCTTTTCATGTCCACTGACAGTGGCATCATAATGGTGGGAGAATTCATGTATGTGATGGTGGTCACTTTGTCTCTTGTTGCAGGTATCTTGATGGAGCACATAAAGCACTTGGATTCCATGATGGTATATGTGCATGGAGAGATTGGTCTCTTGTTTGTGTGATTGACTACTTCTTGGCCCTTATGCAATGTATACAACAAGTGGGATAATGTTGGGAAAATGGTGTTGTACACCTTGCATAATAATGTTTCATTATTGTATTATGAAATTATTTTGTGAGGTGGACATGGAGCTATATTGTAATATCATATTGTATTGTTGCACCTAAGAGCATCTATATGGATGTCCAACATGTAGAGATTCACTTTGAATATTCTTGTAACCACTTGATGATTTGTATTGATAGATTGGTATTATTATATTATATTTATTTAATATTGGGGAATGTAATTGTGATGACGTGTCCAATATTAAATGTGGGTCAAGGGTAGGTAGGAAAAATATTATATTTTATTGTCACATGGTTTTGATGTAATACCACTTGGTGGTTTTGTAGTTGCTTATCTCTATGAAAGAACCACAAACATAGTTTTTTGGGTTACCCAAATTAGCATTTGTGAAGGAGGAAGCATGGCATGGGATGTTTGGATTCATGCTTGGTCACATGGAGTGCTTGGTTATGGCTAGGTTTTTGAAGGCTTTCTATAGTTGTATTGTAATGGATGCATTGCTGATAATACATGATGGATGATGCTTTTGGAGGTTGGGTTTTTCCCTCATGAGGGTTTTCCTAGGATATATCTTGTGTCACATTTTCATGGGTATGTTGTGTATTTTTTGTATATGGCTTCTATGTGTTGATTTGATTGAAATCTTACATGGGTTATGTGGAATTTGTCATAAAGATGGTTGCAAATTTCCTTACAATAAATGCCTTAGATAAAGGGTAAATAGTGGATTGATTACTGCATTAGTAGAGCAGTGACACACAAAGAATAACTCATTTCATCTATTGATGGGGAAAGCTATGGTTACATTAGAGGATGTGTGGTGAATCTTGAGGATTCTCCTTCATAGAGAGTTAGTAGTGTACAATCCATCTATAGGTAGAGAGGCTTTGAGTTGGAGGTTCATGGTTGATGAGGATGAGCTATGTGTTGTGGACTATGAGATCAGATGGGAGACCATGGATACTTACCATCTTAGGTTAGCAACTTTTATTAGTGTGGTCATAGCAAGTTTCATAGCACCTGACAGGAGAGGTCATGGGTTTCCAATATTTGCTTGGGAACCATGCATGTTAGGCATGTTGTATTTTCATCTATATTATATAGTACATATAGAGAGGGTTTGACACATGTTTGTGGATTGACATTACTACTAGTTTGGGTATTCAATTATATTGTGATATGTCAGCCTATACCTGATAGGCAGGTACAGTGAGGGTTACCATATGTATATTTCTATGATGGGGCCTTGTCCTAGGGACCAATGGGATACACTTTCTTCTCGAGACATCAATTAGATTGTTTGAGAGATTTTACTTGGAGACCATACAAGGATTGCCTTGATTGGTCAGAAGACAATGAGAATCTTCGTTATTGTAGATAGGAGAGGTACTATATAGGGAAGATGATCTTGAGAAAGAGGGTTTTTGAGGTATCACTACTAGAGAGGATGCAAAGATAGTTTGGGGAGAGACAAGATGTCCCTACAAGTATGGCCTATTATGCATGGTCTAGGAGAGAGGTAGGAAATTGGAGTCTAGTTATTAGACCACATTTGGCCTTTATAGGTAGGATGATGATGATGATGATGATGATGATGATGATGACAACGATGATGAAAATGATGATGATGACGATGATGAAAATGATGAAAATGAATGATGATGATGATGATGATGATGATGATGATGATGATGATGATGATGATGATGATGATGATGATGATGATGATGATGATGATGATGATAATGATGATGATGACGACGATGATGAAAATGATGATGATGACGATGATGAAAATGAATGATGAATGATGAGGATGATGATGATGATGATGATGATGATGATGATGATGATGATGATGATGATGATGATGATGATGATGATGATGATGATGATGATGATGATGATGAGGAGGAGGAGGAGGAGGAGGAGGAGGAGGAGGAGGAGGAGGAAGAGGATGAGGATGATGATGATGATGATGATTATGATGATGATAACATGCAAACATTAAAAGATGAACCTATGCAAGACGTAGTAGTGGTCGATGATGTTCAGCAAATTCTGGATAATGAGGCTATGAGAGGAGAGGTGAGGTATCAGAGGGAGAACATCATAGAATTAGAGACATAAATATAATCTCTTTAGTAGGATAAGGCATCTTGGGATGTCGATATGGCATCTATGACAATAGATATGGAGAGGCTAATAGTGGAGTGGGATCAACTGAGTGCATAAAGAGTCACACTATTAGTAGAGTGAGACATACATAGGAAAGAGAATGATTGGTGGGTAGTAGAGAGAGCTCATTAGGTAGTAGAGAGAGCTTCATGGATAGATTCTTGAGACAACAATATCTAGGGCTCAAATATTAGATGAGTGAGTTTGGGGGTTCATTAAGGAGGTACAATATTTGACTATGCATGAGGCTTTCAACTGGATGAGGAATTATTGTGAGGAGATTCATTATTGGAGGTTCTTACATGTGGGGGTGGTACCACTAGATCAAAGAGCATCATTATTTGTAGCAATTCAGAGTTAGAGCAGAACATGGATCAGGACACATTCTCAGAGGACACAAAGTAGCACAAGGGTGATAGGGCCAGTGATACAAGCAAGATATGAGATAGGTCAAAGCTTCATCATTGGGACATTGCCAAGATCAGGAGGACCAAGAGAGCACCCTGTGATACTTCTAGTTATATACCCTTTATTTTTTGCTGAAGACACTTTTTGATGTTATATTGAGCCTGTGAGATCCATTTTGGGACACACTATGATTCTATACTCTGATACATTTTATGATATATATGATATGCATATTCTATATGCTATGCAACAATATGATGTGTTGTGTTATGTGAGATGTCATGATTTTGAACTTATCTTTTGAATTGATGTTTGTCCTATGATATCTCTATATGATTCTAGAGTAATAATAACACATGTATGTAAAGTGAAATGATAAGTGGATGATTTATGAAATGCATATGTACTAACATGTTGTGAATGCAGAATGCATATATTTTTTTGTTTTGGGTACCAAAGTACGAGATTGAGAAATTGACTAGACTAATTGAGGAAAATGTTAGTGAAACAAAAATTTAGATGAACAAATTTTAGTAATGAATGAAATCTTTCTTTTGGTTGTACACCTTTAGCAATAGATAAATTTATTTGATATGGAAAAATGGATACATCGCGTCATGACATATATGGTCAGAGTGATAATGTGATCCCTTTGCAAAAGAGACAGATATATTGAAAACAAGGAATGCTTCCATAGTGTGTTTTGAAATATTTATTTGCATGTCAAGGGTCGAGGTATGTGCAATAGTCACAAAGTGACCGAACCAGTACAAACACCCAAGAGATACATGTTTTACGACATCATGAAAAAAATACCACAAACAAAAGACAAAAAAGAAGGTCATGAACCATCCTAGCCACTCTCATCACTCAGTGATATCCTTGAGTAGCATAGGAACATGACCAAAGATAAATAAATAAAGATAAGACTCACTAGACTAAGGGAGACAACAACCATTATAATCTTGTTGTCAAGGTTGTGATATTTGTGTTTGTGTTTGATATGAATATGATGATGTCTAGTTTTAGGTATGAATTATCCCATATAAAATAGACACAATCTAGTTTCGAGTATACTATACCCTATATAAGACAAATGATAGTTGAACACATGATAAGTTGATAATGTTGACGTTGTTTGATATGACAAGTTGATCTATCTGACTTGTTGATATCTTTGATAGTTTGTCTTTTGATGCATGATTTGTTAAGCGCATTTTTTTACAAGTTCTTTGTCTATGTTTACTCAAATGTATGTCTAATTACAAAGGGTAGTTTGTTGACGAACTAAAAGGATTGTTTTTGAATTTTGATTTTTTACAATATTTAAGGTTTTTTGTAGTTATTCAATGTTTTGGAAATTTATTTAGGACATTATCTGGATGTTTTTTTTACTTTCGGTTAATTTTTTGGTTTTTTTTCGATTATTTCAAGACATTTTGCTATTTACAAGAATCATCCTCTAATTTTGTAGTGAGAAGAACTCCATCAATTGATCATGATAAAAGAATTCCCCCTAGCCTATATGAAACTATATACAATGATATAATAAACATATATATAGGACTGGTTTATGTTAATAAAGGACAATAAATAACGACCAGTTTTAGGCTATGACAATGAGATATGAAGGGATTTAATGACAAGATGGATGAAAAATCTATTGTGGATATGAATAAGATTTAGATAGAGTGATGATAGATGATGGAACAATGAGTTGCTACATGTGGCACCTATTTGTCAGGTTTTCACCATGGTACTTACCCAAAGTGCTTGCTTATCATGTTTTCACAAGTGGATGATTGATTTTTTCCATTTTCCATTTTTCATTTTAAAAATTTTTCTTTTAGTATCATATTTAATTTTTTTGTTCTTTTTATTTTCTAGGATCATATTTAATTTTTTTTGTTCTTTTTATTTTCTAGGATCATATTTAATTTTTTTTTATCTTTTTCATGATCATATTTTTTCAAGTATAATACTTGCATAGGTGTATGCTATTTATAGGTTCACATAGAGATTCTCCTTCTAATGTTTGTAATTGATATGCCCCAAATCCACAAGCCATAATAACTATATAGGGACCTAGCCAATTAGGCTCAAATTTACTTGGCTTCTCTATTTCTTGTTGATTCTTCGAATTTATTTTAAGAACCAAATCTCCAACATCAAAGTGCCTATCTTTGAATTATTTGTTATAACTTCTGTGGAGACGATTATGATATGCATGCATATGGACAAGAGAATTATGATGTTGTTCATCTAGCATTTCTAATTCATATAGTCTAGATAACCTATTTTCTTCTTCATCGATGATACTATGTAGGGAAACTCTCAATGAAGGGATATCAACCTCAATAGGAAGGATAGATTTAGTACCATAAACCAAGGAGTAAGGTGTAGCTCTTGTAGGTGTGTGAATGTTGGTTCAGTACACCCATAAGGCAGGATTAAGCTGCAAATGCTAGTCATAACCAATGTCATTGATGGTCTTCTTAATGATTTTTATGATGGTTTTGTTAGATGCCTTAGCTTGAACATTACTTTTTGGATAGTAAGGAGTGGAAAAGTGATGATGGATATTAAAATTTTCATAGAGTTCCCCAACATCTTGATTCTTGAAGGTACGATCATTATCAATAACAATGGACAAAGGGACTCCATAGCAGAATATGACATAATTGTGAATGAACTTGGAAATCTATATACTAGTCTAATCACTGTGATGAAAGTGTGAGTTCTTTGATCACTGTGATGTTGTTCTTGATGTGATAATTGGTAGAGTTTTATTGAATTTATAAGATTGATTAGATTAATGAGATTGAGATGAAGTCTGGTTTCAGGAATGACACCTCTTGTATAAGACAAAGATGATCAAAGCGCTTGGTTTCAGGAACGATATATCCTGTATAAGACTTGATCAAAACGTCTAGTTCCAGGAAAGATACATCCTGTATAAGACATGATAGAATGGAATAGATGAGATGGATCGATAGAATTGATAAGATTTATTGGATAAAGAACTGACATTTTGTTGATATCCTGTTGTAGGAAGATTCGGATTTGCTGATGTTGGCACATTCGAGGGAGTAGCATAAGATTCACTTTGGGTCGACAACATCTGGAGAGAGATGAGTCATCATTTTGATTTTGTATACATCTATGATGATACATTGATGATTCTTGCGATAAATTTGGCCTTGGATAAGATGAGCTTTTGTGATCCTATGCAAGAATGAAATGCAAATGAAATGCAAAGCTACGATCAGACTAGCCACTGGGTTATTATTTTTTTTCATCATTGAGCTTTTAAGAATGTGGTAAGTGAGTGCAAACATCGATGATATAATCAAACCATGATGACCCAAGAACTACTTTCCTAGATTTTGATATTGCAAGTTAGCACAAGCATCAAGGTATAATCAAACCAAGATGACCTGAGTATTGTGTGCATAAAATAGACAGTATTAACCATTTCTATATGCAAATTAGAAACATCTTCAATGATACTCCAATGGTCATGTCCTAAGACAAGTTTGTACATATTAATGAGTAACTTATAGGTAGTAGACAAAAAAATATCATGTTCCTTCCTTCTTCCTCTAGTGAAAGACATCCTGGAGTCACTCATAAATCACGATAGTAAAAATCAAGATAGATAAGTTGAACCAAAGTGTTAAAATCATTAGTCAAAAGATATCATCCATTAATATGTGTGTGATGTGCTTAGATTGATATGTGATAGTTTAATGGTTGACAAAGTGATCTTGTGTTCAATGTTGGATGTGCCTTAGTTTTTGCTTGACAATAGTTGTCTAACTATTGTTCTACCAATTTAATGAAGCTCACTAGGCCCTCGGGTGGAGAACAAAAGGAAGGTTTGGTGTGGTACACCAATTAAGACAACTTACTCATCAACTATAGGGACAAAGAGGGGGAAGGAAGCTTACCTATACTTGAGCTACCTCTAGGACTTAATTATTTAACCAGCTAGAATAAGGAGATAGTTGTAAGAGGATGGAAAATTTTTGCCCCTATCTAGGTGCAGGATTTTGTCCCTGGCCTAGAAACAAATTTAATATGATATACCCAATGATCCAAACCATGGTGAGAAATCACTTACAAGGCCTATGTATGTACAAAGGCTTATTTATGGATATGAACAACACTGATGGAAAATGAAATGCAAGTGGAAGGATGCCTGAACTAAATAGATGGAAGAGCTAGCTAACAGATAGCACTTGTTGCAAGGTTTTCACCATCTATTTTTATTGCACTTTTTTCTCATATTTGATTTTTTTTTTTCTTTGTGCAGTGTTTTTTATTTTTTCTACTTTTCCATTATTTTTTACTTTTCTTCTTTTTCACTATTTTTGATTTTTCTACTTTTTCACCATTTTTTTTTTTTCTGCTTTTTCACTGTGTTTGGATTTTTTCCTTTTTTAGACATAAAAATTCTTTAGATGCATTCTATTGATGGGTTCCTCGAGTTGATCCTCTTCTAGCATTGATAGTTGATAGGCTCCTGACCCAAATATTGTTTTGACCTCAAATGGACCCAACTAGTTTGTTTCAAACTTCCCTTTCTTTTCTCGATCTGACTGGTTTCATGGATTTTCTTTTATTATGAGTTCTCCAAATTGAAAAGCTCTTGGTTTGACCTTGTGATTATAATTTTGGCACATTCTTTGTTGATACACATTTAAATGATCAAAGGCATTTTGTCATCATTCATGGATCAATTCTAACTCTTGCAGTCTATATACTCATTGTTCTTCATCTAGGATAAGGCCTTTTAATGATACTCATAGAGAATGTATCTCTACTTCTATTGGAAATATTTCTTCTTATCGATAAACAAGAGAGAAGGTTGTGGTGCCTATTGGTGTGCAGATACTAGTACGATAGGCCCATAAAGCAGGGTTCAACTGAATATGCCAATCTCTGCCAGCATCATTCACTGTCTTTTTGAGGATTTTTAGAATAGTTTTGTTTGATGCTTCTGCTGGTCCATTCCCTTGTGGATACTAGGGTATGGAGAATCTGTGTTGGATCTTGAATTTTCCACATAGCTCTTGTACATCCTGATTCTTGAATGGTCACCCATTATCAGTGATAATGGTCATGGGTATACCATAGTAACATATGATGTAGTTCAAGATAAATGCAATGATTTTTTTTCCTATGATATTTGTGAAAGGTAATGCCTCAATCCATTTTGTGAAATATTCTATAGCTACAAGGATGAATTTGTGACCATTGGATGAAGGAGGATGTATCTTTCCTACTAGATCAAGACCTTATTGATAGAAAGGCCATGATGTTTCCAAAGCATGAAGCTCTTGTGTTGGTGCATGAATTAAATTTCCATGGACTTGACATTATTTACATGTTTTAGCTATCTGAAAAGAATCTCATTCCATAGTTGGCCAATAATAGCCCAAGCGTATGAGTTTTTTAGAAAGGGTAAGACCACCTGAATGAGTGCCACAAATTTTGTTATGGACTTCATTTAAGGCCTTCTTAGATGACCATCTTGACCTTATTTCAAAAGGGTATCCACAACAAGAGTATAATGGGAAGATTGGTGAATAAAGTTTCTCTCTTGGAACTTTGACAAGTTAGGAGGGAGTATATTATCTTTCAGGTATGTATAAGTTTTTCAATAGCGGGAGGAATCATGCCCAACAAGGTGACAAATAGTTTGGGAATCAGGACAATTATGAGTAGGGTAAAACAACTCTTCCACTAGGAATTCGTAACGCTCTTGATTTTCCTATGTCTGAAGTAGAGAAGCAAGTGTTGTCATGGCATTTGCTGCCTTGTTGTCATTCCTCAAAATCTTGTCAAAAGTTATTTCAACAAAGTACTTCTTAACATCATCAACCATCTTCTTATAAGGCATTATCTTTTCATCCTTTTTTTGATAATCATAATTGATTTGATTGATGACGAGCTGAGAGTCCCAAAAAAATTGAAGTTATGTATGTTCTATTCTATGGCCATCTTTATTCTTGTGACCAAAGCTTCGTATTCTACTACATTATTGGTGCATGGAAAACTCATTTTGTATGCCTTTGGAATTGTATGTCCTTGTGGTGTGATGAATAAAATGCCTACTCCTGATCCATGCTATGTATATGAACCATCAAAATATAACTGCCATGTCTTTGTGGTGGCTATAAGAATATCAACATCTGAAAATTCAATGTGTAGAGGACGATCATCTTGAAGTGGTGCCTTTGCTAGTTGGTCTGCAATGACTTGTCCCTTGATGTCCACATACTCAATATCAAACTCACTCAGGATCATGATCTATTTTTCTAATTTTCTTGTTAATGTCAACTTGCTAAGAAAATACTTTAATGGATCAATTTTAGCAATCAACTTGATGGAGTGAGATAATAAATAGTGTCTCAATTTTTGAGAAGCAAAGACTACCTCTAAGCATGCTTTTTCTATTGGTGAATAGTTGAGCTCGTACCCCACTAATGTTATGATGATATAGTAGATATTTTGTTCTCTTCCTTCATTACCCTATTGTGCGAACAAAACTCCTAATGATACTTTTGTGGTTGATACATATAATAACAACGGCTTTCCTTGAATTGGTGACATTAGGACTGGTGGTTGCATGAGATAGTCCTTGATCTTGTTGAATACTTCCTCACATTGATGGTCCCACTTGAAATTAATATTCTTGTGCAACATATGTGTAAATGGTTGACATTTATCCATCAACTGGGAAACAAATATTCTAATTGACTGCAGTCTTCCTTGAAGTGACTTGAGTTGACTGATATTTTTGGGAGATGCCATTTTCATGATTGCTTTAACTTTAGCCGGATCTACTTTTATACCTCTAGCTAAAGCAATGTATCCCAATAGTTTACCTAAAGTGACACCAAAGGCACATTTCTTTGGATTGAACCTTAGCTTGTATTGTTCTAACCAATCAAAGATCTTTTCCAATATTTCTAGATGTTCATCTCTGTTGTATGATTTTGCCAATATGTCATCCACATAGTCTTCCATGAATGTATGCATCATGCTATGGAATATCATTGTCATGGATCTATGATATGTAGCATGTGCATTCTTTAGTCCAAATGGTATGACGTTATAGCAAAAAGTACCCGATGGACATGTGAAAGCTATCTTTTCTTGATCTTTTGGAGCTATTTTAATCTGATTATATCCTAAGAAACTATCCATTAGAGAAAACATGGAATGTCCAATAGTTAAATCCACAATGATGTCAATATTAGGCAAAGGAAAGTCATCCTTTGGACATGCACTATTGAGATCTATGAATTTTGTGCATACTCTGATACTTTTATCCAGTTTAGAAATAGGAACTATGTTTCATACTCTTTGAGGATATGCTATAGGTATGATGAATCCCACGTCCAGTAATTTTTTTAGTTCTACTTTGACAAGGAGATCTATATGAGGATGCATCTTTCTCTATTTATTTTTACTGGTTTAGCTCTTGGAATGACATTTAAGTGATGTATAATAAGATCTAGATCCAACTCTCGCATGTCTACATATGACCAGGAAAAATTGATTTGTCATCTTTTCAATAATTCTATATATTGTTGCATTTCTTGTTCTCATAGAGAGGTTGCTAGATGTAGAATCTTTGGTTGCTCTATTGTCCCAATGTTAACTACCTCTGTTGGTTCGATCAATATGGATGACGTTTCTTGATAGTATTTATGTAAGGTGTCAAATCTCCCATCTTTTGACACCTCAAGGAGGTTTTCACCATTATATGCATCCTTTCTTTTTACTTTTCCTTGGTCTAATGTTGCCAATAAATGGTTTTCAGCATTAGACCTGATATTGTTTTCTTTATTTTCACTTTTGCGACTAGGAGATTTGGAACCAACTTGACTGGAAGATGCATTATTGAAATCCCTGGTGAAAGTTGTTGCTGGTTTGATTGCATTAAGATATAAGGATATGGCATGGTCATTAGGAAAGGTATCAATGACAGTATGTCTTTCATTTTTCCAGTCAATAAGTTCATAATGGATTAGAGGTAAGGGGTCCTTAGGTTGAGATGTTTCAAAGGTATTAAGGGTCATGATAGAGATGTCAAATTTTTTGATATGTATTTCAATGTCTAGAATGATACTCTTGTTAGAATGACCTCTTAGAAGTAGCTTCTGATCATCCTTGATTAAGTCCAAGTCAACCGAATGTGATTCTAATTCAAGTGGGCTGGTTCCTAACATTTATCCTACATACACATGAACTAGATTGACACCTACATCTTCTTCAAAGCAAGTTTCTTTAGCTAATTGTTTAGAATGATAAGAATCCCATTCCCATTCATTAGAATCTGTCTCACTTGCAACTTGCAATCTACATATTTATTCATATAGCGTTTGATTTGTTTCTTATGTTTTTCTTATTATATCTTTTCTTCTCTCATATTCAGCTTCCTTTGGGCTGATATTGAGTTCTGTCAACCTTTCTATCATCTCTCCTTGATTTTTACCAACTTCTTATCTATTTTGATTAAGAGTTAACTCTTCTTGGGAAGTGCCTTTAGTTTGTTTTTCCTATTGAGTAGAAGATTTATTCTTTTTTCATTTTATGTTTTCTTGTTCTTGTTGTTTGGCAGATGTTTCTTCCCTTTCAATTGCAAGTTGCTCTTGTCTTTTGTTATGTTCATCTTTTTGTTGCCTAGAAGGCATTTCCTCTTGTGGAGGAACTTTTCCATACCCTAAGCCTAATTTGTTTGTACCCTCTGAGTATGAGGCTGTATAGGTTCTCAAATACCTTCTTTTCTTTTTCCTATAGGACCTATTCTAGTGTATCCCATTTTCTAAAGAATGTTAAATCCTTTTCCATATTTTTCTGTGGGTATTATGACATTATTGATTTTTTGTTGAACTTCTTCATCCTTATATAGCCATTGTAGAACATCTTTGTCCTTTATTTCCTATGATAAGGTCCTAGCACTGACAAATGCTCCATCAAATATTGGAAGATTCTCCACAATTGGTTGTTGTTTAGAGTTTGATGGTTTTCCATAGGATTTTGGAGAAAGTGGTAATTGTGATAGTAAATATTCTATGTTACCTTGATCTCTTAGCTACATTTGTTTTTCCATACTTGACAAAAATGAGGAAAATGATTTTTCCTTGGATTATGTGTTTGAAGATGATGCCTCCCTATTATGAGGAACAATGACCTCTTGAGATGATTTTAGATTACTACAGTACTGGAATGGATTTGAATTTGCTGAGATTGTGATTTCCTACCCATTATATGGAAACGTCAGGTACTGATGATATGTTGATGGAATAGCTTGTATGTCATGTATCCATGGTCTTCCCAAGAGTGTGTTGTATGATAAATCCAAGTCTAGAACTTGGCATGATGTGTCTTTCTACAAAGGTCTCACTCCAATGGGTAATACTATAAATCCTTTGGAGGAATGCTCTTCTTCATCATATGCTTTGATTGTGATCATTTTTTGAGGATCAACTTCATCTTCACAATAACCTAGAGCATGAACAAGAATTAATGAGAAAATATTTAGGCCAACTCCCCCATCTATTAGGACATGTTTAATGCATATTTTATGAATAAGGACTTCAATATCCAATGGAGCATTATGGGGATGTTGCAAATACATGTCATCTTCTTCAATGAATGATAAGAAATGAGGGGTTGTGAGGTGTCCCACCATGGTTTGGAATTGATCTACATTAAGATCTTTGGACATTGTCATATCTACTAATGCTCTTTCTAGAATTTCTTTGTGTGTAGTTGAAAGCCTTAAAAGTTCTAAGATAGATATTTGCACGGGAGTTTTCTCTAGTTGATCCACTAGACTATATTGTTTTGAAGTGGATGGTGTGCTACTTGTAGGCCCCACCAAAACAATTTTGGCTTTGCTTCTTTTGATAGCATTAGCAAGTTCTTGTTGTTTTTCTTTAACCACAATCACATTTACCACATTGTCATATGCATGAGAATAGTTCACCTTTGATTTACCTTTACCATTATGCATTGTTGATGATTCACCCTTCTCATAGTTAGGAAGAGGAGTTTTTAAAGTTGTGTGAGATTAATTGTCGTATGTCTATCCACAGTTATCACTGCATTATCAATCAAATCTTGGATGACATGTTTCAACCACTGACAATTATCTATTTGGTGTCCCTTGTTCTGATGAAAATCGCAATAATGGTTGTCATTCCACCAAGAGGGTTTCACCTAAGGTTCAAAGTTTCTTCCTTCTAACAAAAAAATCAACTTGTTTGTGAGAAGTACCTTTAATGATGACTCGAGTGGTTCACCAATGTGTGTAAATTTCCTTTGAAAGAAATTGTTGAAAGTTGATTTTTGGTGATTGTTGTTTTGTTGCACTGCAGCTAAGTGATTGGATAAATTGAAAACTAGTTGCTTTCGTTTTACATTATTGTTATCCACTATCCCATCATTGATGAAATTTCAATTTCTATTTCAAAATTTAGGCTTATCATTGTTGTTGTTAGCATTGTTGTTAGGAGTATGAACTCCTTCTTTGTATAGATTTAACTCACCCTTCTTTAACATAGCTTCTTCTATCCTAATCCCATTATCAATCATCTTTTAAAATTTTTGATGACATTTCATTTTTAGATGATAACTCATTTGTTCATTTAGGTTGTCGATGAATATATCCATTTTCTTGTATTTTGGCACTGTACAAGGATATCGTGAAGGTAACCGTCTCCATCTATGTAGAAACATCATGAAAGTTTATCCACTCTTTTGTTTGGTATTACATAGGTCTAGCATTGTGACCTCATGTTGTATGTTGTAAGAGCATTGTGAAACCAACTTATCCACCAATTCTATGCATGATCTAATTCCAGGTGGAAGTTTGGAGAACCATTCGATAGCTAGTTCACTTAAGCTCCTTGGTAATAATCTCATCAGGTATGTATCCTCATGTGAAAAATCCATAATCATCATGAAAAAATCACGTATATGATATTGGGGACCAGTGCTTCCATTATATTTATCATATCTAGGAGTTTCACAACCTGTAGGAAATGGTATCATGTTTAGATTTCTATCGAATGGGTAAGGAGAAATTTCTTGAAGTGAATATCTTCAAACAATTCCTCTTTGCATATCTTGAATATGTGTTTGCAGTGTTTGTATTTGTTGTGTAAGAGTTGTGAGAGGATTATCCACATGATTTATTCTTTCATAACCATGAGTTTGTGATCTAGTATGATCTTTATCTCTTCTTATATCATCCTGACTCTTTCTTGTGTCCTCATTAGATTTGGCATTGTTCAAAATTTCTACATCATTATTTTTGGGAATGAAAGTTTCCTCATTAGTTCTTGTGTTATGACAAATTGATGTGTTGTCCTTTTTGTGACCGTAAATCTCCTCATATCATTTGTTATCATGGAAAGGGTCACTTTTCCTTTGTCCTAAATTTCTCACATCAAAATCTTGGGGGAGTGTAGCACCAGATTTTGCTAACATTAGGAAGTATTTTTCATTTTTGCCCTCCAATATTTTCTTCATAAATCTATCAAATTTAGGATCTTGTTTGATTTCTTTGATATGTTGATCTGTTATGTCCTCTTCTTATATTTCTCTTTGGTATGCCATGTTCCTATGATCTTCATCTATTTCAAATGTTTCTATTTCTTTTTCTGTGATCTTATGTCTGTGAGTTCTAGTTAAAATGGGCATACACGTGTGTTGAATATTGTGTAAGGATTTAATTGTCTAAAAGGTGTTTTGATAAGTGACCAACTGTCAATGTAGATATGATAGAGTGATATGACATGAAAAGATAATTCAAGTATTTGTAAGTTTGTAAGTTTTTTGATCTTAGGTTGGAGTGCAATGTAGATGATTTTGATAAGACCAATTCCAATAGGAATGATATATCCTATGATATGGGATGAGGTTATCCTGATCAAACGTTGTAGTTTTGTGATAGAGGATGATAGATCCTGATGAGAAACTATGTTTTGAGTGATGAGTTTATCAAAAAAGGTGATGATGCACTTTGGGATTTTAGATCTTGAACTTGTTGAAGATGAATACTTGAAAATCTTGGGGTGTCTAGTTCTAGAATCCATTTTGATAGAAGATTGCTTAACTGAGTGAATAGAGAAGACAACCTAAGAACAAAATGACTAATATCAGGTGTATACACTCACTTTGAATTTACCAAGCAAACATGACAAATCTAAAAAATACATGCAAGAAGATAACTCTAGACTGACAGAAATAGAACCTCATATGACACTTTAATAAACTCTTGACGATAATTAAGACAATCTCATATGATAAAGATATAACCTCGTACGATAATTTAGAAGCAACCATAAGACAAACTGATAACAAAGAATCTTTGATAATTTGACTCGTAAAACAATTTAGATAGAACAAAATGATGAACTAGCTTTCTCGTACGAAAAACTAGGAAACTTTTACAACTTATGACAAAGCAAAGACAAATTTTTGACTTTGATAGATTTTTGACCAATGTTGTTTAATTTTTAATTATGCTTTCTAGTTTTAGATGTTTCAGTTTTAGTGCCAAGGATGAAAACACAACAAACACGTGATATGATAAGTGACCTCAAGCACAACATACTAAATCCTAAGGAAGTTGTTTGAGAGAGAAAACTTTTGCTTGCAAACTTTGGTACACACCCAATATGTAATCAGAATACTGCTGCTGAGTCTCACGCAATGGATACTCAATGCCATATTAGCCAACTTTAAATGCTAATGGGGGCACGATATGGCAAGTGCCTTGGTAGAGTTACTATCTCTCTTGCACAAATATTATCCCCCTTTCGGAGGTGAATCGAGTAGCTTCTATCTTAGGGTTTGAAGTTAATTTTTCCTTTTTGAATTACCCCTTGCAGTCGCGCAAGCGTGATTTAGACCCATAACCCAGCAAGGTATCAAAACAAGAAGTAGTCATGCAAGAATGATTGAGACCACGAGGCCCTACTAAATGTCTAATATGAGAGATCTCAAAAGAGAAAACTCAAATAATCCCATCCTCTGAGACTTTAATCCCAAAAGGCATATTTTTTAGAGTGAGTCAGAAAGCTTACATCTAGTTGTACTCACTTGGGTCATTCTGATAGGGTGATTACTTTTTCCCACTATGACAAGCTCACTAAAGGTATTCAAATATCAAACATAGAAGCACTTCAAGGGTCAGGATTTTTTATTGTCCATATGGACAAGAGCATACTCTCCTACCTTGTAGACAACTTCTCAAGCATAGAAAACAATATTTTTCATTTACCAATAGCAAATTAAGTGTGCCTAGAAAACTTTAAGAACACATAAAGTTTGGTTGATTTTCCTTAGGCAACTTGCAAAACCAATACATTAATAATCACATTTGTTTTGAGTAATTGATTCTTTGGCCCGCGTAATCTTGGACAAATGTTCTGTAGAAAACTCACACACAAACTAGGGTTAGCATTAGTAATAGCCAATTTTGAGCATAAAAACCCTAAAATGAACTCGATTTACAAAAAGACAGAAAGAGAAACTCATACGAGTTTTCTCACCTAGTAGTATGAGTATTCCAACATAACCATACAAGTCCACAAAGAAAATCATATGGTACAGAAAAGGTACTCGTATGAGATTCTGAAGATAGTACGACCAAGGATCTGTGAGATTGAAGAATTAAAGATGCAAGAGGCCAAGAAATGAGATTTTGTGCCCCACAATGGGTGCCAAAATGTCACAAGTGTGAGGTAGGGTACCTTCAACTACAACACAAACACTTAATAGATCATTACAAGCATGGTTAGAAAATTGAAATCAAATTAAAGATAAACCATGGCAAAGCGACCTAGCACCTCCTAAGAGATGTGAGTGTGGATTTGTTCTTAGATCTAGATGAGCAATCCTAGTGACTTGACTACACCAAGATAGAGGATTTAAAATTATACGATGTGCAAGCTAGATAAATGCATGATTAAGATAGATTGATCCAAGAAGCTAATTATGCTAATGATATGCATGATTATGCTAAATGATGATACAATTAAGCTAGACGAGAGATTGATTATGATATATGATTAAGCAATTATGCTAGAAGATGATCAAATTAAGCTAGATCTAAGATGAAATAAATGATAACAATACTAAACTAGAACACTAGAAATGATATGCCTATAATAACAATGCTTGAGATGGGATCCTTTGTGCTCCAAAATGGGGGATATTTATAGGATTTACAAGGCCAGGGGTGAGGTGGAAGGAATCAATGGTCAAGATTGAGTCTAAAGATATAAAGGGTCAAATTGGAGGAGGTTGGAGAAGAGATTGGAGGGAGGGACACTTCTTATCTCTATGGTGACAAGTGTCAAGGAATCTTGTTCACAACAGGGCAAGTATCCAAGGGAGGAGACATGTGGAAAAAGTGCCATGTGTCTCAAGGGGAGAATATCCAACTCATAGGAGGTTAGGATGTGCAAGATAAGATAGGGTTAGTTGAACCCAAGATTAGGTGTAATGGGTTAGGTTAGGGGGGTGGTTAGGTTAGGTGGTTAGAAGTTAGGAGGCATGTGGGGAATTTGAATTTAAAAATTCAAATAATAGGAAAAGGTTAATTAACTTTCAATAACTCATAAATTTATTTGTTTTAATTAATTAGGGGATTAGAAGAATGAATTTAATTGGGGGAGGATTAATAAATTTAGATTAATTGATCAAAGGGGACTATTGAAATGAACTTAATGAATAAATCCTTAGATTTATTTATAAGTAGATGAATGGGGGAATTTAATCAAATTGCTAGTGAATTCAATTAAATTGGGAAGGAGGATTAATTAAATAATTGCTTATTCAATTAATTATCTTCAGACCATTTTTAGGTGTATACAATAGTATATAACTATCTCTTGCCCTTGTTCATTGTGTTGTGCTATTTGAGCTCCTAATGTTATTGTTGTTGTTGTTGATATCTATAATATGAAAGGACTACCCTCAATAAAAGGCATCAAGATCGGTGGAGATAATAAATAGTCCTACAATTATTGGAAGGCTTGCTAATATTGTTCATTCCATTTAAAATATACCCCTTTAAGAAGAAAATGTTGGAAGGGGTGGCACTTGTATGCCAACTATGCTATGAATCTTATGATAGATTGTAACTTTCCCTATAGTCTTTTTAATTGTTTTAAATTGGAAGGTGGAGGAATATCCATTATAGCTTTCAGTTTTGTTGGATCTACTTCAAGTCCATGCTGAGAGACAATGTATCCTAGGGGCTTTCCTAATGTGACCCCAAAAACATACTTTTTAGGATTCAGACTAATTTTGTATTTCTCAATTCTATCAAAGATCAATGCCAAGATATCCAAATTACTATCTTGGTTAACTGCTTTACATAGCATGTCATCTACATATTCTTCCATTAATTTATGCTTGAATTCATGGAAGATAGTTGTCAATTCTCTCTGATAAGTTTCTCTAGCATTTTCTAGGCCGAAGGGCATCACATTCCAACAATAAGTGCTCTAGGCATAGGTGAAAGTTGTTTTATGCTAGTTCTCGAGAGCTATTCTAATCTAATTATAATTCAAAAAACCATCCATTTATGACATCATTTCATAGCTAGATGTCATGTTCACTTTTCGCTCCAACAATAGGAATAATAACTATAGTCAAAGTCTCAACCCAAAGTTTGGACATTCACTCTGTGAATTTATTATCTCCATAACTAAAGTTCATTTGATTGTCAACCCAAGGATGTACTACTTGAAATGGGTCTGCACTATATATGCACTGAGTTCCTATGATAGCTATCCTACATTACTATAACAACTAAAATCTATTTGGGAAAGGCAAGCGAGAATTAAAACAATTGAATGGATACAAGAAAACTTTGCATTAACATAAAACTCACTCAAATAAATGCTAACTAAGCCCAAAGTTGTGAAACAGGAATTACTCTATTTTCTTTGGCTGTAGGAATAGTTAATGGATCTGCTTCCAGTGGCTGTAGGAATAGTCAATGCTAGGACATCTACTGTGGTAGAAAAAGAAAACTAACTTAACAAAGGGACGGGATCACTAACCAAGTGGCCCCCCTTGGATGAGTGTATCCAAGCTTTCAAAATAACTCTAAGTGCTCAGAATAACATCACTTTATTTATTGCTTTTCAAAGGTCCATACATCATTCAAAATGAAAGAAGACTAAACACTATACAACTTTGCTTCTAAATCCTTATCTCTTTTTCCCTCTCTTCTCTTCTCTTCTCTTCTCTTCTCTTCTCTTCTAACCCTAGAGAATAGGCAAAGACACTTATTTAATCAAAAATTACAATAACTTCCTACAATTAAGATCACACCGATGAGAAGAGGTAGGTAGCATTCATGAAGGAGAACAGTTGGAGTTAAGCCACTAAAAAAGTGGATCTACCAAACCACAACCAAGAATATAGCATGGCAGTATTACAAGATTGATGCCCACTAAAGTTAGACACAAATAATTCTTGCGTGCCCTGCTACTCCTTTGTCGTTCTTCACACTCATTATCCTCTTCGCTAATTTGAACTTTCAGTCGCCTCTTGAATATCTCAACTGCATTCTTGACATGACAAGACAACCTTCTCCATAGCATCTCATTTATTCCTACAATTGAAAAGAATGAACATATAAGAATAGACATATCTATTTTAATTAATCATAACACTCATTCATTTCACACAGGATATTGCCTATGACAATTTGTATGGCAATAGGAACAAATCACATGGCTGCAGGAATAACTGGCATAGCAATAGGAATAGCTAGCAAAAGACAAAACATGCATTAATGGGTTGAGTTAACATCTGAAATGCATATAATCAAACCTTAATACATCATTACCACCCCATTGTGCAAACTAAAACATGACAAAAACTTATGAATTCTAGGAATAAAAGGAGCTAATATCTCAGCTCATCATGCCCCCCAACTTAGTGTCTCGTTGATCCTCCAACAATAGGAAAGTTTCTGATTCAGGCACTAATTTACAAGTCACCAATAGTTCCCTGACCTGACCCTCCTGAAGCCAAATTCCAATAAAATTCCTTCATCTTTTCTAATCTGGCCCACCTAGCTTCTTCTGTAGCTGCCTCATAAGGTTTTTCTATAATCCTACACCCCAATAATGGCCACATGAGGATAGGGGGTTGGAAGATCAAGGGTAGCTAGTTATTTTTTTTAATCCTACCCAAATGGATGTATTTAGGGGCTCTCTCCATAGCTGCATGAAAATTTGGTAGTGAATGAGGTTCACCCTATTTCAAGTGCTCTAGTAGGTTATTCAAATGGTGAATCAAACAGTCAACAACAGTTGCTCTTTCATTTTCAATTAAGTGCTCATATGCTTGGAATATTTCCTCCCTCATTGGTAGCACTTGACTCCTTACATCTTGCCTTGCTAATAACTTTTGCCAATCATAATAAAGAAGCCATGGGTCCTTGGCTTTAGCCTTGAGTGGCAATGGATAATCAAATTCTAGATTTCTATATGCCTTGGCCTGAGTTCCCATGCTAATTTCATTTTCCACCCATGACATTAATGTCTTTATGTGGATATCACCAATGTACAACAAGGGATTCCACTCACTATCAACAGTCACAACATAGTTATGCAAATATAATTCACACAATAAATTGTTAACATCTATTGGAGAGGTTTGATAAGTATTATAAAATTCTTCTGGGTTGTCTAGAGAAGGACTAAGGTCTCTAATAATGCAGTTTAGCTTAAAATTCAAATACTTATCTTTTAGATGTAAGGCATAAACCCTTGGTGGAGCCATACATTGTATCAATTCAGGGACCATATTGGTAATTGTGTCAATTTTAGCTTCCAATTCTATAATATGATTATCCCTCTTTTCAATTTCCCTTTGTTTCTTATCAATAATTCCATCTAATCTAGCCCTCTCTATCTCCCACTGCCTATAAAATGTTGATGCAATAGACAAACTAGTGAGAGATGATGGAGGTCTATTAGCTGTTACCTTAGGGTATGGAATTTCTTCATTAGGTTCTTCAAATTATTTTGCCACATATACCAAACTTGAAATTCTATCAGCACCATGTTCTTTTTGGAATTTAACCTCTGTTGGACTCCCATGTTCTTCTTCTAATTTCTCAACTGAAATGACCTCCATTGCATCTCCTATTGGTCAAACTTTTTGTGTACTTTGTCGAGTCCTCCTTTCATATAAATTTGGAGTGGTTGTAGGAACAGTTTCTACTAGAGGTGTTGCAACAAGAGAATTTCCCTTTGTCTTATGCCTTTTGGCTATAGGAGAAACCTGCATTGCTTGAGGTTGCTCCATAGTTCCTCCTTCTGCATCAATTGTTTCTACCTCTTTTCCTTTTCTTTTAAAATATTCTACTCCTCTTTCTAAACAAGTGGAGGGCTGCTCAGTGTTTGTTTGAACCACCACATCTTCTGTCATAGTCAAAGCTTTGGTAACAAGAGGTTCATTTCCTGCAAAGATTCTAGGAGATGAGGGTTCTCCTATGTCTTCCTCTTGTGTTGCTAATTCCTCTGCAACAGGAGCATCTTCAACCCTAAATTGTTGTATATCTTCAAATACCCCCCATCCCATTTGAGAAACATTATTAAGAGAACGTTCTACTAATAATTTTATCAAACCATGATGACTGACATAATTATTTCCATTCTTTCATGTTTCTTTGGCACTTATGGAAATAAGGTGGTATAGAAAATTTGGAACATTTACCCTTCGGCTATGTCGTAAATGACTAAGCAATTTGAAATGGACTAAATGTAAATTTAAATACCTTCCATCACAGGTAATATATCTCATTATATATAATACCACCTGGGGCCATTCTACTGGAAGAGATACCTACCTGGTTCCCTACTTATCCACTGTCAAAGGTCCATCTGTGGGGTGTGTAAATTCTGCTCTGGTTCTTATTGCATCCTTGGATTTAGGAAACAAATCTCCTTCCTGTAGCAACCCAGTAACTTCAGCTATTTGTTGTTCTATAGCAATAACCCTCAATCCCTTGACAAAAGCTTCTTCTTGGTTGAATGAATGCATGAACTCAAAAGATATTTATTCATTGTAATCTATTATTTTCAAAAAATAATCAATCGGCCCATGCAACTGGAAATAATGCTCACATAGGGCATCCTGTAGCAACATGTCATGGATCATAGGTTCATGGCGGATAGGGTCTCCACCCATGACTATTTCAGCTCACAAAATAATTTTCGTAGCTAAGAATGAGGACTTGAAGTAATCTACAAAATTGAAAATATTTGCTTGAAAATTCCTTACTCACTTCCAGTTTTGGCAGTAGAATGCATTTCTCACTCGTACCAAAGAATGTATCATTAAAAATATTGATGCTAGGCAATCAAATCAAGTTACTTAACAAGCATGAACAATTACTTAACTTGGAAATTGGACCATAAAACACCCCCCAACTTATTATGACATGTGTCCACACATGTGGAAAGGACAGAGGGAAGTGTACGTAGAGAAGATAATTATTAATGATGAATTATATTAATGGAGAATTATATTTCCATAAGACATGGAAATATCTTTATTAAATGATGCTTGAAGAATTTATTGTGTTAGGAACGTTCCCTGCAGAAGTTGTAGGAACCGCACCCTTAATGTTTCCTTCAATTGTTGTAGGAACTTCTTCAATAGATGCAGGAATTTCTATGTGATCTTCACTGGAGAATTTGCTGCAGGAACTATTCTTTTGTTTTAGGCTTATGATATAGGCATGGTTGATGACCATTTACTAATAGCTTGAATCAGACTAGATCAATAGTGGTCAAGCAAACTGCTTCATTTTTTAAAACTTCTTCTATCTCATATTGGCCTAACCATCTTGCCTGCAGCTTTCCCATATTATCCTTATATCTAGAATCATACAACAATACCTAGTCACCTACTTGAAATTTCTTTTCCTTTATGTATTTATCATACCATTTGGCTCTATGAGTTTGAATAAGTTTTGTTTGTTGAACAACCATCTTTCTCAACTCATCCAAAGCATTCAACTAGTGAATGCGGTCTCTTTATGCTTTAGAAAGTGTCATATTCAATTGCAGGGCTATTCTTAGAGTTTTTTGTTCAAACTCAGTGGGCATCATTGCTATTTTTCCATACACCATTTCAAAAGGAGTAAAACCAATTGGTGTTTTACATGTTGTTCTATATGCCCAAATGGCTTCAGGAAGTCTTTGAGACCAATCCTTTTTATGAACATATACTATTTTAGTAAGAATGGCTTCTAGATCCCTATTTGTGACTTGTAGTTGACCATTTGCTTATGGATGGTATGGGGTAGACTTTCTATCCCTAATATTGTATTTATTAACCAATGTTGCAATCAATGTGGAAGTAAATAGTGCTCCTTGGTATGAAACAATTTCTCTTGGAACTCCATACCTGGTAAATATTTCTTCATAGATAAATTCAGCCACTTTATTATCTCTTGCATGTGTCATAGCTCGTGCTTCCACCCATTTGGTGACATAATTAGTACACACTAGAATATAAGATTTTCCATTTGAAGGAATATCAATTGGTCCAAAAAAATCTAATCCCCATTTATTAAATGGTACAACTAATTTCTATGGATATAATGGCATCTCATCAGATCTAGTAGGCCTACCTATGCGCTAGCATTTGTCAGATTTTCTTGTGTATTGTGTTGCATCCTTATATAATGTTGGCCAATAATATCCTATGTCTAATATTTTAAGTGTCGTTCTTTTAGCAGCAAAATGTCCTCCACATGGCTCATCATGGCATGCATGAAGGATATCATATGTTTCATCCTCTCTAACACATCTTCTCATGACTTGGTTAGGTCCAGTATAAAATAAACAATCAACAATCCATGAGAAGGTAAAGCTTTTCTCAACTAACAATCTTCTTTCTTTAGTAGAGAAATGAATTGTCATTTTATTAGCAGCTAATAATTGGCAATATCAACATACCAAGGAGTGTGTGCTTTTATAAGGAATAAATGTTCATCTAGAAAAGCATCATCTATGGCCAAAGGATCATCCTGCAATTGAAGCCTAGAAAGATAAACTGCAACCACATTGGACTTTCCTAGCTTATCAATAATTATAATATCAAACTCCTGCATCAACAGTAACTAGCGAGCCAATCTTCGTGTAATTCAAGGTTTATTCATGAGATATCTTATTGCGGTATGATTAGTATGCACAAATATCAGATATCCTGTTATATAATGCCTAAATTTGTTGAGTACATATATAATTGCTAACATTTCTTTTTCAGCGACAACATAATTAAGTTTAGGCCCCTGCATGTTCTTGCTAATATAATAAATTGCACTTTCCAAATTGTCAACCTTATGTCCCAAAAATTCTCCTATAGCATAATCTGATGCATCTGTATGAATTTGAAATGGTAAGTACCAGTTTCGACCCTTAAGAACTGGTGCTTGGGTTAATGCTTGTTTAAGCTTCAAGAAAGCTTCATTGCATGAGAAGTCCAATTAAATTCTATATCCTTGGTCAAAAGAGAATATAAAGGACCTGCAATTTTGCTGAAATTTTTGATAAACCTACTATAATATCCAGCATGACCAAGAAAACTTTTGTCATATTTTTGCTTTACCGGTGTAGTGATATTTTGAATGACTTCTATTTTTGTTGGGTCAACTTGTATTCCATTTATAGAGATATGATGACTGAGAACTATACCTTCCTGCATCATCATGAAACACTTTTCACTATTCAATGATAAATTGTAGTCTTCACACCGCTACAAAAATTTCTTCAGGTTCTTCAATGCCTCTTCAAATTCTGAACCATAGGTTGTAAAATAATCCATATAGATTTCCATACTATCGTAGGAAATATCTAAATATATACTTATCACTACTCTTTGAAAATTAGCTGGAGCATTACATAATGCAAAAGGATGAACAAAATATGCATATATTCCCAAAGGACAAGTAAATGTAGTCTTTTCTTGATCCTCCAGGGCAATTTGAATTTGGTTGTAGCCATTGAATCCATCAAGAAATGAGAAATATCACTTCCCTGCTAAGGAGTCTAATACCTATTCCACAAATGGTAATGGAGAATGATCCTTTCTGGTTGCCAAGTTCAAAGCTTTGTAATCCACACATACCTACCATTTTCCTCCTTTCTTGGGGACTATCACTAAAGATGACACCCATTGACTATTCGAAATAGGATAGATAAATCCAACATTTAGTAATTTCTACAATTCTTCTTTAACTATTTCTCTTAATGCAGGATTGATTCTTCTTTGTGGCAATCTAAGTGGTCTACAATCTTCTTTTATGTAGATATGGTGGGTACAAACTGTAGGATCAATTCCATGCATGTCCCTGTAATCCCATGCAAAAGCATATTTATGATATTTGAGCAAGTCCACAAGTGCTACTCTTTGGGTTTCTTTGAGTTTACTGTTGATATTCAAATATTTGTTTGAATCAACTTCCACTTTGATAGTAACATCAATCTGAGATACTTCAGAAAAATGAGAAGAACAAACTTCTTGTAGAAACAAGGTATGCAATATATCAGTGGTTGCAAGAAAATTTGCCTTTGAAATATTTGATACTAACTCTTGCAATTGTTGTTCTTGTCTTAACTCATTTTTTTAGAATTTTATAGAGAATTGAGTCATCATCATGAAGTTGGATGAATGGCCCTATGTTAATCATTGTTGATGTAAATAAATATTCATCATGGATATTATTACACCTTACTTAAGCATACTTAGGAAATGCATTTCATAGTAGTTTGGGTATGGGACACTTGGGTGTTTGTGCCACATTGGGATAGTGTGTGTAGGAGAATTTCCACCTTTTGTGAACTTATCTTGTTGTTACATTCCACATTCAGTGGGTGATCCACTTCATGTGGAATATTATATTATTTGTCCTACCTACCCTTGTTTCTTATTGAGCCACATGTCATGTTCATGTGCTCACATATCCATATAGCCTTGCCTATATAAGCAGGCTCATATTCATTATATGTAACATTTGATGATCCAATTGATTAGTATTTTCATCTTGATAGAGTACAGTTTATTTCTATCATCTATTTTGTCGCTCTTGTACTTTTCATTGAGCTCTTGATCTTGGCAAAATCTCACATGGTATCAGAGCCTAAAGGGCTTCTTTGATTTGTCTTGGAGAGGTGTTTTTGGAGGCTTCAATTTTTGGATTTGGGGATCTTCATTTTTTGGGGGCATCATATAGCGATTTGGACATCACGGTTGAGTCTAGGAGGCCGTTTCCATAAATTTTGACTATAAAGTCAGCATATTTTGGTGAGAATTTTTTTTTGCCTATTTGGCTATAGTAGTATGGATTTAAAAAAAAAAAATTTAAAAATTTAAAAAAAAATTTTAAAAAATTTTTAAAAAAATTCAAAAAAAATTATTTGTTTTGCAAAAAATAAAGAAATATTTTCCGCAGAGAAATTTTTTTCTTTTCGAAAAAAAGCGATAGTGGAAAAAAAAAAAACCACTACCACTGTACTTTTTCTACAAATTATTACTGTAGGGACCATACTCTAGACCTACATCTCCCGTGCCCTGGCCATCGTGGCTCTAGGACCTCGTGCTCCCGTCGCCATCGATTTCTCCTTTATGGCATTGCTTTCTAGCTATCTTCTCGGTTGTGCCCCTTTCGGCTCCCCACCACTTGGTCTTCTTCACTTGTGTCGGAGACCTCTCCTATGGATGCCACTATTGCTTTCAGCTCATGTTGGTCCCCCTATCGCCAGTGGTTGTGCTATTGTCCAGTTATTGCTCCTACCGTGTCGCTGCTACTCCTCTCGTCGGTGCCCTGCCGACCCTCTAGCCATGCGGCGATCCACACGGACTCACCTGCTTGTGCAACTGCCATGTGGCCTTTCATAGACCCTCATTTTTTGTGCAATCAGCAAGAAACATGGCATTTTGTCTTGACATGTAGGCAGACCACATCGGATTTCATATGCCACATCAACAAGGACATGCCATATTCCGTACAATACAGAACGAATCTCATTTAGCCACATGTCATTATCCGTATAGTACGGACTAACAAATAAGCATGGAGCTGAATTTTTTTTTACGACTAGACAGGCATCAAATTTAAGCCCATCATTTGCTAATGTTAGTGCCATGTCAATAGTATTTTGAAATTTTTTTGACCCCCTCTTCATTTGGCTTTTCATTTTTTTTTTCAACTTTGGAAGGCCATATCTTGCTCATTTTTGCTCCTTTTTTGGTGCAGTTTTTTTTGAAATGGGCTATAATTTCATGTTCTTCATAGTGGTGGAAGAATTTTCTAATTTTGATGGACTGAATTTTCATAAATTGCAGATCTTCACAAGTGTACCTATCTAATCCCTGATTTTGCAACTTCAGAGGCTTCATTTGGGGTCAAACGACCTCCTTTTCAGGTGTCATTTTTTTTAAAGTGCATAATTTTTCATCTACTTTCATAATCTGCTATTAGTTTGCAGTGATTTTGAGTAAAAAATGTAGTTTCAGTATTTCACTTAGATCTTAGTTTAAATCACTAGCAGTATTTGTTGAAGTCTCTTATATATCATTTTGAGAAGTTGTGAATTGAAATCAGAATTCCACTTTGCCTTATTTCACAAGTGGCCCATTGTATATGCACTAAGTATAATGTTCCAAATCACCATTTTGGTGGGGGTTTCTTGATTAAGTAATTTGGGGGGGTGTCTTGTGGGATTGTGCCTCTCTATATCTTGTGTTTTTTTTCATTTGGGTGCTATGGGTTCTCCTAAATTTCCACTTTTAACTCCTAATAATTATGCTTCATGGAAGATTAATTCTTGGAGTAAACTAATGGAAAAAGGACTCATCCATTATGTAACTGGAACTATTACAACACCACCTGATCCTAAGGCTGATCCTAATGCTCAACATGAATGGCTCACTAAGAATTCTATGGCACTCAGAGCTCTTAGAAAGTATGTATTAGATGACCTCATTTTTCACATTGAGAAGTGTACAACAATTAAAGAGGCTTGGGATATTTTTTAGAAATTGTAAGGTCAAGTTGATGAGATTAAGGGATACAAGCTTGATAGTGAACTCACAACTTTGGATCCCAAGGATTTTGATACAATCCAAGATTATGTCACAAAAGATGATCAGCTAAGACCAAAGCTAAAGGATTATGGAATTGACAAAAAGGATGCTCAATTGGTTTATAACTTGCTGGACAAGCTTCCTTCAGAGTATGCAACCTTTGTATCTATCTTTCACACCCATAGGTTAGCTCAAGGTTCCTCATACACTTCTCCCTTATTCGATTCATTCACGAAGATGTTGATACTTGAGCAATCTAAGTTGACTAAGATGGGGATTCTCAAATCTTCAAAGTCACAAGCTTTGGTGGCTAATAAAGGGAATCAAAGCAATCAAGGAAAAGGCAAGAATCAAAAGCAACCTAAGTCAAAACCACAAAAAGATGGAGCACATTATTCCTCTCCACAACAAGGTGATTCACCATTCTCACCTAAGAGGAAATCATATAAGGACAATCTTTTTTGTGCATATTGCAAGAAATTAGGTATTGATGAGTTGAAGAATCTTCTTGAGAAGAATAAAATCAACCTACCTTCTATAATGTCTACATCAACTTCTTCTTCCAAGGATAAAGATAAAGGAAAGGATCACTCTTTTGGGACAGATAAAGGAAAGGGACAAGCTCTTTGTGCTACTACAAGTCATGATTCAGGGAGATGGCTTCTAGATTCAGGGGCTTCTCATCATATGGCATCTTTACAGTCTATGTTTTCTACATTTGAGCCTTTCCACATGCCGCAAATTTTGATGGGAAATCATACATACATGGATGTGATTGGGAAAGGCTCTATTGCCTTTGGGGATAAATCCTTCAATGATGTGTTGTGTGTACCCCACTTGACAAACAATCTTCTTTCCATCTATCAAATCACACATGGGGGAACTAGGAAAACTATGGAGTTCACACCTAATTCTGTTATCATTAGAGACTTGGAGAGTGGAGCTATCATTGCAACTAGGGTGGTTGATCATGCATCTCAGTTGTACTCTTTTTCACATTTTGGTCCTACTAATGAGGTTGATTCTTCCTATGTCGATGATTCAGATTTTGAGGAGAACATTGGGCACTCAAACTTGGGGATTCTCACATGTGACCCCATTCTTGAGCCTTGCATATCATCTCCTTCTCTTGATATCACACCACCTACTACACCTGATGATGTAGCTAATGCGGTAGTTTTGCTTTCTTGTGATTCATTGTAGTAGAATATTTGATGTCTTCCAGCTTCAGTTTCATGGGATGCCTACTTGATAGACATTGCAGGTTTGTTTGTGGAATCCTACATTACAGATTTAGGAGACATCATTGATGACATTCATCTTCTCTTTGATGAAGATGATCCTTCTTTGATTGTTGTGATGGAACACTCTGACCCTCTTGTGCATTCTCTACATGATCACTCTTTAGAGGTTGACATAATTGTGGATACTTTTGTACAATAGTTGGAGGAGGTCTCTTTAAGTTTAGAGGAGACATGTGAGTCTTTGGATATTGTTCTACATTCTTCTCCACTAGATCTTGGAGTGCCTTTTTCAGCAGTGTGGAGTAGTTTACCACCTTTGGAGGGGGTAACTTTCAACATCAACATGGGTACACTTGAGCAGTTTTCAAAGATTCCTTTCATCATGAGAATTTTTCCTACATCTTCCCTTCATGATTGGGGAGACTTCATGGATACACATTTGGTTTTTTTTCTTCCTAAGGGGACACACGTGGTTTGATGTTCGTGGAGTATTTTCTTCATATATCATCGAGCTTCTATCATTGGTGCAGATTCTACATTGAGGGGGGGCTACCTAGCTTCTCTTCTTCTCTCATATGGGGGGGACTTTTTCCTCACATGGGGTTTTGTCCTTCACATACTTCTATGAGAGTTCTTTGTATCTATTTTTCATCTCTCTTTTGGGGGAGGGTTTTTTTCCATTGGGTTTTTCTCTCTTTCTTTGCTTTGTGAGAGATTTCATTGCATTGGTTTGCATGCATTTGCATTTGTACATGGGTACCTAACATGGCCTAGTAACCAAGACCCATCTTGCACTGCTTAGTTGCATTGTAGGCTTAAGTGCATTCCCATAAGTTACACTTAAGGGGGGTGTTGGTGTAAATAAATATTCATCATGGATATTATTACACCTTACTTAAGTTTACTTAGGAAATGCATTTCACAGTAGTTTGGGTATGAGACAATTGGGTGTTTGTGCCACATTGGGATAGTGTGTGTAGGAGAATTTCCACCTTTTGTGAACTTATCTTGTTGTTACATTCCACATTTAGTGGGTGATCCACCTCATGTGGAATACTACCCACACCTATTTCCTACCTACCCTTGTTTCTTATTGAACCACATGTCATGTTTGTTTGCTCACATATCTATATAGCCTTGCATATATAAGTAGGCACATATTCATTGTATGTAATGCTTGATGATCCAGTTGATCAATATTTTCATCTTGATAGAATACAGTTTATTTCTATCTTCTATTTTGTCTCTCTTGTACTTTTCATTGAGCTCTTGATCTTGGAAAAATCTCATAATCATCATAAGGTGATTGACAGAGTCTACTCCTTCAAATTCTTCTCCCAAATTAGGCCAAATGGCTTGTTGTTGATCAAACTGGGACTAAGCAGGAGAATACAAAGCTAGAGTTTTGGTAGAATTTCCATTTGAGATAGTCATGTCTCCTGACCAACATCCAATATATGCATCAGTTGTAGCAAGCCAAGGTCTTCCCAAAATCATTGGATATTCTCCCAATGTGGCCTTAGGAGATAGGATCATAAAGTATGCACGATATTCCCAAGAATCTAAAGCAACAACTATATCTTCAATCATACCATTAGGTCGAACTGTGGAACTGTCAGCAAGTTGTAGGACTATACGTGTAGGTCTGAGACTAGTTATTTCAAGCTGCTGCATAATATCCCTTGTGATGACATTAATGGCTACTCCCAAATATATAAAAGAATTCTTTATCTTAGTATCATTGATGACGATATTCACAACAGGGCTACTAGGATCAACATACTTAGGAATTGAAACTTTTCCTAACATAATATCAGCTAATTGACCCATTACATGCACTGTTTGCAGATCTTTTTTCTTTCTACCAAGATTATTTAAACATGCTTCCCTAAGTGCCTCACTATACACAAGTACATCCTTAATAACTTGTAACAATGGAATTTTAACAAATATGTGTTTCAACTGATCTACAATATCAAAACTTTGTTCTTATTATGGAAGAATCTCTTTTGCTTGCAACCTGTGAGGAAATGGATGTATTTTCTTATTTTGAGGTATTGGGATTGTTGGACTAGAGATTTCTTATTCTTTTGGCATCTCAATTATAATTGGTGGAGATGGATTAGGCAAACTTGTCCCAGATCTGAGGTGAATATCACTTATAGATAGAAAATAGGTTGGGTATTGATTAGGATCAACTGAATAAACTTGTTTTTGTTGTTGAGATTTTCTATTAGGATTCAACATTATTTGAGTGGGCTACTATGTGGGTTTAGGTGGAACAATAGTGGCTACAGGGGGAGGCATTATTGTAGATTATTGTGGTTGTTGCATAGGTTGCTGATATCCAGAGGACTGATTTGTCCATGGCTAACCCCCCCTCCATTGAGGGGCAGGTTGCCAATTTCCCTGAAATTGTTGCTATGGTACCTGAGGTGGAGACTAATTTCCTTGTGGTTGCCGCCACTATGGAGTTTGATTAGCAAAATGATTCCCTTAGCCTTGAGGACCATACCAATTTGGATAATTACCAAAATTTTGAGCATATGGAGATAGCCATTGATTATTTGGTGCATAGGAATTTCTACTATAACCAAAAAAAGAAAGTGGATTAGGAGGCATACCTTGTCCTGGAAAATTTGGCCTTCTTTGAGCAACATAGAAATATTGTTTATCATCACCTTGTATTGTCTTGAAATTAGGAGCTTCAAGATTTGCAACCATTTTACATCTACAGTCTCATTTCCTTTGTCTACAATGGGGGCAAAATTTTGCAAGAACTGCATCAGATTCCTCGTGCTTCTTCTTGGCTGAAAGTGTATCTAGTTGAGTAGCCATATTGTTTATGATATCCTCCTTAAAATCCTTCAATAAATGGCTAAGTTCCATTCTAGAAACTCCATTACAAGATGTTGATGAAAAAACTCCTGGCTTGAAACACCTATTCTTCTTAGAAGCAGATCTTGAATACTTCTTACAAATTTGTCCAATGTCACTCCATGTTGATTGTGTCATGTCACCTCCTCCCATAAGATCCAAAGAATCCATGCATTCATCATTGATTCCTCTCAAAAATATCAGCTTAAGAGAATCTTCATTTAGAGTGCTATGCTTGGACTTTTTGACACTGAATAGAAACCTCTCCAGATAATGTTCAAGACTCTCATCTTCTTTCTATGTCATTCTAAAAATATTATCCCCATGGTAGTTAGTGCCTCTACAATACTCCTTGTATTTTGTAAGAAACAATCATTGCATCTCATCCCATGTAGTTCCCTAGACTCATAAACCATCTTAAAGATGATTCTTTCAAAGTGTTAGGGAATATTTTGAGTCTTTGGGCATTTGTAGTATAATTAGAACTCCTACAGAGGACATCAAACTCAAAAAAGAATGTGGCTGGGTCCTCTGTCACTAATCCATTGAATTTAGGGAGACAAGAAGCTAGAATGTTCTAGAGATTAGCATTATCATGTTGATCAGAAATAGGGAACTCAAATGTTGGTGCCATTGGTGGATGTGGGTTATTCCCACCAGGGGGTGGATTTTCTTGCATTGGGATTTGAGCATAATTCACTAAATAAAGTTCCTCTTTAGGAGGTCCAAAGAGAAAATGGAGGCTATTCTTAGGAAGTTCAAATTCAGGAGGGTTCAAATTTTCTAGGATTTGATATTGTGCAATAAAAGGATTTACATCTAGAGGGTTATGTGGATTGATTCTTGTATGATTAGGTTAATTGGGAAGGAATATACCCTGAGCATCTCTTCTTCATCTATGCATGTAGATTCATAAGAATTACTTTAAACAAACTGGGTTATCAAAAATAACTAATCTGAAAAACTCAAAAGGTAATAACCATAACAAGTTCTTAGTTTGACACCATCCTCGACAACTGCGCCAAAAATGTTCGCTCCAACAATAGCAATAATAACTATAGTTTAAGTATCAACCTAAAGTTTGGACATTCACTCAATGAAGTTACTATCTCCACAACTGAAGTTCATTTCATTATCAACCTAGGGACGTACTACTTGAAATGGGTCTGCACTATATATGCACTAAGTTTCTGTGATAGCTATCCTGCATTACTGCAGCAACTAAAATCTATTTGGGAAAAGAAAGAGAGAATTAAAACAAATAAATGGCTATAGGAAAACTTTGCATTAACATAAAAATCACTCAAAGAAATGCTAACTAAGCCCAAAGCTATCAAATAGGAATTACTTTGTTTGTTTTGGCTACAGGAACAATCAATGGATTTGCTTCCAGTGACTATAGGAATAGTCAATGCTAGGACATCTACTATGGTAGAAAAAAAAAAACTTAACAAAGGCACAAGATCACTCTCCAAGTGGTCCCCCTTGGATGAGTGTATCCAAGCTTCCAAAATAACTCTAAGTGCTTAGAATAACATCACTTTATTTATTTCTTTTCAAAGGTCGATACATCATTTAGAATGAAAGAAGACTAAAACACTCTACAACTTTGTTTCTAAATCCTTTGTTCTTTTTCCCTCTCTTCTCTCCTCTTCTCTTATAACCCTAGAGAAGAGGCAAAGACACTTATTTAAAGGAAAATTACAATAACTTCCTACAATTAAGATCACACCGATGAGAAGAGGCAGATAGCATTCATGAAGGAGAATAGTCAGAGTTAAGCCACTAAAAATGTGGATCTACCAAACCACAACCAAGAATATAGTGTGGTGGTATTACAAGATTGATTCCCACTAAAGTCAGACACAAATAAGTCTTGCACACCCTGCTACTCCTCTATTGTTCTTCAAGCTCATTATCCTCTTCACTGAATTGAACTTTCAGTCACCTCTTGAATATCTCAACTGCATTCTTGACGTGAGAAGACAACCTTCTCCAAAACATCTCATTTATTCCTACAATTGAAAAGAAAGAACATACAGGAATATACATATCTATTTTAATTAATCATAACACTCATTCATTTCACACATGATATCGCCTATGATAATTTGTATGGCAACAGGAACAAATCACATTGTTGCATGAATAACTAGCATAGCAACAAGAATAACTGGCAAAAGATAAAACATGATTTAATGGTTCACTTAACATCTAAAATACATATAATCAAACCTTAATACATCATTACCATCACATTGTACAAACTAAAACATGAAAAAAACTTATGAGCTCTAGGAATAAAAGGATCTAATATCTTAGCTCATCATTCACAGTTATGTCAATGTTTGGCAAAGGGAAGTCATCTTTTAGACAAGCTTTGTTCAATTCTCTAAAATCAATACAAATTCTCATACCTGCAACAAGTTTTCTTATTAGGACCAAATTAGAAATCCAGTCTACATAATCAATGGGTCTAATGAAACCCACATCTAACAATTTCTTGAGTTTGTATTTAAGAAACAAGGAAATGTGTGGATGTATTTTTTTGAGTTTATGTTTGATTCACTTAATATTTGGATTCAATGGTAAATGATGAAGTACTAGCTCTAGGTTAAGTCCTAGGATATCTACATAAGACCATGTAAAATTTGTTTGTTTTTTCTAGGAAAACTATGATAAAATCTTTCTTCTCTTATTTTGACAATGACTCTGCAAAATGGATAATCTTAGGATTATCTGGTATACCCAAGTTAATTTTTCATGTCATCTCCACCAAGAGAGGATATATTCCATAATCTACTAGGATTTTTCCCATTCTTTCATCCTCGAGAACCTTATAAAGTTTTTCACCCTAAAATAGATCATTTATTTTTACTTTTTTAATGTCTAGAGGTGCCTTACAATTTTCACCATGAGACTCATTCTTTTTTATTTTCTTAATTTTTTTTTTTTTTGACTGGAAGATATGGAGTTGATTCCCCAAAATTCACTAATGTACCTTCACTGAATTCAAAGAATTCTACTATAGCTTCATCATTTTTGAAATGGTCTAAACTCGATAGTCCTTGCTAGTTCGAATCTATAAGTTTAGGATGGACTAAGGGGACACTGCCATCAGTATTATATAGATTTGACATGGCAAAGTTTAATATCATGATATGGATATCAATAGTATCACTATCAGTACCACCTTCAAAAAAAATTGTTTTGATGAGGTACTAGGATCCCAAAAATATAGAATCCAAGGTTTTGAAGCAGTTTGTATAGTAGGGGTAATATCTACATGTTTATCTTCAATAGGCAAGTCATCAAGGTCAATGAACATATCATCTAGGGAATAAGAGATAGAGAAATAGGAGTCCCATTCCCAGTCATTAGAATTATTTTCATTAGGGGTTTTCTTAGGTGTCTTTTCATTTTCAGGAGTCTGCCCTTTTTCCCATAAGGTTAACTTGGCATTAGAAGGACCAATTTGTAAGGGTTTAAATCCCAGTCCTCTATTGTGACATTGCAAATGGGTTCTATAATCCCTTGTTTGTTTACACAAAGACCATTATGACCATCATACCTATTATTCTACATAATAGAGAATCCTTTTTCATAATTTTCAACAGGTAGTTGTATAGGTGGGACATCTTCTTCATCTTTGTACAACCATTTTGATACATACTCTTCAATGTTCTTATCATTGTGATCCTCCCATTTTGTGAAAGTAGTAAGAGGTTGATAATGGATTATAACCTTAGGTTATTTTTAGATGAGACATGGATTTCCATAGGACTTAGGAGAGATAGGTAATTTTCCAATGTGGAATGATTACTCCATAGTGTATTTCCCACACCCTTGATCTTCAAATCTAAGTTTTCCTTTAGATAACTTTGCCAATGTTTGAGGACCAACACTTTAAGAAGTGTTTGTTGGTGATGAAGCTTCTCCATTTACCGGTACTTGCTACTTAGGAGTCCCTTTTAGTTTGGCATAGAATTGGAAGGGATCTAGATCACCTGGGATAGTGATTTTTGTTCTAGAATAAGAGAATTTTAGGTATTGATGATAAGTAGATGGAACTTCTTTCATGGAATGTATCTAATGATGACCCAAGATCATGTTATAAGGTAGATCAAAGTTGAGAGCTTGCAGCATTATTCTTTCAGTGGCAAACCCAATTCTAATAGGTATGAAAATAACTCCTTTTGAAGGGCACTTTGCATAATCATAAGCTTTGATGGTTATTTTCTTTAAATAATCAATATCTTTTGTAGAATATAGAAGAGATATGATGACTCTCAATGTATAAAATGTCCAATCCAACTTTCTCATCTATTCATTTGAATTTAAAATTATGGACAAAGACTTCTAAGTGCAATGGGTTATTATGATTGGGCTTGTTGTGAGGGAAGTCAGTTTCAATAAAAGTAACAGGGTATATAGGAGGGATATGTTTTATCAAGGCCTGAAATTGGTCAACATTTATGTTGGTAGGAACTATATATTCTTATAATGCCTTGCATATGACTGCCCTATAGGTAGGGAATAAATGCAACAAGTCAAGGATAGAGATTTGTGGAGGTGTTTTCCCTAAATAATCAAGGATATTGTACTAACTAGTCACTTGTGATGTAGAAGGAGCTCCTTGTAAAACAAACTTAGATCGCTAAGTAGTTATCACACATTGGGAATTTGGATTGCTAATTATTGAGGTAGACACATAACTATCTGAAATTTGGAGACAATTGATCATATACTAATGTTCAATATTAGTGTTGTTCATATTGCGTTTTGGATTAGAATTAGATTTAGAGGCCTTTCCTTTATCATGATCAAGCAATGGGGTCTTGAATATGGTATGATTTGTGTTTGAAGATGTTGTTGGAGAGTCTATTTCAACCAAACCTTGATCAATTAAATCTTGTATAAGATGTTTTAATTGAAAACAATAAGGGGTTTTATGCCCTTTTGTTCAGTGATATTTACATGGTATTGGTTGTCATTCCACCACCCTAGTTTTTCTATTGGTTCATTTATGATTTCAGGTAGTCGTACGATATTTAATCAAAGTAATTTTTTTAACATAGATTCAATGGGTTATTTAGTGGTGTGAACTATCGAGGTGGTCTATCTCTTGTTCGAGGAGCTTTTCATTGTTGGTTTTGTTGCATGACATTAGCTATTTGTTGTTGTTGAGGTTGTTGTTGAGATTGATTGTTTGTTTGAATATTTGATGGTGTTACTCTAAGTATGAGATTTTTTTTTGCATTATTTACTATCTTTACATCCATAATTTCATCATTAGTAACACTCTTATTCCTAGACTAATATTTTCTCTTTTCATTGGTAGTGCTAGGGTTGTTATTGTATTTAAATATTTTGATAGCACCTTTCTATGTAAGAGATTTCACAGTGTCCATCCCTTTCTTAATAAGCTTTTTGATAGTGTTAGTACTTTTTATCTTTAATTCATACATTAGTTCTAGCAATAAGTTTTCATTAAATAGGTTGACTTATTTTTCCTTAGGGATGTCAAATGGGCATTGATTGACTAGGTTGTGCCACCTTTGTAAAAAAGTCACAAATGATTCTCCTATTTTCTATTTTGTAGTACAAAGGTTAGTCATGGTGATTTCATTGCCTATATTGAAGGCAAAGTGAGAAATGATTTATTTGGTCAATTTGTTCCATGTTTTAATGTTACGAAGTAGTCTGGCACACTAGTCCATCGCTTGTCCTGAAAGAATTTGAGGGAATAAATGCATGAGATATGCATCATCATAGTGAATTTAAATACAAGATGCATAGAATTATTTGATATGATCTTTTGGATCTTTGTTTCCCCTATATTTGTCAAATTTAGGTATACTAATTTTTTGTTGGGGGAAAGGAGGCATATACAAAATTTCATTGACTTGGGATTGAGACATAAGTCTTGTGGCATGTAACTTCTCTTAACCCCTTTTTTTTGTAATGCTTTAACCTATTTGGACAAATTTTCAATCTATTGCATTAAATAATATCAAAAGGTCCTTGTCTATGAGGTTCATCATGACCTTGTTGTCTATATATTTGTTCCTCCTGGTGTATATTGATCTTGATATTTGAGAGTAGTGGATGAAGGCGTACTTACAATTGGTGTCTATAGGTATGGGTCTTGCTGAAAAGGCTATTGATATTGCATTGTGGGTTACACTTGTCATTGATACCGAATATTTGGTTGTGTCTTGTTGGCAACAACAATGAAGGAAAACTGAGAGGGGGGGTGAATCTATTTTTACCAGATTAAACAAATTAAGTACAATCTCAGATCTGATAAACTGCAACAAGAATAAAGATAAAGACAACAACAAACACAACACCAATATTTTTGAAATGGAAAACCTAATTAAGGGAAAAAATAGGGTGGCAACCTACCCATAATAAGATAAGACTCTGTAGTAGTATGTGCAAATATTACAATGGGAAATGCACATGCATCCATGGACACTGCCTAGAGCTCACTGCTCAAAATATAATAACCCAAAAGGCTCCAACCCTTAGGGAAGGTTCACTACATTACAATAATATTTAGACTACAATCCGGATTACATGAATTGCAAAAATAACATCTACTAATGCCTGATGACAATTCTGGTTAAGCTTATTTATTTGCCTTGCAACAATCTCTGCTCAATAAACCATACCGAAAGATAAATTCAGTTATGTGCACATACACCACTCTTTGATAATGCAGACATGACACTAACACACAAAATACATGAATATAACACCTATTTATATAATTCATCAACCTTCAATAGAAGGTCAGCCACACCCTCAACCCTTAATTAAAAAATTACATCACACAATACATAAACTAGCTACAAGAACAATACAATACCATAAAAAACATATAATGGGCCTAAAAAAAATCCTAAAACATGCATCACCACCAGAAATCTTGCTAAGATCAACCGCAATACGCTACACCTCCAAAAATACCACATAATGCAAAGAATATCACTTGACCCAAAAGATCTTCAAGAATGTGCATAATGATCAATGTAGACTACCAAAACAAATAGGAAAAGATCATGAAACACCAATAAGCATGTTAGAACCATCAGAAATAGTTGCACCAACACCACTTATTCAAATCTTCTTTGATCAACATGTTAATACTGAAGAACATTTAACAACAAATTTTTTGAATAAAAAGATAACTTGTGAAGCACCAAATCATGAACCATCTAAAATATAGATACACATGAAAATCCAAAACATTCTCCCAAATATACAACCAAAGATATAATCATATCAGAGCACATCAGATTTAATACTAGACTCTGCCAACCACAAAACAGTGAAAACTGATCTACATACCAGAATCCACAACTCAGCCAAATCACCACATAGAATCATGGAATCAATAAAGAATGAAGTAGAGACACTTCATTACTGAACCACAAATCCTTATCAGAAAACCAAACCAAATCAATTCTTTGGAATCACCAAAACACCAAACACGGGAATATGTTGACATCAATGACAACAACATATCCTAGCAACAACAATATCCAATAATCTTGCTTCTCATTGGACCATTAGTATATAGAGATACAACATCTTGCTTCTTACTGGACCATGAAATCAAATTCTTTCCCAAAAATAAAGCTTCACCAAAGGTGCTCTTCTGGTCATCAACATCACCTGTCCAATCAGCATCAATATAAGCACATAATAGGAAATCATCATTATTTGGATACCACAAGTCATAGTCAATAGTCCCCTTCAAGTATATAAAAATCCTCTTCACAACAGTAATATGAGTCTCTTTAGGATCGGCTTGAAATCTAGAAAAAAAACAAATAACATGCATAATGTTCAGTCTAGTTTGAGTTAAGCACAACAATCCACCAACCATAGATCTATATAAAGTCTGATTGACTTTCTAAGATTCATCATTCTTAGAAAACATACATCTAGTCACCATGGGAGTTCCAATAGGTTTAGAATCATCTAACTCAAACATCTTCAATAATTCCTTCACATACTTAGATTGAGAAATGAAAATACCTTTGTCACTCTGTGTAATCTACAATCCTAAGAAGAATTTCATCTCACCCATCATGGACATCTTAAATTCCTTTTGTATATCATCAACAAGCTTCATACTCAGATCATCATCTCCTCCAAAAATGATATCATCAACAAAGACTTCAACAATTAAGATGTTATCATTATCAACCTTAAAGTATAAATTACTATCAATAGTACATTTACAAAATCCTAATTTCAACAAATACTTATCTAATCTAGCATACCGGGCTCTAGGGGCTTGCTTAAGTCCATACAGTGCTTTCTTCAATTTGCATACCATATATCTTTCATATGATAATGAAAACCCATTTGGTTTCTCAATATAGACCTCCACTTCCAAATCTCCATTTAAAAGGGTTGACTTAACATCCATCTGATACGCCTTGAAATTCTTGTAAACAACATATTTAAGCAGCAATCTAACAACTTCAATTCTAGCTACCGAAGAAAAATTCTCCTCATAGTCAATTCCTTCTATCTGAGAACACCCTTTACATACCATTCTTTCCTTGTTTCTAATAACTTCACTGAATTCATTCAGTTTAATTTAGAATACCCATTTTTTTCCAATTGCATTCTTGTCTTTAGGTCTCAGAACAAGCTCCCAAGTGTTATTTTTCTCAATCTAATTCTGCTCGTCTTTCATTGCTTTTATCCAATTATCATTTTTACATGTTTCTACAACATATTTAGTCTCAATCTTGGAAATCAAACATATTTCTTTGGCAACAATCCTTCTCCTAGTCATCACACCTTTATTCTTGTCACCAATAATCTAATTTTCTAAATGATTAAATCTTACATACCTCAAAGTCTTCTGATTATTCCAATTGCCTGGCTCTTGAACTTCTTCACCAGAAACATAAATATCTGGATTACCTATCTCTACCAGACCATTCTTCTTTAAGATCCCAGTTTGTACAGGATCTGAAACATCTTCATCATCAAACTCACAACTGATAAACTTATAAAGCACTAAGAGGGGGGGGTGAATCAGTGAAAGAAAAAATAGTAACACTTTACTCACAGACCGGTAAACAAACTTAACCAGTTTATCAATGAATTTGCATATAATCCAAAGTGTTATAATAGAATTAACCACAACCAAAACATTCACCATACCACAAATATTTATAGGTGGAAAACCCAAATGGGAAAAACCATGGTGAGATGGAACTCACAAGTTAACTATCTGTAGAAATAGATAACTGGCTGGTTAAGGTCTACAAATGCACTGTTAGGAGCAGATCCTGTTAGAGATCTCAAGCCCTGTTAGGAGCTATACCTAGTTAAAGGTAACCTCAGTGGAGGATTTAGATCCAAGTTATTGAATCACCTTATTAGATGATTAATACAATAAAGCTTGTTAGAGATTACCTGGTTAAGGGATTTTAGTGTTGTAATTGTTAGAGAACAACAGTGGGAATGATCTAAGAATAGCACCTTCTTCTTGTTTAGATCCTTTTTTGTGCATATATTACTGCATCACCAACATACTCTACAATACCTTCAAAAAATCATATCAACTCTGACTCATAACATAACTTGTATCTTCTATATAAAATAACTCATCATAATGTCTATTTATAGACATTAGATTTCATGTTGGCTCTTGAACCTTGACACAATATCCCAAGTTTAGTGAATCTAGACAATATTCCTTAACATGACACAAATCACTACCATAGTGTCAGTTGGTGGTAACACATCACAACTAGTGATAACTCATCACACAAATTAGGAAATCGATAGGAACACCGATACCGGTTAAGTGTTGACCACTTCAAACTCACAGACTGATTCACTTGAATTCATACTAGGTGATTGTCTCCATGTGCCTCCTTGTCTCTCTCTGCTACATCTCAAACTGGTAACTGTGGAGCTGATCAAAACTGATTGTCTTAACTACATATATTGGTTACTAGTTTAGACATCTTCATACATATGATACCAATTAACAATACAATGACTCAATAGTACTGGTTTACCCTAACTGGTATACAAAGATAACTATGACAATTAGAACATATATGTGTGCCATCAAGCCAACAATAACTGCATGCTCTAGTCTGCTTTCGAAGACATTCATCAACTTCCACATTTTCACTCTCCACTAGCTTTGTTAGTCTCTTGTTGTAACATCAGTAGGCCTTTCTCTTAGTAGAATAAACCAAAAAGATTCCTTCATCAAATCTTGTATAAAACTTCCCAATATTCTCATCTCTCTTGATATAACATTTACTTCGGAAAAATTTGAAATATCTATTTGTAGGAACATGACCAAACCATAGCTCATAAGCATTCTTATTGGAATCACCTTTTATATGCGTCTGGTTGAATGTGTAAACAACAGTGCTAACAAATTCTCTCCAAAAGGTTTGTACAACATTTCCTTCAATCAACATAGTCTTGGGAGCATCCAAAATGGTTATGTTCTTCCTTTCAACAACTTCATTTCACTGAGGGGTTCTAGGAGTAGATAATTGTCTTCTAATTCCATTCCTCTCATAAAATGTATCAAACTTTTCTGATGTAAATTATCCTCCTTTGTTAGATCTCAGGCACTTTAGCTTCAACCCTGTCCTAGTCCTCACCTTATCTTTGAATATCTTGAATTTCTCAAATGCTTTTGATTTCTCCCTTAGAAAGGTAACTTGTATCATCCTATAATAGTCATCATTCAATAACATGAAATATTTGTCACCCTACATGCTTCTCACTCTTGTAGGACCACATAAGTCGATATGCACAAGATCTAATACACTATTAGATGAATACAAATTATTCTTGAATGTAGTTCTTGTTAGCTTTCCCAAATGACATTCCTTACATACCAAATTAGATGGCTTCACAATTTTAGGCAAATCTCTTACAACTTGAGTAGAAATTATCCTTATCATACAGTCAAACTTAACATGACACATTCTTCTATACCACAACCAACTTTCATCAATGTGAGCAATCAAACAACTTTTCTCACCAATATTCAAATGAAATATATTAACTTCAGTCTTAGTTCCTGATGCAATCTCAATACTAGAGGTATTCATGATCTTGCATTTACCATTCTTGAATTGCAAATCATATCCCTTGTCAACCATCTATCCAACACTCAAAATATTATTCTTCAAACCATCAACATACAAGACATCATTAGTATTATGCTTACCATCAAAAGATATAGAATATCTACCATGAATCACACAAGCTTTATTATCTCCAAATCTCACTATACCACCATCATACATCTCCATATTCATGACTTTACTTTTATCACCTATCATATGATGTGAACAACTATTGTTAATCACTCATTCATCTTTCTCTTAAATCTTAGTAGCTAAAGATTTCTCCTCAACAATGCAAGTTGTAGAATTCATTGGTTCTGGATCATCTTCCTTGATAGCAATAAATATAAATTCATTTTCTGAATTCCCATTCTTTGATTCTTTATCATTCACACCTTCATCAGCAGCATAGTAACATTTTTTTTATATCTAAACTTTCAGTTAGGCTTATAGGATTTATCATTCTCATCATACTATCAGATCTATCATGCCTTTCAAATTTATCATGCTTATCATAACTAGACATTATCTTAGGGCACCTATAATTAAAATGACCTATCTTATTGCAAGAGAAACATTTCAAAGGTAACTTTCTATCATACTTACCGACTCCCTTAGGAAATCTTTGAGAAATAAGGGCTTCAAGCTCATACAATTCTCTTTCTTTATCTTTCATATCTCTCTTTTCTCTTTCATATATATATACCCAGCATGAACATTCTCCTAGATCATACATCTACTTCCCACGTACGAAGGCTCTAAAAGTAGTTTCAAGATTCTCCAAATTCACTCAACTCAAATGCAACAAGCTTTCCAACCAGCATGTCTTTGGTTACTGTATTTACACTTCGTATTTCATCAATAGCAACTACGTTATTCTTGTAAGAAGTAGGAAATGATCTCATCACTTTAGCAGCAATATCATCTTCTTCAAGAGTTCCATCGGCACATCTGATGTTCATGACAAGCTCATTCACCTTAGCCATAAAGGATGTTATGTTTTCATCTTCTCCCATCTTCAATTCCTCATACTTCCCTTTCAAACTCTGCAACTTAGCTACATTGACTTGAGCATATCTTCATACAAGGTCTATATCTTCTTCAAAATCTCATGTGCAGTCTTCAAACCCATCACATGTGTCATCTCTAAATTAGTCAAGGCACTCAACAATGCTTCCTTAGCTATTATGTTATGTTCAACATCCTTGACCTTAGAAGCAATAATTGGTCCATTCTAAATAACATTGTATACATTCTTTGTAATCTTCCAATACTCATCTCCAAGACACTTGAGGTGAACTTCCATCTAGTTCTTCCATATAGTATAATTGCTTCCATCAAATCTAGGACTCTCTTTCTTGAATACATAAGTTACCATCTCTGATCACCTCAAGTGGTCAAGCTTCTTCCAGAGGATATAGCTCTGATACCAATTGTTAGTAACAACAATGAAGGAAAAGTGAGAAGGGGGGTGAATAAATTTTTATTGGATTAAACATAGATTTTTGACATGGAAAACCCAGTCAAGGAAAAAACCATGGTGGGAACCTACCCACAATAAAATAATACTCTACATTAGTATGTGTAAATATTAAAATGGGGAATACACATGCATTCAAGCACATTGCCTAAAGCTCACTGTTCAAAATATAATAACCCGGAAGGATGCAACCCTCAGGGAAGGTTCACTACCTTACAATAATATTCAAACTACAATTCAAATTACATGAACTGCAAAAATAACATCTACTAATGCCTGATGGCAGTTCTAGTTAAGCTTATTTGTTTGCCTTGCAACAATCTCTGCTCAATACACCATATCAAAAGATAAATTCACTTATAAGCACATACATCACTCTCTAATAATGTAGACATGACATCAATGCACAAAATACATAAATATAACACCTATTTATATAATTCATCAACCTTGACTAGAAGGTCGGCCAAACCCTCAACCCTTAATTACAAAATTACATCACACAATACATAAATCAAGCACTAGACTAATACATTACCATAGAGGACATAGTATGGAACTAAACCAAATCCTCAAACATGCATCACCACTAGAAATATTGCCAAGATCAACCGCAACATGTTACACCTCCAAAAATACTGCATAACAAGAAGAATAACATCGGGCCCAAAATATCTTCAAGAACACACACAATGATCAATGTGGAACACCAAAACAAATAGGACATGATTAGGAAACACCAACATGTTGGAATCCAAGAACACTGAGAGGGGGGTGAATCAGTGTTCTACTAGTGAATGAATTTATGAACTTATTGCATATGAACCAATTAATAGTAAATAAAATTAAATTGCATAAACCAAATAAAATATAAATCAACAACACCATAACACCAATATTTATTCGTGTAAAACCCCACAAAGGGAAAAACCATGGTGGGGCTGATATGTAGGCAATTGAAACTCAATTGGTTGGTTTCAATATGTTGTCATTGATGGCAACATGTTCCGGCTTCATATTTTGGTTTAGTAGTGTACCGATAGGAACTTCACTCACACTGACATCAACATCGACAATTATCTTCACTAGTTGGAAGGAATTCTTTGGGTACCGACATTATAGGCCGACATGACTTCATCTAGTTATTGGTATTGGAGGCTGACATCCTTTTGGGAGATCTGGCATCGGCAATTATTTTTGATATTCATGTATTTATGTTATTGAGCCGACATGTATATTCATATTGTAATTATCTTTGTAAGCCAACATAAGGCATAATGGATTGTGAAGGGTATATAGGTCAATTGATTAGATAATTTTGTATGATATAGATATGTAAGGTTATGGAATTTAGTTGAGATGAAAAATATATGAGAGAGATCATGTATGTAAGGATATTTATGTAAGAAGTTATTTTGGTAAGGGTTTAGGATTTCAAACCGCAACAAACTAAGCTTAACCGAAAATGTATTCAGGAATAGGAGATGTTATCTTTGCAGTTCAATCATTTCTCTGGATTCTAGTTTGGATTTATATGTATTCAGTGAGACTGCTTTCTTGATTAAGCAGTGTGCTCTAGGTTGTAAACCTTCCTGCAAGTGCAGGCCCCTATATTTTGTAACATCTCTTCATATGGCTAGTGGATTGATATTATGGGTCACAAATCCCACCATGGTTTTTTCTCTTTGAGGTTTTCTATGTATAATTCTTTGTGTTATGGTATTCATTTGTGTGATTGGCTTATTGGTTGCTTTACTTCTTTCAATTTGATATGTATCAGTATACCAGTTTGTGAATGCATGTTTTAATAAGGTTAAAATTGATCATTCTGGTAGAACACTGATTCACCCCCCCTCTTAGTTTTCTTGGGTTCCAACAATTGGTATTAGAGCCTTGTGCCTTGGAGGAAGTTTAACAACTTGAGAAAGATCCTGAATCAGTATCCATGGATATGAGTTTGGAGAAGAAACTTGAGGTAGCACTTGAAGATTATGATGCTGAAAGGTTGAATAACTTGAAGTTACAAGATGAATTGAATTAATCTCAGGAATTCACTCTTGTCCTATAGGATAGACTGTCATCTATTCAAGCTAGGAGGAAGGAACTTTTGTAGAATAAGGATAATGAGGAGAAAGATGCCCTTAATGAGAGATGTTTGAAGCTAAGTCAGGAGAACATGGTTTTGAGGAATGAAATGCAAGCTATAACTATGAGGATGTCAAAGGAGATTGAAGACTGGAAGAAGAAGGAAGAAAATCCTGTTGTATCTTTGAAAAAAAAATTTAGGAATGTGGAAGGTTGGTTCATGAAAATGATATGTTGAGAAATGATTTAGTAAAATCCCAGAGTAATGAACAAGAACTTGAGGGACAAATGATAATTCTGAGAGATGATCTGACTACTACAAGTGAGTATAAAGAAAAATTCAAGGTTAGTTCAGCACAACTTGATGAATTAATGATCAAGGTTAGTTCAGCACAACTTGATGAATTAATGAGAAGACTTGGAGATTCTAGTGGACTTGGATTTGAACAAGGCCAGTGTTCCAGTACTGCAAATGAAGATCAAAACCATAAGGCACCGGTAAGGTAGTTTAATGCTTACAAATTTAATGGTAGATGCTTTGTTTGTAATAAATTTGGTCACATGGATAGGCAATGTAGAAATAGAGAAAATCAAAACCCTGATTCTACTCCCGATCAATGTTCTAAATGAAATATGTATGGTCATAAGACAAAAGATTGGAGAATGAGTGTTAAATGTTATGCATGTGGAAAATTTGGACATATGGCTAATCAATGCAGGTCAAGCAATTATATTGGTTTTAGCAAAGCAATTCAAAAGAACAATGTTACATGTTATGCATGTAATGAGATTAAACATATTGCTAAGTTTTGTAGAAGTAGAAATCCACTCGTTGGTAATGATGGATCAAATGATAAAGGATAAGAGAAGGTAAATGAAATTTGGCACAAACATATCAAGAAATGGGTCAAGAAGTCAGATGAACAATCAGTAGATGGAAATGCTCTAGTTACTCAACAAACATAGGAGGTTTCTCATGCACTAATAGAAAGCTCATCCAGTAACTAAGGTAGATACTTGGAAAAATTCATGAAGATGGTGCATATGCCCCGGGAAGAGGTTATAGAAGATGTTCTAGACATTAGAAATGCTTATCTTGTTAGGATTCCCATAGATATTGAGAGGGGGGGTGAATCAGTATCTAACTAATTATAAGATTTTCTTAACTTCAAACATGTAGAGCATATTAATACTGTGTACTAGTAAATAGAAAGTAATACAATAAACAGAGATAAAAACAACCACATGAAAAACACACCATAACACAAGGATTTAATGAGGAAACCCGGTGTGGGAAAAACCTTGATGGGATTTTTGACCCATAATATTCACTTACTGGCCAATAAGAGAATGTTACTTCTACAAGAGGGGCCTGCACATGTAGGAAGGCCAACTGCCTAGAGCTCACTGCTCAAATACAAAATAGGAAGTCTCACTGACTTACAAAAATGAATTATATAAATCTAGTGTCTTGTACTGCTTCAAAATAGCATCTATAATGCCAAATCCAATACTGGTTTCTACTCTACTTCTTACATAAATGCTTAACTTATAATTCGCATAATAGGTCTGCTTTATTTCGCCTAATTACAATCTTCTTACTCTATCAAAATGTTCTACACTGATCTCTCTTACATAAGAGTCATTTTACAACTTTCCAAGTCGGCTTACAATGATTTTATAAATAGTAAACAAAATATATAAACAATAAAAATCTTGTCGGCCTCTGTGCCAGTATGCTTCCTTTCACTGTCGATGCTAGTGATCTGAGTGTCAGTGTGGAGTTTGATCTTGCTAGTGCTGGTGGAATGTCTTGCCAGTATCATAGGATTGTAAGGTTTCCATCAATGACAAAACCTTCAATCACCTACAATGTCTCATTGGAGTGTGCATATGCCAACAATCTCCCCCTTTGGCATTGATGGCAACACTCATGAGAAAATTCCAAAACTTGTAATCCAAAAATTGTGTACCAAAAATATTACGAAAAATATGTGAGATCCCCCTGAGCAGATAAGTCTTTTGCTGGTTATTTTCTCATACTACTACTCCCCCTTTGGCATCAATGACAAAGGTTTGTCAAGGTGTCAATAGAGTTGTAGTTTTCTACCTCAACCTTGTAACTGGGTGGTTACAATTTGAAAGAGATCTGCCACAACCAAATTTATGCTTTCCATAAATTTCTTACTGTATTTTATTGCTGCCTCTATTCTTTGAACTGTACCAGTGAGGTGTTGCATATGCTCTGCTGGTGTTTTCTATCCTTGAACTAATGCCTCAAATATTTCCTTCCTCAAAGATGCTAGATAGTCTAGTCTTGGACTTAGTCTTAGTCTCAAATTTTAGCCTTGTTTATTATTCTTTCCTTTTCTCTCTCTAGCTTTAGTAACTCTTCCTCAAAGCCTGATATCTTTTGCTCAAAAACTGATAATGTATCAGGTGAATTAACAAAATTGTCAGCAAGTTTATTAATTACTTCTTGTGCCTTGCTCATTTTCTTATCTATGTCCACTGTCAAAAAGTATGTCTTGCAAGTATCTTTGTACAGAGTTTTAAATTCCTTCAATATGTTACATAGTTCCAGTAGAAGTGTGTCAAATTCCCTAGTACACTTATTTATTTGATCCTCAAAGAATTTCTGTTTTTCAATTTCCAACCTGTCTTTGAATGCCTATTCCTTTATCTATTCAACTATCACTATGTTTTCACTAATATACTTCGACAAAGTGTCAAGTTGGCTTAAAGACTCCTTATTATCTATGTTGAATTTAGGAGCTATCATCCTCAATATTGGGATTGTGTCATCTATAGCTTTATAAGCCTGTGAACTACAATCAGTTATTTTCTTCAAAGAATTTAAAAGAACTTCAGTTACATTGGTTGATTTGTAATCTACTAAGGAGAAACCAACATTCTGAATTCTGTCGGTGGAGGAAGTAACCATGCTTGTAGTGACCTCTGGTAGGTCAGTCCATGTTTCCATTTCCTTAAGCAAGGGTTTGTGTTTCTCTCCTATTGTCGGTGGCACTATTTCCACATTAACCTATTCCGGAGCCTGTTGCTTTGCTTGTCTCTCTATTTGTTGATCTATTCTAGTCTTTGTCTATTTCCTTGTGCTATCATCTTCCACTTTTTCTTCAGTGTTATCAATGTTGTCAGTTGTCGGTGGCTCACTAGCCATGTTAGTCTTACCGGTTGTGTCCTTGTCTATCACAATGTTGACCTTTTGAGTATCAACATTCACTATGTATAGTACCTCAGGATTAGGATTAGTATCCTTTTGTCATACATCCATGTTGTCATCTATCGGTCGGTCTTTTGTTGTTGTTACTGGTCTAGTAATTAGAGGTGGTGGGGATAAGTTATCTTTACTTTGATACTGGGAGGTCCACCAACCTTTCCTTTACCCTTGTCTTTGTCCTTTTGATAGACTCTGATAGGCTTGGGGTTCATGTACTCTTCCTACTTTTCCTTCTCCACAAGGAATATATCCCATCCATTTTTTTGTTTCTTCTATTACCTCTTTTACTCTTCCTACCATTAGTGCAATATGCTGGTGTGCAGTAGAGAACACTGACTAGTTGGCTTTTGCAATTAGATTATATATTTCTTTTGGAGAGTTGACTGGGTAGATAGCAAGTAATTTTTAAATTTTGATTTTCTTGTCAAGTTCTACAACAGATTGTCTTCTTGCTTCTAGTCTCTTGAATAATTCATCTAGTAGTTCATCTACATTTTCCATCAAAAACTTCTTATAGATATCTAGGTGTAAAATAACACTATTTTCAACTTTCTCTTTCTCATGTGCTGATAGTGTATCATATAATTTTTCTATGTTCTTGAGTTTTCCTTCTTCTGTGATTTCATCCAACAGTCTGCCAATCGGAGAAATATTCTGTTGAGTCCTTTTCTTCTTAGGTGTTAGCTTTTTCTTTGGGGTTATCTTCTTTACCAAAGACCTCACTACCTATTGTTTTGTCTAGTTCTTCTAGGTGAGGGTGTGGATACAGATGAAGGTTGTCTTTTCCTTACAACTCTTTTAAATTCAGTTGGCATGTCACTCTCTGAAGAAGTTACTATTGGTGAAAGTTGAGTTTTTGGTTGTTGTGCCTGTAACTCATCTTCAGTGATACTGGTTTGTTTCAGTACAATCTTCTTTTATAGCCTTAGCCTGCCTTGAACCTCTCCTCACTATTTCTTCTACTTTCTTAACTCTCTTCTTAGATTGAATTTGGCTTTCAATGGTCTCAGCACTACCAAATATTTCTTCCTTAAGTTCATTTGGTGCTTCCAGAAGTGCTTTAGCATATGTTTCAATGATGTGGTCATCAGCCTCATAACCCATCTCAGTAACCCAAATTGTTCTTGGGATAACTGCTTCCATCTAGATCTCATCCTTTTTAATCACAAAACATATATCATCTTTGTATTTGTTTACAATTTTATATGATAGTCTGATTCTTTTGTTCATTCTGGCCTTTAGTGCTTGAAAATACTCATTGATATTCTTTTCCTTGTTTTCACCCATGTTGTTGAATAAGTCTAATAACTGTTTACCTACCGGTATGTCAAATCCAAGGTTCTTGATACCTATATCGGGCACCTATTTGGTAATGTGAAGCATTAAGCACACAAGTAAGTTACCAAATCTAAATGTTCCTTTCTTATCCTTCTTGATTTTCCCTAAGTTGTCAATCAATTCATCCTTTAGCCATTCACATACACCAATTTTCACATTTTCTTTTACCATATCATGTGCACTTTTTATGCATAAACTGGAAACTGAGTTAAGTCGGTTTGCATGTGTTGCTTTGTAACCTAAAATCATGCTAACAAATCTCACATTTATATCGGTCACATCATTAACCCTTAGAGACCTTCTATCAGATGTTGCACCAGTTAAGCTCATTACCAGGTCATTTGAGACCTTCTTTGTTTTGTCTGGTCTGCTACCAGTGGAGGGTAACCCTGTTATAGCTTTCACAGCCTGTTTGGTAATTTTATGAATTGAATCTAGCTAGAAAAATTCACCATGTACCTTTCTCAATACTATCCTTATCACTTCCTTGGGGAATTCTAGAATGCAGAGGATTTCTGTGAATCCTAGGGTTTCAATAATTTGGTGTTCAGGTTTTACTTTACCAGAATCATCACAGATAACAGATTTGTACATGTTCTTGATTTCTTCATCTCCTAATTCTTCTATATGGCAATGGATATAAATTCTAGGGTCTCCTACATAAACAACTCCTTTGGGAATTTGGGAAAAAGCACCTACATTGTCATCCTTTTTAGCTATCTCAGGAACTAGCTTAAATATGGGCCTAGGGCATTTTATTACCTCGACCACAGTAGGGTTTGCTATGAATTTAGGTATAGAAGAGGATGCCATGATTATAAATGCCTTTTTCTGCCTTTGGAAAGATTGACCACTGAAATGCTTTAGCTCTTTGCTTGAAATGCCTTAGCTCTGGAAATTTCATGCTCTTCAAATGTTTGAATTCTCAGTGATGTGAAATGGAGCCAAAAATATTAATTTATAATGTCAATCTACCAACTACCACATTTAATGCCTGCCAATTAAGTAATCACTTAACATAACTACCGGTATAGAAGTAATTTCAACTTATTACCATCAACCGAGGGAATAATAGCATATGTCTCATTGATTGCCAAACCCTCAAAGAAATTTCTTCAATTTGATGAAGAGACTTCTGCCGGTGGAGTGCTACTCTATCCTGCTGCTGAAGTGTTACTTGGTTCTACCAGTGGAGGAGTATTCCTATCCACATTTAGTTCTAATTTCATTATCCATTGTTTTGAGAATTCCTGCTTAACTTCTTCAACTTTTTCTTTACCTTTCAAACTAGGACCTTTGTTGTCTACTGGTGAGGACTTGCTTCTACAAAATTTAGCAGTATGCCCAATTTTGTTACATGCATAACAAGTCACATTATTTTTCTGAATAGCCTTTCCATAACCTATGTCAGTTTGTGTTCTACATTGATTATATAAGTGTCCAAATCTTCCACAAACATAACATCTAACATTCATTCTACAATTCTTAGAATTATGACCAACTTTGCTGCATTTTGAACATTGACTGGTGGGTGTAATGGTAATCTGATAGTTTCTAGATCTACATTCATTTTCTCTATGACCATACTTATTACAGTTAAAGGATTTGCCATTAAATTTATAGGTAGTAGGTTGTCTTACCGATTTATTGTGATCCTGTGTGTTTGCAGTACCAAAGCTTTCACCAACTTCAAACCCAATTCTAGAAGTGTCACCTTTAGGTTTTTGATTCTTCAGCAAGTTACCAAGTTCCTCTGAGCTTTTCTTGAATTTCTCTTTATGTTGATTTGTAGTATTTAGTTCTCTTTCTAAGACTTCTTTCTACCTCATTAGTTCATTTGAGTCATTCTAAGTGTGTATCAGATCTGTCTTCAACAAATCATTTTTATAGCTAAGTCTTGTGTTCTCATTTGTAGAATCACTTAGCCTTTTGGTCAAATCTTCTTCATTCTTCTTTCTATCTTCAATTTCTTTACAAAATCTTATAGTCATATCCTACATCTCATTCTTTGTTGTCATTTTCTCTTGTTTCAGCTTGTTTATGATATCATTAAGAGTTTCTTTATCATCATTCTCATTTTGCATCTTTTCACAAAGTTCTCTCCTCTTATTTCTTGAAATAGTAAGATTCTCTTGAAGTGCTTGAATAATATCCTGAACAGCCTTTAGATCATCTTCAAGTTTGATATTTTTCAATTTTTCTGCATCATAGTCTAAGAGAGCTCCTTCAAGTTGCTTCATCAGATTTTCCATCTCTACCGGTGTCAAGAAGTTCCCCAAGCTATTAGGCTTATGAAAATAGAGGACCAAGCTCTAATACCAATTGTTAGGATTCCCACAAATACTGAGAGGGGGGGGTGAATCAGTATCTAACTGGTTATAAGATTTTCTTAACTTCAAACATGTAGAGCATATTAATACTGTGTATCGGTAAACAGAAAGTAATGCAATAAACAGAGATAAAAACAACCACATGAAAAACACACCATAACACAAGGATTTAACGAGGAAACCCGGTGTGCAAAAAACCTCGGTGGGATTTGTGACCCACAATATTCACTTATTGTCCAATAAGAGAATATTACTACTACAAGAGGGGCCTGCACATGCAGGAAGGCCAACTGCCTAGAGCTCACTGCTCAAATACAAAACAGGAAGTCTCACTGACTTACAAAAATGGATTATATAAATCCAGTGTCTTGTACTACTTCAAAATAGCATCTATAATGCCAGATCCAATACCGGTTTCTACTCTACTTCTTACATAAACCCTTAACCTATAATTCGGATAATAGGTCTACTTTATTTTGCCTAATTACAATCTTCTTACTCTATCAAAATGTTCTACAATGATCTCTCTTATATAAGAGTCATTTTACAACTTGCCAAGTCAGCTTATAGTGATTTTATAAATAATAAACAAAATATATAAAAAATAAAAATCTTGTCGGTCTCTGTGCCGGTATGCTTCCTTTCACTGCTGGTGTCGATGATCTGAGTGCTAGTGTAGAGTCTGATCTTGCTAGTGCTGGTGGAATGTCTTGTCGGTGTCATAGCATTGTAAGGTTGCCATCAATGACAAAACCTTCAATCACCTACAATGTCTCATTGGAGTGTGCATATGCCAACATATCTAGCATGGAGATGTTTGATTGAGATCTGGTATCATTCACTGGAAGTCAATCATTTCAATGATGGAGTAGGGTTTTTTGGAGGTTAAAAGGTTGAATTCACTTCATTTCTGATCACTTTGCATTTAGAGCGATTTAGAGTGAATCTAAGGCAATTCGGTGTGATCAATATCTTCTTCAGCGATTTCACCAATGATCGAAAGATTTCTTTAGGGGTTTTACCAATAGCTACTCACAGGTATTTATCTTTCATCATGGAAGTGAGATCATCCTATGTAGCTATGTTTATTGAAAATCCTACTGTTGTTGAGGTCAAAGACCATCCTAGGCCTATTTTCAAGCGATATCTGCATATTGCTACTTTGGACAATTCGATTGGCACTTTTTCTCATGTCCCAGAAGGAGTCATATATGTTGAAGATGTCAAAGCTTACATTCACTATCATATTGAAGATTTGAGAATGAGTGATATTAAGAGCACGTACATGAGTGAGTTCATGGGAGATTTTGGAAAGATTAAGCCCGAGTACCACGATATTGAGGATCTAGGGTTTATTGACATTCTAGACATTCCAAAATTTGAAGATGAAATTATCAGATATGTTTTGAGCAGAGTGCATGGAGAATTTATCTGGTTGGACAAATCGTATAAGATCTCGAAGGAGGCCATCAGGGCCATCATTGGTTTACCACAGGCTGGACAATGTCTCAAGAAGAAGGTTTCTAATGATCAGGTCAACAAGATCACCAATGCAACATCGAACAAGAGATCAATGAGGATTAGCACTATCACCAATAGAGATATCAGATTTGAAAGCATGGTCATTGGTTATAAGGTAACTCAATCAAATCATCTAAATTTTGTTTCTACCTCTTGCATTTATGCAACACATAAGATGATGAGAGAAAATGAGAGGTTAGATATTTGTAGATGGATGTTGGATGAATTGTTGATTAAACTAGGAAAGATCAAAGGAGAGAAGAAGGGAACATTCTAGTATGGTAGCCTAATTGTTTGTTTAATTCTATTTTTCATAAATGAAACTCCTAGTTTTGGGAAGAGACAATGAGCATTTGATATCCTGGTAGGAAGGCAACTGAAAAAATCTATTGCTACATTGGGTAGTCAGTGTGATGACAAAGTGTGGGGTTAATTTAAGGAATTCCAGAAGGCTATGAATTGCAAAGCACATTGTTGAGAAATAGTCAACTGAGATATGCTTCATGGTTAATAAAGTTGAAACTTTGATGGAGGTAGTCAGGCCCTAGAAGATTTGGATTGAAGAGATGGGTTATGAAGTTGATGCACAGATTCTAGATGCTTATGCACAATTGCTGATTGATGCACCTATTGACAAAACTCTAAAACCTTTTAGCACTGCTAAGCAGAAGAAGAAAGAGGTTGAAATTGATTTTAACTAGGAAAAGAGGGAGAAGCAAAAGGGCAAGCCAAATAAATTTGTTGAAAAGGTTTCACAGGACATTAAAGTATTGATTGACGATGTTCCAGAAAAAGGGAGAAAAGGAAAGAGCATGAAATATTCATTGAGCCAATTGCAGCAAAATCTGGATCTGATGATGACACACCCTTAGTATTTATGAGGGTATTAAGGAAGAAAATTGAAGAAACTAAGGTAGAAGCAAAGAAGCAACCGATTAGGAAAGTTACAATCAGGGTAGTGGCATAGAAGAGAGCTCCTAAAGAAACACCTTCTACCCCATCCGGTACTGGAAGAAGAAAGAAAATGGATGACATCAATCTTGCACTTATATCTAGTAAAATAAATATTATTCCACCCAAGACTTGTGCAGAATTGGTTAATGAAATCACTAAAGACGGTATGCTGAAAAATGTGCAATTTTATTATGAGAATTTGGATGATGATGAGCATAGAGAAGTTGAGGAATCAGTTTAGTTGTATTTGGATATATATAAGAAAGCCTTGTTAGAAATTGAAAAAATAAATAATGGCATAGTTATATGAGATATTAGATTCTAGAAGATTATCAAAAATGGAAGAGGACACCCATATAAAGATTCAAGAGTTGTTAAATACTTGTGCATCTATTACTCCAAAGGAGATGGACATGACACTTGAGGTTACAGATAGAAAGATCTTTCACAACAAACATAGAATAGTAAGTCTTATGTTAGGTAGGGTTAATGAGATAGTTAAGGAGATCTAAAAGGCATGGGTTCAATTCTTTACAACAAACTTTGGTTTTTATACTTCACTGAAAGCTAAGACAAATACTACAGACATCCTGGTTGAATGGAAAGGTAAAGGTATAGTGGGCACCACATCTATAATTTTGAAAAATATTAAGATATTGGATATAGAGTCCCTGGTAGAAACTAAGTATAGGAAAATGTTGAGATACCAGCAGATACATAGAGTTTAAAGCTCCCAAGTGTACAGGTTACTAATGTTGAGGATAATAGTCCTCTAGATCATAATGTACAGGATGAGGACACAGTTCCTAAGGAGGAACCAACAATAATTTATACTACACCAAGTGGTGAAGCCACCAGTGTAACAAAGGAAGCTATAAAAGTTAAACCATTAGAGGAGAAGAAAGGGGAATCTGACAGGGAACTAGTAGTCAGCCCATCATTGTTGTCAATTGACACCTCACAGGTTGAAAAGAAAAGCATTACCAAGATGAGTTCTACTGAACTCATGATGATGGTTGCATAGAAAATGATGAAGCAAGGATCTATGGACAAAAGGTTTATTGATTAGTCTATCATCATTTTGCATAGACTTGTCCCAGAGTGCAAATTTGACTAAGAAGCAAGCCCATCTGACAAGCTTAAATTAGTCATAGAGCATTCCAAAGGACTTTCAATCTTTACATCAAATATCAAATCGGTAGGCACTGGAGAGGTCTACATAGGCAAAGAGATCAATATTTGATCAAATGATTGAGTCAAAGAGGAAGGAGATTAATGATAAGTTTAAGTTGATTGATAATTCTTTGAAGTAGTGTATTAATATTTATAGAGTATGTTGTAACACAAGTTTACTTACAATAGATTTTGATAAAAGGATTAAGGATATTCATGAGGAGATTATAGGTATAGTCAACTCTTTTGATGGTTCACATTCATTGACTACTTCTATTGATGGTCAGAATTTGGTTTTGGAAGCCCAATTTTTAGCTCCTGAGAGGGAAAAAGACAAAATCATAAGGAGAGCCAAAGGTCTTAGAGGATTGGTGAGTCCCTGGTTGGATTCATTAAGTGTACATAAGAAGGAGTGTATAGATATGGTTGGTAAGCCCACACCAACAGAGATCAATGACAAAGAGTCATATGCCCATATGCTTAATGGACTTGTATCTATTTCCGACACACTCAAATCCAATTGGGATACCCATCTAGAGATTTTGGAGAATACCTATTTGGAAATTTTCAAATATATTCATCTTCAGTAAGGTATTTTTTGGTATTTTTGGCATTGATGTCAAAGGGGGAGGTATAAGTGAAAAATATTTAGGAGGTATGGATTATTTTGTTCAGATGGACATTCAGCTCAGGGGGAGCAAGCTCAGGATGAAATCGGCAGATGGAAACCACGATCATTTTTCACATGAGTGTTGCCATCAATACCAAAGGGGGATATTGTTGGCAATTGACACTCACTTGGTTGGTCTCAATATGCTATCATCATGGGCAACATGTTTCAGCTTCATCTTTTAGTTTAGTAGTGTACAGGTAGACACTTCACAGACACCAACACTGGCATCGATAGGTATCTTCACCAGTTGGAAGGAATTCTTTGGGTACTAGCATTGCAGGTCAACATGACTTCATCAGGTAACTGGTATTGGAGACTGACACCATTTTGGGAGATCCAGCATCAACAATTGTTTTTGATATTCATGTATTTATGTTATTGATCTGACATGTATATTCATATTGTAATTATCTTTGTAAGCCGACATAAGACATAATGGATTGTGAAGGGTATATAGGTCAGTTGATTAGATCATTTTGTATGATATGGATATATAAGGTTATGGAATATAGTGGAGATGTAAAATATATGAGAGAGATCATGTATGTGAGGATATTTATGTAAGAGGATATTTCAGTAAGGGTTTAGGGTTTCAGACTAGAATAGATAGAGCTTAACTGGAATTGTATTTAGGCATAGGAGATTCTATCTTTGTAGTTCAATCATTTCTCTAGATTGTAGTCTAGATTTATATGTATTCAGTGAGACTCCTTTTATGATTGAGCAGTGTTCTCTAGGCTATAAAGCTTCTTGCAAGTGTATGTCCCTATATTTTGTAATATCTCTTCATATGGCTAGTGGATTGATATTGTGGGTCACAAATCCCATCGTGGGTTTTCCTCTTTAATTTTTTCCATATATAATTCTTTGTGTTATGGTATTCATTTATGTGATTGGCTTATTGGTTGCTTTACTTCTTTCAATTCTATATGTACTAGCATATCGATTGGTGAATACATGTTTTAAGAAGGTTAAAATTGATCATTCTGGTAGAACACTGATTCACCACCCTCTCAGTGTTCTTGTATTCCAACATGATACCCACAATATCTATATACTTGATCAAGGTATACAAATATTATATACAAGGGATTGCACATGCAATCAAGCTCACTATCTAGAGCTCACTTCTCAAACAGAAGTCTCACAAACTTACACAACATTAAATAATGATTACATATAAAAATGAACTTATTGATTGCATCTGACCATGTTGGATAAGTTCTGGTTAATTCTCTATCAACCATTGTGAACCAGTTTATTGATACTTTGTTCTTCTCTATTATGCTACAAGTTGGAATTGCGCATGTGAAACTGCGCACAAAAAATTTCACTCACTGACCAAATTGCATACCATCAATCTCTAATTGATTCACATCCAAAATTGCATCTCAAGCATCATCAAGTCCATCACTATGTGTTCTCCCTTAAGTACCCTTTAACTTTTCATCATGTCAGCCTCAATGAAGAAAATAAACCTATCGACTGCCGAATCAAAAAGTAAATCATGCATTATCTCGATCATCATGTTGACCTTCACATGCTACCATAAATTTCTTGAAAGATATTACTGGGGTCCCAAAATATATTAGTTGGGTTCTATACTTAACTGAGTTCCAAATTACACATTATTGGTACCAAGACTAACTGATTATCAAGAATACAGCATAGTGTATATACCAACTGACCCAATCAATGTAAAATGATGAGACAATGAATCCCGATGAGAAATATCATCACCTAAGGATGAGTTTCCATCAATGACAACTCTAAATGCAATTTTCCTTACCAGATGAGTGTCAATTGTCAGCAATCTCCCCCTTTGGTGTTGAGGGCAACACTCATGTGAAAAATGATACCATCTCTAAATCTGCTCCCCATGACCTATATACTCTGTTGGCATTTCATGAAGATTGCATTGATGTCAATTATAATAAATAATGGGGTTGTAATGTAACCGGTAGTTGAGCAAGTGAAGAAAAATGGTATTATTATTGTAGTAGTGTGATCAACCGGTAACCCTAGCCTGTTGATATGTCGAACCCTAACTGATGGAGCTTGGTGAATTGGCTATGTATATCTATGATCAAACAATGATCAGAGATGATTATTCCACATATGCATGATGCATGTGATGAGTTTCAAAGTGGTTTTGGCAGGTAGAGATAATTGTTTTATCTTGGGAATGAGCGAGTGCATAGCATGAAGTGGAAATCGCTTGATGAGTTACATGATCCTATGTGCAGTGATCTACGAGAGGTTGAGGTTGTATTAAATAATGTGCAATGATTTTTATGTAATCTAATGGTCATGTTTGAACCGACTTGTTTGTAATCTCTATGAGATCTTAGGTTTTGTGATGTGTTACCAACCTATTATTTTGCTTATAAGGTCAATGAGTTGTTTTGTTGTAGTGTTGGTAATTTTGGTTAAGTGTCAGTGTGATTGATTATCAAACTAGAAGGAGTATCTGCAGAATGAGTGAAGGTAGATAGGAGCATGAAAAGGATCTGATCAAGAAGAGTAGTTCTATTACCAGATCAGCAAGACCCTATTGTTCTCTAATAATATCAATAGTTAAATCCCTTAACCAGGTAAGCTTTAACAAGCTTGGTGTTTTCTAAATCCTCTAACTAGGTGATCCATTAGCTTGGATTTGAAATCCTCTATCGAGGTTACTCATAACAAGGTATTGCCTTTAATAGGTTATTTTAGTCAATTCCTTAATTGGGTGGTCCTTAACCAGATCTATTTCTAACACGACATTTTTGTAAAGCTTCTAACAAGGCTTGGCTCCTAATAGGGCAAACTTTAGAAGAGTTCAGAATACTTGTGGGTATTCATCCCCACCATGGTTTTTCCTATTTAGGTTTCCACATCAAAAATAATTGTGTTAAGTGGTGAACAGTTTTTGTGGTTATGTTTTGATATGGTTAATTTGTTTAACTAGTAAGGCCACTTAGATGTGTTAAGATGACTAGAAGTGATCTGAGATGTGTTTTTACTAATGTTAGTAAAGTGTTTTGATGTTTTGGTAAAATGATTTGAGAGTTTCAGATTTGTTACACTATTATTTTGTTATGCTAGTCGACTTGTAAACTTGATAGTGCAGTTGTAGTTTCTAGTTCAGTGTTTAAACTAGTTAGTTCAGTGATTGATTTATGAGTTGGGTTTTGAGTTTGGTTAAAGTTTATTTTTTTTTCTATCTACCAATTCACACTCCCCCATCTTAGTAGTTTTTTGGATCCTTATTGATTCATCATATCATCACACTCATGCAACTATATGCATCTGATATACTCCCCCTATGATATACATTCATTTTTCACTGTACTCCTCCCCCTTTGACATCAATGACAAAGTGGGGTATGCACCAAAAACTATTGTACACATATACACATACTAGTTTTTATACTTGTTTCAAAATGTCATTATACATATTCTTCAAAAATGAGAAGTATGTGTCCCAATCTAGCTTAAGAGAATCAAGAATGGAGATGAATCCATTCAAGAGACTGGTATAGTATTCAATAGCCTCAGAATCTATGGGATCATCCTTCTGCATGTTAGATATGCATTCTGTCTTGTTAAATAATAGGTTATCAAGCTAGAGACCTATGAAATTCCAAAGCTCAGTTGCTCTCTTCATTATGTTGTCCCTTTCCTTCTCTAACCTCAAAATTTGATCCATGACCACCAAAATTGGACCATCTAAAGAACTTGTTAGGTTCACTGCCGAGTTATAAGAATTAGAAATTTGAATCAAATTATCCTTACAATCTAAAATTTTCTTGTCTAAGTGAGTAGTAAGCTTAGAAAAATCTAGACAAGACTTATAAACCTTTCCACCTTCTACCAATGTTACATCAATAAACTGTAGGAATGTTTGAAATTTACTCTTCTCATATGCAATCATTTGCAAGAATGTTTGTTTTCGAGCTTCGACAAATTTATTCTTAGCCTTAGTTATTGAGATCTGAACCAAATAATCATTTGTTTAGGAATAAAATAAATAATTTCCTTAAATTTACCAGATGAGCTTGCACTCTCCTTAGCCTGAAAATATGGTACTAACTAGTTGAAAACTTTAAAAGTGATCTAAATTAATTCCCTATCCTTTGATTCCTAATGGGCCAATTCCTGTGTAGCTTGTGCTTGGAGTGGTGTAGTGGCCCAAATTTTCTTTGTCATAAACATCATGTGATATGGCTTGTCAAAACTGATAGGAAATTGTGGCATTTTCCCTTTGGCTAATGGTGATGTGTCAATTTCCTTGACCTGGAGGGGAAATTTGTCACTATTTGCTTGAATTTGTTTTCCAATGACTTAACCTCTATAAATTTTATCTCCTATGTACTGGTGGCTTTGCCACTTGGTACCTTATTCTTTTTTGGTGCATTCTCAAAAACCTTATTATTAGTATCTTTATCCTCATTATCCTTATCTTTTAAATATCTGCATCTGCATCCTATACATTTTCTGTCAAAGGATTATGAGTATTCTCAGTTTCAAAATTGGACTCACTAACCAATTCAGTAGTAATCAATGGATTAGTATTTACATTTTTCTCAACTATTTTGCCGATTCCTTGTCCCTTGGTAATTGAATATTATGTGACTATACAAAACTGGGACTTAACTCATATCCTAGACTTAAAAGAATTCTGACCCAAATGTCTATGGTCTCTTTTCAGATTTCATCAAATTTCTCTAACATTAAGTTGTTTATCTGGTGTTTAGGATTGAATTCTGTTGAACCTATTTTATTGATTAAATCTACTATATCTGGAGGGGTTATTGATGGACAAAGATTAACTAATTTTGTCTCTTTTATTTTCTAGTCTAGAGTCTAAGCATGTAATTTTTTGACCTCTAACTTATCATATGGTTCCTTAGGCAAAATTTTCTCTCACTCAATCAATGCTCTATTGAAAGAATTAAGATATAAAACAATAACTTCCTCAAGCTGCTTCTTATCTTTATCATCGAAATCATTAAATAATGTAGAAATGTTGTCCAAGTTACCATCATTAATGATTTTATCAATAATATCTTTAACATCTGGCTTCTTCTTATCGATTCTCTTTTTTGCTTCCATTTTAGGTTGCTCACCATTCTTAGGCTTCCTCTTTTGTACAATGGTGATTTTGGGAGTCTTTTAGGGAGGATCCTTAGCCATTTCTTTCTTCTATTCTTCCTTCTTTTCCCTTACAACCCTTACAAAAATACCTTTCTTCTTTGGAGCTTTTTTTATTTCTTCATCAGATTTTGTCTCCTTTGAAGATATAGTCATATATTGCCTAGTCACTTTTTGTTTCCTCTTTATCAGTTCCTTCAACTTAGGACTATTGGCAATATGTTGGATTTGGTTAAGTGTTGTCATTGATTTCAACACTATATCCTGTTTGGAGACTATCCCAGTTGGATCTATCCCAGTCAGTCTTGGTGATCATCTTATCTTTGGCTGTGTTTTTGATCCAGTATGATCAGATCTCTAGAATCAATTTTGGATGCTTATGATGGTGGCTATTTGCTTTCTATATTCTGGTTGTTTCATGGTTTGGTTATTTCTTTTGGTATCTACTGGTAACTGGCTTGTTCTTGGATTTCCTGGCTAGCTTTTGGCTTTATCAACTTTAGGCATTCTCGGTTAGCTTTATTGGTATGCATTATTTGGTGACTTCGTCTATGGATTTTGCGTTTGTCTTATAGAATCAGTTTCTATTATGTTTTTGATGCTTCTTGATCATATCTCGAGTATTTAATGACATTGTATTGGATGGAGTGATGTTATGGTGGTCCTATTTGGATCCGGTTAAACTTTCATTGAGGGTTTTTGCCGACAAGTGAAGCGTGTTGGATTTTGGTCTTAGAAGAATTCCCGATGGATTTAATTGTTTGGTTACTTTATTTAGGTCCATGCTATGTAATGTAAATTATAATATTGCTCCGGTGGTATAGTTTGATGTAATTTTTAAAATTATGGGTTTAGGGTTTAGCCAACCTTGTCAATAAGGTTTATGATTTGTATTTATAGGTGACTTATTTATGTAATTGATATTATGGATGGATCGATGATTATGGTTGGTTAAATCTGCATTATCAAAGGTTGGTCCATGAGTGAACAAGTCATATCATTCATAAGAATGTTGGAAAGGTTTTGTATTGCAGGCTAGACATCAATGCTTAACCGGAATTGTATCAGGAATTTGTAGATGCTACTTTCACAATTCATTTCTTTCTGGATTGTAGTCCAATGATTTTGTAAGTCGATGAGAGTTTCCTTTGTGATGAGAAGTGTGCTCTAGGTTGTTGGCCTTTCTACATGTGCAGACTCCATTGTAATAATTCACAATACTACTACAGAGTATTTATCTGATTGTGGGTAGGGTTTCCCACCATGGTTTTTCCCTTTCTGGGTCTTCCACATCAAAATATTGGTGATATGTGTGTTGTTCTTTCATTTTCTATTCTTCATTGTGTTGTACATCAGTTTAAGGTTTGTAACTAAATTGATTGTTGTTATTGTTAGTAAATTGATTCACCCCCTCCCTCTCACTTTACTCCTGGTATTAGATCTTTCTAACAATTGGTATCAGAGAAAGGTCCTCTCTACCAAATCTTAACCATTTGCGGAGATCTGATGGCATCAACATCTAATTCTACATTCAATCCTTATCGGAAGGAGAGTCCCAAATTTGATGGTACAAATAACAAGATATGGAAGGAGTGGATGAAGATTCATCTCAAATGTTTTGGAACAAAAGTTTGGGAGATAGTAGAGAAAGGGTATATACCTCATGATCCTAATTCTAGTACACAGACACCTGCTAATCAAGAGAAGAGAGTTGAAAATGATGTGAGAGAAAAACAATCTTCATTGAGCGCTCTATCTGATGAAAAACTATTGAATGTTATATAATTGGAGAATGCTAAGAAGATCTAGTTGAAGCTTTAAACTCTTTATGAAGGTGATTAGGAAGTAAATATTGCTAAACTTGAAGGTTTCCGGGTAAGGTATGAAACTTTGAAGATGGAAGATGATGAGAAGATAAGTTCTTTTATGGATAGAGTCAATGAGATTGTCATGGGTATCAAATGTTGTGGTAGATCTGTTAGTGAAGATGAAATAGTGTCAAAAGTTATAAGAGTTATACCTCTGGCCTACAAAATGAAGGGTACTGCTATCAATGAACTCTAAACAATGGCAAGTACCCCTATGACTAGAGATACATTACTTGGGAAATTGACTTCTTTTCAACTTGAAGAACTTGGAGATCAGAATGCTGCTAAAACTAAGACTGCATTTCAAGCATCTGCCTCCGATAGACAAAAGATAGATTGGAAAGAGATTTATTCTAAGGATATGGATGGAATTGAGAGGGAATAAAGAGATCTTAAAGAGATGGAAGCCCTGATTGCTAGAAGAATCCTTAAAGGACTAGCTGGAAGTAAGTATGAAGGAAAAGTCTCCTTTAAATGTTTTTCATGCAATAAGATTGGTCATTTTGCTTCTAGATGTCCTAAAAGAGCTACTAGGAATCATGAAATATCTATGAGGAATTATATGCCTAATCCTGAATATCAGACAAGACATAGATTTAGAAGGAATAAGGATAAATCATGTTATTATATCGGTGATGATGATTTTTGTATTTCTGATGATGATGATGAACCTATGAGTGGATCCGGTAATGGAACCTCCTCTGGAAAAGATTGGGTCTTTATTGCTATCAAGGATGATTCTCTGGAATCTATCCTTGAAGCAACACATATTGAGGAAAAGGATGAATGGGTTATAGACAGTGGATCCTCACATCACATGACTGGTGATAAGATAAATTTTCTATCACTGCAAGAATTTGATGGTAGATTGGTTAGATTTGGAGACAACAAGGCATGTAGGATCAAAGGAAAATGAACAATATCCTTGGATGGTAAAACAAATACTGATAATGTTTACTATGTTGAAGGCTTAGAACATAATCTTTTGTGTGTAGGTCAGATGGTGGAAAGAGGATTTTATTTGCAATTCAAAGATGGAAAATTCAAGATCATTAATAAATCTGGATTGGAGATTGCTATCAAAACTCAGACTAAAGGTAATATCTTTCATTTAAACTCTAGTGAGAAGGCTTGCTTGATTGCTCAGATTGATGAAAGTTGGTTATGGCATAAGAGGATGTGTCATGTAAATTTTGATTGCATAGTGAAGATCAGTTCAATATTGTCTGTCAGAAATTTGCCTAAAATTGTTAAACCTCATAATCCAATATGTAGAGAATGTCAAATGGGTAAACAAGTTAGAACTTCTTTTAGAAGTATACATGATAAATATAATGAAGTTCTTGATCTTATTCATACTGATTTGTGTGGACCAAAAATGACTAAAAGTTGTCAAGGTGATAGATATTTTATGTTACTTATTGATGACTATTCTAGAATGATGTAGGTGTCATTTTTGAAAGAAAAATCTGAAGCTTTTGAGAAATTAAAAATCTTTAAGGCTATGGCTGAGATTGAGATAGGACTAAAGATAAAATGCTTGAGATAAAATCATGGCAGTGAGTTTACATCTAGTGAGTTCAAAAACCTTTGTGAAAGGAATGGTATTAAGAGACAATTTTATGCCCCTAGAACTCCACACCACAATGGATTGGTGGAAAGGAAGAACAAAACAATCTTGGATGCAGCAAGGACTATGATGACTGAAGCTAAATTACCCAATATCTATTGGAGAGAGGTTGTCAATACCATTGTATACACTTTTAATAGAGTACACATTAAAGGTGATACTAGTAACACTCCTTATGAATTATGATTTGGTCATACTCCTACTCTTAGGTATTTCAAAATTTTTGGAAGTAAATGTTACATTAGAAGATGCATTAGGAAAGCTTGATCCTAGAAGTGATGAAGGAATATTTTTGGGTTATTCAAAAAAGAGAAAAGCATATAGATGTTATAACAAAATATTGAATAGGATAATGGAAAGCATAAATGTCAAGGTGGATGAGCATGACAGTAATCAGATTAGAGTTTATGATTATGGATCGGAAGATGAATTTATCAGACTTGAACTAGTAATGAAAGAATCAGTTTAGAATAGTGAAATAGTGACTCCGGTAGCATCAAAAAATTCAACAGTGATAGAGGAACAACATAATGAGTCAGCAAATCAAGAAAATTCAAAGACTCCCAAGTATGTAAAGCTAAATCATTCTGAAGATAAAATCATTGGAGATAAAAGGAAAGGTGTGATGACTAGGAGAAGGTTGTCTACTGAAGAGGTATGTTTAATTTCTCAAATTGAACCAAAATATTTTATTGAGGCAAGTAAGGATGAAAATTGGATAAAAGCAATGGAAGAAGAATTAGATTAGATTGAAAAGAATAAGACATGGGAACTTGTACCTAGACCTACAAACAAGAACATTATAGGAACTAAATGGCTTTTCAAGAATAAATTGAATGAGGAAGGTAAAGTGGTAAGGAAAAAGGCTAGATTGGTTTGAAAAGGCTATTCTCAGGAAGAAGGTGTCGATTATGGAGAAACTTATGCTCCGGTTGCTAGAATTGAAGTGGTAAGACTTTTTCTTGCTTTTGTTGCACACAAGAACTATAAAGTATATCAGATGGATGTTTAATGTACATTTCTAAATGGAGATCTTGAGGAAGAAGTTTACATTGAGCAACTTGATGGATTTTCTTTATCAGAAGACAAGGACATGGTTTGCAGACTAAAGAAAGCTTTATATGGACTAAAATAGGCTCCTTAAGCATGGTATGCTAGATTGGATAAGTATCTTTCAAAGCTTGGCTTTAGTAAAGGTAATGTTGAAAGTAACTTATATTACAAAATTGATCATGATGACATATTGATTATTGAATTCTTTGTGGATGATATCATTTTTGGAGGAGAAGAAGGTTTATGCATGAAATTTTCTAATTATATGAAGAATGAATTTGAAATGTCTATGATTGGTGAGATGAAATTTTTCTTAGGTTTACAAATTACATAGAATGGTAAAGGTATTTTCATTTGTCAAACTAAGTATGTGAAGGAGTTACTTAAGAAATTTGGACTTGATAATTCTAAAAATGTCGGTACTCCTATGATAACTGGTTGCAAAATTGTCAAAGGATAATGAATCACCTAAAGTGAATCCGAGCAGATACAAATCAATGATTGGTTGATTCTTACACCTAACTCAAAATACACCTAATATAATGAATGCTAAAAGTATTGCTTCTAGATTTCAATCAGATCCTAGAGAAACTCATGATATTGTTGTCAATAGAATATTTAGATATTTGGCAGGTACAACAAACTTTGGGTTATAGTATCCTAAGGATGATGACCTCACATTATATGTATATACATTTTGATTGGGTAGGAGATGTGGATGACTGGTAGAGCACTACTAGTGGTGCGTTCTTTCTTGGGAAGAATTTGGTTTCCATGACTTAGTAAGAAACAATCATGCACTTCATTGTCTACTACCGAAGTAGAATATGTTGTAGCTGCTACCAACTGTACTCAAATTTTATGGATAAAATGGATGTTAAAAGATATAAGGGTGAGTTATGATGAGCCTAATGTTATTCACTATGATTTTACTATTTCTATTGATATGTCAAAGAATCTAGTATTTCATTCTAGATCAAAACACATTTCTATAAGGTATAATTTCTTGAAGGAAAAGGTTGAAGCAAAGGAAGTTAGATTGGTTTATGTTCCTACTAAGGAATAAATTGCAGATATTATAAATAAACCATTACCTAAAGACACTTTTGAATATTTCAGAGATCAATTAGGGGTTACCAGCCCTCCAGAAGAGACTTAGAGATGTAGGGATGCATCAATCCAGTGAGCTTATCTGACATACTTTTTTGATTCGGGTTGATGAATATGGTGCTACTACTTAGGGGGAGTAGTCAACTATTTGGTTTAGTATTCTTGGCTTGGTATCCATCCTTTTTCATTGATCTTTTTAAGGAGAGGTACTCATGTTAATCTAAGGGGGAGATATATTTCAGTTTTAGCTTTTGGAGATTGTTGGCATTCCTTGGCACTTGGATGTTTTTCACATTCATTGTTTCCATCAATTCCAAAGAGGGAGATTGTTGGCAATATGATAGATTTAGTTAAGTGTTGTCATTTATGTCAACACTATATCCTAGCTAGAGACTATCTTGGTTGGATCTATCCCAATTAGTCTTGGTGATTATCTTGGCTTTGGCTATGTTTATGTTTTGGTATGATCAGATCTCTGCAATCGGTTTTGGATGCTTATTTTGGTGGCTATTTTATTTCTATATTTTGGTTGTTTCATGGTTTGGTTATCTCTTTTGGTATCTATCGGTAACTGGCTTATTCTTGGCTTTCCCAACTAGCTTTTGGCTTTACCAGCTTCTAGTGTTCCCAGTTAGCTTTATCAAAATACATTATTTGGTGACTTCAGCTCTGGATTTTGGGTTTGGCTTATGGAATCACTTTTAATTATGTTGTTGGGGATTCTTGATCATATCTCAAGTATTTGATGACTTTGCATTGGATTGCATGTTGTTTTGGTGGTCCTATTTGGATCCGGTTAAACTTTCATTACAGGCTTCTACCAGCAAGTGAACAAAGTTGGATTTTGATCTTAGTAGAATTCTCGATGGATTTAATTGTTTGGTTACTTGATTTAGGTCCATGCTATGTAATGTAAATCATAATATTGGTCTAGTGGTTTTGTGTGATGTAATTTTTAAAATTATGGGTTGATGGGTTTAGCCGACCTTGTAAATAAGGTTGATGATCTGTATTTATAGGTGATTTATTCATGTAATCGAGATTATGGATGGATCGATGGCTATGGTTGGTTAAGTATGCATTATCAGAGGTTGGTCCATGAGAGAACAAAGAATATTATTTAAAAGAAGGTTTGAAAGGTTTTGTATTGTAGGGTAAACATCAGTGCTTAACCAAAACTGTATCAGGCATTTGTAGATGCTACTTTCACAGTTCATTTCTTTTTGGATTGTACTTCGATGATTTTGTAAGTCAGTGAGACATCCCTTTGTGATGAGAAATGCGCTATAGGTTGTTGGCCTTTCTGCATGTGTAGACCCCATTATAATCATTCACAATACTACTACAGAGTATTTATTTTATTGTGGGTAAGGTTTCCCATTGTGGTTTTTCCCTTCTTGGGTTCTCCATGTCAAAATATTGGTGTTATGTGTGTTATTCTTTCATGTTATATTCTTCACTATGTTGTGCACCGGTTTAAGGTTTGTAATTGAATTGATTTCTATTATTGTTAGTAAATTGATTCACCCTCCCCTCTCAGTTTAATCCTGGCATCAGATCTTTCTAACAATGGCTAGCAGGCTCACCAGATTGTGCTTCCAGTTGTTTTGATGAATCTGTAGAAACTGGGACCACATTAGGAGTGGCTTGAGCTACCTTCCTTGCTTCTCTTTCCTCCTTCCTCTTCTTCTTCATCTCTTCCTTTGTTCAAGATTCAAGGATTTTAACCTTTTTCTCAATTTTAGCCCTATCATGACCTTCACTAATCAATGTTTTAGTTGCAACTTTAGTCATCTTCTTTCTAATAGAAGGTGCAACTTGTTCCTAATGAACTTTTAATCCTTTTTCCTTAGCTATGCAAAATTTTCTTATTTTTCATCAACTAGAGCTTTCAATAAGTGTTGTGCATAAGCTTCTAGTGTGGCCTCATCTACTTCATAGCCCATAGGCATAATCCAAACTATTCTAGGTTGGACTACCTCCATCATACATTCATCTTTATTTACCATAAAAAAATAGTATCTGTATATTTTTCTACAATTTCTTTAGTAATCATATCCCTATTCTTCATTTCTTCCTGGAAGGTTTTGAAAAATGCCCATAAATTGGCCTTTTATGGTTTATCACCTTAACTATCCAAAATATGAGCTATCTGGGTGGCTACCAGCCTATCAAAAGCCCTATGTATTTTACCATAACCGAGAATTGTATATAAAAAGTAAAATGTCAAACTTATGATGAAAGATCCATAGAAAAATGCATTTTTCTTGTCTTGTTTTATTTTCTGGAGGTTTGATATTATTTTTTTCAGCATCACACTGCATAGGTCATAGTGTGTGTCCTCCACCATTTGATGTGCTATGAAAATGTTGTTTACCAAAGACAAAGTTTAGCTGGTTTGACTAATAGACTTTGTATCCAATTAATATTGCTACAAATTTCACATTAATGTCACTGATATCATCCTCTCATTGATCAACCATGAAAGCCAGCACCAGTGAGTTTGCAGAGTTTGGTGTTGGAGAGTTTTGACCTAGGGTTGGGCAAACCTCCAACCTTGTGAATGTAGGTCTCGGAGACAACTGAGAGGGGGGGGTGAGTCAGTTGTCTAATAAATTCAAACCAAAAACCTATTAACCAACTTAATGCTTAATACTGGTAAATTAGTTAAGTATGTTGGTAGACAGTGTTAATAGTAAATTGATATACCTGTAAGAATTAATGCATGAAATATAAGCACAAAGTCATCCACAACACATGACACCAATATTTGTATGTGGAAACCCTGTAAGGGAAAAACCACGGTGGGAAACCTTACCCATAATCAGATGATACTACTACAGATAGTAAGCATACAAAGAGGGGTCTACACATGCAAAAAGGCCAACAGCCTAGAGCTCACTTCTCAATCACAAATGGGAGTCACATTGACTACAGTTGGATGGTTAAATCCAATAAGAATGTACTGTGCAAAATCGTATCTTCATATGTTGAATTTAGTACCGGTGTAATGCTGATATGCCTTCACAAAAATGTAACTTCACCTTCAAATGATGTCTTCATGTATGCCTCTGCTTTATCTTGCATATACTTTCACTTGAATCTTTTTTGCATTCCACACTTGATCTTACAAATAATATCTTACATTTATACCATACCCTAAGACCAATTTTAGTAGGTCAGCTCTATAAGATATTACAATAAAAACATTTTACAAATAATATAATATCCGATGCAATAACTGATTAATCATGTTGGCTTAATGCATTTACAACAATAATAAATCATCTCCATAGCGTGCCATGCTGATCTGGAAAAGATAAACCTGTCGATGTAACCCTAGATAACCTGGACCTATTTGCCGGTAAAAGCAAATAAGCAAATATGAATATACCAATGATTATTACATCAAAATAAAGTGTCTACATGATGTCTTTGACATTACCAAGTGTCTTCCATGTCATTCTAGGTACTGGTGAACATTGTATCCTACCAGTTAATCATATACCAGTAACTATTGCACTGTTTACTATTTGTCGGTGAATGTTGCTGGATCTTCAAAGTAGGTGTTGACATCAATGACAAAACCATACCAAAATACCAGCAATCTCCCCCTTTGGCATTGATGGCAACACAAGATGGAAAAACCATCAAAGTGCCAGAACATCAAAGTGCCAAAAAAAACAACAATCTTCATTTCTCCCCCTAGGAGTGACAATACCAATCTTTCATGAGGCTTTCAAAATTTCTCCCCTAAAATCTCTTTTTCTTACCTAAAAGATAATGTTTTTCCATAGATCTCTCTCCCCCTTTGACATCAAATGCCAAAGTCACAAAAGGTCAAGTTCATACAAAATACCAACCAATTCAATATACCAACTACTCCTCCTAAGAAGTAGCTTCCTCATCAAAATACCAAAATAAAAGATTTGTCTATTTAATTCTATCGGTTGATGACAATCATCAACTGTCTAAGTCTCTACCGGTGGTGGTATGACTCCGAGATGATCTCTAAGATACTTAAAAGTTTCCTTAGGCAAAGGTTTTGTGAAAATATCTGCAAGTTGTTCTTTAGTATTCACATAAACCAGTTTTATCTCTTTTTCTTCAACTTTTTCCCTTAGAAAATTCAGTTTGATAGAAACATGTTTTGTTTTAGAATGTAATACCTGATTTTTAGATATATCAATTGATATAGTGTTATCACAGTATATAGTAATAGGTTCCTTGCATTTTGCTTTTATGTCTTTTAACATTTGCTTAAGCCAAAGTACCTATGTATAGTTTGTTGCTGCTGCAACATATTCTGATTCTGCTGTTGATAAAGATGTAGAACTTTGTTTCTTGCTTAACCAAGAAACTAATCTCTTTCCAAGAAAGAATGCTCCTCCAGTTGTGCTTTTTCTATCATCCACATCTCCTGCCCAATTTGCATCTATGTATGAATATAGATCAAAAATTTCATCTTTAGGATACCATAATCCAAGATTTGCTATGCCTTGTAAGTACCAAAAAATCATTTTTACTGCTGATTCATGATTTTCCCTAGGATTACTTTGAAATCTTGAAACTATACATACTGTATTCATAATATCAGGTCTAGTTTGTGTCAAATATAGTAAACCTCCTATCATAGATTTGTATCTTGTTGGATTAATAGGTGTAGATGTGAATTCTCCTCCTTGATCTAATCTTAAACATTTAATTTTCTTACCGGTTTCATTTTCAACCATTGCTTTGAATAGTTTGAACTTCCCAAGTGCTTCTAATTTTTCTCTGAGAAAAGTAACCCAACACATTCTAGAATAATCATCAATAATTAGCATGAAATATCTATCACCTTGTAAGCTTTTAGTTCTAGTTGGACCACATAAATCAGTGTGAATTAAATCAAAGGCATTATTGGATTTTTCTAGAATACTTTTGAAACTAGCTCTAACTTGTTTTCCAAATTGACATTCCTTGCAAATTGTATTCTGAGGTTTCACAATTTTAGGTAGATCTCTAACTGCCTTAGAAGTACTGATTTTTACCATGCAATCAAGAAAATGACATATTCTTTTATGCCATAGCCAACTTTCATCTATATGTGCAATTAAGCATGCCTTTTCACTATTATTCAAATGAATGATATTACCTCTAGTCTAATTACCGGTTGCAATTTCCAAACCAGTTCTATTCACGATTTTGCATTTTCCATTTTCAAATTGTAACTGAAAACCTTTCTCAACTAATTGACCAACACTTAAAAGATTATGTTTTAATCCTTCAACATAGTAGACATTGTCAGTGTTATGTTTACCATCAAGAGATATTGAACCCTTACCTTTGATTGAATAGGCTTTGTCATCTCCGAATCTTACTAAACCTTGAATTCTTGAAAGTTCAAGAATTTACCTTTGTCTCCAGTCATGTGATGTGAGCATCCTGAGTCAATAATCCATTCATCCTTTGATTCAACTTTAGCTGCTAGGGCTTGTTCTACCGGTTGAGCAATAGGTACGGGTTGATCTTCTATTATAGCAACAAAGACCCATCCATTATCTGTTGGATCCTCATTAGAATCATCAGTCACACCTTCATTAGCAATGTAACAAGATTTATCTTTGTTTTTCTTAAATTTGTATCTCTGATATTCAGGATTAGGTTTTTGTGTTCTTCTAGCTTCTTCTCTTAGTCTAGCATGTCTATCAGGGCATCTTGAAGCCATATGACCAATCTTATTGTAGTTAAAACATTTAAAGGGTGCTTTACTTTCATACTTACTTCCAATTGGGCCTTTTGGCATTTTTCTTGCAAATAGTGCTTCAAGTTCTTCAAGCTCTTCATTCTCCTTCCTAGTTTCTTCAAGTTCTCTTGCATAAAAGGCTCTCTAGTCTGATTTGTCAAAGGATGGAGTAGATGATGTTGATGCTTTGAAGGCCAAATCAGTTTTTATAGTAGTAACAGGACCAAATTCCTCAATTTCAAAAGTTGAAAGTTTTCCAATCAATGTATCCCTAGTTACTGATGTATTAGGCATTGTTCTCAACTCATTTATAGCAGTAACCTTCATTTTATATGCCGGTGGCAAACCTCTTAAGATTTTCAAAACAATCTCATCTTCACTCAGGGTTCCTCCACAACATTTGATACCCAAAACAATTTCATTTACTCTTTCCATAAAAGAAGAAATCCTTTCATCTTCTTCCATTTTCAGATGTTCATACCTGACTCAGAAGCTTTCAATTTTTGCAATTTTGACTATGGAATCCCCTTCATTTAGTGTTTCCAAATGATCCCAAATAGCTTTAGTAGTAGACGTATCTGATAATCCCCCGATTTGTTGATCTGATAATGCGCTCAAGAGTGCTTCTCTTGCTTTGCAATCATTTTCTTCGTCTTTAGCTAAAGTAGTGGGAGCAGTCTGACTAGCTACAACAGTAGTATAACCATTCTTAGTAACTTCCCAGATGTCTTTACCAATGCAATTCAGATGTGTCTCCATTCTGATTTTCAATATCCCATAGTTGGTTCCATCAAGTTTAGGGCTATCCTTTCTGAAATAATTAGTAGACAGTGGATCTCCTCAAGTTGTTAAACTTCTGCAAAAAGAGGACTAGGCTCTGATACCAATTGTAGGTCCCGAAGACAACTGAGAGGGGAGGGGTGAATTAGTTGTCTAATAAATTCAAACCAAAAACTTATTAACCAACTTAATGCTTAATACCGGTAAATCAGTTAAGTATGCTGGTAGACAGTGTTAACAGTAAATTGCTATACCGATAAGAATTAATGCATGAAACATAAGCACAAAGTCATCCACAACACATGACACCAATATTTGTATGGGAAACCCTGTAAGGGAAAAACCATGGTGGGAAACCTTACCCACAATTAGATAATACTACTATAGATAGTAAGTGTACAAAAAGGGGTCTACACATGTAGAAAGGCCAACAGCCTAGAGCTCACTGCTCAATCACAAATGGGAGTCACACTACCTACAGTTGGATGGTTAAATCCAATAAGAATGTACTGTGCAAAATTGCATCTTCATATGCTGAATTCAGTACCGGTGTAATGTTGATATGCCTTCACAAAAACCTAACTTCACCTTCAAATGATGTCTTCATGTATGCCTCTGCTTTATCTCGCATATACTTTCACTTGAATCTTTTTCGCATTCCACACTTGATCTTACAAATAAGATCTTACATTTATACCATACCCTAAGACCAATTCTAGTAGGTTGGCTCTACAAGATATTACAATAAAAACATTTTACAAATAATATAATATCTGATGCAATAACCGATTAATAATGTTGGCTTAATGCATTTACAACAATAATAAATCATCTCCATAGCGTGCCATGCTGATCCGGAAAAGATAAACCTGCCAGTGTAACCCTAGATAACCAGGACCTATTTGCAGGTAAAAGAAAATAAGCAAATATGAATATACCAATGATTATTACTTCAAAATAAAGTGTCCACATGATGTCTTTGACATTACCAAGTGTCTTCCATGTCATTCCAGGTACCGGTGAACATTATATCCTGTCGGTTAATCATATACTGATAACTATTGCACAGTTTACTGTTTGCCGATGAATGTTGCTGGATCTTCAAAGTAGGTGTTGACATCAATGACAAAACCATACCAAAATACCAACAGTGAAGGAATGTGATATTATTGATAACTTCATCAGTGATTTTGTAAGGCTGATCTAGCGAAATGAATTCCCCATGAATGTGGCTGAGAATATATCAGATCCATTCGGCTTCATCAAATGTTGAAAATCTATAAATTGGGTAAAACCCTTCCTCTATAAATGTGCATATTTCTACTTCAATTGATTCTCGGTGATAAGATTTTATGTGAAAATGCAGGACATTTCATAGTTCCCAATATCCTCAATATCATGGTGGATATATGCCCTAATGTCTTTGGTATGAAGAACACCATGGAAAACATTGGAGAACACTCCCAATGGTTCATCCAAAAGAGATTTAAAAGGGTGCTTCTTAAATTCTAAATGGGGGTGGTTCTTGATTTCCACCACCAAAGGAGTATCAACATTTGAGGATGAAGCCATGATAGATAACTATAGTTTTTGCAAATAGTAAATACCTCAATATTTTTCAGATGATGAAGTGCTCTTCAAATGTAGATGCTCACACAAATCACTTTTGGACTCTTGAAATTTTGTGGAAGCTATAGAGTTCTCGATCGCTATGTGAAGAAATAAATTAACTTTTTCCCTTTTATCGCCATCAACCCTAATTTTCATTGTCATAAATGTTATCAGAGAAACTAATCGGATCACATAATTTGCATATAAGTTTCGGTAAATGCTTGAAATTTCCTGAGTATCCATCTGCAATCATAATTATCTAACTATAGATCTAATCTAGGGTGTTTGCATGATCTTTAATGATTTACCTACCCCTATTGCAGAGTACCTTAGTTACCAGTTGTAGTTCCTGATTATGGTGCAGGATTTGTTGGCTCTACTAGTTGTTCTACTGGTTGTGTTTCTGATCTCCTAACCTGTCTTCTCTCATGTTTTTTTCTAATATCTTCAACCTTTACCTTTCTCTTCTCATCTACATTTCCATTAGTTAATAGTGGGTTCTTACTCCTATAATATTTAGCAATATGTCCAACTTTGTTGCATGCATAACATATAACATTGTTCTTATGAATTGTTTTGTTGAACTCTTGATTTCCTTGATTTCCTTTTGATTTACATTGGTTAGCCATATAACCAAATCTACTATGTGCATGACATCTGACATTTCCAAGACCGATGAGTGATGCATTGTTCTGATTATTCCTATTTCTGCACTGAATTGCTATATGACTATAGTTATTGCAAACAAAGCATGTACCATTGAATTTGTCAGCGTTGGGGTGTCTTACCAGTGATTTTTGGTTGGACGGTTTCTTCTGACTGGATGATGGATCTTGTTGTGCAGTACCAAAGGTTTCTCCTTCTTCATAAAAAATACCTCTCTTGTCATTGGCATCTCTCTAACTCTTCAACATTTTATCTAGTTTGTAGAGCTGACTTTGAACTTGTATTTGTACTTATTTGCAGTGACTAAATCATCTCTCATGATTATGATCTGTCTCTCAAGTTCCTGTTCATTGTTCTAGGACTAAATCAACTCAATTTTTAACATGTCATTCTCATGTGTCAGTCTATTGCATTCGTGAGATCTATCCTTCAATGCTTGAGCTAAGTTTTCTTTATTATTCTTACTGTCCTCAATCTCCTTGCACATTCTCATGGTTAGGGCTTGCATCTCATTCTTCAAGATAGTGTTCTCCTGAGTGAGTTTCTGATATTTATCTTTCAAGGCATCTTCTTCATCACTTCTCTAATTTTGTAGTTGATAATAGAGTTCCTTCCTCTTGGCTTGAATAGCTGAAATATTTCCTTGTAATCAAATGACATGTTCTCTAGCTTGTCTCAATTCATTCTTCAATTTATCTTTTTCCCCCTATTCATTATCAAGATCCTCAAGAGCAAGTTGAAGTTGTTGATGCAGACCCATTTCCATTGATTCCATGTTTTAGATCTTCTTCAAGTGGTTAAACTTCTTCTCATGAACTAGGCTCTAATACCAATTGTTGGAATCCAAGAACACTAAGAGGGGGGGTGGGGGTGAATCAGTGTTCTACTGGTGAATGAACTTTTGAACTTATTGCATATGAACCGGTTAATAGTAAATAAAATTAAAGTGCATGAACCAGAAAAAATATAAATCAGCAACATCATAACACCAACATTTATACATGTAAAACCCTACAAAGGGAAAAACCAGGGTGGGGAAGATACCCACTATATATATATATATATACACTTGATCGAGGTATACAAATATTACATAAAAGGGATTGCACATGCAATCAAGCTCATCATCTAGAGCTAACTGCTCAAACAGAAGTCATACCGACTTACACAACATTACACAATGATTACATACAAAAATGAACTTATTGAGTACATTTGACCATGCAAGATAAGTTCTAGTTAATGCTCTATAAACCACTGTGAACCGGTTTACTGATACTTTTCTCTACTACCGGTTGGAATTGTGCATGTGAAATTGTGCACAAAAGCTTTCACTTGTTGACCAAATCACATACCATCAATCTTTGACTGATTCGCATCCAAAATCTCATCTCAACCATCATCAAATCCATCGCTAAGTGTTCTCCCTTAAGTACCCTTTAACATTTCACCATGTCGACCTCAATGAAGAAAATAAACCTCTCGGTTGCCAAATCACAAAGTAAATCATGCATTATCCTGATGATCATGTGGGCCTTCACATGATACCATAAATTTCTTCAAAGATATTATCAGGGTCCCAAAATATCTTAGTCGGGTCCTATACTTAACCGGGTTCCGAATTACACGTTACCAGTACCAAGACTAACTAGTTATCAAGAATAAAGCATAGTGTATATACTGGTTGACCTAATCAATTGAAAATAATGAGACAATAAATCTCAATGAGAAATATCATCACTTGAAGATAAGTTGCCATCAATGAAAACCCTAAATTCAATTTTCCTTACTGGATGAGTGTCAAATGCCAACACAGCAAGCATGTTAGAATCATCTGCAATTGCTGCACCAACACGACTTAGTCAAATCTTCATCGATCAACACACTAATACTCAAAAACACTTAACAACAACAATTTGAACTAGAAAGATAACTTGCAGAGCACCAAATCATGAACCATATGAAATGTAGATACACATGAACATCCAAAACATTCTCCCAAATCTATAACTAAAAATATAATCACACTAGAGTACATCTTATAAAATACCAGACTCTACCAATCATAGAACACTAAAAACTAATTTGCATATCAAAATCCACAACTCGGCCAAGTCACCACATAGCATCATAGAATAAATAAAGAACGAAGTAGAGATACTAGAGATGTTTCATTACTGACCACAAATCCTTATCAGCAAACCAAACCAAATCAATTATCTACAATCATCAGAACACCAAACATAGGAATATGTTGACATAAATGACAACAACATATCCTAGCAGCAACAAAATCTAACATGTTTGAGGTTGAAATTGTTGATTTTGTTGAATAGGCAATTGTTGATTTTGAATTGTCAGCATAGGTCAACGTTGTTACACTTGTTGTTGTGGTTGCACTACTAGTACTTGTTGAAATCCTAATTGATCCACTTGTTGTGGTTGCATTACTGGTATTTGTTTTTGAGATTGTGGCATGCATTATTGTTGATAGTGTGGCACATATTTTTGTTGATATTATGGTGTGTATTATTGTTGAGCAGGTTGTTGTTGTGTTGTTTGGTGTGTTGGTTCAACACTTTGATACACTCAAGGTTATTGAGGTTGATATTGGGTACCTATTTGTACAAATGGTTGCATTTGTTATTGATACTATGTAGTAGCATGTTGATCTTGTAAAGCTAGTTATGTGTATCCCAATCTCCTAAGTATATTATCAAGCACCCAAGTTTTACATTTACATTGATTGGGCAGTTTAATTTGTAGTGTTATATTCATAGCTTCTTGTTGTAAAGTATTACTAGTTTTGATTTGTAATGTGGAAATTGGTATCTTTGCTTGTTTGGATTGTTTTTCTTGCATTTGGATGGAATGAACATTTGTTGCCATTTTAGAAGAGGTTTCTTGTGAAGGAAATGCACCTTATTATGTTTAGACATTTTTATCTAAGGGAGGCACATAAGGCATTCCTATTGTAAATGTGAATACATCTTGAGTTATTTGTTGTTATTTTGTTTGAGAAATGTTTGATGTTTTAGGTTGAATTGTGCTTTCCATTGGTCCTGTTATTACTTTTGACACTGGTACTATGAATGGATCTGTTTGAAGTACTAATGTTGTCATGGTAAAAATAGGATTGGACCAAATTGCTCAAATGTGGGTTTCAAGGGAGTTTGTATAGTTTATTTCTTGTGAGATTTCTTCCCTGATGTTCCCTTTGTAGAATGTTGTTCAAGAATAGGTTCCAAAATAGGCTCTAAGACATGACTTATTAGTTCCTATTGTGGAAGAGGGTTTGTTTGGAATTTTTCATGCATACCAGATTGGGATTCACCTAATGAAGTTTGATGTTCAAAAATTGAACCTAATTTTTCTTGAAGATGCTTGAAATACCACATAGGATTTTTGAAGATTAATTGTTCTAATATTTCTACAATCCTTGGACTATTTAAGGCTTTATTAGTTTCTTCCTAGGTGTAGCATGTTACATCAAGAGAAGTGAACATTAGGGAAAATTTGAAGCTAAATGTGATGAGGGAATATTCCTAGGATATTCCACCAAGAGTAAAGCTCTCAAGTGTTTCAACAATAGGACTCAGAGAATTATGGAAAGTATCAATGTGAGAATTGATGAAACCTCTAAGAAACCGACAGGGAGCAAGCTATAAATGAACCGGTTGCAACCTTTTGGGAATCAGTTGTCAGTCAACCAAGTACCAGTAATAGTGTTCCTAAACTGGTGAATGTTGATACTGATGAAGATGAGGATGAAGAGGAAAATCAAGAAGAACCAGTCAAGACTATTCCTCGGTATGTCAAGCTAAATAATGATCCTAAGCAGATCATAGGAGATAAGGATGCAGGAATCCTTACAAGAAGAAAGATAAGAGAAAAATCATGTATGATCTCTGAATTTGAGCCTAAATCATTCAAAGAGGCTCATAAAGATGAAGATTGGATCAAGGAAATGGAAGAGGAACTTGACCAAATAGAGAAAAATGGTACATGGTCCTTGGTACCTAGACTGGAGCATAAAAATGTCATTGGCACTAAATGGGTGTTCAAAAACAAGCTGAATGAGAATGGAACAGTGATTAGGAACAAAGCCAGATTAGTGTGCAAAGGATATGCTCAAGAAGAAGGAGAAGACTATGGAGAAACCTTTACTCCTATAGCCATATTGGAAGGAGTTTGTATGCTTCTTGCATATGCAGCTTTTAAAGGATTCAAGGTATATCAAATGGATGTAAAATCTACATTCCTAAATGGTGTACTTGAAGAGGAGGTTTATATAGAGCAACCAGATGGCTTTTCCCTATCTGAAGATAGTGATATGGTTTGCAGGCTACATAAAGCCTTATATGGTCTAAAGTAGGCACCTAGAGCATGGTATGAACATCTACATTCCCATCTTGTGAAGATTGGATTTGAGAGAACAAGTGAAGATAGAAATATCTACTTGAAATCTGAAGGAGATCAGATCCTAATCTATGAAGTTTTTGTTGATGATATTATCTTTGGTGGAGATGACAAGATGAGTCATGAGTTTGTTGATGAGATGAAGGAAGAGTTGAGATGTCACTCATAGGGGAGATTAAGTTCTTCATTGAACTGTAGATCCAATAGATGAAAGATGGAATCTTTATCACTCAGTACAAATATGTCAAAGAGGTATTGAAGACCTTTGGCATGGAAGATAGCAAACCGGTTGGTACACCGATGGTGACTGGTTGCAAATTATCAAAAGAGGATGATTCTATATTGGTTGATGAGAAGGAATACCGATCAATGATTGGTAAATTGCATTATGTAGTGCATACCAAACCAGATATTGCACATGTAACTAACGTTACTACAACGTTCCAAAAAAGTCCAAGAGAATCCCACTTGGTTGCAATCAAGTGGATTCTTAGGTATTTGAAGGAAACAATTGACTATCGATTGTGGTACCCATACAACAATGATTTCAACCTGAAAGTATTTACAAATGTTGATTGGGCAGGTAATGTGGATGATTGGAAAAGCACAACCGGTGGTGCATTCTTTCTCGGTGGTAGACTGGTCTCATGGATGAGTAAGAAGCAGAGTTGTATCTCTCAGTCTATAGTGGAAGCGGAGTATGTTGTAGCTTTCATGAATAACACTTAGACAATCTAGATGAAGCATGTATTAGATGGCTTCAAAATCCCTATATCTGAACTGGTAAGTATATTCTATGATAACACAAGTGCTATCACTATTTCAAAGAATCTGGTTTTACATTCTAGAACCAAGCATTTTGAGCTTAAGTATAATTTCTTGATGGAAAAGGTTCAGAATAAAGAGATTGCACTAGAACATGTTTCCAGTAAGGAGCAGTTAGCAAACATATTCACCAAGCCTCTCCCAAAGACTACATTTGTGTATTTAAGAGGTGAATTGGGGGTAGTGCCCCTTCAGGAGGTAAATTAAAAGTATTTATTCCACATCAATTAGGTATTGCATAGTCATTTTTTTGTTGATTGATGTGTTGAAGGATGCTACTCCTCAGGGGGAGCAACATAATGGAACAGGGATGTTTGTGCCTCCACTTTGGCATTGTTGTCAAAGGGGGAGAAGAAGTGTAGTGAAGAAGATATCTACAAAAATTGGGGAGAAGATGAGTTAGCAGAGAGATATCTTTGAATATTGCCATCAATGCCAAAGGGGGAGCATGTTGGCATTATGTGAACTGATATGAGAATTGGTATGTGGACATAATGACATTGTATGTTGTTATTGATGTCAACATACTGAAGAGGTGAGAATAGGCATATGTAAGAACTGGTATCTGTACCAAAGTGAAGCAGTGTACTTGTTCAAGGTGAACCGGCATAAGGTTATGGGAACCGATACATGGAAGCAGTGCATGACTACCGGTTGGTGGTCTCAACTTCAGGGTTTTTGGTTGGAGTGCTTCAAGGTGACTTTATGTGATGAAGTTAGCATGATAACAAAGAACAAATAGTGTTGCCATGTAAGCCTTGAGTGTGTGAAGGATCTTGCATAAAGAAGAGTGTTCCTATCTAACTCTGGAATGTGCAAAGTCTGTAAACGGTGATAACGTGTGATGGGTTATCAGCCACCATGAAATTAGTGAAAAATGAATGATGGAGAATGTCTTGAGATTGGATCAAGACTATTGCATTCAATACAGTATGATCAATGGTCAGGATTGAACCATTTGAATTCCTTAACCTAACAGGTCTAGGGTTTATGCTACCAACCTGTCTATTGTCCTATAAGGTCGATGTTGTGATTCTTTTAGAGGTTGTTGGCAAATGTTGCATGTGTGTATCTAAGAGAAGAGATACGTGATTCTTCCTAGACCCAAGGAGAGAAGTTATATCTACAGAGTGTAAGTGCAGAAGGTGAAGAGGAGTTTAAGTGGATCTGCATTGGCATTGAGTTCTATTATTAAGTCATTGATATAACTATTGATCTTTAACCACTTCAACAGTTGTGAAATCCCCTAATAGGGTAGCCTTAACCAACTTGTGGAAAATACTCTAATAGGGTAACTCGAAGCTACTAAGTCATTGATATCCTTTAGCTATTGAGTTCTTGAAATCCTCTAACATGGTACCCTTAACAGGGTTTAACCCTTAACCGGGTATTGTAGCCATCCCTTAACCGGATGATCCCTAACAAGATCAGTTCCTAACAGAACCTATTGCATTTGTCTTTAACTGGACAAGGCTCCTAATAGAGCAGACTTCCAAAGAGTTCAAAAACAAGCTTGTGGGTATTCATCCCCATCGTGGTTTTTCCCAGTTGGGTTTCCACATGAAAAATATGTGTTTCATGTGTGATGCTTTCTTCATGTGATGTTATGATTTTTTTCTGATTAAGTGGTGATGCATGTTGATCTTGCTATAATATGTACATCTTTGATGGTAGATTGCCTATTCATGCATTAGGGTGAAATGGGAATGAAGAGTTAGATTATATGAGAAGATAAGTGTCAACCGGTCTTTGCTTGTCTCAGTTACACTAGGTTTTGCTGGTTGAACTCTATTGAAGGACCGGTGCTGCTGTTTGTCTGTCAGTGCATAAGTGTTAGTTTAAAAACTGGTTTAAGGTTGTGTTTTTGCCTGTACTAATTCACCCCCCCTCTCAGTACTAGTTTGGTACTATTCATTCATCATTGAGTTATCAATTGGTATCAGAGCATCCTCCAGGTCCTTTATGTTGTAAGCTTAAACACTTGAGGGAAAGATCTTGTTGTAATGATGAAGAGGGAAGGTCCAAAGTTTAACAAGGAAAATTTTAGTATATGGAAAGACAGAATGAAGATATTCATCAGAAGCATGGGTGTTCAACACTGGAGCTATGTTGAGAATCCCTATGTTGCCCCTACCGGTACTCTCACCAATGATCAAAAGAGAGAGATATAGGAGAATGGGCAAGTCATGGAAGCCCTAATCAGTAGTTTATTTGACATTGAGTTCATTGATGTCCAAGATAAGGTTAATCCCAAATAGGTATGGGATGCTCTTGAAAATATCTATGGAGGTGATAAGCATGTAAAGCAAGCTAATGAAGAAAGCCTTAGAGGAAAGTTTGAAGACATGCAAATGGTTGAAGGTGAAACCATTAAATAGTATGGTATTAGAAACAAAACTATTGTTGAAGATATCAAGAGTGCAGGTGGTAAAATGGAAGATTCCACAATGGTAAGCAAAGTCTTGAGATCTTGATTGTTGGTCTATGGAATAAGAGTTGCTGCTATTCAGGAGTTGAGATCAATATACAAGACTAAGGTATCCTTGGATTCCATCATTGCAAAGTTGATAGCATATGAGCTAAATAGTTTTGATGGCAGTGTTCAAAAGACTGAATCAGATTTTAGAGCTTCTATTGTACCATCCAGAAAATGAAAAGAAGCAAGCACTAGTGGTGAACCAAGATAGAGTAGAGTAATGGATGATGAGGAGTTTTTGATGGAATTTGAAGCTCGTCTTGCCAGGAAATTTCCAAAAGGAACCAGTAAATATAGAGGCAAGCTCCCTTTGAAATGTTTTTCTTGTAACTGGAGGACATATTGCTATGAATTGTCCTAATAGTGACAACAAGGATAAACCAGAAAGATTCAAGAAATTCAAAGGAGGAAATCAGAGAAACTATTTTGTTGCAGTTGATGAAGGTGTCACAGATGAGGAATCAGAAGATGAAGAGAATGAAGACATTGCGTTTATTGTTGTAAAGGAAGATGTGTCAAACAAGAAGGCTCTTGTCTCCCGCTTTGATAATTCCAATGAGTGGATCATTGATAGTGGCTGTTCTCACCATATGACTAGTGACCGAAGCAAGTTTCTATCCTTGGAAGAGTATGATGGTGGTGTGGTTTGCTTTGGAAATGATGCACCATGCATGGTCAAAGGTAGAGGGTCCATCTCTCTAAATGGAAAGAGTAGTGCTGACAATGTATATTGGGTTGATGGTCTCAGACACAACCTTCTGAGTGTTGCCTAGTTGAATGATAGTGGTCTCACTCTGGAATTCAAGAATGGAGTGTGCAGAATCAAAGGAAAGAATGGCAAAATTGTGGCTACCGGTATGCAAACTAAAGGTAACCTATTTTAGCTGAATGCAAATATAAGTACATGTCTTATGGCTAAATTTGATGATAGCTAGATATGGCATAGGAGACTCTGCCATGTAAACTTTGATAACATTGTGAAGGCTAGTAAGATCAAGGCAATTAGAGGGTTGCTGATGCTAAGCAAACCAGATAATACCTTGTGTAGAGAGTGTCAATTGGGGAAAATGTCTTCCTCAACCTTTCAAGGTAAATCTTTCACTGCTAACAACTTGCTTGATCTTGTGCATACTGATTTGTGTGGTCCTATGAAAACTAGAAGTATGCAGGGTGATAGGTACTTCATGATTCTCACTGATGATTGCTCAAGAATGATGTGGGTCACATTCTTGAAAGACAAGTCTGAAGCCTTTGTGAAGTTCAAAGCTTTCAAAGCATTAGTGGAGAAGGAAAGTGGTAAAAGAATCAAGTGCCTCAGAATTGATCAAGGAGGGGAATTCACTTTTGGTGAATTCAACAAGTATTGTGAAGAATCTGGCATCAAGAGGCAACTGTCTGCTCCCCAGACTCCATAGTAGAATGGCCTAGTAGAGAGGAATAATTAGACTATGGTTGAAGTAGCTAGAACCATGTTGATTCAAGGAAAGGTAGCTCATACCTTTTGGAGAGAAGTTGTAAGCACTGTAGTCTACACAATGAATCAAGTACTCATCAAGAAAGGTAAGGAAAAAAATCCTTATGAGTATTGGACCGGTAAGACACCTGTGGTTAGCTACTTCAGGGTATTTGGTAGCAAATGTTACATCAAGAGAAGTGAACATCAGGGCAAATTTGAAGCTAAATGTGATGAGGGAATATTCCTAGGATATTCCACCAAGAGTAAAGCTCTCAAGTGTTTCAACAATAGGACTCAGAGAATTATGGAAAGTATCAATGTGAGAATTGATGAAACCTCTAAGAAACTGGAGGAAACCGGTAGGGAGCAAGCTATAAATGAACCAGTTGCAACCTTCTAGGAACCAATTGTCAGTCAACCAAGTACCAGTAATAGTGTTCCTGAACTGGTGAATGCTGATACTGATGAAGATGAGGATGAAGAAGAAAAGCAAGAAGAACCAGTCAAGACTATTCCTTGGTATGTCAAGCTGAATCATGAGCCTAAGCAGATCATAGGAGATAAGGATGTAGGAATCCTTACAAGAAGAAAGATCAGAAAAAACTCATGTATGATCTCTGAATTTGAGCCTAAATCATTCAAAGAGGCTCATAAAGATGAAGACTAGATCAAGGCAATGGAAGAGGAACTTGACCAGATAGAGAAAAATGGTACATGGTCCTTGGTACCCAGACTGGAGCATAAAAATGTCATTGGCACCAAATGGGTGTTCAGAAACAAGCTAAATGAGGATGGCACAGTGATTAGGAACAAAGCCAGATTGGTGTGCAAAGGATATGCTCAAGAAGAAGGAGAAGACTATGGAGAAACCTTTTCTCCTGTAGCCAAATTGGAAGGAGTTTGTATGCTTCTTTCATATGCAACTTTTAAAGGATTCAAGGTATATCAAATGGATGCAAAATTTGCATTCCTAAATGGTGTACTTGAAGAGGAGGTTTATATAGAGAAACCAAATGGGTTTTCCCTATCTGAAGAAAGTGACATGGTGTGCAGGATACATAAAGCCTTATGTGGTCTAAAGCAAGCACCTAGAGAATGGTATGAATGTCTACATTCCCATTTTGTGAAGATTGAATTTGATAGAACAAGTGAAGATAGAAATATCTACTTGAAATCTGAAGGAGATCAGATCCTGATCTATGAAGTTTTTGTTGATGACATTATCTTTGGTGGAGATGACAAGATGAGTCATGAGTTTTCTGATGAGATGAAGGAAGAGTTTGAGATGTCACTCATAGGGGAGATTAAGTTCTTCATTGGACTGCAGATCCAATAGATGAAAGATGGAATCTTTATCACTAAATCCAAATATGTCAAAGAGGTGTTGAAGACCTTTGGCATAGAAGATAGTGAACCGGTTGGTACACTGATGGTGACTGGTTGCAAATTGTCGAAAGAGGATGATTCTGCATTGGTTGATGAGAAGAAATACTGATCAATGATTGGTAAATTGCATTATGTAGTGCATAGAAAACCAGATATTGCATATGTAGTTGGCATTACTGCAAGGTTCCAGAAAAGTCCAAGAGAATCCCACTTGGTTGCAGTCAAGCAGATTCTTAGGTATCTGAAGGGAATAGTTGACTATGGATTGTCGTATCCATACAATAATGATTTCAACCTAAAAGTATTCACAGATGCTGATTGCACAAGTAATGTGGATGATTGGAAAAACACAACTCGTGGTGCATTCTTTCTTGGTGATAGACTAGTCTCATGGATGAGTAAGAAGCAGAGTTGTATCTCTCAGTCTACAACAGAAGCAGAGTATGTTGCAGCTTTCATGAACTGCACTCAGACAATCTCGATGAAGCATGTATTAGATGGCTTCAAAATCCCTGTATCTGAACTGACAAGTATATTCTGTGATAACACAAGTGCTATCAATATTTCAAAGAATTTGGTTTTACATTCTAGAACCAAGCATTTTGAGCTTAAGTATCATTTCTTGAGGGAAAAGGTTCAGAATAAAGAGATTGCACTGGAACATGTCTCCAATAAGGAGCAGTTAGCAGACATATTCACCAAGCCTCTCCCAAAGACTAAATTTGTGTATTTAAGAGGTGAATTGGGGGTACTGCCCCTTCAGGAGGTAAATTAAAAGTATTTGTTCCACATCAGTCAGGTATTTCATTGTCATTTTTTTTGTTGATTGATGTGTTGAAGGATGCTACTCCTCAGGGGGAGCAACATAATGGAACGGGGATGTTTTTGCCTCCGCTTTGGCATTGTTGTCAAAGGGGGAGAAGAAGTGTAGTAGAGAAGATATCTACAGAAATTGGGGAGAATATGAGTTAGCAGAGAGATATCTTTGAATATTGCCATCAATGCCAAAGGGGGAGATTGTTGGCATTATGTGAACTGGTATGTGGACATAATGACATTGTATGTTGTCATTGATTTCAATACACTAAAGAGGTGAGAATAGGCATATGTAAGAATCGGTATAACACTATGAACTGATATCTGTACCAAAGTGAAGCAGTGTGCTTGTTCAAAGTGAATCGGCACATGGAAGCAATGCATGACTACCAGTTGGTGGTCTCAATTTTAGGGTTTCTAATTGGAGTGCGTCAAGGTGACTTTATGTGATGAAGTTAGCATGCTAACAAAGAATAGTTAGTGTTGGCACGTAAGCCTTGCATGCGTGAAGGATCTTGCATAAAGAAGAGTGTTCCTATCTACCTCGGGAATCTATGAATTCTATAAATGGTGATAACATGTGATGGGTTATCAGCCGTGATGAAATCGGTGGAAAATAAATGATGGAGAACGTCTTGAGATTGGATCAAGATTGTTGCATTCAATACAGTATGATCAATGGTCAGGATTCAACCATTTGAATTCCTTAACCTAATAGGTCTAGGGTTTAGGGTTTATGCTACTGACCTGTCTGTTTTCCTATAAGGTCGATGTTGTGATTCTTTCAGAGGTTGTTGGCAAAATTTGTGTGTGTGTATCTAAGAGAAGAGATATGTGATTCTTGCCAGACTAGAGGAGAGAAGTTATATCTGCAGAGTGTAAGTGCAGAAGGTGAAGAGGAGCTTAAGTGGATCTCCATTGGCATTGAGTGCTATTATCAGGTCATTGATATACCTGTTGATCTTTAACCACTTCAACAGTTGTGAAATCCCCTAACAGGGTAGCCTTAACCGGCTTGTTGAAAATCCTCTAACAGGGTAACTCGAAGCTACTAAGTCATTGATATCCTTTAGCTATTAAGTTCTTGAAATCCTCTAACAAGTTACCCTTAATAGGGTTTAACCCTTAACCGGGTATTGTAGCCATCCCTTAACAGGGTGATCCCTAACAGGATCGGTTCCTAACAAAACCTATTGTATCTGTCTTTAACCAGACAAGGCTCCTAATAGAGCGGACTTCCAAAGAGTTAAAAAACAAGATTGTGGGTATTCATCCCCACTATTGTTTTTCCTAGTTGGTTTCCACGTGAAAAGTATGTGTGTCATGTGTGATGCTTTCTTCATGTGATGTTATGATTATTTTCTGATTAAGTGGTGATGCATGTTGATCTTGCTATAATATGTACATCTTTGATGGTAGATTGCTTGTTCATGCATTAGGGTGAAATGGAAATGAAGAGTTAGATTATATGAGAAGATAAGTGTCAACTGGTCTTTGCTTGTCTCAGTTACACTGGGTTTTGCTGGTTGAACTCTGTTGAAGGACCGGTGCTGCTATTTGTCTATCAGTGCATAAGTGTTATTTGACAAACTGGTTTAAGGTTGTGTTTTTGCCTGTACTGATTCACCCCCCCTCTCAGTACCGGTTTGGTACTATTCGTTCATCATTAAGTTATCATAGCATCCTAATATTGTACCCCTTTGCAATTTTGACTGCATTGGGTCCTTACCCTAGTGTTTTCACCCCTTGGGCTGCTTGGGACCTAATTATGCTCATGCCCCTTCCATAGTGCATCACTTGGCACTCATTCAACACTTAATCCTTTCCCCAAAATAGGGAAGGACCAGGGCAAGGTTCCTTGGTCCTCAATAGGATCATGGCACCATGCCATGGTTCCCCTCATTTTTGGGCCCCTTTAAACCCTTTTTCACATTTAAAATTTGAGTAGGAATTCCCTCTCTATTTATGGCAAAAAATTAATCAATTTTCTTGATTGGCAAGTATATAAAGAGGAATTCCCCTCTCATTTGGCATCCATCAATTAGGACAAGCATATATTACACACATGAGATAAAGAATTCAAGAATTCAAGAGAAATTGAGCATTTTTAGTCTTCCTTCAATCCTTGGAGCAACAATAAAGTCAAGGATCAAGCATTGAAGTGGAGATCTACATCCTATTTCATGAAACCTTAATTCTATGTGGAGGCAAGTAAAACTTCACAAGGAGGTATAATCATTCAATTTTTAGTCATAATTCGACATCTCCCTCAAAAGGAGAGGTTTTCCTTACAGTCATTACAATTACATTTATTTCAATTTCACAGTTAATTCTGAAATAGAGGTTTGACCTAAGTTAAACCCCTATTCCCAACCTATTTCCCTTTCTTCCTATGTGCAGGAAATAGGTACAAAGGTGTACTCTTTAGAATAAACTTCATTCATAGAGTTGAATCAACCCTTTTCGAAGTGTGAAAAGTTTAAAGGATCGTGGTGCCACATCCTAGTCCTAACTTTTTAGGATTTTTTTCAAGGGTCGTATTCGACTTAGCTTATATTGCCCAATTCCAGGTGCCCAACTCTAGCCCACATTTGTATCTTAGTTTCACCTTCATTTTTTAGCACTTTATGCTAATTCAACATTTCAACTTATAAAAGAGAGGAAAAACCACACAACATTTAATAAATCCATTCAACATTCAGTCTTGAATATGATTTGTGACTGAATCTAGTGGATTCCCTTCCCTCTTTTGAATGTAAAGGGCTTTCAAGAAAAACTGATTTGGTGATTTCTCCCTTCTATGTTTCAAATTGCCAAATAAAATTTTCCCCTCTACATTTTGGTGAACCCAACATGTCTTATGCTTACTTCTGATTTTTGTTTTTAGATATGAGTATGTATGCAATTTAAAATTCAAATTTTCATTTATAAGTTTGATTTCCTTGCAAAATTTAAAAACTTAGAGGTTAATTTCATTAAAACCCTAATTTTTAATTTCAAAATTGAGCTTGTGAATTGAATAATTTGGGTTAATTGTTTTAGATCTAAGTGTCTTTCAATTTCCAAAATTCAAATTTTCACTTGCAAGTCAAATTTCACATTTAAATTTTAAAATTAAGTGGTTAATTGCAAAAACCGTAATTTTCAAAAAATTTAAAATTGAGCTTGTGGGTTGTTTAAATTTTGGATTTATCATTTTTGAGTGGCTTTAAATTCAAATTTTCAATCTTGGATCAAATTTCAAATTTTATATTTTAAAATTAAGTGGTTTGCTAAAAAATCCCTAATTTAAATTTAAATTAACCTTGTTCATTTCAAAATTTTGGATTCATCATCTCAATTTCAACTTTGGCTCTATTTTTAAATTTAAAATTAAGAGATTCTTTCTATGAGGCCTTAAATTTAAATTTAAATTTCTTGTGGACTATTTCAAATTTAAATTTCAAAATTAAGAGGTTCTTTTTACAAGGCCCTCATTTTAAATTTAAATTTTCATCAGATCACTTTCAATCTAAATTTTTTAAATTAAGAGGTTATTTTTAGCCCTAATTTTAAATTTAAATTTCTATCTCCTAGTGGATAATTTTAATTTTTAATTAAGAGGGTTTTTTTCAATTTTCTAGGGGATTGCATAATTTTTCATAATTATTCTCTATCTTTTCAATTAATTTTCTTATTTAATTGAGTAATCTTTTTTTTTTCTAAAATTTTGCATTATTCGATTACTTTGCAAATTTAAAACTTCAAATTTCAAATTTCCAATTTCCCTTCCTTAGTGCATGAGTTTTACTACTATTAGTCCAACCTATAATATCCTTGTGAGAAAAAGTTGTAGAATTAAGGCTTCCCAAGGTTTAATTACCGAGGAAATGATGCCTAATTTTGATAACTTATTCCATGAAGATTTTGGTGGTTCTAGCAATCCTATAAATGTACCCATTTATCTTCATTCCTTAGATAATTCTCATTATGTCCATGAAGCACTAACTAGGGTTTTCATTGACCAATTAGAGAAGATTGAAAATCAATTTGAAATTCTTCAAAAATGGACGAGTCAACAATACCTAGAAAGTGAAGCTCTCACATTTATTGAAGGATTGAAAATAATGGTTCAAATTGATAAAATTGGTGTTGATATCTTGTGTGGTATTGCTCTTATTGTTGATTCTAATATTATTCCTATGAAGAGTTATGCTAAAGTCCTTGGTTATACAAAACCTCCTAGTCAAGTTAATCACTCCATTCCCTTGACTACCCCTATGGCTAGTGTTCCCACTTTTACCTCCAACATCATGGCTACTTCTACTCAAAATGTCATACCTACAAGTGTTAGTTGAGGGGGAAACTCCTCTAATCATAATTATTTTATCCTTCCACAAGAGAGTCTTCTATTTGTTACCCAATCTTCTCCCATACCTACCTATCATGGAATTCCACCTCCTTATTCTCAATCCCCACCTTCCTATAACAACATCCCTCCTTATTCTCAAACCCCTCCTTCATTCAACAATGTTACCCCTCCTTTATCCTAATAAAAAACAATGTTACCTCTCCTTTTCAATCTAACATGTCCAATTTCAATCCTTCTATTGAAGCTACCATCAATAGTCTAGCCCAAACAGTGTCATCCTTACAACAACAAATATCTTCTATGAATCAATCTAAGTATAATGTACCTATATTTGATGTAGAGAGCCCATTATCCAATGACATTGTCTGATTTGTCCCTCCTAAAAATATGGAAGCCCCTCAATTGGAACTTTATAATGGAAAAAGTGATCCCTTGACTCATGTTAAAACATTCCAAACTTTGTTTAGTGTCTTTTCTCATGACCAAAGATTATTAGCTAATTTTTTTACTAGAACACTAAGGGATAAAGATTTGCAATGGTATTGGTCTTTTCCTCCTTATTCTATTACTTATTTTCAACAATTGGCTAATGCTTTTATTCAACAATTTCATAATAATATTGGTCCTTAAATCACTTTGACTGATTTAATGCATTGTAAGCAAGGTGTTAAAGTAAAACTGACTGATTTTATTGGCAGCTATAAACATTTGTATTCATAAATTTATTTTCCTGTGCTTGATCAAGATATTCAAAGAATTTTCATTTCTATTCTGCAAAAAGACATCAAGTATAAAATTCTCTTTTCTTAGTTTACTTCCTTTACAAAATTGTGTGTAGTATTTCACAATTATTGGCCTACCGCGAGTCAATTGGAACAATCATCTAAAATGGATCTGAGTGATAAAAGTGAAAGTTCTCAACAACCTTTTGTAAATTTCAAATCGAATAATGGATTCATCAAATTCAATGACAACAACAACACTCAAGTAGAAGCCACAATAGGTGTGCCTCCTTTGTCCAAATACTTTAGAAAAGAATTCACTTGTCTTAATGAATCTTTGCATAGTATTATGTCGCAATTGTTACAAAGGAATGTGTTGAAACTTCCCCTACTAAACTAATTGACACAACTAATCCTAAACCATCTACCTTTGATTCCAAATCTTTTACCAATACCATCGTCAACCAAGTCATGAAACTAAAAAGTGTTATTCATTAATGTGTAAGATTCAAGACTTGATTGATAACAATACCATATCTGTGGCTGGTATGAATGATAAAGGAAACAAATTAGTAGATCCTCTTAATCAAAACCTTCAAATTTTCACTAATCCTTTACCTTCCCATTCCACTAATGTGATTGAGTTTGATCATCTTGCTTCTCTCCCGATGATGTTGGCCTTGAATCTAATAATGTGGTGAAACTTGTATGTCAAATTGAACCTCCTAAGGACATGCATTACATTTCATCCTAGTGAGAATATTTAAGCACCTGATGGCCCACTCTACGTAACTGTGAAAATAAAAAGCATACCATCTCGAGGAGTTCTCATTGATCCAACTCACATAGTTAATGTGATAACTAAAGAATTTATTTATACTTTGTAATTGCTTCAAGTGATATATGATGACATTGATGTGATAGTTAAAGTTTTTGATGGTTTCTCTTGTCCTGCTATTGATTCTATCACACTTATTATCGATGTTGGCACTAAATTATTGGATGTTGTCTTTTTTATCATTCCTATATTCGATCAATTTCATTTGAAGTTGGGACATCCTTGGTTCTCTTCCATGAAAGTGATTTCTTCTACTATTCATAAGTGTTTGAAATTTCCTCATGATGGTAAAATCATAACTATTAATCATAGCATATATCAACCTATGATGAGGCATGAAGATGTTTGTCTTGACTATTTTTGGTCCAAACAATTCTAACCTCTTAAACCTAGAAGTGCTACTCTGTTTAAATCATATCAAAAATAGAAAAATGAGATGATTTTATCCTTGAGTAAACCTAGAAATCCAACACTTAATATTCCTCCTGATGATCGTATAACTCTTCTTGAGGACAAGATTATTCTTCCTCCTAAAGAAAGAAATAATCTTCTACCCAAAGAAGAATCTATTTCTTCTCCTGAAGGTTAGTCTATGATTCCTCCTAAGAAAAGTGATATTCTTTTGGCTAAGGAAGAATCCATTCCTTCTCCTAAGGATGAGTCTATTCTTCCTCCAAAAGGTAGAAAATCTCTTCCTCTTAAGATTAATATACCATTCCTCCTAAGGATAAACCTATTCCTCCTCCTCATGATGGACCCAGTCTCCTTCCTACACCTCACATTCCTCATTTATACGGTGTGGTTCTACCTCCTAAATCTTACAAAAGGAAGTGACCGACCTATCCTAATGTTCAACCTAAAATACCTTCTCCTATGCATCCTTCTTTCAAAGAAGAAAAGAAGCCCAAACGTGATGAACATAAACCTTCACAACCTTTAGCTAAAACTAAACAAAACCATTATGTGAGAGAATGTCGATGGAGACATCATGCGAGAGATCGTGAACTTTCTTCTCAAACCACTTTTTCTCCAAAGACACCAAGTATTGGCATAACTCTATTTGTTCAACCTTAGCCCAATGAAGAAGTTCAACCTAAATCTCTAAGACATAAAATGCTTAAGACAAATAATGGTCCAAGTTATATTCCTATTAGAACTCCTATTTTTGTTAATCTTGATGAAGAAATAGGTGAGAATGTTGTTAATGGTGAAAATGTTGATCCTAATATTTGTGATGATGAATATGAATATGTTGACCTTGACTATGATTTATCTAAACAATTTTTAAAAGCATTAAGCCTAGCTCCAAGTAACAGACAAAGTGACTCATCATTAGAGCATGGTCCTTGTTTGGAACTTGTGATAGCTCAATCTACTATGCTTAATGTCACTTGTCTTGCATGTTTTCCACCTTCCTTAAATAATAAATAGAAATATTGTGGGGTGAATGATGTTCTTGATTAGCTTGATTAGCATCGTATATTCTCTCCCTCTTTCCTCTCTTGCTTGTTTGTTACCTTCTTCTATTTGTCTCTTTATTCTTCTATTTGTTGTCCCTAGTGTTGTCTACTTCAAGAAGATGCAAAGTGTTGAGATCTCTTTTGGTCTCTCATAGTAAGTGGTGCAGGAGCACCTGAGCACCTGAATGCTCAAATCCTAGCAGGTATAACATTTTATTGCAAATTAAGCATGTCTGTTTATTTTATGCTTCTAGTAGGTTTAATAGGTTTGTTTTGTGGTGTAATAAGGCTTGGAACTCATTTGTGTTTAAGAGTTTCCAAGATTTTTGTTTTTTTGTTCGGCAGGCTAAAAATTGTCAATTTTGGGTCCAAATGAGCATGTTTGAATTTTTGATGTTGGAAAGCCTTGAAAGGCATTGGATCATGTTTATTTAGTGTTTATAGATGATTTTGAGTCATTGGTTTGAGTGCCAAGTCACCGGGAGTCAAAATGCAACTTTTTGAGCAACAAAAGTCAAAAGTTGTCAAAAAGTTGTCAAAAAGTGAAAAAAATGATTTTTGGTGGTTTTGGTTAGTTCCAGCCTGTACCTGTCCATACAAAGGCTTCAACAAATTGGCACATGTATAAAAACCATGTTCCAATCATTGTATGGGAAGTTTACATAGGAAAAATAAGAAAAATACTTGTTTTGCTCTTATTTTCTGTGAGTTTTAACTAGTTTTCTGCACTTTTTAGAGTACAGTCCGTACCATGGCTCCATGAGTCCATACTACTCATATTTTTGGTTGATGTGATCTCCTTTGATGTTTTAGTAGTGATTGGAACAAGTTTTAGTGGAAGTGTTCTTGAGTAAAGCATTGTTTTGTGGTTCCGATGGAAAATCATTCCTGGTCCAACTGATTTCTTCAAAGTCTCTTCATCCATGGCTTTGAGGAAATTTGTTGGATCCTCTGTACATACTGTACCATACATCTATTTTCTTTTTCTAGCAATGCACAAGTGTTTGTAAGCCCATGGCAAGTGTGTGAAGTGAGCAACTTGGCTTGGGTATTCTTAAATTTGTTTGAATGGTACTTTGCTGGTCATAGTACTGTACTTTGAAGTGTTGAAGAAGAATCAAGTTGGCAAGAGTCATCATTGTACTTTACCATCCTTGTCTCTCTCATGACTTGGTTGGTGGCAAGAAGCAAAGGTGTAATCAGATTGTAAAAAACAGTGAGTCACTGTTTCATTGGATAAAACCTCATTGCCAACCTCCCAAATGGTTAGTGTGAAATGAGGGATTCCTCTTTTATGCAAAATGGAAATGTGTTTGCAAATAGTTTCAATGTGAAGAAGACAAATTACACATTTTGATTGTAAAGGACCTAAATAAGGATCCTAAAACAGTGTATTCTTTGTCACAGTCATATGATGTTGTTATGATTTGTGTCATCCTTTAAATACTCAAACCATCAAGATCTTTGAAGAGGTTATGTGCACTACTCTATCATGCCATTAATACCTTCTTGTAGGCCAGGGACAGAGTGAAGAAACAGGTCAAAACAGTGAAAGAAAGTTGTCACAGTTTTTAAGACTGTAAAAGTGCAGTAAGGCGGGTAAGAGACCAACAGTCATGAAAAAGACCCTTTCCTACTTGTTTGCAGGTTACTCCAACTGTTGTCAAGACATTGTTGCATTAATATGTGATATACTTTCATTGTACTTACTTTATTAAAGTTAACAAAGTATACAAAACCTTGAAAACATCGCTGTCCCAGTTTTTAGACTGTTATTTCTGAGTAAATGCAGCAGTATGATAACTATTTGATAAAATGTCAATATTAGAAGATGAGGTTTAAATCCTTGGAAGTGTTTGGTATATGTTGAAGCAAGGTTTGAAGCATTTAAATTGGTCTATTATCATGAGGAAGACTTGTAAATTGCAAACCCTCACTAGAAACCTCAAAAACCCTTGAAAATTACATATTTTGTGGGACAGTCCTCAAACAATCTGTACAGTACTTGCCATAGAAAAAATCCTTGAGATTTCAACATCAAATGACCACATCTCCAAGGGTTTGTCATGAAGTTTATCAAGTTGAGTAGGGTGAACAATTTTCCTTAAAAACTAGGGCTAATTCTAGTAGCCTTTTTGGAGCAAATTTGACCAATTCATGAAATCGGTAAGGAAGGGGAAGCAATTGGTTGTTTGAAATCATCAAAATTGATGAGTAAAGGCCTAGGACACCCTACTACAATATCCATAGCCTTGCATTAAATCATTTGGTCAAAATGACCATTTGAACCTAGAAAGTTGCCTTGAGTAATCCAACATTCTTTGCATCCAATTTAGAAATTCTCATTCTTGAAAGGTGAAATATAGTCCTCAATCTTTGCAGACCTATCCAGATGCCCAATCAATAGATTAATATGATTGAAATCCTTAAGGGTGCAATTAAGATTAGGTAAACCATGGTTCTCCAACAGTTGCCCATTCTTGGAAGAGAGGAGATTCAGCCAATTGGACAACCAAACTTGTTCATTTTTGGTGACACACAAGAGGACCTCATTTCAGACTTGAATGCCTTAGCATGGAAGGTAAGGAGGAGTGATGTCCAATTCAATAGGGTGCAAGTAGTGTTGAATAGATAGGAGGAGATAGGAGAATCCCATTTGTGCCTAGGGATTGATTTGGGAAACACTTGGAGAACAAAAGCCCACCAATCTCAAAAGTAGACTAACTTCTATTCTACCTCCTTATCATAGTGGTATCAGAGCCAATTCAGATTTTGGTTGAGAGATTAGCATATGTCTGGTAGTGAGTCAGTGGGAGATGACATCGACAACATGGTAACCAATGCAGAGTTAGCAAAGAGGATGGAGGATCAGGTTGAAGAAAATAGACTCCTTAGGGAAAGATTATAACAACTTGAAAGAAAATTGAACCAAGTAGAAGTCAAGACCGAAGAAGTTAGTGAGAGAGTAGAAAATGCTGAAGATAAGAAGGAAACCTTAGAGGAAGAAATCCCAGAACCAGATCCAATCTTGGATTGGATAAAGAAGAAGAAACCTTTTTACAAGCTTTGAAAGCTTTGACTGGAAAGGCCCTAGATGGAGTGTCCCTTTTTAGTGGCAAAATGGAACCAGAAGCACTAATGGAGTGGATAGAGGGTCTAGAGAATCACTTTGAATGTGATGGCATTACTGAAGCACAAAAAGTGAAGGTAGCCAAATCCAGAATGAGAGGGGCAGCCTTGACCTGGTGGAAATTCATCCAAGAGGAAAGGGTGAAAGAGGGAAAGAAACCCATAACCACCTAGAAGACAATGGTAACTAAGATCAAAGACACCTACATGCCTGAAGATTATGAAATCCAGTTACATAGGAAGAGACAAAATTTGAGACAGAAGGACCTAGATGTCAGTAGTTGCACTGAAGAATTCCAAAAACTAAGCCTTAGATCTAAGGTACAAGAAGATGAAAATGTCAGGGTAGCTAGGTATCTCAATGGGTTAAGATGGAATATTCAGGAAGAGTTAAGCCTATGGTGTCCCAACACATTATAGAAGTGTTATCAATTAGCATTGAAGGTAGAAGAGAGAAAAAAGAAGAAACAAGAACATAATGGTAGAGGCAGAGGCAAAGGAAATAGAGGCAGTCATAGAGGCAGTTTTGGGGGAAGATACACAGATCATAGGTCCCAGGGAGAGTCTAAGCTTATTGAGAAAAGCGGGGATTCTCAGAGCAGACCCAACTATAGGGGTAGGGGATCAGGTAACCCAGGAAGGGGTAGATCTAATGGACCTGGAAGAGGTTCATACTTCTCCACCATGAAGTGTTACAACTGTCAGAAACTAGGCCATCCAGCATATAGATGCCCAGAAAAGCCAAGCTCATCTCAAGGAGGTGATAAGAGAGTCCATTTTGTGCAAGAAGAAACCACACCAAGTCAAAGGTGTCTACCATCAGAAGAAGGGGAAAACCTCATGATCAGGAGGATCCTCATGAAAGAGCCATCTCAGAAAGATATGTCTCAAAGGAAAGCTCTTTTCAGGATCAAATGTAAGATCCAAGGAAAGGTGCGCAAAGTTATCATTGACTCAGGATCAACTGATAACATCATATCAAAAGAAGCTGCTACAAAACTTCATCTACCTAGAATACAACACAATGAGCCCTACAAGGTCACATGGTTGGAAAAAGGGCAGCATGTATTAGTGAGTGAACAAACATGGGTAGAGTTTAACATAGTTGAGTACCAAGATAAGATTTTGTGTGATATACTACCTATGGATGCTTGTCATTTGCTTTTAGGAAGACCTTGGTAATTTGACAGGAAAGCACAATATGATGGAGAAAAGAACTCATACTCATTTTTCAAGAATGGTATCAACTATAAAATTCAGTCCCTTAACGAAGAAAGTGAGGGCAGCAAACCACAAGTTCCAAAAACTTTGTTAGTTGGTGAAAAGGAGTTCATTCATACCTTAAAGGAAGGTGATGGCATAGGTTTTGCATTAGTAACTAAACCAGTTGATGAAAAGAAAGAAAAGAAGGTAGAAATCCCATATGAGGTGCAGCAACTTCTGGATCAGTTTAAGTCAATTGTTAATGATGGCCAACCAACCTCTCTACCTCCTCAGAGAGCCATTAGCCACCAGATAGACTTCATCCTAGGTGCATCTTTACCAAACAAAGCTGCTTACAAAATGACACCTGAACAAAATCAGGAAGTGGCAAGACAAATTCAAGAGCTATTAGACCAAGGATTGATTAGAAAAAGTATTAGTCCATGTGCAGTACCCACAGTGTTAGCACCTAAGAAAGGTGGGGCTTGGAGACTTTGTATAGATTCAAGAGCAATAAACAGGATCACAATCAGGTATAGATTCCCCATTCCTAGGATAGAAGATTTTATGGATTGTTTAGGGGGAGCAAAATATTTCAGTAAGATAGACCTAAAAAGTGGTTATCATCAAATCCGCATCAAAGAGGGAGATGAATGGAAAACAACTTTCAAGACAAATGAGGGGTTGTATGAATGGCTAGTCATGCCATTTGGGTTAACAAATGCACCCAGTACATTTATGAGATTGATGAATGAGGTGTTACATGACTTCATAGGCAGGTTTGTAGTTGTGTACCTTGATGACATCTTAATTTTCAGTCAAACCAAGGAAGAACACCTCCAACATTTGCAGATTGTCTTACAAAGATTGAATGATGAAAAACTTACTATCAACCTAGAAAAATGTGATTTCCTTAAGCAAGAGCTGGTCTATTTGGGTTTTGTTGTTTCAGGGGGTGATTTGAAGATGGATCCAGATAAGGTAGAAGCCATAGTTAATTGGCCAACCCCTAAGAATGCTAGTGATGTCAGGAGTTTTCATGGACTTGCTCAATTTTATAGGAAATTTATTAGAGGTTTCAGTGAAATATGTGCACCTATGTTAGAAACCATTAAGGGTGGTGTGAAAGTGAAATTTCAATGGACAGAAGCAGCCAACAGGGGATTTGAATTGTTGAAAGTCAGAGTTGCTACCCAACCAGTGTTGATTCTACCTAGTTTTGACAAATTGTTTACCTTAGAGTGTGATGCAAGTAATATTGCTATTGGTGCTATTTTGAGTCAGGATAATAGACCTGTTGCATTTTTCAGTGAAAAGCTTAATGATGCTAAGAAGAAATATTCTTCATATGATCTTGAAATGTATGCTTTGGTTCAGGCACTTAGAAAATGGAGGCATTACCTTCTTCCTAAAGAATTTGTGGTTTACACTGACAACCAGGCACTTAGTTTTCTCAATTCACAGGATAAGCTTAGTCACAGACATGTTAAATGGGTAGAGTCTTTGCAAGCATATACCTTTACTTTGAAGCATAAGAAAGGATAGTGCAATAAAGTAGCTGATGCATTGAGTAGAAGGTTACTTACTGTTCAAGAAATTCAGATTAGAAGTATTGGTATAGAATGTTTTAAGGATTTATATCCACATGATTCTGATTTTGCTGATATTTACAAAGTTTTTCAAGATTTTCAAAATACTTTTCATAGTGAATATGCTGACTATACTTTGCAGAATGGATTGTTATTCAGGGGTGGACAGCTGTGTGTGCCAAAAGGTTCAATGAGGGAGAATCTGATACGGGAAAAGCACAATGGTTTCTCGAGTGGTCACTTTGGTCTTAATAAGACTTTGGAATTGGTTTAGAGGCACTATTTTTGGCCTAAGATGTAGGCAGATGTCAGGAAATATGTTGAGCAATGCATGGTATGTCAGAAAGCCAAGGGTACTAGCACTAATGCTGGTTTGTATCAGCCTCTTCCCATACCTTCTAGGCCTTGGGATTGTATCAGTATGGATTTTGTGGTAGGTTTGCCCAGGACTAAAGTAGGGTGTGATAGTATTTTTGTGGTTGTTGACAGATTCAGCAAAATGGCACATTTCATACCTTGCAAAACTACTAATGATGCTAGTCACATTGCTTTCTTTTCTTTAAGGAAGTTGTAAGAATTCATGGTTTGCCATCCAGTATTGTATCTAATAGAGATGCTAAGTTTTTGGGTCATTTTTGGAAAACTTTATGGAAGAAATTGGGTACTAACTTGTCTTTTGGTTCAGCTTACCATCTACAGACAGATGGCCAAATAGAAGTGGTGAATAGAACATTGGGTAATCTACTCAGATGTCTTACCAAAGAATATGGGCAAAGTTGGGATCAACTCATCTATCAAGCAGAGTATGCATACAATGACAGTGTAAATAGATCCACTACATGTGAGTGGTACAGCAGAAGATATGGCATAGTCTATGAAAGAAATTCATGAGCAGGTACAGAAGCCTTTACAGGAAACTACTCAAAAAGTTAAGGAGAGAGTTGATGCTTCAAAAAGAGATGTTCAATTTTCAGTGGGTGATTATGTGATGGTCCATCTCAACAAGTCACGGTTATAGAAAGGAGTGCCTACTAAGTTGCAAATGAGAAGAGTAGGACCATGCAAAATCTTGGCTAAATATGGCCATAATGCTTACAAAGTTGATTTGCCTAATGAAGTTTCTATGTCTCCTATTTTCAATGTTGCAGATTTGGTGCCATTCAAAGGGGAGCTACCAACAGATTCACAAAGAGTTTCAGATCTTTCTCATTCCCTTTCTGATCTTTCTCTCCCCTCTTCTTCTACTCCCATTCCTCAGCAGGTACTAGATTCAAGAATCATCAAAAAGACAAGACACCATACCTACTTGGAGCATCTCATCAAGTGGAAGGATAAACCAGCTTTTGAAGCCACATGGATACCTGAAAGTGACTTTCTTAAAGCTGGAATTCCTCTTTCTTTACTGCCCAAAGGAGTCACATGACTTCTTTGTCCTTAAGGGAGTATGGTGCAGGAGCACCTGAGCACCTGAATGCTCAAATCCTAGCAGGTATAACATTTTATTGAAAATTAAGCATGTGTGTTTATTTTATGCTTCTAGTAGGTTTAATAGGTTTTTTTTGTGGTGTAATAAGGCTTGGAACTCATTTGTGTTTAAGAGTTTCCAAGATTTTTGTTTTTTTGTTCGGCAGGTTAAAATTTGTCAATTTTGGGTCCAAATGAGCATTTTTGAATTTTTGATGTTGGAAAGCCTTGAAAGGCATTGGATCATGTTTATTTAGTGTTTCTAGATTATTTTGAGTCATTGGTTTGAGTGCCAAGTCACCGGGAGTCAAAATGCAACTTTTTGAGCAACAAAAGTTGTCAAAAGTTGTCAAAAAGCTGTCAAAAAGTGAAAAAAATGATTTTTGGTGGTTTTGGTTAGTTCCAGCCTGTACCTGTCTGTACAAAGGCTTCAACAAGTTGGCACATGTATAAAAACCATGTTCCAATCATTGTATGGGCAGTTTACATTGGAAAAATAAGAAAAATACTTGTTTTGCTCTTATTTTCTATGAGTTTTAACTAGTTTTCTGCACTTTTTAGAGTACAGTCTGTACCATGGCTCCATGAGTCCGTACTGCTCCTGTTTTTGGTTGATGTGATCTCCTTTTATGTTTTAGTAGTGATTGGAACAAGTTTTAGTGGAAGTGTTCTTGAGTAAAGCATTGTTTTGTGGTTCCAATGGAAAATCATTCCTGGTCCAACTGATTTCTTCAAAGTCTCTTCATCCATGGCTTTGAGGAAATTTGTTGGATCCTCTATACATATTGTACCATACATCTATTTTCTTTTTCTAGCAACGCACAAGTGTTTGTAAGCCCATGGCAAGTGTGTGAAGTGAGCAACTTGGCTTGGGTATTCTTAAATTTGTTTGAATGGTACTTTGATGGTCATAGCACTGTACTTTGAAGTGTTGAAGAAGAATCAAGTTGGCAAGAGTCATCATTGTACTTTACCATCCTTGTCTCTCTCATGACTTGGTTGGTGGCAAGAAGAAAAGGTGTAATCAGATTGTAAAAAATAGTGAGTCACTGTTTCATTGGATAAAAGCTCATTGGCAACCTCCCAAATGGTTAGTGTGAAATGAGGGATTCCTCTTTTATGTAAAATGGAAATGTGTTTGCAAATATTTTCAATGTGAAGAAGACAAATTACACATTTTGATTGTAAAGGACCTAAATAAGGATCCTAAAATAGTGTATTCTTTGTCACAGTCATATGATGTTGTTATGATTTGTGTCATCCTTTAAATACTCAAACCATCAAGATCTTTGAAGAGGTTATGTGCACTACTCTATCATGCCATTAATACCTTCTTGCAGGCCAGGGACAGAGTGAAGAAACAGGTCAAAACAGTGAAAGAAAGTTGTCACAGTTTTTAAGACTGTAAAAGTGCAGTAAGGCGGGTAAGAGACCAATAGTCATGAAAAAGACCCTTTCCTACTTGTTTGCAGGTTACTCCAACTGTTGTCAAGACATTTTTTCATTCATATGTGATATACTTTCATTGTACTTACTTTATTAAAGTTAACAAAGTATACAAAACCTTGAAAACATCGTTGTCCCAGTTTTTAGACTGTTATTTCTGAGTAAATGTAGTAGTATGATAACCATTTGAAAAAATGTCAATATTAGAAGATGAGGTTTAAATCCTTGGAAGTGTTTGGTATATGTTGAAGAAAGGTTTGAAGCATTTAAATTGGTCTATTATCATGAGGAAGACTTGTAAATTGCAAACCCTCACTAGAAACCTCAAAAACCCTTGAAAATTGCATATTTTGTGGGACAGTCCTCAAACAGTCCGTACAGTACTTGCCATAGAAAAAATCCTTGAGCTTTCAACATCAAATGACCACATCTCCAAGGTTTTGTCATGAATTTTATCAGGTTGAGCAGGGTGAACAATTTTCCTTAATAACTAGGGCTAATTCTAGTAGCCTTTTTGGAGCAAATTTGACCAATTCATGAAATCGGTAAGGAAGGGGAAGCAATTGGTTGTTTGAAATCATCAAAATTGATGAGTAAAGGCCTGAGACACCCTACTACAATATCCATAGCCTTGCATTAATTCATTTGGTCAAAATGACCATTTGAACCTAGAAAGTTGCCTTGAGTAATCCAACGTTCTTTGCATCCAATTTAGAAATTCTCATTCTTGAAAGGTGAAATACAGTCCTCAATCTTTGCAGACCTATCCAGATGCCCAATCAATAGATTAATATGATTTAAATCCTTAAGGGTGCAATTAAGATTAGGTAAACCATGGTTCTCCAATAGTTTCCCATTCCTGGAAGAGAGGAGATTCAGCCAGTTGGACAACCAAGCTTGTTCATTTTTGGTGACAGACAAGAGGACCTCATTTCAGACTTGAATGCCTTAGCATGGAAGGTAAGGAGGAGTGATGTCCAATTCAATAGGGTGAAAGTAGTGTTGAATAGAGAGGAGGAGATAGGAGAAAGGTTTAGGAGAATCCCATTTGTGCCTAGGGATTGATTTGGGAAACACTTGGAGAACAAAAGCCCACCAATCTCAAAAGGAGACTAACTTCTATTCTACCTCCTCATCAGTAAGAAAAACCTACTAGTTTGTAGTCATAGTTCTCTCTTTATTTCTCTCTCTCATGTTCTTCCCTTTTACCTTATCATTGAATTTATAAGATCCTAAAGTCTATTAGGGGCTCCATGTATCTTTCCTTCTTGATGACTTGGTGAAAGTTTGTCAATGTGAACCCTTCATACTTTACCCAGAGTATGATTGACTTCATACTCCCACTAACGTGTGAGATAAATATAGCATCCTAAATTTGCACTCCTTTGCAATTTTAACCACATTGGGTCCTTACCTTAGTGTTTGCATGCCTTGGTCTGCTTGGGACTTGAGTATGATCATGCCCCTTCTATATTTCATCACTTTGAATTCATTTGGCACTTAATCCTTTCTCTAAAATAGGTCAAGACTAGGGTGTGGTGCCTTAGTCCTTAATAGGACCATGGTGCCATGCCATGTTCCCCCTCATTTTTGGGCCCCTTTAAACCTTTTTTTACATTTCAAATTTGAGTAGGAATTCCATCTCTGTGTCAGTTCATGTTGAAAAATTATCAGTTTTCTCAATAAGCAAGTATATAAAGAGGATTTCCCCTCTCATTTGACATCCATCAATTACTACAAGCGTACATTACACAGATGAGATCAAGTATTCAAGAGAAATTGGGCATTTTCAATCTTCCTTCAAGCCTTGGAGTAGAAATAAAGTCAAGGATCAAGCATTGAAGTGGAGATATACATCCTATTTCATTAAACCCTAATTCCATGTGGAGGAAAGCACAAATTCACAAGGAGGAAAAATTCAATTTTTAGTCATAATTCAACATCTTCCTCAAAAGGAGATCCTTTCCTTATAGTCATTTCAATTATATTTATTTTAATTTCATGGTTAATTCCAAAATTGAGGTTTGACCTAAGGCAAGCCCCTATTCCCAACGTATTTCCCTTTCTTTTTGTGTGCAGGAAATAAGTACAGAGTTGTACTCTTCTTAATAAGCTTCATTCATAGAGATGAATCAACCCTTTTCAACATGTGCAAAGTTTGGTGATCATGGTGTTGCATCCTAGTCCTAGTTTTTTAGGAGCTTTTTTAAGGGTAAGATCCAAATCAACTTATATTTCCCAATTCAAGGTTTCCAACTCGATCCTACATCTATAGATCATTATTTTCTCAGTTTTATCTTTATTTTTTAGCACTTTACCCTAATTTAGCATTTCAACTTACAAAAGATAGTAAAAATCACACAACAATTAATCAATCCATTCAGTATCTAGTCCTTAATTTAATTTGTGTCTAAATCTAGTGAATTCTCTTCTTTGTTTTGAATGTAAAGGGATTTGAAGAAAAAATAATTTGGTGATTTCTCCCTTCTATGTTGCTAATTGCCAATTCAAAATTTCCCTACACTAGGAAACATTGGTTAAGGAAAGATGTCTTTCCTATGAAGATTTTGAATTTGATGATGATGTGTTGGAAGCTGATTCAGATGGAATATAATGAAATTTTGGGTGGAAGAATGGTTCCATTTGTGATTATGATTGTTCTTGAATGTAACATTGGGATGGTTTTCCTAAACCAAAACTAGGTGGTAATTTTGTTTGTTCTAACATGATATTACTATCCCCTAGTCTTATTGGTTCGAAATATCATCCTAGTCCTAACTAAGTTATGTCATATGGAGATTGAGTAATTGTAGAAAAACTGGAACTCAATTCTGCAATGTCTGTTTGTTGCGTTGGATTAGGTTGGGTCACCACAACGGTGTTTCATCCATTAAGTTGGTCATTAATTGATGTGTTGGTTCTTTTTGTTTCTTGGATGTTTAGGATCATGTCTCAATCATATGCACTTTGGAAAATGTTTGTTTTTTATTTGTTTTGATGGAGCAGTAAATGCAACTATAGAAAATGCAAGAAAATATAAATTAATATTTTGGGATTTTGAAATTTTGGATGAGATGAAATGCAAATAAGAATGAAAATGCACCTAGCAATTTTGTATTTTGATATTTTGGGAAAAAATATTTGATGGACAAGTGATTAAATGTAGATTTATGTACCTATGTTTTTGTATATCTTTTTAATTTTTTATAATATCTCAGAGATTAGAAACCCAAAGGTTTCATCATATGAAAGTGTAGTAAAGTTAAGACCTTTAAAAGACAAAACAACAAGATAAAGAAAATGGGTGAAGTCTTACCTATCACAAGACTATTGAGATAAGGTTTGAATTGATAATGATTGATGATGAACAAATTTTGATAAAAGGTTTTGGCTCTTGACAATAACACAAGGTCATGACCCTATGATTTGATGCTCTTTAAGATTTTCACAAATTTTAATTTTGGGATCCAAATGCAATTTGCAAATTGATAATAGAGGTAATTATGTGATCTAGAATGAAGATAACAATGATACATGCTAAAAGGTAAAGTATAAATGGATTGATGTAACAACCTTATGATTTGATTAGGGAACACCGTAATTTTGGCGATAATACAAAAATTGAGATAATGATTATGACGCTATGACTTATGACAATTAATATTATGGGAAATCCTATCCTAAAATTATATGGGATCAATGATTTTTGAACAATTCTAGGATGGACATAAAGACTAGGGAGGATAATGATTACTAAACATTTATCCTAAAATGATATGGATTAATACAAAGATGTCTATAAGACTTAAGATAACGAAAATTTAGTGATCCAATCCTAAGGTGATTTTGATACCATGTGACAATAAGATTAAGATCTAAAATAGAAATAAACTCAAAATTAAGGGATGATATGAAAATGGACTCAAACTAATGGATGATGATAATAATATAAAAATTAATCTAAGATGACACCTATGATTGGTTGAGATAATTTTGATTTTCCATGTGAGTTTGTGATATTTGACATTGTTTGGGGTTTTCATTGTTGGACATTGTTGGACAAGTTTTGATTCCTTGGAAAGTTCAAAATCTTTTGGACAAGTTTGGATTTGGAAATGACATTGTTTAGCATGAACAATCACATAAGACAAAGTAGACAGATATGGTTGTTTGTGACTCAACTCTGAAACATGCATTTAAAGTTTCAATAAAAAAAGGGCCTAAATTAGCAAGAATTTTATAGGTATAAATAGATAAAAGTAATTTTGAAGCATGCATTGCCTAGGTTGGAAAGAGATACTACTTGTTGAGTCCCCACTTTGATTTCTCCAACTACTGAAACAATGCAGATAGATAGATATTTTGGTAGCACTGGCTCCCCCTTACACGACACACACTTCTCAAGCATACTAAACTATTTTTTCCCTGAAAATATAAAGATATTATGAACTAATGACAATCCTATCTCTACAATGAATAGTGGAAGTGTGGGGTAGCTTTAGAGGTCCAACTTCCTGCACTCGTAAGGAAAAAGGATTTGGGATACTAAGATAGTGGTTCATAATAATTATTTGAGGAACAAAGTGTTGGCAGCAACAACGAGGGAAGACTGAGAGGGGGGGAGTGAATCAGTCTTCACCAGATACACAAACTTAATCATAAAAATTGATCTAATAAACTACAACAATAATAAAGATAAGAAAATTAATGGCACAACACACAACACCAATATTTTGATGTGGAAAACCAAGTTAAGGGGAAAACCACGATGGGAATCTATCCAAAGTAAAATGATACTCTCCAGTAGTATTTGAAAATATTACAATGGAGAATGTACATGCATTTAGGCACACTGCCCAGATCTCAGTGCTGAAAAGATAATGGCCCGAAAGGCTACAACCCTCAAGGAAGTCTCACTGACTTACAATAATATTCAGACTACAATCTGGAAGAAAGGAAATGAAAGAATAACATCTCCAAATGTCTGATTACGGTTCTGGTTAAGCACAAGTGTCTTCTTAGTAACATTAATCTCTTGAATCACTTGATCACACATAAACCTCTCTTTAATAATGTAACACTGAAAGATGAATCACTTGATCACACATAATTTAATAATGCAAACACTACCTCTAGTACTAGAATACATGATAATATCACCTATATATACAAATCATCAACCTTGACAACAAGGTCGGCTAAACCCTCAACTCACAATTAAAAAATTACATCACATGATACAAAGATTGACCAGCAAACCAATATAATGATTTACATGACATAACATGGACCTAATTCAAATTCCAAAATTCTCAACTCCATCAGAAATCATGACAAGATCAATTGCAACATGCTACACCACCAAAAATACCACATAACATGACAATCATCATTGGTTCATTAAAACCACCAAAAACTCACACAATGGTCAATGTGAATCATTAAAACAAATAGGACAGACTAGAAGACACCAGGAAACACATTAGAATCTTCAAAAATAGCTGCACCAACACCACTTATCAAATCTTCATCAATCAACATATAAAAGCTCAAGAACACAACCAATCAACAAGTGTCACGAAGAAAGATAACTTGAAGATCACCAAATCACAATCCATCTAAAATAATGATACACAAGACCATCCCAAACAATATCCCAAAATATTAGCACAAGATCTGATCACAACAAAACATACCAAAGGAAATACTGAACTCTGAAAAAATAGTGATCAGTAGGACAAAACTGTAAAACTAGATCATAAGATCTTCACAAACACACTAGATCAGATCACAAGAATATGTTGACATCAATGAAAACAACATATCCTAGCAGCGGCAATGACCAACAATCTCCAACACAAAGTTGGTATGCAGATGTCGTGAAATGAGCTACTTAAAAACCTGACAACCCTTATTAGAAGACTCAAATTCATATTGCACTCTAGTCACAAGCAACCTTTTAGCAAAGCCTTTTATATTGTGGCCCATAAAGAGACACTTCTTGGAAATTTCTAAGAGGTGATGAAATTGTTAGGATAACCGATGGACAACTGAGAGGGGGGGTGAATCAGTTATCAACAAATTATAAAATTTTAATCACTTAAAACCTTTAATTGGAATGCATAAACCAAATACTAGAATAGTGGATATATCAATTAAGCACAAACATAAATTATGAAACATTTACCATGCATCCACAACACATAACACCAATATTTGTATGTGGAAAACCCGGTAAAGGGAAAAACCATAGTGGGAAACCTTACCCATAGTCAGATGATACTTCTGCAGTAAGTATGTGATTATAATAAGGGGCCTGCACATGCAGGAAGGAACACTTCCTAGAGCACACTTATCATCACTAAGGAGCCTCACTAACTATAAGAAATCTTTGGACTACAATCCAGAAAGAAGATTAAACTACAAGAATAACATCTCTTATGCTCGAGTACAATTTTGGTTAAGCTCAATACCGATGGTCTTTAACCTCTTACACAAACCCAATTTGATCACCTATGATCGACCAAAACCTTTGCATATGATTCTAACTCTATTCGCACACAGATAATCCCATAACCACAATCCCATGATCTATAAAGAGATCTTACATCATATTTATACAAACCCTAGACCTAAACAATTAGGTCAGCCACCTAAAAGATAATACAATAAATCCATTACATAAACCCACAATCCAATGAAAACCCAAGCCGGCCTAAGTCTAAAACAACATTATCCAATCAATAAATCCAACTGGTAATGCATCGAGAGCATTCACCAAAATGTTACGCAAACCTGTCTATAACCTAAGAGGCAAAAAACATAGAATAGCCCTGGACCTAAAATAGGTCACCACAAGACAAATGCAAGACCACCAATCAACTAGAATTAAAAAATGATAAAGTAATAACCATCAGCATCCCAATAACCTTCTAGAAGCTGCACCAACACCACTTATCAAATCCATCAAAAGATCTTCAACAAAGCTTTGTCGATAAAACCCTTACCGATAACAAAAATGCTTACTAGAATATATGATAGCTTCTGGATCACCAAATCCTAAACCAATTGAATGTGACACACATTTGAATCACATGAATGACCAAACCAAACCATATCCACCAATTTGAACATGATCACTGGTATGATCATCACAATCAAACCAATCTATCAAAACTCGGTAGACAACCAAATAAGCTAGTGTTGACATCAATGACAAACATCAATGCAACACATAATCAATTCCATCATATTGCCAACAATATCCCCCTTTGACATCGATGGCAACACTAGATTGGAAAAATATCCAAGTGCCCAGAAATGGCAACCAAGTCTCCCCCAATGGAAGACAACCAACAAACGATATATCAATGAAGCTCTTAACCAATTATCCATCCATAGACCTGAACCAAACACCCCCTTTGACTAATATCTTTGTTTTTCACATGTATATCTCTCCCCCTTTGACATCAATGTTAGAAATTTAACATAAACATCAAAGAAAAACCATAGATCCTCTGAACCACACAATTGACTACTCCCCCTAAGTAGTAGCACCATCACATCAATCCAGAATGAATAATAGCTTTGTTGATGCATACTAGACAGATGCCAATCAGTATCACTTAATTATCTACTGGAAGGGCAGAGACCCCTAATCTATGTATAAACTACTCATGATTCTCTCGGCAAAGGTTTAGTGAAGATGTCTGCAACTTGCTCTTTAGTGTTCACATAAACTAATTTGACTTCATTTTTTTCTACCTTTTCCTTAAAAAAGTTATACTTGATTGATATTTGCTTTGCCTTTGAATTAAATACCAGATTCTTTGATATGTCAATAGCAGTATAGTTATCACAGTGAATAACTACCAGCTCATCACAATCTACCTTTATATATTTCAACATTTGCTTCATCAATAGAATTTGCGTACAATTAGTAGCAACAACAACATACTCAACTTCAGCAGTAGATAAAGAAGTACATGACTATTTCTTGTTGATCCATGAAACAAGTTTCTTTCCAAGAAAGAAAGGTCAACTAGATGTTCTTTTTCAATCATCTGTATCTCCAGCCCAATCTGCATTTGTATATGCACATAGTGAAAAGTCATCATATTTAGGATACCATGATCCATATTTAGTTGTTCCTTATAAATATCTGAAAAATCCTTTTCACTGCACTCTCATGATTCACTCTTGGATCACTCTTATATCTTGATACAATACAAACTACATTTATTATATTTGGTCTAGTCCGAGTCAAAAACCAAATATAACAAACCTCCAATCATAGATTTGTACCTTGTAGGATTTACTAGAGCTGATACATCTTTCTTTGTCAATTTCTCACTTGTAACCATAGGAGTACCAACTGCTTTAGAATTTTCCATACCAAATTTCTTCAACAACTCTCTAGCATACTTAGTTTGATAGATGAAAATGCCTTTATCAGTCTGAGTAATTTACAACCTAAGAAAAATCTCATTTCTCTAATCATAGACATCTCAAATTCATTCTTCATATTACCAAAGAATTCCTTACATAACTTTTCATCACCTCCAAAAATGATATCATCAACAAAGACCTCAATAATCAATATATCTTCATTAGTGATCTTATAATACAGGTTACTATCAACATTACCTCTACTGAAACCAAGCTTCAAAAGATGTTTGGCCAATTTAGCATACCAATCTCTAGGGGCTTGCTTCAATCCATATAAAGCTTTCTTCAATCTACAAACCATGCTTTTGTCATTTGAAAGTGAAAATACATTAGGTTGCTCAATGTAGACTTCCTCTTCAAGATCTCCATTTGGAAATGCACACTTAACATCCATCTGATAAACTTTGTAGTTCTTATAGGCATCATAAGCAAGAAATAATCTCACAGCTTCAATTATTGTTACTAGAGAAAAAGTTTCATCATAATCAATTCCTTCCTTCTGAGGATATCCTTTGTAGATCAGTCTATCCTTGTTCCTCACAACTTGTCCATTTTTCATTCAATTTATTCCTAAAAACCAATTTAGTTCCAATAACTTTCTTATTCTTGGGTTGAGGAACTAAAGTCCACGATTTGTTCTTTTCTATCTAATCAAATTCCTCTTCCATAGCTTTCATCCACCATTCATCCTTAGATGCCTCAACTACTAAAGTCAGTTCAATTTGATAAATTAAGCATACCTCTCCAGCTGTTAACCTTCTTCTCATCATCACTCCTTTTCTCTTGTCTCCAATGATCTAAACTTCTGAATGATTCAGCCTTACATACTTGGGAGTCTTTTGACTTTCTATTTCTTTTCTCTAATATTCAGTTACTATTGAATTTTCTGATATTTTCGGGGTAACTAGTTCAACATTTTGTTTTGGTATAAGCATTATCGGATCAATTATGATCATTTCCACTACTGGTTCCCTGTTATAAGTTCTCATTTGACCTCTAGACTGCTCATCCACCTTGACATTAGTGCTCTCCATAATTCTCTATAATATTTTGTTATAACATCTATATTCTATTCTTTCATTTGAATAACCAAGAAATATCCCTTCATCACATCTAGGATCAAACTTTCCAATGGAATCATCTCTTTTGATATAGCATTTACTATCAAAGATTCTAAAGTACTTAACTATAGGTGTATGACCAAACCATACCTCATAAGGTGTCTTGCTGGTATCTCCTTTGATGTGAACTCTGTTGAATGTGTATATCACCTTGCTCACAGCTTCTCTTCAATAGATATGAACAAAATTGGCTTCCATCATCATACTTCTAGCTGCATCCAAGATGGTTATCTTCTTTCTTTCCACAACACCATTCTATTGAGGTGTCTGGGGTGTAGACATTTGTCTCCTTATGCCATGTTTCCCACAATAACTATTAAATTCACTGGATGTGAATTCACCACCCTGATTTGATCTTCAACCCTGTCTCTCTCTCATCCATAGCTTTAAAGATCTTTATCTTTTCAAAGGCTTCATATTTCTCCGTTATAAAAGTAATCCACATCATTCTAGAATAATAATCAATGATTAGCATGAAATATCTATCAACTTGGAATCTTCTTATTCTAGCAGGACAACACAAATTAGTATGAATAAGATCAAGAACATCATTATATTTGACTTGTATATTCTTAAAAGAAGTTTTGACTTGCTTACCCATTTGAAATTCCTTACATACTAGATTATGAGGCTTCAAAATCTTAGGTATATCTCTAACTGCCTTAGTTGAACTTGTTGGCTTTATGGATGAATTGATTATGTGTTTCATTCATGTTTTGTCATTGATGTCAACACTAGCTATTATGGATTGTTACCGACAGAGAGGTTACCGGTAGAAGATCCAGTGTTATCAATAGAAGAGACTATCTGTTGGACACTTCCGACATGTTTGATTAGTGAAGTATATTTGATTTCATGTGTTATATGCTCCATACTTTTCTTTGGCATGGTGGACCCAGAATAGGTCAGGTACCTATCTAGGTTATGGACCGGTATCATGCTAATGTGTACTCTACATGTTACCGGGATGATTCGAGATGATTTATGGATTTTCTTATTAATTTTTTGGTCTTAAGATGACATGGAATATCATTGTAAATGGAATTATGTAATGATCTTATTGTAATATCTTTAAGTGGCCGACCTAATTCGTTTAGGCCTTAGGGTTTTTATAAATAAGAGGTAGAAACTCTTTGTAAAGTTTCATGGTTATTGGAAAGGTCATGGTCAAGGAATGTAATGTGCAAATATTGTAATATCATTCAGGCAGAGGAGTTGGTCGATCATTGGTGATCGAATTGGATTCAGAAGAGGATTTATTCCTCTACCACTAAGCTTAACCGAGACTTTAATCAAGCATGGTAGATGTTATTTCTAGTAGTTCACTCTATTGGATTTTTGTCCATTTATCTTGAGAAGGTTGTAGACTCTTTGTAGTCAGTAAGACTCTTTTGTAATGAGCAGTATGCTCTAGGCAGTGTGCCTTCCTGCAAGTGTAGGCCCCTATTTTATGTAATATCTTTTCATATGGCCAGTGAATTGATATTGTGGGTCACAAATCCCATTGTGGTTTTTCCTCATTGAGGTTTTCCACATATAAATTTTGTGTGTTATGGTGTTCATTTATGTGGATGGTTTATTTTCTTCTTGTTATATGCTTATTTGTTTACTAGTACATATTACATTATTCATTCCATCACTGATGAGTGGTGCTACTACTTAGAGGAAGTAGTCAGCTTTGAGATTCAGAGGTTTATATCATTGATTTGATATTTTTTTTGGATTTCTAGCATTGATGTCAAAGGGGGAGTGATAGTAATGTGAAAAATCATTCAGAACCTTACAAAGATATCATTCACATGGGGAGAGCTATTGTTTGATTGATTGTCTTCCACAGGGGGAGACTTGTTTGGCATTTATTGGTACTTAGATGTTTTTCACATCTAGTGTTTCCATCAATGCCAAAGAGGGAGATTGTTGGTATTATGTATGAATTGATTATGTGTTACATTGATGCTTTGTCATTGATGTCAACACTAGCTGTTTTGGATGGTTACCGACAGATAGGTTACCGGTAGAAGATCTAGTGTTACTGGCAGAAGAGATTATCCATTGGACACTTCTGACATGTTTGATCAGTGAAGTATATTTAATTTCATGTGTTATATGCTCCATACTTTGCTTTGACATGGTGGACCTAGAATAGGTCCAGTACCTATCTAGGTTATGGACTGGTATCATTCTAACGTGTACTCTACACATTAACGGGATGATTCGAGATTATTTATGGATTTTTTATTATTGTTTTGATCTTAAGCTGACATGGCATATCACTGTAAATAGAATTACATAATGATCTTATTGTAATATCTTAATGTGGCCGACCTAATTGGTTTAGGCCTTAGGGTTTGTATAAATAAGAGGTCAAAACACTTTGTAAAGTATCATGGTTATTGCAAAGGTCATAGTCAAGGAATATAATGTGTGAATATTGTAATATCATTCAAGCAGAGGAGTTGGTCGATCATTGGTGATTGAATTGGATTTGGAAGAGGATTTAGTCCTCTGACACTGAGCTTAACCAAGACTATAATTAGGCATGGTAGATGCTATTTCCAATAGTTCACTCTATTGGATTGTTGTCCATTTATCTTTAGAAGGTTGTAGCCTTTCTGTAGTCAGTGAGACTCTTTTGTAATGAGTAGTACGCTCTAGGAAGTGTGCCTTCCTGCAAGTGTAGGCTCCTCATTGCAATACATACTTTCTGTAGAAGTATCATCTAACTGTGGGTATGCTTCCCACCATTGTTTTTCCCTTTCTAGGTTTTCCACATACAAATCATGGTGTTATGTGGTATGGTTGCTTTACTTTGATTATCTAGTTAATTATTAAGTTGTATTATTTACCGGTATCTATTCCTACCGACATCTGTCTGTGCTTTACCGATACTTGATTTGTTTAAAGTCATATTGTGGATTAAAAGTTATAATCTATTAACAATTGATTCACGCCCCCCTCTCAGTTGTTCACTGGTTATCCTAACAAAACTAATCTTTACAATGCAATCAAAATTCACATGATACAACCTCTTATGCCATAGCGAACTCTCTTCAATATGTGAAATCAAACATGTCTTCTCACTAGAGTTCAAATGAAATATGTTACCTCTAGTCTGAGTACCCATTGCAATCTCCAATCTAGATCTATTGATGATTTTGCATTTTTGATCCTTGAACTGTAATTGAAATCCCTTATCCACCAACTGTCCTACACTCAAATATTATGCCTTAAACCTTCTACATAATAGACATTATCAGTGTTATGCTTATCATCTAATGATATAGTTCATCTTCCTCTGATCATTCAAGCTTTGTCATCTCCAAATCTGACCAGACCTCCATCAAATTCTTGCAAAGATAGAAACTTCCTTTTATCTCCAGTCATGTGATGTGAACACCCACTATCTATCACCCATTCATCCTTGTCTTCATTTTTAGAAGAAAGGGCCTTCTCTTCATTTTGAATGATAGGTTTTGGATCATCTTCCTTGATAGCTAACAATATCCATTCCTTTCCATTATCGAATCCACTAGCTGAAACTTTTGTTAGTTCATCATCAGAATCATCAGTCACACCTTCCTCATCCACATAGTAGCATGATTTGTTTTGTTCCTCCTATACTTATGCTTGTTCTGATATTCATGGTTAGGCTTAAAAGATCTTCTAGCATTTTCTTCAAATCTTGAATTGCTTTAAAGACATCTATATGCAAAATGACCTATCTTATTGCATACAAAACATTTGAAATGTTATTTTGCTTCATACTTACTTCCTATTGGACCTTTAGGTACCCTTCTAGCAAATAGGACTTCAAGTTGCTCAAGTTCTTCATCTTCTTTCTTCATATCCTCTAGTTCCTTCACATATAATTCTTTCCAATCTTTCTTTCCAGCTGATGATGTAGATCCATTGAAAGAAGATTATGTCTTTGTAGCTCCTTGAGGAGCAAATTCTTCAAGCTCAAAAGAAGATAAATTACCAACCAAAATGTCCATATTGACATAAGTGTTAGACATTGTTCTCATCTCATTGATTGCAATAGTCTCTATTTTGTATGTCGGTGACAAAACTCTCAATACTTTAGAAACAATCTCACCTTCCCTCATAGTTCCACCACAACATTGAATTCCCAAGACAATTCCATTGACTTTTTCCATAAAATAAACAATTCTTTCATCTTCCTCCATTCTAAAGTTCTCACATATCACCCGATAACCATCAAGTTTTGCAACTTTAATGGTAGATTCACCTTCATTTAGAGTCTCCAACTTATCCCATATAACTTTTGCAGATGATTTGTCCGTTAATCCAATTATTTGCTGATTTGAAAGGGTGCTCAAAATGGCTTCTATATCTTTGTAGACATTTTCAATGTTCTTATATAAGTCTGCTGGTACAGGATTGCCAGATGTCAGATCATAAGGAGTATATCCTTTCTCCATGATCTCCCAAATCTCTCTGCCAAGATATCTCAGATGAGTCTCCATCTGAACCTTCCACACTCTGTAATTTGTTCCATCAATCCTATGGTTGTCCTTCTGGTAAATAGTTGAAGTTGAACTATTAGATGCCATAGGATCTTCCTCAAGTGGTTAAGCTTTGGCAGAGAGGACCAAGCTGGGATACCATTTATTAGGATAGCTGGTGGACAATTCAAAGGTGGGGTGAATAATTTGTCAACAGATTATAAAATTTTAATAACCTAAAACCTTTTACCAAAATGCATAAACCAAATACTACAATAGAAGATATATCTATTAAGCACAAACATAAATCATGAAACATTTACCATGCATCCACAACACATAACACCAAGATTTGTACATGGAAAACCTGGTAAAGGGAAAAACCATGGTGGGAAACCTTACCCACAATCAAATGATACTTCTATAGTAAGTATGTGATTACAATAAGGGGCTTGCACATGCAAGAAGGAACACTACCTAGAGTGCACTTCTCATCACTAAGGAGCCTCACTAACTACAAGAAATCTTGAGACTACAATCTAGAAAGAAGATTGAATTGGAAGAATAACATCTCCTATGCTTGAGTATAGTTTTGATTAATCTCAATATCGGAGGTCTTAAACCTCTTACACAAACCCAATTTTATCACCTATGATCAACCAAAACCTTTGCATATGATTACAACTTTATTCGCACACAGATAATCCCATAACCACAATCCAATGATCTACAAAGAGATATTACATCATATTTATACAAACCCTGGACCTAAACAATTAGGTCAGGCACCTAAAAGATAATATGATAAATCCGTTACATAAACCCACAATACAATGATAACCCAAGTTAGCTTGAGGTCGAAACAACATTATCCAATCAATAAATCCAACTGGTAATGCATTGGGAGAATCCACTAACACGTTACACAAACTTGTCCATAACCTAAGAGTCAATAACACATAATAGAACCTGACCTAAAATAGGTCACCATAAGCTAAATGCAACACCACCAATCAATTGGAACACAAAAATGATAACCATCAACATCTTGAGAACCTTATAGAAGCTACACCAGCACCACTTATCAAATCCATCAAAAGATCTTCAAAAAATCTCTATCAACAAAACCCTTACTAGTAATAAAAAGGCTTACTAGAACATATGATAACTTTTGGATCACCAAATCCTGAACCAACTGAATGTGACACACATATGAACCACATGAATGACTAAACCAAACCATATCCACCAATCTGAACATGATCACTGATATGATCATCATAATCCAACCAATCTACCTGAACCTAACAAACAACCAAATAAGCTAGTGTTGATATCAATGACAAACATCAATGCAACACATAATTAATTCCATTATATTGCCAACAGAAATACCCAAAGCTATTCCTATTTAAAAATACCCTTGTGAGGTGTTCCCAATAAAAGATATCTCTCTACTAGAAAAGAAACGTGAATTTTGTTATCACCTTTCTCTTTGTCTCAAGATCCCAAAGGCAGGTGGAAAGATACTTGGTGTAATAGTGGGCCTACCCTATAAAACGAACAAGTACTTAAGAGATGGAAAACAAAGGTTCATTCCCTTAAACAAAAAAGTTGTGAGCTAAGCTAATCAGAAGGAAATCCATGTCCATTTCATTAAGAGAAAATTGAATTGTGAGTTATCCTACTGGAAAATCAAACACATAAGTTTGTTTGGGGTTTTAATTCTTTGGCAATCGTCTTGTGCCAAATAGATTAGTGGTTTGTTTTTTCTTTAATCTACATCTCACAAATGACACATGCTTAAAAAAAATGTGTAGTAACCTAGAAAACCTATGCCATGATTAAAATGCAATCTTATCTATTTGATCAAAAAAATCAACTCAAAAATTAAAGTATACTTGCCAACTGCATAGAATAGAGAGACACTTGCATAGAAACATTTATCACCTACATAGAAACAATGACCACTTGCATAATAAGAATGACCACCTATGTAGAAAGGATAACTTCTACGTAGTAGATAGAGAGACAACTCAAATTTGTAAATTGACAAGCTGAAAACCCTAAATCAAGCCCTAAAAATAAGAAAATGATTGAAACATAGTTAGATTTCTATTGTGGAGGTGTAAGAGTTATTTGATTTCATCATTTCTTGTATTGTTGTTCAAGCCTTCTTTGTTCTTGTTCTCATTCTCTATGTAGGGTTTCTTCAAGACATTGTACTTTTTATTCTTCTTTGTTCAAGGTAGTTGTTGTTTATCTAAATTCATCCCAACCAGTCTTTGTTCTCTAATTTCAAACATGTAATTTAGAGATTATGTCTTCTTGCTTATCATGAAAGCCTAAATTGGGTTGGAGTATAGGGCTTCTTCTTATTCCTCGCTAGGGAGAACCATCTTGATTCATTCTCAAGGATATAAGTTATCAAAAAAGATTTATAGTTGTGATTAGGTGCATGTAATACTTCTATGTATAGGAAAAGACATGTGTCTCATATATAGTAAGACTGATAAACTCATCGGGTTCATGAAATAGTCACTTCTCATTAGGTTTTTTAAAATGTATTTGTTCAATCTTTTATGTTCTATGATCTAGCCATATCTTAGAAACCTAAACTTCATTCTACAAGGCATTATGTTTTTTATTCATTTTCAGGAATGTGTGAGACAAAATCCCAATTTAAGGATGCAAGATACTTAGGACTAACTAAGGTACAATTCAAATCCTACTAGGATTCAGGAGAAGGTGGCTGAAAAGTTTGGATTTTTGCTTGTTCACTTTGCCTTTGTTGTCTTATCTCCTACTCAATTTCTCTTCTTGAGGATCTTTCAAGATATTCAGCTATAACTTCTTCCTCTTCTATGACAAAGATAGTATGCATGTATTCAACATAGGTAGTTTTAGTTTTCAATGCTAGGTTGTTTAATTCAGTGATAATATCCTCTTTATCATTGTCAGATTCTAGGCCAAGTTGAAGCATGGCTATAACGTTAAGGCCAAGGAGAACCATCTTGAATCATGTTTGGAATTGAAAACTTTCTAATTAGACTATATGAAATCCCAATTAGAATGAAATGAATGAATTGACCACCTAATTTAGAATCTAAGTGGTAGTTGTAATAGAAAATAAAGGTTCAATTAACCCCTAATTAGAGATATGGGTAAGTTGTGACAAGAATTAAAATGGTTCATTTATTGCCTAATTAGGATCTAGATGATATGGTAACTAGAATTGAAAGGTTCATTCACCACCTAATTATGATCTAGATGAGATTGTAACTAAACTAAAATGTTCATTTATTTCCTAATTAAGATCTAGATGAGTTTGTAGCAAGAATTGAAAGTTTCATTCACTGCCTAATTAGAATCTAGATGACATTGTAACAAGAATTGAAAGGTTCATTCACTGCCTAATTAGAATCTAGATGAGATTGTAACAAGAATTGAAAGGTTCCTTCACTACCTAATTAGGATCTAGATGAGATTGTAACAAGAATTGAAAGGTTCATTCATTTCTTAATTAAGATCTAGATGATTTTGTAGTTAATTTTAATTTTTTGATTAAGAAATGAAAAGGACATTTAATCTATGACTAAAACCTTGCAATAGACACATTAGCTCTTTTGAAACCTACAAATCAGACACCTAGATTAATAAAGACCTTGTTTTTGACAAATCTAATTAGTAAAATCCTATATGTGACAATTTATTAGCCATAAATTGATATTAACTACCACATGAGTAGTAAACCTAACCACATGTGTAGAAAAATTGACCACCTATGAAGGAACCTTCACCACTTGCATAGTTTAGTGAACCACATATGCATGAACAATGACCACCAACACAAAACTAGGTGCCACCTATGTAGCTACAGTGATGAGCATAGAAAATCAATAAATTAAATCTTCTGGTACCAACATATGATAAAAAATATGACAAAAGAGGTTGAATGGACACATGTTCACGTTGGGTTCACCAGATGTATACGAGTAAAAGATTTCAAAAATAGTTAGAAACATAAATCAAACTGAAAGCATGCAACTAAGTTAACCATGAAACACTTAATCAAAGCATACCAATCTATCATAATACTACCAACAACGACTTTGAAATGAAATGTAGAAAACATGAAAAATAAATAATGTTACCATCTCATTCCTTCAACGTGGCCTCATTGCTTCTTATTTCATCCCTAATGTGGATTTTCACTCTCTATATGTGAAGTGCACATATGAAGAAAGAAAGGGTGATAGCAAGATTTACTAGAAGTGTGATTGATTGACAAGATGATTGTTAAATTCTAGTGTTAGATGATTATTCAAAAATTTAATTGATAGAGTGAAAATAAAAATTAGATGATTGCTCAAAAATTCAATAGAATGACAATGCTAAAATTTATTTGATTTGATTGAAAGGGGAGTCCCAATTTATAGAAATTCGAGACTCCAAACACATGCATGATCAAAAGATTTTTTATCAAATGGATGGGCTAGATTGAGTGCATGATAGAGATGTCATTCAAGGAAGGATGGAGGAGATGAGGAGAAAGAAGAGAAAACACAAAAAAGTAAATTTTTCAAGGATGCATACCTCATTTTTGAATTTAAAATTAAAATGAATGAGATATTTATTTAATTTTGATGACATAATTAGCTAATTGAATTGTTTAAATAAATTATTCAACTATAGGGCATTAAAAATGAACCTTTAGTTAAATAATCAAAATCCTTTAATTAATTGGATGAATAAAAATTAATTAAATAATTTAATATTATTTAATTAATATTAAAAGTGGATTTGATTAAATGATGAAATATTAAAAGATTAGGGAGCAATTAGTTAAAAATAATATTTAATTAATTAACAATTAATTAAACCTAATAGGGAAAATTAGTCAAATTGAAATTTAGAGACCTCAATTTGATCAAACAAAGTCAAATTAGGTCAAAATGAGTCAAAATGAGAAGAATTGGGAAGGTTCAGACATAAAATGGGAAGAATTGAGTGAAAATAGGAAAATTAGGGCAAACCGAGTAAAAGCGGGTAAACCGGGTCAAAACAAGTCAAATTACCAAAATGGGATCGATGTAAAGACATGGGTCACAAGAAAAGGTCAAAATGATGTTATATTTTTAAAAGTGGGAAAGAGTGATATGATCTGGACTGAAATTGGGAAAGGTAGAGCAATAAGAAAAATTAGGGTTACTAGGACGGGATCGTGCGAAATAAAGTTTAAACACGTGATTAGGTTAAAAATGACAACACAGGTAGTGACTAATTTTTAGTGTCTATGGTTGGTAATATGTTGGATTTGGTTAAGTGTTGTCATTGATGTCAACATTAAATCCCAGTTGGAGGCTATCTCAGTTGGACCTATCCTAGTTAGTCTTGGTGATCATCTTGGTTTTGGCTATGATTATGATTTGGTATGATAAGATCTATGGACTCGGTTTTGGATGCTTACTTTGGATGGCTATATGATTTCTATATTCTATTGTTTCATGATTTGGTGCTCTAACCACTATCGCTTTTGTTCTCGATTGGTATTTCTTGGTACTAGCTAGCTTTACCGGTAGGCGATATTTGATGATTTGGTTAGGCTTATGGAATCAATTTTTATCATGCTGAAGGTGCTTCTTCATCATATCCTGATTGTTTGGTGACTTTGGATTGGCTAGTGTGCTGTTATGATGGTCCTATTTGGATCCAGTTAGACTTTTTGTTATTTCACTGAGGGTTCTACTAGTTTGTGATGTTTGAATGCTCTGATACAAGGAGTAAACTAAGAGAGGGGGGTTGTGAATCAATTTACTCTTAATAATTAGAACCATTACATGTTAAAACCTTTGAACCAAAGCACAAAGAAACAAACACAATGAGAGATACAACATGAAAGCATTGTACACAACACCAATATTTTTGATGTGGAAAACCCAGTAAAGGGTAAAACCACATTAGGAAACCCTACCCACAATCAAATAATACTTCTAAAATAGTATGTGAAATAATTATAATGGGGATTGCACTTGCAATTAGGCCAACCACTAGAGCTCACTCCTCATCAAAAAAATAAGTCACACTCACTTACATAAACATTAGACTACAATCCGAAAAGAATGAATAGTGAAAGTAGCATCTACTAATGCTTGATACAATTTTGGTTAAGCACATATATCTGCCTTGCAATACAAAACCTTCTTGAATGATATAAATGTGTTCAGTCATAAACTATTCTCTGATAATGCACACATAACCATCCCATAACCATCCATCCATGATTAAAATTAAATGAATAAGTCACTTATAAATACATATCATTAACCTTATTGATGATGTTGGCATAACCCTAAACCCATAAACCCATAATTACAAAAATTACATCACATGGTACCACCAGACTATTATTATGATTTAAGTTACATAAAATGGACCTACTTCAAATATTCAAATAATTATATCTACCAAAAATTCTGCTAAGACCAAAATGCAACACGCTTCACCAACCCATAGAAACACTTAGTGAAATAACAAAAAGTCTAACCAGATCCAAATAGGACCATCATAAATACACACCAGCGAATGCAAAGTCATCAATACTCAGGACATGATCAAGAAATATGTTCAGCATGATAGAAACTGATTCCATAAGATGGACCAAAATCATCTGACCAAATCATCAAATATTGCTTACCGGTAAAGCTAACTGGAAAAGGTAGAAGCTAGCTGGTAAATGGAAATACCAACCAAGAACAAAAGTGATAGCACTTGGAAAACCAAATCATGGACCAACAAAATATAGAAATCATATTGTTAGACAATGTAGATAACCAGAGGACAACTAAGAGGGGGGGGGGGGTGTGAATCAGTTGTCAACAAATTACATAACTTTAAACATTAAAAACCACATTACCAGAACACATAAACTCAACAACAAAATGCATAAATCAAATACTGGAATAACAGATATAGTAATTAAGCATAAACATAAATCTGAGAATAGTTACCATCCATCCAAAACACATGACACTAGGATTTGTATGTGGAAAACTTGGTAAAGGGAATAAACCATGGTGGGAAGCCTACCAAGAGTAAGATAATACTTTTGCAGTATGTGATTACAGAATGAGGGGCCTACACATTCAAGAAGGCCAACAACCTAGACCACACTGATCAACACAAAAGGAGCATCACTGACTACAAAATAAATCCAGACAACAATCCGGAAAGAGGAGTGAACTGCAAAGATAACATCTCCTATGCCTGAGTACATTTATGGTTAAGCTTAGTACCAGAGGTCTTCAACCTCTCTTACAAACCCAATTCAATCACTTATGATCGACCAAAATATCTGCATATGATTACAACATTATTCACACAATCATTCCATATCCATAATCACTATCTCTACAAAAAGATCTTACATCATATATATATCAAACTGAGACCTAAACAATTAGGTAGGCCACCTAAAAGATGATAAAATAAATTCATAATATAAACTCACAATCTAAAAATCAACCACATGGGCTTAGGCCGAAAGAAATGTAAACCAACCATTAAATCATGTCAGTAACGCATCGGGATCATCATCCAACACATTACGTAAATCGGTCCACAACCTAGCAGGATAAGCCTAGACCCAAAATAGGTCGCCATAAACCAAATCCAACAACACCGATCAACATGAACATAAAAAAGATGACCAAAATCATCTCAAAATCCATCTAGAAGTCATACCAACACCACTTATCATGTGCATCAAAATATCTTCAACAAAGCTCTGCCAATAAAACCCTTACCAATGACCAAAAGGCTTACTAGAGAAAATGATAGCATCTGAGTCATCAAATCCTGAGCCAACTGATCACAATACACATCAAGAACACATGAATGACCAATCCAAACCAATTCCAAGATCCAAAGCATAATGGAGCATAATCCAACCTCTCTACTAGAACCTACCAAAAACTGGTAAACAATTGAAACAGTTAGTGTTTCCATCAATGACAAAACATCAATACAACATATAATCAATTTCTCCAAATTGCCAACAATCTCCCCCTTTGGTATTGATGGCAACACTAGATGTGAAAAACATCCAAGTGCCAATAAATGCCAAACAAGTCTCCCCAATGGAAGACATCCAACAATCTCCCATAAACTCATATTACAATGAAGTTAACAAACTCCCCGTATGAATGAAACTCTGATCTCTCCCCTTTGACTGATATTCTATTAAGCTCTGTTTTTCACATATATCTCTCCTCCTTTGACATCAATGCCAAAAATCTGACATAAACATCAAAGAAAAATCACAAATCCACTAAGCCACACAACTGACTACTGCCCTTGAGTAGTAGCACCATCACATCAATCCAGAATAAATAGTAGCTCTATAAATGTATATCGTACTGATGCCAATCAACATCACTCAGGTCTCTACCAGAGTGGTAGAAACCCCCAATCTATCTCTAAAGTATTAAAATGATTCCTTAGGCAAAGGTTTAGTGAAGATATCTACAATCTGCTCTTTGGTATTCACATAAACCAGTCTAACTTCATTTTCTTCCACCTTCTCCTTCAAAAAGTTGTACTTGATAGATATGTGCTTTGTCTTAGAATGAAATACCAGATTCTTTGATATATCAATAGCAACAGAGTTATCATAGTGAATAACTACTAGTACTGTATTAAAATCCACCTTCATATCCTTCAAAATTTGTGTCATCCATAGAAATTGTGTACAGTTAGTAGCAGCAGCAACATATGCAACTTTAGCAGTAGATAAAGAAGTACATGATTGCTTCTTACTGATCCATGAAACAAGTTTCTTTCCAAGAAAGAAAGCTCCACCAAATGTTCTCTTCTGGTCATCAACATCTCCAGCCCAATATGCATTTGTATATGCTCATAGTGTAAAATTATCATTTTTTAGGATACTACAAGCCATATTCAGTTGTTCCCTACAAATACCTGAAAATTCTTTTTACCACACACATGATTTTCTCTAGGATCACTCTGATATCTTGATATAATGCAAATTACATTCTTTATATCCAATCTAGTCAGAGTTAAGTATAGAAAACCTGCAATCATAGACCTGTACCTTGCAGGATTTACTGGTGTAGATGAATCTTTCTTTGTCAATTTCTCACTTGTAACCATAGGAGTACCAACCGGTTTAGAATTTTCCATGCCAAATTTCTTCAACAACTCTCTAGCATACTTAGTTTGATAGATAAAAATACCTTTATCAGTCTGAGTAATCTACAAACCTAAGAAAAATTTCATCTCCCCAATCTAGACATCTTAAATTCATTCTTCATATTATTAGAGAATTCCATACATAACTTATCCTTGCCTCCAAAAATAATATCATCAACAAAGACTTCAACAATCAATATGTCATCATCAGTGATTTTATCATATAAATTACTGTCACCATTACCTTTAGTGAAACCAAGTTTCAAAAGATATTTATCCAACCTTGCATACCAAGCTCTAGGGGCTTGTTTTAATCTATATAAAGCTTTCTTTAACCTGCAAACCATTTTTTTGTCATCTAAAAGTGAAAATCCATCAGGTTGCTCAATATAAACTTCCTCTTCAAGATCTCCATTTAGAAATGCACACTTATCCATCAGATAGACCTTGTAGTTCTTATGGGAAGCATAAGCAAGAAATAATCTCACAGCTTCAATCCTAGCTACCGATGCAAAAGTTTCATCATAATAAATTCCTTCCTTTTGAGAATATCCTCTACAAATCAATCTATTCTTATTCCTCACAACTTGTCCATCTTCATTTAATTTATTCCTAGAAACCCATTTAGTCCCAATAACATTCTTAATTTTAGGTTAGGGACTAAAGTCCATGTATTATTCTTTTTTATCTGATCTAATTCCTCTTCCATAGCTTTCATCCAACATTCATCTTTACATGCTTCAATTACTGATACTAGTTCAACTTGATAAAATAAACATACCTCATCAGCTACCAACCTTCTTCTTGTTATCACTCCTTTGTTCTTGTCTCCAATGATCTGATTTTTTGAATGATTCAACCTTACATACTTAGGAGTCTTCTGATTTTTTGTTCCTCTGCTCTGATCTTTAGTTACTGTTGAATTTTCTGATACTGCTGGAGTAACTAGTTCAACATTCTATTCTAGTGTAGGTGCTACCAGTTCAGTTATGATCATTTCCACTGCCAGTTCTCTCTCATAAGTTCTGATTTGACTTATGTTCTGCTCATCCACCTTGACATTAGTGCTCTCCACAATTCTCTGCAATCTCTTGTTATAACATCTATATGCTTTTCTTTCATTAGAATAACCAAGAAATATTCCTTCATCACATCTAGGATCAAACTTTCTAATGGAATCATCTCTTTTGATATAACATTTACTACCAAAGATTCAGAAATACTTAATTGTAGGTGTATGACCAAACCATAACTCATAAGGTGTCTTACTGGTGTCTCCCTTGATATGAACTCAATTGAATGTGTATACTACCATACTTACAAATTCTCTCCAATAGATATGAGGCATATTGTCTTCCATTATCATAGTTCTAGCCACATCCAAGATAGTTTTGTTCTTCATTTCCACAATCCCATTCTGTTGAGGTGTTAGGGGTGCAGATAACTATCTCCTTATTCCATTCTTCTCACAATAACTGTTAAATTCATCAGATGTGAATTCTCCACCCTGATCCGACGTTAAGTATTTAATCTTTAATCCTGTCTCAGTCTCAACTTTAGCTTTAAAGATTTTAAACTTTTCAAACGCTTCAGATTTTTCCCTTAGAAAAGTAAACCACATCATTCTTGAATAGTCATCAATGATTAGCATGAAATATCCATCACCTTGAAATTTTTTGATTCTCGCAGGACCACACAAATAAGTATGAATATGATCAAGAATATCATTAGATTTATCTACTCTTAAAAAAAGTTCTGACTTGTTTTCCCATTTGACATTCCTTACATACCAGTTTTTTTTTTTAAATTGGATTATTTTTTATACTTTTAGAATAATTTCTAATGAAAAAGGTCTATAAACTTGAAATAATAGGGTTTCTATTTTTTTAATAATTTTTGTATTTCTAAGTTTTTAGAAAAATAAATTACATGGCATCAAACTAGAGACAATTCTATATAATTTCGAAAAAAAACATAATAATGACAAGTTTAAGTGAAGTTATGTTTGTAGTACACAAGGGTTTTTCAAAACAACAATTATGCCAAAAAACAAAAATAAACCACATAAAAATCACAAAAAAATATCATCATCAAAGGTGAGCGTGTTACAAATATTTTCCCAAAAGGATTAAAAAAAATACCTATATTTAGGTCAAATTATGCTTGTCATACACGTGCATGGTATGGTCCTCAAAATGCGACTTTTAGAATTTATTCCTATTGAAACTTAATTTATATCATCTGGGTATTAAAATAAATTACATATTTATAAACTAGACTTTTAAAACTACATTTTCTATTACTAACTTTTTGGAGGATTTATTCTTGAAGTGCTTAAAATTTTTAGGTAAATCGAGATGGATTCTAAAAAATAGGGAAAACACTTCCACTTTTTGGCTAAAAAGTGGACTCAACTTCTTGCACACACCCTTTAATTATTCCATCTAAGAACTTGATTGAACACACATTACTTAATAAGGCTAGACTAATAATAAGAACCCAAACATATACAATAACCCATTATTTCTACAATGTGATAAAAATTTTAGTCCATAGCCTTAAATTGACCTTGCCTAAGCTTAGGTATTGGTTTGTTCTCTAGGATTCATGGAATAACAGCTTGAGAGCTAACAGTTGGTTCCTTTTATTATTAATAATAATGGATCAATACTTAATTTTAAATTTAAGAGATTTAATAGAAAATAACTTGTAAAGTTAGTTCCATTTGATGAAGAAGGATGGTTCCTGTTGTATGTCTACACCCATTCCATGAATGTAATTTATGTGGCTATTCACTTTGATTTAAAATTTCCTATCTTGTCCCTATCTTTTAAGCATCCCTTACATTATATTTCACTTTTCTTGTATTTGTAAGTATGATGATATTTTAAAACAATATGTGGCATTCCATTTATCCTTTTATTTAAGTAAACATATAAGATATATAAACTCATATATCCTTATCTATTTGCTTAAAATTTTATGAAATTCATGTCATATCCTCCAACATCTCCACTTTCCTCTAATCCTATTTCTTAATTTAGTTGTAATCTACCCTCTAATCATTTTTACATTCCTAATCCTTAATTAAGGGAGAGGTTAAATATTCCATTTATTCCCTTGCCTACCTTTTCCTCTCCCCTCATAAATCTTTCCCCATTTGGAAGGGAGGTCCACATGGGTCTTCCTTCCAAAATCACCTCAAAGGAATTTAAAAATCATTTCATCTCTTCATTCCCATACCTTTGGAGTGTGGGTAAAAGGTTTTCCTTTATAGAAAGATCATTCTCCACACTCCAAGGGTATAATATCCCTCTCATTCATCCTCCTTGTTCCAATTGGTATAATATAATGCTTTGAGATAACCTTCTTCATCATTTCCATTGTTTTTCAACTCTCAATATCAATCCTCCATTCAAATGAACTCTCAACCAATATATCCATGAATTAGATATTTTTCACACATCTCTCACCCTTTATCATTTCAACATTATACACTACCAAATTTTTTAGTGAACATACATAAATACTAGTCACATTGGAAAAGTATAAAGAATATAGAGTATATTATAGTTTACTTTCATTACAATATATTTTTTCTTCACTTTCTATGCCTAATAATGAGTATTTATTTTGAGTTTTTTTTTTAATTTCATTATTAAAATCTTTGTATTAGAATAAATTTCATCTAGACACAACCCTTCGATGATGATATCTTAGAGGAGCTTGAATATGAAAAAAAACTTGATTATTTATTCTTACCAAGGGACTTCTCTTGTAGCTCTAACTTCTCCAATTGAGATCACCCATTTATGAAAAAGGAAGCATCTCTATTGATGGTAAGCATACAACTGGTTATATTCATTATGTTAAAGGTCTGAGACATAATCTATTGAGTGTGAGTCAGATGTGTAGCAAAGGTTATAAGGTAATATTTCATGGGTTTGGATATGAAATCAGAAAAATAAGTTCGAGAAGATTAGTTGCAGAAGGTATAAGGATTAATAGAAATGTTTTCTATGTAAGGGATAACAATGGAGGCATTTGTTTGTTGACTCAAAGAAGTAAATGTTGTGGCATAGAATAATGGAACATATCAACTCTAATAATATGGTGAAGATTAGCTCTAATCATATTTTGACCAATATTTATCAGGGATTATCAAACCTACTAATATTGTGCAAGGGATGTTATTTCGGAAAACAAAGAAATGTGGAATTCATAAGAAAGGAGTATGCTACTTCACAGGTTTTGGATTTGATTCATATATATCTATGTGGTCCTACAAGGAGAAGAGGATTAAGAGGAGAAAGGTATTTTATGTTACTTATTTATGATTAATCTAGACTAACATGGGTTAGTTTGTTAAGAGAAAAGTTTGAAGCATTAGATATATTTAAAGTATTCAAGGAAATGGTTGAGAATCAAACAGATGCTAGAATAAAATGTCTAATGTTTGATAGAGGAGGAGAGTTTACATCAAACTAATTTTTATGAAAAAATTATGGGCAAAAACCCACACAATGCTTTTTAAGGCTTCAAGGTCTAAAAATAGAGAAACTCGACTAAAATTAGCTAAGCGGCTATTTTGGTGGGCCTGCTAAATTTAGGGGACTGACTGATGATGTTAGAAATATGTAAGGCTTACAAACTTCCAAAAATTTATCTCAATCTTCTCAAACTTATCCCCTTTTGACATCAAGAACAAAGGTGAATAACAATAGCTCAACTTAGAAACCACATAACTCCCCCTAAGAGGAAGCCCCAAACATTAGCCCAGACTGAAATATGCATGGAATATCCTAGGTATTAAGAGATATTTTTATACTCCAAGGAATCCTCAATAGAATGGTATAGTTTAGGAGTTTTGTTGATATGGATAGAACTATGATGAAAGATGCTAACCTTCCTAATGTATGTTGGAAAGAATCTATGCATATAGTTGTATATCTTCCTAATAAGGTACAAATAAGAGTGAATCACACAAAGACACCTTATGAACTTTGGAATGGAAGACCTCTTATAGTTAAGTACTTCAAAAAATTTGGAAGAAAGTGCTACATAAAGAGATGGAAATGATATAAGCAATTTTGATGCAAGAGTAGATGAAGGAATATTTTTGGGATATTCTAAAACTATCAAGGCTTAAAATGTTATAATAATAGGTTGCAAAATATTGTGGAAAGAGTAAATGTGATTTTTTTTGAAGAATGGAATCACTCTAAGATTGCATCTGAATCTAAGGCAAATAAAAATTATGTTGGTTGCCCTAGAAAATAAAGTTGATTTGAAAAAGGAGAAGATTAATAAAGAAGAAGAAATCAAAATAGCTCCTTAAACACTAGCAAAGTATGTATAAAAGAATCACTTAAAAGATCAGATCATTGGTGATAAAATTAAAGGTATTTAGATAAGAAGAAGACTTGCAGAATCCAGTGAACAAGAAAATTCCCATTTCCTATTTTAAGTTGAGCTAAATAACTATGTAGAAGGTAGTAAATATGAGAGTTAGATAAAGAAAATGGAGGAAGAGCTGAGTTCCATGGAAAACAATTAGACATGGGTACTAGTACCTAGACTAATGGACAAGAATTTGATAGGAACCAAGTGGGGGTTCTAGAAAAAGTTGGATGAAGATGGAAAGGTCACTAGAAACAAGGCAATATTAGTCTGCAAAGGTTATTCACAAGTTCAAGGCATAGATTTTGAGGAGACAATTAGAAAGAATGAAAGAAATAATGATGTTTCTTGCATTTGCTTCTCACAAGAACTTTAAGGTATATAAGATGGATGTCAAGTTAGCTTTCTTGAATGGAGAACTTAAGGAAGAAGTATATATTGGACAATTGGGTGGCTTGAAACTATTAGATAATCTAAATGTGGTTTTTTAGATTGAAGAAGGCATTGTATATACTCAAGCAAGCTCCTATAGCTTGGTATGTGAAGTTGGATAGGTATTTGTTGCAATAGAACTTCAAAAAAGGTACTAAAATCAATGCTCTTTAGTTTAAAATTGAATGTGACAAATTGTTGATTATTATTGTGTATGTTAATGATATTATAACTGAAGGAGATGATAAGGTATGTAGGAAGTTTTCAAAAGAGATGCAAATGGAATTTGAGATGTCTATGATAGGATAGTTGTCATTTTTTCTTGGTCTATAATCTACTCAATTAGAAAAAGGCATTTTTATTTCCCAAACCAAGTATATCAAGGAGATGTTGAAGAAGTTTGGGATGGAGATTTCTAAACTAGTTTCCATCCCAATTGCCATTGGTTGTAAGTTAACCAAGGATGATGGATCACTGGATGTTGATCAGAAAAAGTATTGATATACGATTAGAGTATTGTTGTATTTGACCACTTCAAGGCCAGATATTATGTAGGTCATTTTTTTGGCTAGATACTAGGCTAGCACTAAGAAATCACATGATCAAGTAGTAAAGAGGATATTTATGTATTTGAAAAGGACTCTAAACTATGAGTTATGGTATAAGAAGGATGATCATTTCACAATGAAAAAATATACAGATGGTGATTGGGTCAGATGTTCAGATGACAAAAGAAGTACAAGTGGTGGCACACTTTTCTTTGGAGACAAATTGATCTCTTGGTTGAGTAAGAAACAAGATTCAATATCATTATCTATTACAAAGGTAGAACACATTGCAACAAAATATTTCTACACTTAGGTCATGTGGATGAAACAAAATCTAAAAGGTATCAACGTAGCGTATGATGAAACAATTCCCATTTTATGTGATAATAAAAATGGCATTAACACTTAAAAGAATATGGTAATTCATTCAAGGACTAAACATATTAAAATATGGTATCATTTTTTAAGATATAAGGTTGTAGAGAAGGAAGTCAGATTGGAGTATGTGCCTACTTGAAAACAAATTGTAGATATCTGCAATAAGGTGTTTGCAAAGGATACCTTTGAGTATCTTCAGTAGAAGTTGGGGATATTTTCCCCTCCTTTTTTAAGTTACTAGATGCATTCAAATTGTTCATCCATCCACGAGGAGTTTTAGAGTTCATATTTTTTCATAGATTGATGTGGTGCTTGCTCTCATGGGGGCAGTGAGCATTGAATATTTTGGAGCTTATCTGTAAGGGTGAGAGAGAGTTTTATAATCCACCCTTTATATTTGATGTAAAAGGGGGAGACATAGATACATATTGGGAGATAAATCTGTTGTATGTGCTCTTTGTTATTGGTGGTGTTCTCATCAATGGCAAAGGGTGAGATTGTTCGAAACTTGAGTTGTTGTACTATGTTGCCATTGATGTCAACTGGTCTCATGTGTCATTGATGTCATTATGCATTACAGATGGTCAAGATGTTTGTTCTGGTATTGTTGAGTGGTTTGGTGAAGATTTTAAGGTATTTATTGTTGGTTAACGGATTGGATCTCTCAAAATTTATAAATAAATACTCCTGTAGCCCAAATAAAAAACCAATGAGAACCAATAGTTGGGTAAATAATTATTATTTTACCCTCTGTATAAAGGTACAACTCCCTATTCAATGAGTCTTGAATAGATTTAATCATGTAATTCACTTTTAACCAAAAAGCAAACAAAAGGCTTCAACATTCACTTGTCAACACAACATGAATGCTTAATGATAGATAATGTAATTCATAGTAAGACATTAGATCTCAAATGAAGATTAACTCACAGGATGATAAAAAATATTTGAACTGTGATTGATACTCACTCATGACTCACAGGACAAGGGGAATCAGAATATTCAAATACTTTCAACTAATTTCATTTATCCAATTGATTCATGGACTTCAAATGAAAAAATCAGAGAAAGGAATCAGATACATGAACACATAACTATTCCAACAGAAATTTTTACACATTCAAAACACATAGGTTTTCTAAAGCTATATCATATATTCCATTCCATTCAAAGATGGGTATTTCACTGAAACTACAAGTAAGACTAGTCTGTTCCTCAAAATTTTACAAAAATTTTATATCCCCCACAAAAAACATCCATCACTAATATATATAGCCGCCAGGCTAAATTGTCTTTTTTAACAAATCAAACTAAAATTCAAGAAACAACCATCCATAACTGAAATTAACTAAATGGCCACAAGCCATAAATAGAGCTATAATGATAAGAATAGAAAACGGCTTAAATTGCCTCTGAGGTGTGCGTGGTGCCACGTATATTTCGCCACTCCATATGAGCCGCAGAGAAGTTGTGAACAACCTAATAATGTGGGAGTCCAATGTGCAGAATGCATTGCTTCCAAACTTCTTTGTCCATACCCACTTACATAACTTTAATTTTGTGCACTTCTAAGTGATCTGAACAGACAACTAACATAGATTCAATTCGAGCTACCCCGGTGAAGTCATCTCTGGTAAAAGACTTTGATTCTTTAACCGAGTTTATTTTTCCTTTAAAACTCTGCACCATATCTACTGCCTGCTCGATGGTCTATCCATCTTCCTTAAGAAGTTGTACATCTATGCACTTTAAGTCTTTCTGTATCAGGGCAATGAGTTCTTTCAATTCTTTGAACAACTTAATGGACTCTTCATGACCTTGCTTTATGATTGAATTTCTATATTCAATGTTTTCCTTGGCCACATGCAGTACCTTGTCATCCAAATCATTTACTGCCTTTTTTGTGAGAAAGTTCATGACACCATATTTCTACACATCTTTCATCTGAATCAGTACTGCAGCCCATTTTTTCCTTTCCTTCTCCCATGCTGACGCCTCCATTTCAATCTCTTGAGTTACAGTAACAACATCCTCATACACTCTATTCAAATTGGCTATATACTCTGTTGCTTGCTGAATTATGGATTCAAGCCACTCCTCAAAGGTTTCCGCCAACACATGATTTCTCTGAACCTTATCCAACAAATTTTGGTTCATGGGTGATTTAGGATCAAAACTCTGAGAAACCTGTGACAGGGGCTATGGACTGGGATGATGTATGGCATTGATATACTCTGCCATCTGCTTAACAGTCTGTTTCAACTCCCATTTGTCCTTCTCATCCTTCCATGTTCTGGACACCATTCTTTTAGCAGAGGACTCTAGGTGTTTTGCATCGGTAGCCCTTGAAGCAGTTCCTAAATCAATCTTTTCAATGACAAAATCCTGCTCAGTAGCATTCTTTGGGTCTTTGTCTGAAATTGGCCTAGCCACTTCAGCTACCCAATGCCCTGTATTCTCATCCACTTCTAGCATAGCTTCTGCTTTTAGCTTCTTAGACTTAGGTATTTTCTCGAGGCATTTACTCACCATATCCTCCATGGGTACACTGATAGGGACTACATTACATTTCTTACCAATTGACGCTCCCAACCACCTTGAAACATTTGGAGATACTTTTCCTCGTGGCGTCTAATATTCAAATGAATCCATGGTAGCCAAAGTAGTCACTTGATTGGGGCTTTCCTCAGGTTGCTCCTTTTCTTTACCTACACCTTGAGCTGCAGGGATGTTTGCTTTCGGTTCACCCATAATCACTTGCGCCTCTTCACTATCAAGAACTATGATAGTTTCTTTTCCTGAAATTTCTGCACCTTTCTTTTTACTTCTGCAACGGGTGACTCAAACTGTTGAGGGGCCAAATAGTGGTTCTTTAAATCTTCTAGTTTGAACCTTCTCACCTTGAGTATCAGTGACACCAGCAATATCAACAATAACGTTAGAAGAACAAATTGGTACAACAACATGAGATTGCTCAACTGATTTTTCGACTGAGGTAGTGGTCAATCTTATTCTAGATCTATGGTCTCTTAACCATTTTTATGTTCTCCTTATAACATTAAAGGTTTTAGATTGAATATTTTCTTCTTCTCTCCTATCCCAATCAATTTCCAGGAATAGGTTGCTCATGAACTCTTTCATTGAACTTCGGGTCCAATACATCTTCACCTTCCTCTTTTTGTATTTCTACTATGTTCATTGGCAGTTTCAAAGTAATGATTTGCCATAAGTTAACCTTGACCATAATCTTCTCCAGACTTCAAATTCATCACAGCAATCTTCCTAGTAGTCTTCTAACTGGGGTATATGTGAAAAGTTCACATCAACATTCAGATGCTTCATTGCATATTCTTTGCTGTCAAACCCCTACTAAGCAACATATGGTGGCAAATTCATCTTCTTGAGCTCCTCTTCTAAGTTCAATGCATCAAAAATAGTTTTGCAACTATAATATCCGAGTTCAACTAGGAAAAATTTTTCAAACTCACTTTTCATCCCTAATTTCTTATCAACATGAGCTAGCTGTCTGCAAACTTCTAAGAGTACATAACTATCAAGAGCATATCTGGGCAATTTGAAAGGTTCATCTTCAAAGCCACCAATTCTAATATAAGTAAATCTGAAAAATTGAATAAAACAACTCCCATATGTGCTGACCAACTTTAATACCTCAAGTGACATTCTATTATTCAAATTCCCCTGTAATTCAAAAGTTAATCTTCCCACAAAAACATCATTCCATCTCAAGAAGTTTTTTGTGTACCTCTGAATCTACAAATGTGGATAGCACTCATAGACCTTCAATCCATTAACCCAAGGTTCTTGATATAGTCTTGGCCATTCTCTGATATAGGCTAAAATATAAAACAGGTATGAAGTCATATGAAAGTTAGCTGTTCCAACAAAATTACTCAAACCTTCATGCAATCTCTCAGCAATTACTTGCACCTAGTCAAGGTATTTCTCACTAGCTAATAATACCTGAATGTAAAAATACATCCAGTCCTCCCAATAGAAGGCATGTGAATTCCCCTTAAGCCTATTCAAAATAATCACGATATCCCTAACTTCTGTAATGAAATGCTCTCTTGTCAAGGGTTTAGGCAACCTGGAACCTCCCTTCTGTACTTTAAGAAGCCAATTTCTAGCAATGACGCTCCGATAAACACTTTTCTTCTTAGAGAAGAATGCGTATGAGGTTCCTATGGACCAATCTTCATACGGCTCTTTGTGAGGAATTCTAATTGCGGCCATTACTATTTCTCTGTCAATCCGCACTAGCATGTCTCCATTATTGGCTCTAATACACCTATTACTAGCATCATATCTGTTCATGCATGCATATACTAATTCTGGGCAAGGAGCAGCAATTGGGAATGCGGCAGCCTCAACAAGACCACTGTGAACTATCTTTCCCATCATGGAATTGGCTATTGGGTTCTTAGCCCTCTCTAGAAAATTATCTAACTCATCTTGAATGAAGGTTGTATCATCTAACTCTGGGAGGGTACTAATCAAGCATGATGTTCGACCCAATTTCAGAAGATTTGGTCTCATTCTTGCTTAAAATTGCATCAATCAGATAGCATTCAACTCTGAGGCAAAGAATTACACTTTTCCAATTTCAGAACTAAAACAGAGCAAGGGAAAATAAGCAATTGAACTCACCTGTCTTCAACATCAAACTGTAAACCCTCGAAAAAATTAAGCTAAATTACCTTCCATGTCTCCACTCTTTGCCAATGGCAACAATAATTGTCTTACCTAAGAAGCATCATATTGAAGGACAAAAAATACTGAAAAGAACCAACACACGCTTCATCCCAACTCATTCATCCGTGTAAAACCACTTGTGATTTGATACAGTTCTGACATGCTTATTAATTAGAAATCAACTCCACACAGTCGACATGCCTTCTCATGATTGTTTCCATAATTGCAATTTGAAAACTTGAAAACCAAGGAATATTCTATTTCCATTGTGTCGCCATTTCTTCCTAAACACCATCGGGCTGATTTGAAACACCGCTTTGAACCTTGAACTATTTTAAAAGAAGTTCATTGGTTCAATGTTCAATAACAAAAGATCAACATTTGCAAACAGGCAGAAAGAGACAAAAGGAACATTCAAGGACATGGGAATGAACCTTGAACCTTGAACCATTTCAAAAAAAAGGTTCAATGGTTCAAGTTCAAAGCAACCACAAGACTAGTACTAAAGAGATAGCCGCAAAACACAAGACAAAAGACCGATTGAACCTTGAACCTTGAACCGGAAAGGTTCAAAGTTCAAGTTCAATGACTATGCTAATGAAGACTTAGAACTTAATGGATCACATTTCCTTTGAACCCGAATTTTGAGCTTTATAAAAGGTTCAACAGATGAGTACAAAACTTGATTGAGGAAGACTTAAGCTCTGCGAAAATGATGACCCTTATTTTGATGGGCTATAAGCAAAAAAGAAGGGGGTAACATCCCACATGACCATTTTTTTTATCATCTTTGCCTTGTAGAATAACAAAGACTTACCACCAGCCGAATAACACAATGTGGTAAATATCTTGATGTAGTCAATAACATGTGACGATCAATAACACATGATGTCAATACAAGATGCTGAATAACATGACATGTTACTCACATGAGATGTTGGTGTTACTACAAGGTGCAGGTCGATAACATATCATGTTATTGACACCCACATAACCTTTGAGTTATGCGCTCTCTAAAAAATAAAGACACGACTAACTCTATTGAGTGTGATAATATGGCATGTTAGCCGCATCGACTAACATGACATGTTATATGACACTCAACTTTATTAACCGATATCTACAAGGGGGGTTGGAAAAAATTACCAACATTTCTAGCGACTTAGAGGGGGCCCTTAGCCTATTTAGGGAAAGACTAGAAGTCTTAGATATCCATTGGGTGTAGAGTCAAGGCTTGGAAAAAATAAATCTTTGTCCCCTTCAACCTAGACTACATCAAAATATTCTAATATATTGAAAAAACCAGACTATCCTCATGCACTTCTTGGAAACCATGGAGAAAAACTAAATAATATTTATAGTATTAAAATAAGAGGCAAATGAAAGCTTCTAGCTTTGTCAAAATGATCATTTTGAAGGATCTTTTCTCCCTTAGTTCATGGTTTCAGTCATCAGCCAACTGTAACCAATGAAGTGTTCTGCATGCATTCAACAGAGAACACATGATGTTGATGTGATGATAAGAAAACTCACCATTTACCTTGCTACCTCGGGGAATCCACACAATATATGCCTCTAAAACACATGGAAGTGTATCAAATACATGCTCAACAACAAAGGCAATATGCATTAAAGGTATTTTAGTATCACAATTAATCTGTTCACACAAGGAAGGGTCATTGTTATCATAACTATCTCGCTCTAGGTATGAGTTCAAACCAAAGGAAAAGTTCTCAAACTCACATGGGAATGACAAATATGCCATCTCCTTGTCTTGATCTACAAAAGTGGTCTCCTTAGGCATATCAAAGTGGAAACTTTGAAGCTTGGGTACACTGTCAAGTTGAGAAACCAAAAGGTTGTCAACATGATCAACATGTTGCTTTTCAACATCTTCAAACTTGGTATGTTGGGCCCAAGTAAAAATTTCAAGCTCAAGGAGTTTATCCCTAATGTGAAAAGAAATTTTTTCACACTGAATGAAGGCCTCATATTCAACATCGTCACATTCAGGGATAGGGGAAAACTAGCATACACCATAATCACATGTGTTGATAGTAAGCTCATCATCACAAACCTTAGGCTTGTGAGACACTTCACACGAAGACTCAAAATATTTAAGTTGTCTCTTTATTTCTATTCTTTCTTCCTCTTGGCAACAAACTACAACAACCTCAAGCCCATGGAAAGATTCATTTACCATGTTATCTGCTCCAAAATCACTACTCACTATGGCCTCGTCAATCTCATCCTATTGTTGCAATTGACCATTCTCAATATCCACCTACAACACCTCTAATTTTTTCTCCATGAGTCTATTTAGTATAATTTCCAACTCCCCAATCCTTTCCTTCCCCACAAAAGAAAGATTATTTTCAAGGAAGTCATCATGTTGTTGTTCTTGGGCTTCCACTTCCTACAACTAAAGTTGATCTTGACAACCAAACTAATCTTGTATGGGTTCCTCTAGAGGCTCCTCTTGAATATAAGGAGTAGAAAAAACCTTTTGCTGAATGGGCTCCTTGTAAGGATGTAATTTTTCATGGATGGTATATTCAAGAGGCTTGTAAACCTTCTTCTAGGGGGAGGAGGGACAAAGGCCTCTACCTGCATGACTTCAAATTCTCAGGATGCCATCTATTTGATCTCTTTCCCCCTAGCATAAGAAATTTGCTCGCAAGGAAGGCCTTATGCTGTTGTTGAGCTTGAAACTCTTGTTGTTGCTGGTATGCTTCCTGTTGCTACTGCTCCCAGAGATATTGTTTGATTTAATCAAGCTTCCTTCTTTAATATAGCATTTGGTTTTCTATTTTATAAACTAACTCTCATGTCCAAGACTTAACAAGAAGGGTTATCTCGCTGAGTTGATGTTGGTTAGGCTGATCAGAAGGCTAAGAAGTGGTGGGTGGGTGGTAAGCATTAGGGAAATACCCACATGTTGTTGGAGCAATGTCAATATTTGTGATAAAAATAGGAGTAGCCCTAGTTTGGTCTTGTTGGTAGAAAGGGGAGGTCTTCATGAAAGAAGGGAAAAAAGGCTTGCACCTAGACTGAAATTTGATCTACCCCCCACTTGTAACTGCACAAAACATTAATAAAATTGCTCAAAAGATACACTAATTCCTATCTAAGTCTATCTTTCTAAGACTGAGTCAAGGTTGGAATTCTTAAGTAACAATGGTAGATGAATGAACAATGTTTATAAATTCCACTCTAATAGGAGTCAACACTATCACAGATGCTGAAAAAATAAGAAAAAGATACATTCACACAAATAGGTAAGAAAAATACATACATTTACATAAACTAAAACAAGGTAGGGCAAGAGAATTCTAGTAATGCAGAGGGAAGATAATTTAATAGTTGCAGAAATCATAGATTACTAAAAGACAAAAAAAGGATAAGATCCTTTGGAAAAATAGAAAATTTGCCTTTATAGTTGAGGCATAACTCATAATCAAACTATTGATGGAAACCCTAACCCTCCCAAGGTTAGGTTACAAAATATTTGTAGTATAGAAGATCAGATCTGAAATTTAATGGTGTGCTAGATTTCTCTACAATATATCCTCTACCTCAGAAAGAGAAAAAAACCATCAGTGAAGCAATCCATGTCAATAAGAATGGCTGAGCACTCTTACAAGGACAAAAATTCCCCATATTGCATTAAAGAGGGCATGGTGGCATCATAAAATCGGACTACAATGCTCCAATCTAGAGTAATGGCTAAAATCCTTATTGGCTAGAAGGAGATTGGATCAGATATCGGTCGCCAACCACACAGAGCAAAACCTCAACCATCTGGTCGATAAACTCCCGCCTGTAGAGAATTCAACAATGCAATGACCTCTATGAGTTCAAATGTCCACTATCAATTTGGAGATCTTGCACACTGATGGATGGATGAGATGTTTTCATGAGAGTGCTAGGGGGGTAACCAAATAAAAATTAATAGCTGTCAGATTGGGATTCAAGTGATCATCGACGGTCATGATTTCACCACAAGGAAATTGGCCCCACCCTAAGTTTTTTGGAGTAACATGGCCTTTTGGACAAAGAAAATTGCCCTTTGCCACCAAAAGAAGTCTTGGCAAAAAGGCCCCGTATATGAAATTTGTGTCCACCGAGCCCACAAGGTTGTCGACCACCACTGATGTGGCCACCCTTTGACCCTCTTATCCCACATTGGCCCTCTATTGTGCCTTTTATCTTGGTGTAGGGTAAAGAGGGGGAGCATATCTTTGCTTTGTTCTCTTATCCCGCATGACCCTACCTTGTGCCTTTGAGGTGCCACATGATAAGAAGGGGGAACCTCCTTTGTGGATGTGAGCCTTATCTTGCATGAGCACCTATTTGTCATCTTTTCCTTGTGGGATAAGAAAAATAATTACCATCGATCAAATAACACATTGTGATAAATAGCCTGATGCAGTAAATAACACACAATGGTAAATAACATGTAATACCGATACAAGATGGTGAGTAACACGATGCGTTATTTGCATGAGATGTTGGTGTTACTGCAAGGAACAAGTTGATAACATATCATGTTATTGACACCCACATAACCTTTGTGTTATGTGCTCTTTAAAAAATAAAGAAGCAACTAACTTTGTTAAGTGCGATAACACAACATGTTAGATGCACTGACTAACATGATGTGTTATATGACACTGATCTCTCTAAACTGATATATGGAAGGCAGTTTGGCACAAAAAAATTTCAATATTTATATAATAAAGTTTGGGGGTTAATATTTATGTATAGTTCTTCATTGTTGGAAATTTTGTTGTGAACGGCTTGTGGACTTTTCTATGATTTTAATGTGTTGTTATGAATCTTTAGTTTGGTTTGACATGTGTGGAATGAATGTTGTCATTCTTATTTATGTATGACAATTGATTGTTACCCAGATTGAGTTCTCAGTTGTTTCAGTTTGAATGTTGTCTTAGCGTGTATGTGTTGTCGAGAGCCATATTATTGTTTTGTAAGGAGCATTTTTTCATGCTTTCAATTCCAAATTGTTATCATTAATTTCCCTTTTCAATCTATGTCATTGTGCCCTCACTGAATTGATTTTGGTGTTGTTACAACATCTTGATGTTTTTGAGTCTTGTCAGAATTCATATGCTTTTGTATTTCTGAATTTCAAAGTCTGAAGACAAAAGTGCTACAGCCCTAGTTGAATGTGCTAGAACACTAAAATCGCTATAATATCTTATGTATGTGCTACTACTATGTGTAAGTGCACTATTTCTCCTTGTATATGCGTTGTTTTGAACAACAAAGGTGATGCTCCTCAGGTCATATGTGTTAAACCATCAGTTAGAAACATTGTTCAGTATGTCAAAAGTGCTCATTAGTCCTTCAGAAGCAATACTCTATAGATCATAGGCACTAAAATACTTATAATATGTGCTAATCTATTTAGTAAAAGTGTTATACTACTATGTCCCTAGTATTTTGATAATTTTGGTCTTTTGAGTTGATTTTCTCTATTCTAATTTTGTACCAGAGGTTCTTATTGATGTTCTTGTGTAGGTCAGAGTTTATTCTTTGATCATATTTGTCTATTTTGTTGTTATTTTGAGCTCCGACAAGAGGTTTGGTGCCTTGCCATTGAGGATGTTTCATTAGCTCCAGCAAGAAGTAGATTGCCTTACTGTAGAGGATGGAATGTATAGCTCTAACAGGATCATTATTGAGGATTTTCTTTGTTCTTGGCTAAGAAATAATGATTTGTGCCTTGCTTTGTTATTTTTTTTTGACTTGACATATGTTGAGGCTCTTGTTTATAAGTTGGTATTTGGTTATTGTGTTGATTGCATATGTTGAGGCTCTTGTTTATAAGCTGGTATTTGGTATTTGGTTATTTGGTACTTGTGATTTATTTTTTTTGTTTATCCTAAAGGTCTTGGAGCATGGTTAGGGAGAGTGGGTTTCCACATGATGGCCAGGGTCACTAGAGAATATGCTATAAAAAGGTTCCCTATAGGATGCTTGTAGTCTAGACCACCAAGAACACGTTGGGGTTTTTCCTTGATTTAAAAAAGTGATAACCATAATAATTAACTATTTGGGTTGGGTAATTAGGACTCACCTAAACAAGATAATGAAATGGACTTGGTGCCCCACCTCATGGCTCTTGAATGGAGACTTGAGATGAGCTTGGGAAGATCATAGAGATGGTAAATCGGTCTCCCTTGATTCTCTCATAGGTTGAGATGGCTCCACATGTCTATAAGGGTTGGTATTATCCCTTCATTGTGAGGATAACATGCAATGACATGTCTATCAGGGTGTGGTGTTATTCTCTTCTTTGTGAGGATAGCATGTGATGACACTCTTTCCCTACATGTGTTTGTTTTCCTTATGCCTTGATTATTGTTACAGCTTTGGGAGTTTCTATGTTTTATAACTATCCTTGTAATGTGTTTGGCTTATGTTTATGTGTTGCTTCTTGTTATGATTCTTGAGTTGTTGAGTTCTTTTTGGTACTTAGGTGTGAGCCTAGGTGTAGAGTGTGTGTGGGACCTTGTGTCACCTCCTAGCATGGGGGGTGGTTCCTTTGGTTCCACATGGTCAAGTGGTTTGATGCCTTCTTCGATTGGGATGTTCTTCATTGGATGCCTTGAGTTTGGATTGTATTTTTATCTTTTCAACATATGGATAATTTTTTTAGTAGATTGATGTATATTATTATTACAATATTGTAATTATAATATTAAAAGATAGATGCAATTATTTATTATAAGCTATGTATTGAAAAAGAAAGAGCTTGTATCTTTATGTATTCAAAATGATGTAATAAGTCATGTGGATGTGATCATTGTTGGAACTATTATGTAACTTGGAATCATGGTTAAATGAAAGATGTTATTGGATTATAATTGGATGCATGGAATTATATGTTCTTATTTGGGCAGTTGATTACTTCTTAGTTGTATTTATCTTTGGTTAAGATTATACATAGGCATCATGATGGATAATTAGTCATTCAAAAAAGGAAATGGATTAAGCATACTGTAGGTGTTAATATTGTTAATGACTTGATGGTAAATTTAAAAGGGACTAGGAATATTTAGTATTGGTTCTTTTAAAATGAAAATAGATTAATGGGTATTGGATAATGATAGGTTCCATTCATGATGGTTAAGTAAAATATCATTCTCTATGTGTTTACGGAAATAATGTTAAGTAGGATTGATTATGTTAAATGGATGTGATGTTGTTATGTTATGTTACTTAAGTAATGGTGTTAAGATACCCTGGGGAAGAGTGCTATATGATGAGTTGTAATCATTTTTGCTTGTGTAATATGTTTATTTGTTCATATTAAATAGATTAAATGAGAATCAATAGATGTATGGATATTTAGACTTGAGAACTGAGTTGTCTGTGTTGCATTAGTAGATGTTTTAATTTCTTTTTTTTTATTATCTCTATCTGTTAGTTAGATGGCGTATTTCTCTACGGTATTTTGGTGGGCATTATATCAGTTAAACAATTTTCATATTAATGTATATTTAAATAATTTAAATAAAATTATCTGTTTGTTCTCCTATTGGCTAATAGGAGTATCATTGGTGCAAAATTTAATTTAATTTTTTCAAAAAAATTAATAAAATTTCCACGCTTTGGACATTTAGTGTATTATTTTTATTGTAGTATTACATTTATTAGATGACAATTGGCAAATTCTATTGGAAATCTATATAAGTAAAAAGATCATTCCTTGTTCACAGAGTCAATTACAGATCTCCAATAGGATGCTACCATTTTATCTACCGAATCTATAAAATGTTTCCCCATTGAATGGGTATTGAATGCATATTGCAAACTTTTGCTTATTTTCAACTTTGTGTATTGTGGACTTAACTTATTTTTTAGATTTTTTGTTCAACAAAACACTGAGATTCCATCAATTCTATCTTGATCTAAATCACACATAGGTGACCCATGTACATACATCAATTCCTCTTTTAACAAGGTAATCAACTATGGTTTACTAGTCTAGAGCTTTGTTTATGTTTGGATTATTCCTTGTAGGTGACATTCTTGATAAATTTTTCTTTTGTCTTTTTTAGTTCTCTTTGAATTTTAGGTGTGTATAAGTTGAAGCAAAGTTTCCTTACTGCCATCTTTTTAATAAGTTAGTCATTGCCAATAAGGTATTAATTTTGCAATGGTATTTTTTTCTTTTTAATAAATTGCATTATTATCGATATGTTCACCTTTGTCTCTGGCATAATCCTTGTATTCCTGATGCATGAAAAGTTACATTTCCTAAAAGGAAAAATTAAATTTTTTTAATTTGAATTCTTAATGGGGACCTACCCACCAAAGTTAGCATAGACCTATAAGCAATTTCAGCCTTACTAGCTAGGCTATCTTGATTCTAGTGAATATTTTTAGACCAAAGTTCTAAACTTTGAATGTATTTTAAGATAAGCATAGTGTGTGAGACCTATTTAGTATATATAATTGATATTATTTCATTCTTAGAGATCAATCTCTACAAATTCACATTTACCATTTCAAAAACTACAGTAATTTTCAATCCAATAAAATACCCAACCCATAAAAATGTCTTAAGAATTTTTAGGGCCATCCTTAACTTTCTAACTATAAATGAAAATAGTATGCCATCACTATAAAGTAAGCATAAAGCAATACTGATTGAAGAATAAGTGTTGCTTAAATTTTTTATTTTTACAGTAATAAGTAACCTAATATTTTAATAGATATTTGAAGTATTTTGTTTTGTTTCTCCTAAATTGATGATGGAATGTCACTTGCAATGGACAACTCAAAGTATGAGTAGTTTTCTTGAAATATTTACCTAAGAAAAAAAAACCTAATCTGATTTGCTCCAACTAGAATTGTTTTCTAAAGACAAGCTGAAGGAAGTTGTAACATAGAAACATACAATAAACAAATATAACATACTTTAATGCAAGCTTCATGCATGTATTTAAAGAGCATGCAAGTGATAAAAAATACTAGAGATTTTATTATACTTGCATGAATTACATGACCAAAAATATGAAAAATTCCATATGACAACTAACATAGCACCCTTACTCCAAAAATAGTGACAAAATATTTCCTCCTTATTCCAACTTTCAACATAACTATCAGGTGATAATGATGCAAACTTAAGAAGATTTATAATATTGACAAACAATTTCTCTAATTTTTGAATTAACTCCAATTGATAGAGGGGTGTCACATTTTCAATGCTTTGCCAAATCTCCTAGCAATTTTTTTAGAAGTCTTCCTCCAAAAATAAAACCTCATTCACAAAAAGATTTTGCCACTTGTTCTTTCTATAACCATTTTGGTATGCATGCATGCATGCAAAATGTGAATGAATAAAAGATACACATGATTTTTTAACTAATTGCCATGCTAACACAAAGCCTCACACCAACACGTAATGATAATATTGCAGTAATTTAATGACTGAATTATTATTTCTTCTGATTTTGAATTCAATTCCATAGATTATTATTAGTAGAATAATTATTATCCTTCCGAAACTAATTATTCTATTTGCATAAATAAAACTACACATTTATTTTAATCACATTGCCTATGGTAACATGTGTTATTTTTATTTATTTTATTTATCAACTAGAATAATCCTTAAACAAGAACCTTGAAAAAACCAAAAAAATATTTAATCGCATATCCCATCACTAACTAAACACTCAATAAATTCTTTAAAAATATTTTCATTACAACCAAAGAGATAAAGGCTTCATATTGCTTGGTTAGTTGTAAATATGGGCACTTTGTTTCAGAAGTACCATTTTGATGGAACCGTCCAACCATATTGTTTCAAATATCAATATAGCTAATGTTTTGATAACATCTTGACTCTTGACTACACCACACGGCCAAAACCATTAACTTTTGTAGTATTTTTTACCAAGTTTTTGGATCTTGAGTTTTTAATATTTTTTGTTTGTTTGTTTGTTCTTTTGATAGATTTATTATCTTTTTCGTATTTTTTTATTAATTTTTTATTTTCTTTTCTTTTAAAATTCTTTTTTATGCTCATGGTCTTAATTTTGGAATACAAATAAATCAATCACCTAGTTTTTTTAAGCTATGTAATTTATGATTTTATTTAGCCCTCTTTTAATATTACACCTAAATTTCTTTGATGATTCTTAGGCTAAAATTTGAACTCTGGTAATTATCACCCCTTCTTAGATTCTACTACTACATACATGTATAAACTTGTAATGCCCTGATGCCCTGACAAGGAACCTCAAAGCACCAAACTAATCTAACTCGAAAAGAGGTGAAATATATATTTTTAAAAATATTCAACGTGTAACTTAATGAAATGTTCTAACTAGAAAACAATTTAAACTCAATTTGCACAAGCGAAAGAGATAACTCTAGACTATCCTCTAAGGTTCCTCAACGATGTTACTTTAACATCTCATAAAACACAAAGAAAACAAAATATAATCATAGATATCATTTTAATCCATTCATTGAGCATTAATAAGACAACTAACATAATTAAATATTCATACGCATTTAACTTGACTAAATTGAGAAACTAATTGCAATCGATAAACTTCTAAGACTAGGTTCATTTCTATACCCAATTCCAAAATTTCCTACACTCCATAAAATAATAAATTATAATCATTTACTTAAATAAAAATTCACAAATACTAACACGAATCTTACAAAATCATATCATATAAATTACATCCTAATTACATCATGATTACATAATCTTTCTAGAAGGTGTGTCCATAATTCAATTACATAAAAGTGATATCAAAGATATCTCATCCTGTACTCCTCCATGATAGTGTTGCATAAACATCTTATACCAGTAGTCATCCTATATCGGTAGATATCAATGACAACACAATGCCAACAATCTCCCCCTTTGACATTGATGTCAACTCATGTAGTATCCGACATACTGCATAGTCTTTCTCCCCCTTTGTATGATCCAATGGATTCTCATACACGTAGTATGTGGTATTTATATAAATAGAACAACAATATAAAAGAAGGAATGAATTTTCACTTAATCTACTAAGTTGACCATATCCAGGAGAAGAAACTGAAGAATGAAGCAACACCAAACCATACAACGGACAAGCCAAATACCTGATGGGAGAAGGAAACTACCACCTGACCATGTGGAACCCAAAGGACCACCCACCATGATAGGAGATAGACTTATGGCCCACATTCAAAAAAACAAGGGGTTAAATAGTACAAGATCGCTACTTAGCTTCATAGGATAATACCTATGAGCACAAATTAGAAAGATGAACAACACCGTTACAAGGACAACTCCCAAGGATTTATGAGAAACAACACAAGGGTAGGACACTAGTTCTCACAAGGGAAGAATGTCATTACATGGACCATCCCAGGGTATGCATGTAGTATTGACAACCTTTCATGAGGACAAGGTGGTCGAATATGCTAGCTCCAAACATACTATGGATGGACAAGCAATACTACTTCAAAATGTCTCCTAGACAGACAAGCAATGCCAACTCCAAACATCACATAGATGGACAAAAATCTTCCCAAACACTTCCACAACCTATATGAGCACTCAGGACATGGGCAAGGAAAAATTAACTATCTTGATTAATGTGCAATACTATCCAAACACTTATGTTTATTAATTAAGGTTATCACTTATTAAATCAACTCTCTTGATGGGTTATCCTAGCAACCACTTAGGATCTTGACCCCCATGGAGAGCCTCTCTCCCTTATGAAACTATGCCTAGCTAAATCCAAAACAAAGAATAAGATGGAAGCATGAATCATCAACAAATGAACAACATAATATGCTTTTGTTAAGTCTCACAATAGAGATTTGAAACATCATAATATCCATAGAGCATCAAATACAATATCCTCCATCAAAGAGAACAATAGGCCTCAATCCCAAAAGGAAAGCAATGAGATAACACCAATAGACTAATAAGTCCCCGAAGACATCCATAAATCAAGCCCATACAAAAATTCTTAACATGAGATTATTGACAATTGGGACCCAAGATCAAAACTCAATCTCTAGAGCTGCGAGAAGACACCTGAACCAAAACCCACTGAAGGGTGCAAAAACCCTAACACCTGTTGGTTCAGATTACTATTAACATTATTGACTTAGGGAATACATTTAAATAAAAACATAAGGAAACAATATGAGAATTAATGATTATTATTTAAATATATACAAGGTTTTCGATTAAAGGAACATAAGTATATATCATAGGCCCAATCAAGTCCTCAAACAACATTGCAATTTGACCACATAACATCAATATACCAATGAAAGGGCACATGGGATCACATTGAAGAACAAAAATTAGATCCATCTCTATTAAAACCACCTTGATTGAAAAGTAAAATAAACTTCAAATAAAACTATCTAAATTTTAGACACATTAATATTAAAGAAAAAATATTAATTATTAAATAATAACACACAAATGAATATTTTAAATTTAATATTGTTGGATTAATTAATTATTTCACTTTACCAAATGTTGATATATATTTAATTAAACTTTATCTCATTAAATTCTATTCAAAACATAATAAGGAGCTTACCACATAAATAAATAAATAAATGATTAATTAATAACAAACATAATAAAACAATAAAGAAATAGATTATTCAAAACCTATTTCACCTGTGTTATATTCAGGAAATACTTTTCAGGTAATTTTACATGGGTAAAACAATAATTAATAATTTAATATCAAGTTACAACCTTCAAAACCATAATAAATTATTTACTTAGGGATAATTACATTTCTAGAAATTAACCTGGATATTGAACATAATAGCTATTAACTGACCAAAATATTTTTGAACATCTATGTAAGTGAATTTACCAAATGTCTATATATCAATATATTTGAGAACTCACTTATCCAAAAATTATAATACTTAATTATAAACATATGAAAACCTAAAAATTTAAATCTCAAACCGATAACTATTAATTATATTAATTCGTTATGCAACCCAAAACTATACAGAATAAAAAGTATTCATGATATACTAAAAATCGATTTTCACTATCCAAACATTCACAAAATAACCAAATGTTTTTTTGTAGATACATTGTAACATAATAATAAATGCATAGGAAAACTAAAAAGAAAGAAACACTGACACTACAACAAAACCTTAAGATTCAAAAACATTTAATCCAACATTACAAATGGAGAATACATTCACAAGATAACCCTAAACTTAATACCAACAATTAAAAATTTGCAATATAAGCAAAAATATAAATCTATATACATATACAATCCAAAAATTTAATATCATAATTAAACATTACAAATTCAAGCCACATGAAACCCTATAAGTTTAATATCATATCCAAACATTAAAATTCCATAGTAAAATTAAGCCCAAAACCCAAAGTGATTGGTCGAAGAGGAGATTCGATTGCTAAATCCAAATTGCTTGGCAACATGAAGGACTATGGCCGGGCTGGATGAAGGCAAAGGATGGCATGGGTAGTACTCCCCAAATTGTGTGAGAGATAACTCCCCACGACATGGGTAGAGGCTTCCCGAAATAGGTGAAAGAGGGACCTCCCCACATACGTGGGTGAGAGACCTCCCCACGTCTTCAAACCCCCCACCCCACCCCACCCCACCCCACCCCACCCACAAGCACAAAGATAAGTAAGATAAATAATTTTTTTTTGAATAAAAGCATGGCCACCAACACTAAAAAAATAGAGCTAGACAAAAACTAAAGATTTATATACCTATATATACAAACTACAAAATAAGGAGTGGGGAATAAAAGTCATCTTATTCAATCAATGAGGTTGAAATCATAATCTGATAAGAAAATTCGATATGAATAACGCTAAGGTTTGAATGAGAGAATTATTTGTTAGATGCAATGATAGTCCCAAAGACACTGAGAGGGGTTGGTGAATTAGTGTCTAACCAATTAATGGAATAAATGAACATATTTGTAACTTTGTAACCCAAAACAATGTACCGATAAGCAATAAATATTGCAGTAAATAGAAATAATAGAGACAACATAAATGCACACCATAACACAAGATATTTTAATGAGGAAACCCGGTGTGGGAAAAACCTCGGTGAGATTTGTGACCTACAATGTTTTCTCACTGGCCAATGAATAAATACTACTTACAATAGGGGCCTGCATATGTAGGAAGGCCAATAGCCTAGAGCTCACTGCTCAAAAGAGTCTCACTGACTGCAACAAGGATAATTAAATCCAAGATAATGTGATGCTCAAAATAGAATCTCTAATGCTTGGTTCAGTACCAGTTAAGGCTCAGATAGATACCTTATCCAAAAACCTTCACTGTCACTAAATCACCTTACAAATAATCTCCTTGCAATATTTTCTATCTCTCATACATACCATTCCATCTATATATTCATTACAAAAATGACTTATGAGATCTCATACTTATATGAGTCTTTACAATATATCAAGTCGGCTTACAAAAGATAATTACATTACAATACAATAATTTTTTTTTTATCCCATGTCGGCATGAGTGTCTGTATGCTTTATTGTCAGTGTAATTTGGATGCCGGTGAAGGTGCATGTCAGTGCCGGTAGATGGTGTCAGTGTTGATCCTATTGTTGGTGTATGTGGAAAGACTAAATACCAGTTGGTTTCCATCAATGAAAACATCAACTATTCTCATATGAGTGTAGAATGCCAACAATCTCCCCCTTTGGCATTGATGGAAACACTCATGAGAAAAATCAAAAACTGTTATCCCAAAACTAAAATCCAAAAAGAAGTGTGCTCCCCCTAAGCAGGTGATCTCCTCTGTGCATATATTTTTCTCCTTACTACTCTCCCTTTGACATCAATGACAAAGGATGTCAAAAAGAATCAAAGAATACAAACTTTCTAGCTCAAAGTTTGTAACCGGTTGGTTGCAATCTGAAAAAATGTCCACCAAAACTAGGTTCAAACTCTGCATAAACCTATTACTGTCAGATAGAGTTGTCTCGGTCTACTGGATCATACCGGTGAGATAGTGCATCTCCTGCTCTGGTGATCCCTCGCTAGGAATTTTTGCCTTGGTTAGTTCAACTTGCTGAGTAATAAGTGTGTCCAATTTTGGACCAAGTTTACTCTTCATCTCCTAGGCCTTCAACCTTATTCTTGCCTTTTCTTTCTCCAAGGTTTCCAATTTTTCTTCAAACACTGCCATTTCTTGTTCAGAAACTGATATAAGTTTAGATGAAACTATCATATTGTCCGCTATGTAATCAATCTCCTATTGTGTCTTTTTGATCTCCTCATCAATGTCCTCTATCAAACAGTGAGACTTGCAAGCTTCTCTGTACAACTCCTTATACTCCAAAATTCTTGAATTGAGTACCGGTAATAATGTATCCAGGTCTTCAATACAATTCTTTATAGTGTTCTCAAAGAATGCATTTTTCTCTTTATCAACTCTCTCCTTAATGGTATCCTCATTCACCTTCTCAAGAGTTAGAACATCGTTAGCAATGAATTTGGACAATGCGTCCAACTTACCTAATGAATTATCAATGTGATCATTTTCAGAATAGGTAGAGTGTCATCAATACCCTTAAATGCTAAGGCATTGCAATCTATTATCCTTTTGATAAAATCTAGAAGAACAGCTGTTACGTTTGTTGGTCTAAATTCACTTGTAGATGTGCTATCTTCTCCAACAATTGTCTTCTCAACAGAGACTTCTCCAACTACCTTGATTATTTCCTCCATATTACCAACAATTTTTTCTTCTTTATTCACATTCTCTGCCGGTGGCTCTGTCTCAACATGAATCTCTGCCTCAAATGGTTTCTCAATCTCGGTATGAACTTTTGCCTCAGAAGGTTTCTTGGTGTTTGTTGCTTTGTCTTGTGTCGGCGTCTTATTATTCAGAGAGTCAATAGAATTTTCCGGTGACTCAAAGATCTTGACATTCTCACCAACATTTGCCTTATTCTCCATAGCCTCCTTATCTACAACAATGTTAATTTCTTGTTTGTCAACGTTCATGGAAAAAAGAATCTCAGGATCATGGTTTGTATCATCAAGTGTTACATCTCTAGTGGCCATATCAAGTGGATTTTTTGTGTGTACCGGTGGGGTATCCTAAGTTGTAGGTGGAAGATTATTAGTAATCTTTATTATAGGAATACCACCAACTTTATCTTTTCCCTTATCCTTGTCTTTTTTATATAACTTGAAGGTTCTATCCACTTTTGGTCAGCTCCTTTCCTCTTTCTTTCTTTCTCAACAAAGAATATATCCCAACTATCTGTTGTCTCATCAACAATTTCCTTGACCCTTCCAACCATTAGGCTCACTTGTCGATGTCCACTGATAAATACTGACCGGTTTGCTTCATATATCAATTCATCAATTTCCTCTTTACTATTGATAGGATGTACTGCCAAAAGTACTTCAACTTTCAGTTTCTTAGCAAGTTCCATCACTGATAGTCTTTTAGCTTCTAATCTCATATATAAATCATTTGGTAAATCATCTATAACTTCAATTAATACTTTCTTATAAATGTCCAAGTGCAAAAAATGCTTTCTTCAATAGTTTCCCTATCAGAATCATTAAAACATTGATACAATTTATTTACATTTACCAAATTTACTTCTTGTGTTATCTCATTTAGTAGATCATCCAATGTAGAGGTGACTATTGTTTGTTTCTTCTTTGGTGTTAGCTTCTTCTTGGGTTCCCTAACTACCTATTGTTTCTTCCTCAATGTCCTAGTTCACTTAGGAGAAGGAGAAGGTACTGGTGGGGTTTTCCTTTTTCTCCTTTCCACTCTCTTAAATTTAGTAGCCTTACCACTATTGGTGTCAGAAGAAGTGACTACTGGTGAAATATGTGCTTCTAGTTTCAATTCTTCAAGCTCACCAGCGAATATACCACTCATATTCATGACATTTTCTTTAATTTAACTAGCCATCTTAGTTTCATCACAAATAAACTTATCTCTTTTCTTCCTTTCCTTCTGCATTGATAATTTACTTGCAATGATTTCAGCACTTCCAAAGATTTCTTCAAATAGTTCTCTCGGTGCATCAAGTAGTGTTCTTGCATAAGTTTCAAGAATAGGTAAATCAACCTTATAACTCATCTCAATGACCCAAATGGTTTTAGGGCTAACTGATTCCATCCATGTCTCATCTCGTTTGATAACAAAACAAATTTGCTTGTCATGTTTGTCGACTATACTCTGTGGTAACCTCTCTCTTGCCTTCATTTTGGTTTGAATTTTTTTGAAGTAATCTGCAATGATCTTGTCATAGTCAGTGCCCATACTGGTGAAAGCTTCTAGAATTTGTTTTCCTACCGAGATGTCATAACCAAAATTCTTGTGACCCATGTCGGGTATCTCTTTTGTGAAATATAGCATTAGACAAACTAGCAGGTTGCCAAAGTGAAAAGTACCTTTCTTATCTCCCTTAATCTTCTTCAAGTTGTCAATCAATTCATCTTTAAGCCATTCACACACATCAATTTTGGTGTTATTGTTTACCATCGCATATGCACTGTGAATGCAAAGGCTAGAAACCTAATTCAGTCTGTTTGCATGTGTTTCTCTATATCCAAGTATCATACTCACATATCTAACATTTAGATCTTTGACATCATTGACTCTAAGTGATCTGTTGTCGGATGTAGCTCCGGTTAAGCTCATCACACCCTTGTTAGGTATTTTCTTGGTTTTTTCAGGCCTACTACTGATGGAGGGTAAACAAATAACTACCTTAATAGCTTCCTTGGTTATCTTACAAACTGAATCTAACCACATGAATTCCCCATGGACTCTGCTCAACACAAGGCGTACTACTTCCTTCAAAAATTCAAGAATGCTCAGAATTTCTACAAAACCTAAGTCTTCAACAATCTTATGTTCAACTTTAATTAGACCTTGCTCATCGGTAATGACATCATTAAACATTCTCTTCAAATCCTCAGTCCCTAGGTCTTCTATGTTGCAATGGATATAGATTCTTGAGTCTTTAGCAAAAGTGACACCCTTGAGAATTTTCAAAAAAGCTCCGATTGAATCATCTTGTTTTGTAATCTTAGGGATAATCTTAAACACGAGTCTAGGGCTTTTGATGTTTTCCACAATAGTAGGGTTTGAAATAAACTCAAGTACAGAAGATGAAGTTGCCATTTTGATAAATACCTCTTAACTTGAAATTCTTTGAATGCCTAAAGATCACTTCGCTACCATCAACCGAGGGTAGAATGCGTGATTTTCAACTTGCTGCAATACCCCCTAAGGATTATTCCTTGGTCAGACGAAGAATCTCCTACTAGTGGAGGATTACTCTATTCTACCAGTGTAGAGACAGTTTCATCAACTCTTTGATCTCCTTCCTTAGTCCATTGTTTTGAAAAATCTTGCTTTATTTCATTCACCTTTTCTTTTCCCTTCACACTAGATCCTTTATTGTTCACCAATACAGTCTTGCTTCTACAAATTTTTGCAATATGTCCAATCTTGTTACATGAATAACAAGTTACATTATTTCTCTAAATAGCCTTGCCATATCCTTGACCAAATTGTGTTCTGCATTGATTAGATAAATGCCCAAATCTACCACAAAAATAACATTTCACATTCATTTTGCAATTTTCTAAATTATGACCAACTTTGTTGCATTTGGAACATTGACTGGTGGGTAAGTTATTCTGATTATTTCTAAATCTGCACTCTGATTATTTCTAAATATGCACTAATTTTCTCTATGACCAAACTTGTTACAATTAAAATATTTTTCATTAAACTTATAAGCATTAGGTTGTCTTACAGATTTGTTCTGATCTTGATTGTTTGTAGTCCTGGAACTTTCTCCAACTTCAAATCCAAGTCCAACTGTATCTCCATAAGGTTTTTTTCTTTTCATCATGTCATCAAGCCTTTTTGAACTTTTCTTGAATTTGTCTTTGTACTCATTTGCAATGATCAACTGATTTTCTAGAATTCCAACTTGTCTCATAAGCTCCTCTTTATAATGTTGCATGTGAATCATATATGTCTTTAGCATATCAATTTCATGACCAAGTCTCAGATTTTCATTTGCTCCATCATTAAGTCTGCTAGTCAAGTCTTCTTCATTCTTCTTCCTATCTTCAATATCCTTACATAGTCTCACTGTCAGATCTTGCATTCCATTCCTCATGTTATTTTTCTCTTGTCTTAGCTTGTCTACAATATCTCTAAGAGTTTCCTTTTCATCATCATGATTCTGCATTTTCTCATGAAGTTCTTTCCTCTTATTTTGTGCTATAACTAGGTTCTCCTGAAGTCCTTTAATGAATTCTTGTGTAGTCCTTAGATCATCTTCAAGTTTGAAATTCTTCAATTTTTTTGCATCAAAATCTTCAAGAGCTCCTTCCAACTTTTTTCTCAAACTCTCCATCAATACCAGTTTCAAAATATTCCTCAAGCTATTAGGCTTTTGCAAATAGAGGACTAGGATCTGATACCAATTATTAGTTGCAATGATAGTCCCAAAGACACTGAGAGGGGGGGGGGGTGAATCAGTGTCTAACTGGTCAATGGAATAATTGAACTTATTTGTAACTTTGTAACCCAAAACAATGTACCGATAGGCAAGAAATAATTCAATAAATAGAAATAACAGAGACAACATAAATGCACACCATAACACAAGATATTTTAACGAGGAAACCCAGTGTGGGAAAAACCTCAATGGGATTGTAACCCACAATATTTACTCACTGTCCAATGAATAAATACTACTTACAATAGGGGCCTGCACATGCAGGAAGGCCAATAGCCTAGAGCTCACTGCTCAGAAGAGTCTCATTGACTACAACAAGGATAATTAAATCCAAGATAATGTACTGCTCAAAATAGAATCTCCAATGCTTGGTTTAGTACTGGTTAAGGCTCAGATAGATACCTTATCCAAAAACCTTTGCTATCACTAAATCACCTTACAGTATTTGCTATCTCTCATACATACCATTCCATCTATATATTCATTACAAAAATGACTTATGAGATCTCATACTTATATGAGTCTTTACAATATATCAAGTCAACTTACAAAAAATAATTAAATTACAATACAATAAACAAAATTTTATCCTATGTCACCCCGAGTGTCAGTATGCTTTATTGTCGGTGTAATCTGGATGCTGGTGAAGGTGCCTATCAGTTTCGGTAGATGGTGCCAGTGTTGATCCTATTGCTGGTGTATGTGTAAAGACCAAATACTAGTTGGTTGCCATCAATGACAACATCAACTATTCTCATATGAGTGTAGAATGCCAACATTATTTAAAAATTATCAACAAATACATACACAAATCCAAACATTGAAGGCATAATCTTTTATTCTAGGTTTCTGGCCACCACAGGAAAATTCAACATCAAACAATCACGTACAGTGAAAAAATGATAGAAGCCAACTTGGAAAACATTAAAATCAAAGAGTGAAGACATGCTCCACATCTCCAATCTAGATCAACAATCCTCTCCCAAAACCTTTCTCCAATCTCCTCTAACATTCTCCCCATTTTTTTTTTAGAACTCCTAACTCCCTTCTCAAGAAGCTTTCAGGAGATTAAAACCTCCACAACCATTCCAAACGTGAATGGTAAATTAATTATTAAACTAACTTGTTATAATTAAAGTTTAGGCCCTTTTTATTATTTATTTTATATTGATTTAATAATTTAGATTAATTTAATTATAACTTGGTTAAATTATTAATAATAAAGATAAAGTTTATTAATAATTATTTTCATTTATATATTATATTATTACTAATTTAAATATAATTCATCAAATTAATGTTTACAAATAATAAATGCAAAATACATGAAGACTAATTTCTCACACAAACACACAATTAATTTTACCTTAATGCTAAACCAATCAAGTTGACCAAAGACTCGAAAGATTTCTCTAATTTTGAGCGAAGGTTTAGTGTTGGGATAATTAGGCCAGTATGCTATCTTCGACAACCTCCATTGGGAATATGTAGGCATGCTCAGACCTATGGAACTGGGTGGAGTCATTTCTTTGTACCTACATCCTTGCATCACATATGTACGCATATACAAATGTAACATGTATGTATTACATATACACGCACATCGGTGAAGGGAAGTCGTGACATCATATGTCTCTCTAAAGGGAGTGATAAGGCATCATCCCCTCGAACAACAATCAAGATCATACATGAAAGATGAATCAAATATTAATACATCTCATAGTCTAGATAGATTTGTTAGTACATGGGTTAGGATCCATAAATGATATATATCACCTAATCATTACTTATTCATAAGGAACATAATCAGACTCTATTGTAACATAAACATCAATCTAACATCATAGAAAAGTCATAAATGTATTACATCTCCAATCGCAAAGGATAGATTGGGGAGGGGAATACATCCTCCCCCCTTAAAATTTGACTTACTCCTAGAAGTCGCAAGGCTAGGATAAGATAAAAACACAATCAAGGTCATACATGAGACATCAATCAAATATAAGTAATACATCTCATAGTCTAGCTAGATTCGTTAGTACATGGGTTAGGATCCATAAACGATATATAACAATTAATAATTACTTATTCATAAGGAACATAATCAGACTCTATTGTAACATAAACATCAATCTAACATTATATAAAAGTCATAAATATCATACACCTCCAATCACAAAGGACGGATCGGGGAGGGGCATTACATCCTCACCCCTTAAAATTTGACTTACTCTTGGAAGTCGTAAGCCTAGGATAAAACATAAACACATTAGTTCTTGAAGTTTCATTTGAATATAACCAAATTATATCTTTTTTCCAAGTAAATTATTTTGGCAACCTGGAGGAATTGATTATGTGTTGTAATGATCTCAACACTAGCTGTTTTGGTTGTTTACTAGTTTTTGGTAGGTTCTGGTAGAGTGGTTGGATTATGATATTGATATAGTATGCTTTGGTATGCTTCAGTTTGTGGTATTGGTTTGGATCTATCATTCATGCTATTCAGTTGTGTATCCCAATCAATTGGTTCAGGATTTGATGACTCAAAAGATATCATTTTCTCTAGCAAGCCTTTTGGTTACCGAAAAGGGTTTTACCGACAAAGATTCATTGAAGATCTTTTGATGCACTTGATAAGTAGTGCTGGTACGGCTTCTAGATGGCTTGTGGGATGTTGTTGGTTATCTTGTTTGTGTTCCTGCTGATCAGTGGTGTTAGATTTAGTTTATGGTGACCTGTTTTGCGTTCGGTCTTATTCTACTAGTTTATGGACCGATTTATGTAATGTGTTGGTGAATGATCTCGATGCGTTACCAGTTGGATTTATCGATTGGATTATGTTGTTTTGAGCCCAGGACAACTTTGTTTATTATTGGTTTGTGGTTTTATATGATGGCTGACCTAATTGTTTAGGTCCCAGGTTGGTATATATGATGTAAGATCTCTTTGTAGATCAGGTATAAACAGGGTCATGGGATTATCTATGTGTGAATAATGCTATAATAATATGAAAAGGTTTTTGTTAGTCATAGGTGATTGAATTGGGTTTGTAAAAGAGGTTTAAGACCTCCGGTATTGAGCTTAACTGGAATTGTACTCAGGAATAGGAGACGCTATTCTTGCTGTTCATTCTTCTTTTCAGATTGTATTTTGGATTTCTTTTGTATTTAGTGAGGCTCCTTTTGTGATGAGTAGTACACTCTAGGATATTGGCCTTCTTGCATGTGCAGGACCCTCTTTTTGTAACACATACTACAAAAGTATTATTTGACTGTGAGTAGCCTTCCCACCATGGTTTTTCCTTTAACCAGGATTTCCATGTACAAATATTTGTGTTATCTTTTGTAGATTATTGGTAAATGTTATGTGGTTTATATTTATGCTTAACTGCTACATCCGCTATTCCAGTATTTGGTTTATGTATTTTAGAAATAAGGTTTTAATACTTAAAGTTATATAATGTGTTGACAAATGATTCACCCTCCCCCCTCTTAGTTGTCCACCAGTTATCTAAGTTGTCTAACAATTGGTATTAGAGCTTGGTCCTCTCTGCATATGATTAACCACTTGAGGAAGATCCTATGGAATTTAATAGTTCAAGTTCATCAAGTTCATCTGCAGCTATTTTTCAAAGAGAAATTCGTAGGCTTGATAGAATAAATTACAAGGTATGGAAGATTCAGATGGAGACTCATGAGATATCTTGGCAAGGAGATCTAGGAGATCATTAAGAAAGGATATACTCCTCATAATCTGACATCTGGCAATCCTCCTCTAAAAAGTTTAGATAAAGACATTGAGGATGATTTGAGATCTAGAGAAGCCCTTTTGTGTGCACTCTCAGATCAGCAAATAATGGGACTAACTAAGAAATCAACTGCAAAGGCTATATGGGATAAATTGTAGACTCTGAATGAAGGTGAACCTACTATTAAAATTGATAAACTTGATGGTTATTGGGTGAGATATGAGAACCCAAAGATGGAAGAAGATGAAAGGATTACTATTTTTATGGAAATAGTCAATGAAATTGTCATGGGAATTCAGTGTTGTGGTGAATCTCTGAGTGAAGATTAAATAGTTTCTAAAGTATTAAGAGCTTTGCCACCAGCTTATAAGATGAAGGCTACTGCAATTAATGAGTTAAGAACAATTTCAAACACCTCTATTAATAGAGATACCTTGGTTGGAAAGTTCTCTTCTTTTGAGCTTGAGGAATTTGGACCTTTTGGAGCTGCAAAATCTGAATCTTCTTTTCATGCCTCTACATCATCTACCACCAAGAGTTATTATAAAATTTATATGTGAAGGAACTAGAGGATATGAAGAAAGAAGATGAAGATTTTGAGAAACTTGAAGCCTTATTTTCTATAAGAGTACCTAAAGGTCCGATAGGAAGTAAGTATGAAGGAAAATCACCTTTTAAATGGTTTGCATGTACTAAGATAGGTCATTTTACATGTAGATGTCCTGAAAGGAATTCAATATTTGAAGAAAGATCTAGAAGATCTTTTAAGCCTAACCTTGATTATCAGAACAAGCGTAAGTACATGAGAAACAAAGACAAATCATGCTACTATGCGGATGAGGATGGTGTGACTGATTCTGATGATGAACTGACACAAGATTCAGCTAGTGGATTCAGCAATGGATATTCTCAGCTATCAAGGAAGATGATTTGGTACCTGAAGAAAAGGCCCTTGCTGCCAAAGTTGAAGACAAGGATGAATGGGTGATAGACAGTGGATGTTCACAATATATGATTCGAGATAAAAGGAAGTTTCTATCTTTACAATAATTTAATGGTGGTCTAGTTAGATTTGGAGATGACAAAGCATGCATGATTAAGGGAAGAGGAACTATATCATTGGATGTTAAGAATAACAGTGATAATGTCTATTATGTTCAAGGTTTAAGGCATAATATTTTGAGTGTAGGAAAATCGGTGGATAAGGGATTTCAATTATAGTTCAAGGATGGAAAATGCAAGATTATCAACATATTTGGATTGGAGATCCCAACTGGTACTCAGACTAAAGGTAACATCTTTCATTTGAACTCTGGTGAAAAGACATGTTTGATTGCACAAATTAATGAAAGTTGGCTATGAAATAAGATGTTGTGTCATGTGAATTTTGATTGCATTGTAAATACTAGTTCAACTAAGGAGGTTAGAGATATACCTAAGATTGGGAAGCCCTATAATCTAGTATGTAAGGAATGTCAAATGGGAAAGCAAGTCATAACTTATTTTAAGAGTATACAAGACAAATATAATGATGTTCTTGATCTTATTCATATTGATTTATGTGGTCCTGCTAGAATAAAAAAATTTCAGGGTGATAGATATTTTATGTTAATCATTGATGACTATTCTAGATATAGACATGATTGAAGATTAAATGCTTAAAATCAGATCAAGGTGGAGAATTCACATCCAGTGAATTTAATAGTTATTGTAAGAAGGATGGGATAAGGAGACAGTTGTCTGCACCTCAGACACCTCAATAAAATGGAGTTGTGGAAAGGAAGAACAAAACTATCTTGGATACAGCTAGAACCATGATGATGGAAGCTAATCTGCCTCATATCTATTGGAGAAAAGTTGTGAGCATGATGATATACACATTCAACAGAGTTCATATCAAATGAGATGCTGGTAAGACACCTTATGAGTTATGGTTTGGTCATACACCTACAGATAAGTATTTCAGAATCTTTGGTAGTAAATTATATATTAAAAGAGATGATTCCATTGGAAAGTTTGATCCTAGATGTGATGAAGGAATATTTCTTGGTTATTCTAATGAAATAAAAGCATATAGTTGTTATAACAAAAGATTGTAGAGAATTGTGGAGAGCACTAATGTCAAGGTGGATGAGAAGTATAGAGGTCAAATCAGAACTTATGAGAGAGAACCAATAGCGGAAATGATCATAATTGAACCAGTAGCACCTATACTGGAAGAGAATGTTGAACTAGTTACCCTGACAGTATCAAAAAATTCAATAGTAACATAAGATTAGAGCAGGGAAATAGAAAATTAGAAGACTCCTAGGTATGTAAGGCTGAATCATTCAGAAGATCAGATTATTGGAGACAAGAATAAAGGAGTAATGACAAGAAGAACTTTGGAAGCTGATGAGATATTTTAAATTTCTCAAGTTGAGCCAGCATCAATAATTGAAGCATATAAAGATGAATATTGGATGAAAGCTATGGAAGATGAATTAGATCAGATAGAATAGAATAAGACATGGACTATAGTTCCTTGGCCTAAAAATAAGAATGTTATTGGAACTAAATGGAATTTTAGGAATAAATTGAATGAAGATGGACAAGTTGTGAGGAATAAAGCTAGATTGGTTTGTAAAGGATATTATCAGAAGGAAGGAATTGATTATGATGAAACCTTTGCTCTGATAGTTAGGATTGATGCTGTGAGATTATTTTTTGCTTATGCTACACATAATAACTAAAAGATTTATCAGATGGATGTTAAGTGTGCATTTCTGAATGGAGATATTGAAGAGGAATTTTATGTTGAACAACCTAATGGATTTTCACTTTCAAATGACAAAAACATGGTTTGTAGGTTAAGGAAATCTTTATATCGATTGAAACAAGCTCCTAGAGCTTGGTATGCAAGATTGGATAAACATCTTTTGAAGCTTGGTTTCACTAAAGGTTTGTAGATTACTTAGACTAATAAAGGTATTTTCATCTATCAAACTAAGTATGCTTGAGAGTTGTTGAAGAAATTTGGTATGGAAAATTTAAATTGGTTGGTGCTCCAATGGTTACAAGTGAGAAATTCACAAATAAAGATGCATCAGCACCGGTAAATCCTATAAGGTACAAGTCTATGATTGGAGTTTTGTTATATTTGACTCAGACTAGACTGGATATAATGAATGCAATTTGTATTATATCAAGATATCAGATTGATCCTAGAGAGAATCATGAGAGTGTGGTGAAAAGGATTTTTCAGGTATTTATAGGGAACAAGTGAATATGGTTTGTGGTATCCTAAAGATGATGGTTTTATACTATGTGCATATACAGATGCAGATTGGGTTGGAGATGTTGATGACCAAAAGAGCACATTTGGTGGAACTTTCTTTCTTGGAAAGAAACTTGTTTCATTGATCAACAAGAAGTAGTCATGTACTTCTTTATCTACTGTTGAAGCTGAGTATGTTGCTGCTGCTACTAACTATACAAAAGTCATATGGATGAAGTAAATGTTGAAGGATATAAGGGTGTACTATAATGAACTAGTAGTTATTCACTATGATAAATTTGTTGCTATTGACATATCAAAGAATCTAGTACTTCATTCTAAGACAAAGAACATATCTATCAAATACAAATTTTTGAAGGAGAAGGCGGAAGCAAATGAAGTTAGACTAGTTTATGTGAGCGCTAAAGAGAAGATTGTAGACATTTTCAGTAAACCTTTTCCTAAGGAACCATTTGAGTACTTCAGAGACATATTGGGGGTTTCTACCCCTCCGGTAGAGACTTGAATGATGTTGTTTGGCATCAGTTTGGTATGCATTTAGAGAGAAATTATTCATTTCAAATTGATGTGGTGGTGCTACTACTCAGGGGGAGTAATCAGCTATGTGGTTCAAAGGATTTATGATTTATCTTTGATATTTATGTCATATTTCTGGCATTGATGTCAAAGGGGGGTAGATATTCATGTGAAAAACTAATCTTAACTATAACATCAGTCAAAGGGGAGAAATGTGAGCTTAACAGAGATATCATTCACAATGTGAGTTTGGTCTATTTGTTCAGAGATTCATTGTCATATCATTTTTTCGGAGTTTGTTGACTATCTTCCATTATGGGAGACTTATTTGGCATTTCTTGGGACTTGGATGTTTTTCACATCTAGTGTTGTGATCAATGCCAAAGGGGGAGATTGTTGGGAACTTAGAGGAATTGATTATGTGTTGCATTGACATTTTGTCATTAATGTCAACACTAGTTTTTTTTGTTGTTTACCTATTTCTAGTAGGTTTTGGTAGAGTAGTTGGATTGTGATATTGATTCGGTATGCTCCACTATGCTTCATTTTGTGGAATTGGTTTGGATCTGTCATTCATTCTATTTAGCTGCATATCATGATCAGTTGGTTCAGGATTTGATGAGTTAGAAGCTATCATTTTCTCTAGTAAGCCTTTTGGTTACTGGTAAGGGTTTTACTGGTAGCGCTTTGTTGAAGATATTTTGATGCACTTGATAAGTGGTGTTGGTGTGGCTTATAGATAGCTCGCAGGATGATGTTGGTTATCTTGTTCATGTTCATGTTGAGGAGTGGTGTTGGACTTGGTTTATGGCAACCTATTTTGGGTCCGGTCTTATTCTACTAGGTTATGGACCAATTTATGTAACGTGTTGGTGGATTATCCTAACGAGTTACCAGTTGGATTTATCAATTGGATTATATTGTTTTGATCCCAGGATGAATTAGTTTATCATTTGTTTGTGGGTTTATGTAATGAATTTTATGTATTATCTTTTTGGTGGCTAACCTAATTGTTGAGGTCTCAGATTGGCATATATATGATGTAAGATATCTTTGTAGACCAGGTATAAAAAGGGTTATGGGATTATCTGTGTGCGAATAATGCTATAATCATATGCAAAAGTTTTGGTTGATCATAGGTAATAGAATTGGGTTTGTAAAAGAGGTTTAAAACCTTTGATACTAAGCTTAACCAGAATTATACTCAGGCATAGGAGATGTTATTCTTACAGTTCATTCTTCTTTCCAGATTGTAGTCTAGATTTCTTTTGTAGTCAGTGAGGCTCCTTTTGTGATGAGCAGTGCACTCTAGGATGATAGCCTTCATGCATGTGCATGCCCCTCTTTTTTTTATCACATACTTACTACAAAAGTATTATCTGATTATGGGTAGGTTTCCCACCATGGCTTTTCCCTTTACCAGGTTTTCCACGTACAAATCTTGGTGTTATCTTTTTTGGATGATTGGTAAATGTTATGTGGTTTATATTTGTGCTTAACTGGTACATCTTCTATTCCTCTATTTGGTTTATGTATTCTAGAAATAAGGTTTTAATGCTTAAAGATCTATAATTTGTTGACAACAGATTCACCCCACCCCTCCCAGTTGTTCACCGATTATCTAAGTTGTCTAACAAATACAAGAAATCAACAAATCTTCTCATTAAAGGATTCATTAACCAATAAAATTATCTTAGTCCTAACATTTCCTATCTCAAAGTAAGATGATAACAACAAATTTTTCCTTTACTTCCTTTAATTATGCACATTGATTTACTATTAAGAGTTTAAAAGAAGATATTTTACTTTACATTGACTACAACAAGCATACTATTTCACAACACTCTAGCAAGGCATAATCTCTTAATCTGTAGTGTCCCTACTTGACACACTTTCATTTTGATGCATTGTTAGACATTCTTGGATTATTGAGATACTTCTATGATACTCTTGGTAGATTCTTATGGTTTTGGTCATGTGACTAATGATACATTATATACTTTGGTCTATGTTGGGAATTATGGATTATTTTGATGTTATCATGTTATGTGTTAACCATGATTTATGAATATATTGGATATGGTGTTTTCAATGGTGTGTCTTCATTATGATTTATTTTTATGTGTGGAAGGGACGATGTCATGGTACTCATTGCAAGTGGGGAGTGATATTGTGATTTTCTTATCACTAGCGTGTATACTCTGTGATTGTATATATATTTATATGGTGTATAGACATTTGGTTTTATGCAGGTTTGCAAGTACTAGGAATTGACTTCACCTGACTTCATAGGTTGGAGCACATCTTTATCCTAATGGCAAGTTGACAATGAAGAAAGATATAATGTCCTATCACATATTAGGTCTAGTCGATATCTTGTTAGTTCTAGTATTTTTGGTTAACTTGTTATGTGATGTTTATTTAATTATTAATTGAGTTAATTTTACTATGGTAATTAATTAATTAATAATTTTATAATTTTAATGTGTAATTAATGAATAATATTTATTGTGATTTTAATATTATTTAATAAATTATTTTATTGAGTTTATTTGATTGGAGTCTTTTTGGTATTTAATTGTTATTTAATTTATTTTATCTAGAGCTTCCATATTTGTTTGTTAATTAATTATTAATTCTTTTAGTTTATTTTATTTGGTTTGTTGAATAATTGGGAGCTTTATTTAGTAATTATTACTATTATTTTAATTATTTTCACTTTTTTTTTCAAAGGTGGAAGTTGAGTGAGCTATATGTTTTGCATTGAAGTTGCTTTCTGAATTTCATGCATGAAGGCAGATTATTTTTAGGGATTTTTTCTTTAATTTTTATTTTGGTTTCGAAGTTTATCAAAAAAGAGAGAGTTGTTTCATTATTGGGGGGTGGAATTTGTTTTGGAGAGCTTTGATAATTTTGGAGAATTGTTCTTGGATCTTTGGAATAATTTTTCTGTTCTTTCTCGGTTGATTGTGATTACATCTTCGATTCTTTCTCATATTTAGACCTTTATTCTATATTCTAGGTTCGATATTTTCTAATACCTTTAAATTTGATTTTAATTTATGTCTTTTATTTTCAAGGAGGAAAGATTGTCTACATTGTGTTTGAATTTGTCTTCTAGGTATTTTGGGAGAAATTGGTAATTTATTGTTATAATCAGAATTTTCTCTTTACTATATATCTATGAGAATTTAGGGGTATTGATATGAATTAAACCTTTTTTTTAATATTTGCATGCCGTATAAGAGATCTGTGTTATACTTGAATCCATATCTTCTTTATATATAGATTGATTTTGGGTGTATTGTAGATCTAGCTTTTGGATTTTGCCGTGAATTTTCCTTTGTGCGTACTTTTCATCTCTTGGATTGTTTAAGTCATTTTGGTTGATTATACATGCCTTTTCAAGTCTTTTGTGTTAATATTGAGCTTTGTTTTGTATTTCTGAGTGTTGGGTTGGGGATTTTATATTTCTTTGTGTCATATTTTGCTATGCTTTCATATGCACTATTTTCTTACATGAGTGCTACTTCATTTGGCATATATGCACTAGACTATGTTATAAATGCACTAGATTGTGTTATAAATGAACTAAACTGTGTTTTAAATGTGGTACTTCATGTTATATGCACTATTCTATGTTATATGTGCATTTTTGTATTTTTGATTTTTTTTTTTTTGTTCGCCAGTTTGAGTTAGACTAGAGACTTATTTTTAGACAAGATTATTTGTGATGTTTTAAAGAATCAGTTTATTATATTTTCGATGGATATTTGTGATATTTCTTGATATGGCATAAATTGTATTCAGATGGTATTATGACTATGAAATAGTTTTATTGTGATAATTTTGTTTGTTCTTTTGGAGCCTTTGATTATGCATATCATGAATTTTATGTGATATATTAGTGATTATTGATTATTGAATTATTCCTAGATCGTAGGAGCATATTAGGGGAAGTGGTTTCAGTTGAGCATCGGTGTTACCACCAAGAGGTTATTTGTAAGGATGCTTGGGGGGCTACCTATAGATCTAATTGAAACTTATTTGTAAACAAGTGATAACCCTAACTAATTTACTTGGGTTTGGGAATTATTCACATAATAATATAATAATATGTATTGATACCTCACTCATGACCTAGAGTGATAGTTCAGGCTCAAGATGAGATTGGGAAGGCTTTGATGGAATGAGTGTACTCCCTTGTCTGCATGAGAGGTTGAGATGGTTCCACATGGGTGTCTTTTACCAAAAGGTTCCTTGTAAGGATGCTTGGAGTTCTAGATGATAGTATGTGATGAAACTTTCCCCTAGCTATGTGTCCATGGTCTTAGCCTTGTTTCATGGCAGTCTCTAGCGAGTCTTGATTTATATTTGAGCCTATGCTTTGTGTTGTAATTCTTGGTTTATATTATTCAGTTGTGTTTATGTGGGAGTTAGGTGTTAGTCTAAGCCTAATATGTGTGGGATCTTATATCATTCTCTGGGCACAGAGGGGTGGTTCCTTTTAGTTCCACATGGTCGAGCGGTTGTGTCTTTTCTTCCATTGGGATTCATCTTCATTGGATGTTCATGAGCATGATGGATACTTATACTTTTCTTTAGTGCTTATGCTATGGATTCTTGAAATAGATGTATATTATGAAATTTACTATTTGGAACAGATATTGTTTATTTGTATTGGTTATCATTACATGATGAGATAAGAAATATGTAATGCAATTATGATCTATGTAATATTGGTTTTGAAATAAATTCATGAATAGGTGTTTTAATGGCATTTTAATATGGTTGTATATCTCTTGTTGTATTGTAACTAAGTATTGACATTATGGTACCCTAGGGAAGGATGTTTATATATTTAGATATTATTTCTGCTTGTGCACTTATGATCATGTATTCTTAATTAGTAATTGTAGTTAATGTATTATGGTATCTTTTAAAAAAAAAATATTATCATTATTTTCCTAGATTATGTGTTAGTTTTTCTAACATTTTGTGACGACCATTACATTATCATAATTCCCATAACCAAATTAGTAACCACAAATCATAGTAATTCACACTTATTAATCATGACAATACCTCTTAACATTTGTATATACACATGTAGGAAAACAAATATGCATTTTACACCACATTTCTCCATAGGCATTCCCCTATACTACTGAAGAAGTCACATCATACACTTATTATAAGTGAAAATTTCTTAGAACAAGTTTCCTCAAAATCAAATACACCCAATGTAATATAGAATAGCTGAATACTATACTCCCTACTCTTAATAGAAACAAGGTTCATGGAAAGCAAATATCTCAATCTCCATAGTAAAAGTACCAACTTGAAATGCAACACAACCTTAACTAAAAAGAAAGAGTGGATCAAACTATAAATTTCAAATACTCAAAGAACTCAACAATTTATTCATAGGCATCCCTGCCAAATATTTATATACATAGGCACCCATTGAAGATAGGGAATCAACAACTCATTAACATTTAACTATTCCATATAATATAAGCTTCTTTATTTCAAACACATTTTTATCTTTAACATTTCATATAATCTAGAAAATATGGATGCATTTCCTCTTGGACACATATTTCATTCACTCAGTCAACATTAGTATTATCCATTTGCCCATCATATCTAGTGCACTTCTCTATGGAATCCTCCATTTAATACACTATCAGAGGTTCAAAACAAACATTATAGAAACAACACTTGACATAAAATCAGGGCACAACCACTAACACCTAGAATGACCACCATAGAAAATCAAAAGAGAAGCACAAAATTGGGAAATTTATCAAGTTCAACATTAAATCTCAAATTTTTTTGGCAACCTTGACAATAAATAAGGTGCGACAAATGCCAGAAAATAAATAGTAAGGAGAGCTTAGTGATCAATCCTAGCATAAGGAAATCCAAGTATCAGGCTATCCCAATGACACAAGGTACAAATCAAGAATAACTCTAGACAAAACAGTTGACACATACAAAACCACATAACGAGGTGAGTAATATTAGCCACACCAAGGGAGTAATCGTTGCATGACATCCAAGAACTTGATGTCCTAAATGTGTTAGAGGATGTACACCAGATGCATTAGGCCGTATTTATATATAGACATCTTTCAAGTAAGTTATTTCTATGCAACAATTAAGGTAATTATGATTTTCAATTACTTTCATTCATTTACCATCATTAATGAAATGCAATCCTTTACAAGAAACTTATACAATTTTATTTTATGGAAGAAGACATATGCGAGAAAGAGATAAAATGTCCCATACACTTACAAGGAATACACTCAATACAGGACCACCACTCAATATATTTATTACACAAGATAGACACATTCACCAAATTATGATTGTAATAGATATAAACATCAAATTCATGATTATTCACTTGATGAAATTTTAAAACATACACCATTGTTCAATATGCATAATAAATAACATGCAAGCACTTATAATACCCTTCATGATGTCGTAAGACAAATTTAGTCATTAAATACTCACACATATATCACATCATTCCTTTTAAGAGACAAATCTCATTACTTTAAAGATAAAAAATATTTAATATTGAGATTTCAGTAAAAGATCTCCTATCCTCTATGTTAGTTTTCTAAAAAATAACTAACCAAATAATTTTCTCTTCTAATCAAACATGACATTACATCAAAACTATGCAGATCTTTCATGTAACTAAGGAATTTTGTCTTCTGAATAACATGAAGGAATGATTTCAAATTTCCTATAATTATATATATGTAATGCACCTAACTTACCACATTCAACACAATCAACACATGTACTAGAACATGATCTATTAATCTAATATTTCTTATATTATTCATGCAAAAGATATTCTATCTAGCTTATCTTTTAAAACATAGATCTTAGATGCCATACATAAATTTTGATCTTCAATGCATACTTAGTCTAACCAAACTTCTCTTTTAATTTTGACAAAATAATATCCACAATAAGCATTCAATATTTTTATTCAATATCAAGTACACTTATCAACATTATGGACCCTTTATCTAGATAGAGAGGAGGAGAGAGAGTGCTACCAATCAATCAATATATGCCCACAAGATCATACCTGGTTGATTAAATTTTCTAAACATGTCATATTTATTGTATAATGAAGCTACATGCAAATCTAACTTTTCATGAGGTCTCCTAACACTAAAAATGCAACTAGAAGTCTTTGTCCCTTAGCAAAATGTAAGATCTAAATAAACAATATTTTTCTTACATTCAGGTTCATATATATAAGCACTTAGTTTGTTTCTAATCAATACAAATACATTATTAGTTAACATCCTTATATTACATACCAATATAAGAGAGGAAGGGGAGAGAGAAATACCATCCAACCACTATGTAAAGGAATATAGATACCTTCCATGCCATTTCTTATAATGTATAATAAGGCAAACTTATATGTAGGCACTAGCATGTCATCTTATTCTTCATAGTGTAGCATCCTAAAATTACACCCCTTGTAATTTTTGACTGAATTTGGGTCTTCACCTTAGTGTTTGTGCTCCTCGGCCTGATCGGAGACATGAATATGCTCATATGTCATGCCCAAACTTTGGGGGAAAAATGCAACAACATTTTTTTTTAAAAACAACACAAAAAAACTAGATGTTCTATGATAAAGATGAGATGAATAAGTTTGTCTATGCTAAGGGTTATCTCATGCGTTAAAAGAATGGGTTCCTAAAGTTAATTTAAATAACTCCATAAATATAACGTTTTCAATTTTTAACTTGAATAATTCTACCCCAAGGGGTCATCACAACTTTCTTTATTAGTTAATTAATTTACCCCAAATAATTCTTCAATTTTTAATCAAGAGATATTAATCATCCCAAATAGTATTTAATTGTTTCTGAACTAATTAGAATAATGCTAACACATGTTTTATTGCATTCAAAATAATTAATTGAGCAATAGTAATATGTGTTAAAATTCGTCTATAAAATTAACTAAATCAAATATAACAATAACCTAATCAATAACCTCACCTTATTGTCGAAACGAATTCCCCAATTCATTAAATATCATATAGTTAATATTCAACATTAAGCTGCCTCCTTAACTTAAATTTAATCATTATACTATTTAAAATTTCCATTAGAAAACCCCTTTAATAAATTTACCCAAACAGGAGAATAATATTGCTATATAAATAACTATTTACACATCCAACTAAAATCCCTAAAATGTTATCTATCCTAAAATAATAACTTAGATCAAATGGGGTTTTCCCATATCAAATTTAAAAAGAACTCCCCCCCCCCCTTTTTATTTTATTATTTCATTTCTTTTATCTTTCAACCCTAACTAGGGTTTATTCGAAATCCTTATGACTCCCTTCTTTTACCTCCTTTTTTTGTTTTTCATTTTACCCTAACCCGAAATTGGGTTAGGGTTTCATTTTAACTACACAATTTTTTTTTCTTTGTGTGTGTGTGCAGATTGAATAGGGTGGCGGAGGAGGTCACACCATGGTGAAGGAGGAAGATTCATACTGAATAGAGGGTTTAGTGTTGAGAGGTCAGAGGTGGTGGTGCTAATGGAGCGGCTGAGGGCAGTGGGGTGACTCACAATCATGGCAACCTCAACTATGGGTCATGGCCCGCAGTCATGGCCGCCCATGACTGTGGGTAGTGACCCATAGCCATGGATGTTGTGATTGGGGTTGCGACCACAGTCGTGGTCACCACGACTCTAGTTCATGGCCTTGGCCATGGTTGCGACGCCCATCGAGCAAGCAAACATGGATCTCGCCCATTGGTTATTTTTTTGTAACTTTTTTTTGAGTTTTAACTAATATATTATATTATATGTATATATATATTTATGTATATAGTCATGGGAAGATGTGTGTGTGTGTGTGTGTGTGTGTGTGTGTGTGTGTAAATATAAATGTATATTTAACTATGAAAAAGAAGGCCAAATGTTGAAAGAACCAGGTATATAGAAAATATAAATATTTACTCTGATTCATATAATATTATCTTTTTAAATCAAAATGTTAAATATATGTGAGTTCTGATTTAAATATATATGAAATCTCTTTTGTTAATTTACATCCAACAACATATCTATTTAATATTTTTAAATGCAGCAAATTAGTTAGATGCAAAATAATAGGTATTTAAAATGTATAACATATACCTAAATCTCAACTTAAATTTTCTATTACACTAGCTTAGAGCAGGTATGTCAAAATAACTAGAATGACTTTTTTTATATTTTCTACTTAAATAAGAATACATAGATTGAATAATCCATCTAAAATGTGCATTTCCAGATTTAATAAATGTAGGGTTTGATAAGAAAGCAAACATGAACTTTCTTTCCCAGAATATAAAATTTAACTTAAATAATTTATTTTACAGCTGCAACAGTATTCTTCAATTTTCTTTTTGATTAATAAAGTAGCAAGATGAAAATTTAAAAGGGGATTTAAACTATCACTTAAAAAGCATTTTCCTACATTTCTTTTTAAAACTATAGGCAGCAATATTTCCTTTTCATTTACAACTGCATTTCTAGCACTTATTTTTTTTACAAAATGACAACATTAATAGAATGAAACAACTTAAATATTTATCTAGTTTTTTTTTCCATTTCCAACATGCATATCTTTTAATAACTAATAAAACAAAAAATAGATTTCATTCCAACTTGTTCAAGAAATATACAAATATAAAGAAATAACTCAAATGCCTTTCTTTTCTCTTTATTTCTTTGAATGAACTACTCAAGTAAAAATACATTTGTTTCTTTGTGTTTCCTTTTTATAAAATAGGAAGATTAAAAACTCAAGCCTCTTCATTTATACCAAATGAGGGCTTGTCAAAATACATTTATTTTCTTGAAACTCAATATATTAAATATAGGAACTTGCAAGTAGACTCCACTCCATTCTTTATTCCCAAGCAAACCTACCATAACACATGTAGGTTGTCACCATTGAGGCTCACATCACATCCTAGGCTTACATGAAGCCACCCCCAAGATAGGAGAACCAAGGCTAAACATGATACAAACAATGCAAACACAACACAAGAAAGATTCACAACAATTGGACTCCCAACCCAAGGATAAACAAAGTCACCAAGTGACTATTTCTTTGAGGGGTGAAGGTGGACCAAGTACCTAGAGGAGAATCTGCAATATGGAGAACACAATGCCTTTGCAAGGCTGCCAAAATAGAACCACCACAAGCCATATACTTCTACCAAAATACCCTTATGTCCCCCATGGTGTAAAGACCCAAAATCTCCCCTTATGATCCCCTTTGCATAAGCAACATAAAAATAAATGCAGCAAGGGTCCCATATGTTGGCATTTCAATACGTTTGTTGGTATGAGGATATTGAGAAGGTTGTTGGAAATTGATGATATAGTTAATAAAGGATGATTACTGTCTTAATAATATTATTTTGTCATTGATGTCAAGCAATTGATTTTCTGATTCAGTATGATGTTGCCATATCTTAAAGAGTATGTTTTGATGAGTATAAAGATGTCAGTAAGTGACATAGAAAGAATGTGAAAATGAAGGGGAGTAATAAGTTATTAAATGGGAAACTCTTACCGAGTTAGACAGTGATGAGATTATGTTATTTTGATTGTTTTGATACCTATATATGTGTATTCAAAGATTGAATAAGAAGGAGAAAATATTTCATGCAATAGAATGAGTAAAGGTTTGATACTATTCTATTTTACTGAGCAAGGAGCCACTCGGTAAATTCCAAGCTTATCGATGTCAGTTAAAGAAGAAAGAAGTCACTGAGTGTCATCAGCAAGCAAAGCTACCAAGATAGTAACTGAGATGAATACAGAACGTCTACTGAGTAAAGTTCAGAATTAACCGAGCATCAACCGAGCAGTAACATAATGCATTGGATGAATAATTACATTATTAAATGAAGGATGCCAATGAGCTAGAGATTTATAGAAGATTGGAATGTCATGCAAGAATTTTGTTAAGGATCAACGGTAATGAAAATTCAAGAGTTAGATCTACAACATAGATTGAACGGTCATAACCGAGCACAAGTACCAAGGAAGGAATACAAGTTTCAAGGCAAGATAAAACATTTTTCAATTCAAAGGATTCAATGAACCTAGTCAAGTTTGAAGATCTGATGGGTAAGATTAATCATGGGAAATGTGATTAAGGAGATTAAGCAGTTAGGAATTGCTTATAAATAAGGAAAAGTTGATAAACAATGTATGCGAGCAAATAGAAGAATAGTGATGCTGCTGAAGTGATTACAAAGTATAAAAGATTGAAGATCTGATTGAAGAATAGAGTGAGAAGCCCAACAAGGAGGGAGATAAGTCTTATGATAAGATGATTTTGAGCACATAGAGTCTACCATAACATTTTAGATGTGATGTTGCAGATATATTTATTACTGTTATTTATTTTTGTAAGTGACAGGAAATCTCTTAACCGAGTGGACCTAACAGTCTTATTTGTAAATCCTCTAGCAAGGTAACATTCTTATTGAGTGTTTGAAATCCTTTGACAAGGTCACTTCTAACAAAGTGCAAGATTCTAATAGATCTGTGGGAAATCCCTTGACCGGGTCACATCTAGCAATGTGTTTATGTAATCTTTAATAGGATTAGCTTTTAACCAAGCATACTCTAGAAGAGTTATTTTTTTTTGTGGGTCTGAAATCCCATAGTGGTTTTTCCCTATTTGGGTTTCCACATTAAATCTGGTGTTAAATATGTTTTGACATTTCAAGTTTATCAGTTTATGAGTTTGAATGATTTTCAATCATAGTTGCATATCAAGTAAGTTATACCAAGGTTGAATCCTAGTAAGGTTGTATTATGAGTTTATCTGATTCACCCCCCCTCTCATTAAACTAACAATTGGTATCAGAGCTAGAACTCCGAAAGAAAAGTTTAAAGGAACTTGAGGCAAGATGTGAAGATGTATAAAAGGGATGCACCAGAGTTGAACAAGTCAAGTTTCTCCACATGGCAGAAAAGGATGAAGCTGCACTTATCAGGAATTGGAGAATATGCAACATATTATCTAGAGAATGTTTACACTGCACCTGGCACCTACCCTATGACAATGGAAGAAATAAATGTAAAGCAAGAACATATTCAAGCAATGATTGAAATAACATCAACATTGATTGACTCAGAGTTTAATGATCTAGAAGGTTGTAATGATGCCAAAGCTATGTGGGATAAGTTTACATTTGTGTATGGTGGTGATGAACATGTTCAAAGAGAAAAAGTAGATAGTCTAAGAGGTCAACTTGAATCCATGAGAATGAATGAAGGTGAGAACCTAATCCAATATAGTACAAGGTTAAAGGAAACTATCAATCAAATCAAAGGAGCAGGAGGAACTATTGAAGAAAATGATCTAACAAGTAAGTTGCTGAGAACACTTCAACCTGCTTATGACATTCAAGTCTCTACAATTAATGAATTAAGGTCCGTACCAAACATGCTAGTCTCTTTGGATGCTACTATCGGTAAGCTACATGCTTTTGAGTTAAGTAATTTTGATAACAATGGGTCTTCGGTAAACAAAGTTGAATCTACATTCAGTTCTTTTCATCTTGGTGAATCTAATGATTACAATGATAGAATGTATAAGTATGCTGAAGGAAATCATAGTGGAGCAAGTGAGAGATTTCACAAAAACATGGAAGAAGTACACAAACTATATGAGGAAATCAGAAAGCAAGAAGAGTTTGAAGCATTATTGGCTAGAAGGTTACCGAGAGGAAAAGGTAAGTATAAAGGAGATTTACCTTTAAAATGTTTTAACTATGATAAAATTACAGATATGGCTTCTAACTATCCTGACAAAGGATCTAGTGAAAAGAGAGAATACCGAGATGACAGACAGAGAGACAACCAATATAGAGGGCACCGAGACTTTAGAAGGAGAGATAGAAAGACATGCCTAGTAGCTAATGAGGAATTCAATGATGATAAATCTGATGGGACTGAGAAAGAGGAAGTTGTATATGTAGCTATCAAAGAAGGATTAGATGAAGAAAGGTATGAAGAAAAAACCTTAATATCACACATAAAGAATAACGATTCTTGGATCATAGATAGTGGATGCTCACATCACATGATAGGTGATAAACACAAGTTTGTTAAATTAGAAGATTATAATGGAGGTTATGTAAGATTTGGTAATGATGCACCATGTTCTATGAAAGGTAAAGGTTCTATCACACTTCTTGACAATGCTAGATGTGATGATGTATATTGGGTTGAAGGTCTGAAATACAATTTGTTGAGTGTAGCACAGCTAAACAATACAGGATACCGAATAGAATTTCAGAAAGGAATTGTCAAAGTTCATGACAAACATAGAAAGTTGGCTGCTACTAGGACTCAAACAAGAGGTAATACATTTCAACTTGACTCAACTCAGAATGATTGTCTGTATGCAAAAATAGAAGATACTTGGTTATGGCATAAAATGTTTTGCCATGTAAATTTTGATAACCTAATCAAAATAAGTAAGAAGCACCAAGTAAGAGGTCTACCGAGCTTGGAAAAACCTATGAATGCAATATGTCGAGGATGCCAAATGGGTAAGATGACAAAATAAAGCTTTACAAGTAAGTCTTACACTTCTAAAGGAATTTTAGATCTTGTGCATACTGATCTTTGTGGTCCTATGAAAGTTCAAAGTTATTATGGTGATAAATACTTCATATTATTTGTGGATGATTACTCAAGGATGATATTAGATATGTTTTTAAAAGAGAAATTAGAAGCTTTTCAAATGTTCAAATGGTATAAGGAAAGAGTTTAAAATGAAATAGAAAGACAATTGAAATGTCTAAGATCTGATAGAGGAGAGTTCATTTCAGATGAATTTAACTTATTTTGCAATGATCATGGTATACAGAGACAAGTGTCTGCACCGAGAACACCACAACAAAATGGGATAGTTGAAAGAAGAAATAGATCAATTGTAGGTTGTGCTAGAACCTTGATGATAGAAAAGAAAGTACCTCAAATATTTTGGAGAGAAGCAATAAGCACTACAGTTTACACCCTGAACCGAGTACAACTGAAGAAAGGAACTATGAAGAAACCGTATGAAATCTGGTATGACAAGAAACCAAATGTAAGTTATTTTAAAATATTTGGAAGTAGATATTATGTTCACAAAGATGATAGAAATGGAAAATTTGATCAGAAAAGTGAGGAAGGAACATTTGTTGGTTATTCTTCTAGAAGTAAAGCATTTAAATGTCTAATCAAATCATCTAACAAAATAGTGGAAAGTGCAAATGTGAAAATTGATGAATTTGTAGAAAGGAATGATGAAGGAAATTCCAAAGAACCAGAAGATTATGAAGAGTTTGTATATGTACAACTGAGAAGTCCTATCAAGAAAGCCAATGAAGAAAATACTCAGTTACCAAGTGATGAAGAAGATCATACAGAGCCTACCGAGCCTATATTAGAAAAATATGTCAGAAGAAATCATGCATCAAGTCAGATTATAGGAGATAAGGATGCTCCAGTAATGACAAGAAACAATCTAAGACAAAACACATGTCTGATATCCGAGTTTGAACTGAGGATAGTAAAAGAGGCATTAAGCAATGAAGATTGGGTGAATGTTATGACAAAAGAGATTGAACAAATCAAGAAAAATGAAACATGGACACTGGTCCCAAGACCAAAAGAGAAAAATGTAATCGGTACAAAGTGGATTTTCATAAATAAGCTAAATGAAAAAGGTGAGGTCATCCATAATAAAGCAAGGCTAGTTTGCAAAGGTTATGCTCAAGAAGAAGGAATAGACTATGGTGAGACTTTTGCACCTATGGCAAGACTTGAGGGATTGAGAACATTGTTGGCATATGCTGCTTACAAAAATTTCAAGGTATATCAAATGGATGTTAAATCTGCATTTTTGAATGGTATACTAGAAGAAGAAGTCTATATTGAACAACCTGAAGGATTTATTGAAGAGAAGAATAAAGATCAGGTATGTAAGTTGAACAAAGCTTTATATGGCCTAAAGAAAACACTTAGAGCATGGTATGAAAGGTTGCACTCTTACTTAATAAAGATTAGATTTATAAGGACTAGTGAAAACAACAACATGCATATGAAGAATGATAAGGAGAATGGAATACTGATTTCAGCCTTATTTGTTGATGATATTATTTTTTGTGGAAATTATTCTCTATGCAAGAACTTTGGAAATAAAATGTGCAAAGAATTTGAGATGTCATTAATCAGTGAAATAAAGTATTTTATAGGTTTACAAATACTGCAAATGAAAAATGAGATTTTCATTACTCAATCCAAGAATATAAAGGAAATCTTGAAGAAATTTGGAATGGACGATTCTAAACCTGTAAGTACTCCTATGACTATTAATTGTAAACTATCAAAGAATGATGAATCTGCATCTCTTGATGAGACACTTTACCAATCTATGATTGGAAAGTTGCAATATGTAGTTCACAGTAGGCTTGATATAGCACATGCAGTAGGTATAGCTGCAAGATTTTCTATAGATCCCAAAGAAACCCATATGATAGCAATCAAGAGAATTTTCAGATACTTGAGAGGCACTGAAGATTATGGTTTACTATATGAAAAGAGGAATGATTTTGACTTAAAAGTCTATACTGATGTTGATTGGGTAGGAAATATTGATGACAAGAAAAGCACAAGCGATGGAGCTTTCTTTTTGGGAGAAAGACTAGTGAGTTGGCTTAGCAAGAAACAAGGATGCATTTCATAGTCAACAGCTGAAGCTGAATATGTCATTGCAACATTGAATTGTACCAATATAGTATGGATCAAACAATTATTGGAAGGTATGATTGAGACAGTTACCAAACCAGTAACTATATTTTGTGATAATACAAGTGCTATTACCATTTCAAACAATCCGGTAATGCACTCTAAGACAAAGCATATTTCTATAAAGTATCATTATCTAAGAGAAGAAGTTCAAGAAAAGAAAGTTGTGCTGGAATATGTTAGCATAAAGGAACAAATAGAAGACATCATCACAAAGCCACTGCCAAGGGACACTTTTGATTATCTCAGAAGCAAGTTAGGGGTCCTACCCCTATCTAGTACTCACTGACAGAGTTTGGTGAAAGCATCAATTCTATGACTCTACAGAACAACTATTTATGAGTTGATGTTGATTTACACACTTTAGGAGGTTGCCTAAAGTTGTGCAGGGAACAGTGAATGAAGACAAGATGCCCTGACCGAGACTGACAAAAAAGGAAATTACTTCATAGGGAAAGTAATCATGGATCAGTTTTACTTTTGGCATTGTTGTCAAAGGGGGAGAAGATTAATGACAGGGGGAGAAGATTATAGGAGAAGATTAACAGCAGTTCGAATCAATAAATCAAAAGTTGATATATATTGCCATCAATGCCAAAGGGGGAGATTCTTGGCATTTCAATAAGTTTGTTGGTATGAGGATATTGAGAAGGTTGTTGGAGATTTGATGATATAATTAATAAAGGATGATTATTGTCTTAATAATATTATTTTTTCATTGATGTCAAGCAATTGATTTTCTGATTCAGCATGATGTTGCCATATCTTAAAGAGTATGTTTTGATGAGTATAAAGATGTCAGTATGTGACATAGAAAGAATGTGAAAATGAAGGGGAGTAATAAGTTATTCAATGGGAAACTTTTACAGAGTTAGACAGTGATGAGATTATGTTATTTTGATTGTTTTGATACCTATATATGTGTATTCAAAGACTCAATAAGAAGGAGAAAATATTTCATGCAATAGAATGAGTAAAGGTTTGATACTATTCTATTTTACCGAGCAAGGAGCCAGTGGGTAAATTCCAAGGTTATCAATGCCAGTTAAAGAAGAAATAAGTCACCAAGTGTCTTCAGAAAGCAAAGCTATCAAGACAGTAACTGAGATGAATATAGAATGTCTACCAAGTAAAGTTCAGAATTAACTGAGCATCAATTGGGCAATAATAGAATGCATTGGATGAATAAATACATTATTAAATGAAGGATGCCAATGAGCTTGAGATTTACATAAGATTGGAATGTCATGCAAGAATTTTGTTAAGGATCAACGACAATGAAAATTCAAGAGTTAGATCTACAACACAGATTGAACAGTCATAATCGAGCACAAGTACCAAGGAAGGAATACAAGTTTCAAGGCAAGATAAAACATTTTTCAGTTTGAAGGATTCAATGAACCTAGTCAAGTTTGAAGATCTGATGGCTAAGATTAATCATGGGAAATGTGATTAAGGAGATTAAGCAGTTAGGAATTGCTTATAAATAAGGAAAAGTTGAGAAAAAATGTATGCAAGCAAATAGAAGAATAGTGTTGCTACTGAAGTGATTACAGAGTACAAAAGATTGAAGATCTGATTGAAGAACAGAGTGAGAAGCCTGGCAAGGAGGAAGATAAGTCTTATGACAAGATGACTTTGAGCACATAGAGTCTGCCATAACATTTCAGATGTGAAGTCGTAGATATATTTTATTACTGTTATTTATTTTTGTAAGTGACAGGAAATCTCTTAACCGAGTGGACCTAACAGTCTTATTTGTAAATCCTCTAGCAAGGTAACATTCTAATTGAGTGTTTGAAATCCTTTGACAAGGTCACTTCTAACAAAGTGCAAGATTCTAATAGATCTGTGGGAAATCCCTTGACCAGGTCACATCTAGCAATGTGCTTATGTAATCTTTAACAGGATTAGCTTTTAATCAAGCATACTCTAGAAGAGTATATTTTTGTTGTGGGTCCGAAATCCCACAGTGGTTTTTCACTATTTGGATTTCCACGTTAAATATGGTGTTAAATGTGTTTTGATGTTTCAAGTTTATCAGTTTATGAGTTTGAATGATTTTCTGTCATCGTTGCATATCAAGTAAGTTCAAAAGAGGTTGAATCCTAGTAAGGTTGTATTGTGAGTTTATCTAATTCACCCCCCCCCCTCTCATTAAACTAACACCATAACCCTTGTGTATGTCTCTCTTCTAAGAAGAGAGTCTCTACATTCTTAGGCTGTCAAGCAACCCTTCACCCCCAAGACTACACTACCCTCCCAAGGGTGAGTATGGCCTTGAAACACCCAAAAAAAGAAATCATTCAACAAATAAGAAAAAAAAAACACAAAGGAGGACTCAAGATGAACTTCTCAAAAACTACAAAGAAAACACCATGAAAAACATAGAATTATTTTCACATTGAATGAATTTATACCAACCTTAAATATGCAAATGGAAATGAGGAGAAGTTGAAGAAGAGCTACCGAATCCATTAATCTCTTTCCGTCTTTATACTTAGAAAATCCAACTAAAAAAGAAAACTAAAACTCCAACAAAAATTCTATATCTCCTAAAATGGAGAGTGGGTGATCAATATTCTCCCTCTCAAACCATTCCCTAAAAATACTCTCCTCACTCTTCCCAATCCTCTTGGAAAGGGTGAGAGATTTTCATAGGTTGGTCTTCCCAACATCTTACAAGCTCTCTAAACAAGGCAACCCAAAAAGGTAAAAGAAAAATGGGGAAGAGAAAATATCACTCAATTGGAAGGTTGTTTAACCTAGGTGAGATCCTCAAAAGTTGAAATTTGGCCATCTTGTAAAACTCAACTTTTGAGGTGACTTGACAGTCATCAGGGAGTGGACACATGGATAAAATTGGCCTTTACTCATAGGTATAACATATTGACCTTTAAAAATGGACTTAGTTTAACCCTCTAGAAACTCACCCAAAGTTTACCTACGAGTCAACCTTGAGTTGCCCTTTCTAATGGCTCTCTATCCAAGACTTTCTTAGGACCATACAAGGATATTTTGAAAAATGAATTTGTAAAACAAATTCCCTCCAAGGGACATGTCACTGCAAGCTCACTTCACAACACGTGTCAAGTGACACCACACAATTACACAATATTTAAATAGACATGACAATGTCCCTTTTTTGGAATTAATAAATTTAAAAAATTCTTGATTTAAACACACATTCAAGCATAAATATTTACAAATAAAACACATTACACGCGAGGTGTTGTGTCTCAAAATAGACAACCCTTGGCTTCACAAACGGAGATAGGTTTAGCTTGATTCTCTGAATAGTTTCCATGGTCACATGGATTAGTTTTCCTACACATATCACTTCACACATTAGTAATCCCAAATAATCACATATAATATTAACATATGAAAAGAATACAATTTAGACATTTGCATACAATTCAATTATAATAATGAAGTTACCAATCATCAAATAAAATTCACATAAAATAATTTACTCAATGGCATCATCATAATCATCGTGAAATTCAATCATTTATAAAGCATGCATCCATAATTTCTAGCATCAAAATAAAGTATTGCAAATCAGAGATAAATGACATACACTATATCAATGTTATCCAATCACTAGATCATATGGAATCTTTGTTCATAATGCATCAAATTAAAGTATCAATAATAGGTCAAAAACATGAAAAATAGCTCCAATTCTATGAGATTGAGACTCCACCTACAACCACTTCCACTCTAGTATCCCATGAGACTGGAGCAACCCACTTGGATGGTGGTGCTCTACCTTGACTCTCTGGCACTCAAGGCATCGGATTACTAGTACAAAAATGAATTGTCGCATGCTTGGCCAATGATATAATTGTCTCAAATTTGTATGCATCTTCTTAACTCTGAGATGTGCTGCATAAGAAGCTTTATGAGCCTCCATCAAAATGAAATCACACAACCTTCAAGAAGAAGGTACATAGATGCGCCCTCTATGGTGTAGTATTCCATCGGTCTCTAATGAATATTCTGCATACTTCCCTTCCAGGGTCTCTTGAGATTGCACTGCATGACATATCTATAAATACCACTCATGCTCTGGCAACTGCTACAATATACAATCTATCAAATCTATGTCTATATACATGGAGTATATATCATGATGTCTCCTGCTCAAGGCATCTGCAACTACGTTTTCTTTCCCTTTGATGTAGTCAACATCAAAATCATACTCACATAAAAAAATCCATCCATCTTCTCTGATGAGCATTAAAATTAGGCTAAGTAAATATGTACTACAATCTGATGATCTGAATGAAGCTCAAAATGATTACCCAAAAGGAAGTGTTCCCACCTCACAAGTGCGTGCACCACTACTGCAAGCTCAAGGTCATGAGATGGGTAGTTACGCTCACGAGTCTTAATTTTCCTAGACTCATATGCTATAGCTCGACCATAGTGCATTAGAACTGCTCCTAAACCATCCAAGCAAGTATCTCCACATACCATGAAGTTGGCTGACGAATCTAGAAAAACAAGAATAGGTGCACTAGTAAGTGCCCTTTTGAGTTCCTAAAAGGCCCTCTCACACTTTTATGTCCACTTGAATTTCTTTCCCTTTCACTGAAGAGATGTAATAGGATGTGCAACCTTAGAGAACCCCTCAATGAATCATTTGTAATAAACTTCTAGACCCATGAAACTCCTGACTTCTATCACACTAGTTGGAACTGGCCAATCCATAATAGCTCTGATCTTGGATGGGTCAACTTAGATCCCATCACTAGATATAACATGTCCTAGATATCTAACCTCTTATATAAAGAATGCACACTTCAACAAACTACCATATAACTAATTGTTTCGCAAGCACTACAATACCTACCTCAAGTGCTCCTTGTGTTCCTTCTCATTCTGAGAATATGTCAATATGTTGTTAAGGAACATAATCACAAATCGGTTAAGGAAAGTGTTGAATACCCCATTCACGAGACTCATGAATATAGATGGAGTATTCAAAGACCAAATGGAACCACGGTGAGCTCATAGTGGCCATACCTAGTATGAAAAGTGATCTTATGGATATCGCTCTCTACTATTCTCAACTGATGGTACCCTAACTTCAGAGCTATCTTAGAAAATACTTTGGTACCCTAAAGTTGATCAAATAAGTCATCAATCTTAGGAAAAGGGTATTCATTCTTGATGGTCACTTTGTTCAACTGTCGATAATCCATACATAACCGAAGGGATCCATCCTTCTTCCTTACGAAGATGACTGGTGCACCCCAAGGGGATATGCTAGGATGAATGTGACTCTTCTCTAAAAGTTCCTCAAGCTGCATCTTGGTCTCATTAAGCTCATTATTGGTCATCCTATATGGTGCTCATGAAAATGGCTTAACTCCTGGTACCAGATCTATGTGAAAATAAATACTTCTAGAGGTGGCATACAAGGTAACTCGAAAGTAAACACATCTGAAAATCCCTTAAGGATAGGATGATCATCAAGAGATGGTTCCTTATCATCCTCTTCTTCTCTATCACTGATGGTGATGGAAAATAACTAGCATCCCTTTTGCATGCTCCAATTAAGATGCATAGAAGAAATCATATGAAGTGATATGGGTCTTTGAATCCTTGAAATTACTATGGAAGTACCATGATCATCCACACACTTGATCTTTTTCTAGCAACAATCCATCTTGGCTCTGTGGGTGTATAGCCAATCCATGCTGAGAACAATGCCATAAGATCCTAGTGGTGTAACTCAAAGGTTTACTAAGGTGGTTGTACTACCAATGTGAAGCTAACAACCCCTAACTTCTGATTCAATGAATACTCTAGCACCTAAAGTTAACTCCACTTCCCAACTAACACCTTGCCTAGTTGCCACTAGCCCGCAATGCTCCACAATCAATGGAGATATAAAATAATCTATAGCTCCTGAATCAAATAGGATAGAAACACTACTACATATTATCATACCAGTGGTCTCTATGACTGTGGCTTGATGTTTTGTTTGGCAGTTGTCAACCGCTATGAAGAATCTATGGGACTTACCCATGTCCCCAACTATAGGTTCTGAACCTCCCATCTGACCCTGTGGGCACTCTCTCACCATTTGTCCCATGGCCCCACAAGTGAAACAACCACCATGTGTCTAAAACTGAACACCTTGTGGCCTAGAGTATGCATGTCCTCTGGTCCTTCTCTATCCATAGCAACCACCCCTAGAGGACTGTTGAGTCCATGTCGGAGGCATGTATGGAACCTGTGGTCGTTGATCACACCTAGGACCTTATGTGTGCAACTGTTTGGACTTAAAGCCCTGCTAACCCTGTGGAGGCCTTTGCCTTTGATTTTGTTGTGGCTACTACAAAGGAGAGGGTCTGAAGGACCCCGATGAACGTCTTTTATTACCCTTCTAGTGAGGTTTCTGAAACCCAAATGTCTGAGGTAAAAGGTTTCGGCTCTAACATCAATCTCATGTGTTTTGAGGTCCACCCTAAATCTCCTCTAATAACAAGGCCTTCTCCATGGAAAACCAAAGGCTTCCTAGATCTTCCATCCTAATGGGTCCTTCTATACCGACATTTGATCCTCGAATAAACTGTTTGATGAGTAACTTGTCATCCTTCAGGTAGTCAATGTAGGGTAAGAGCTCAAATAACTTTCTCTCATATTGGGATACTAAAAGACCCTTCTGTTGGAGGTTATGAAACTCATTGATTTTGTACTGCCTAAATTGCTCTGATAGGTATCTATCTCTAAATATCTCCATAAAGATATCCCAAGTGATGGTGTCTATAACTATGTCATTCTTATACTCCTCTTGACTCCACCATGTGGAAGCCGGCCCTCTCAAAAGGTGAATAGAAAAACATGCCTTCAAATTGCTCTCATAGGGAGGAAATCCAAAGCACCTTTCTAGAATCAATAGCCATGACTCAGGCTCTACCCCATCGGTAGATCCTGCAAATGATGGAGGTTGAAGATGTAACAGTTCTCTGATCTGATCCCTGAGATCACGGGGTGTCTCTATAATCACTGGTTCCACTACTAGAGGTGGTTCAGGTAGATGGACGAACTCAGGCTCATTCTCAGCCTAACCCTCTATGTGGTTAGGAGGTGGACTCCTACTCTGCTCCCTAACTGTTGATTTATGACTCTTAGAAATCTGGTGTTTCGCTTGATGATCTAATGTTGGGAGCCTATCCTGAACTATTCCTATCAGGTTCTGAAGAGAAACCAAAATGTCTTGGTTAGGGTCAATCAGTTGTTTAGGAGGAGCTTCTTGATTCCCTTCTAGAACTGACTCATCTTTCACAATGTCTTCGCGTGCCATGCGAGCATGTCTGGGACCCCTACCGCACCTATGAGCTTGTCACGTAGTCAGAGGCATCCTTCATGAAAAAATAAAATAAAAAAATAATTTTGTAGAAAATTAATAATTAAAAAGAAATGTAATGGAGAAAGGTTCCTAGTGTTGGAAATCTTGGTCTGATACCAAAATGTCATGCCCAAACTTTTGGGCAAAAATGCAACAATTTTTTTTTAAAACAACACAAAAATACTAGATGTTCTATGATAAAGATTTGATGAATAAATTTGTCTATGCTAAGGGTTATCTCATGCGTTAAAAGAATGGGTTCCTAAAGCTAATTTAATTAACTCCACAAATATAATGTTTAAATTTTTTAACTTGAATAATTCTACCCCAAGGGGTCATCACAACTCTATTTATTAGTTAATTAATTTACCCTAAATAATTCTTCAATTTTTAATCAAGAGATATTAATCATGCCAAATAGTATTTAATTATTTTTAAACTAATTAGCATAATGTTAACATATGTTTGATTGCATTCAAAATAATTAATTGAGCCATAATAATAATGTGTTTAAATCTGTCTATAAAATTAACTAAATCAAATATAATAATAACCTAGTCAATAACCTCACTTTATTGTTGAAACAAATTCCTCAATTCATTAAATATCATATAGTTAATATTCAACATTAAGCTACCTCCTTAACTTTAATTTAATCATTATACTATTTCAAATTTCCATTAGAAAATTCCTTTAATAAATTTACCCAAACATGAGAATTGTAATGCCCCGCCAGGAAACCCCTAAGGGCTTAAGTTTAAAACACTCGAATAGAGTGTAAAATTTTATTTATTTTTAAATATAATTAAGTGTGTTAATGAAACGTTACAACGTTAGGATAGTTGAAGTTGTCTCAGTTCATAATTAGACACAACATTAAGATACATTGGAGTTATCTGACAACTTAGTTATCACAGCGGAAGGCTCAACAATCCTAAGGAGTTTCCTAACGTGATTACATAATCTTACCTAACTCAACTTGCGTCATTAGATCCATTAATTCTGGATATCTTAATTACGAGATATTGCATAGCTCTTGATTTTATATGTGTCCAATGGTATGTCATCTTATAATTTTAGGAAGCGTCCAATTGCTTTGGTTGGTGAGGAGACCTTCGAGAGGTTAATTACTCAAAGCACTTTAATTCATAATTTCATTAGGAGGTCTCCAAATGGGTTCAAGCTTTTTAAATGTAGCCAAGTTCATTCATTAGAGTTTTAAAATATCCATCTACACTTGACATCATCCTTTAATGCTATAAGTATGCCTAACACGATTCATTCTTTTAGGGTGAAGCTACGAATAGTTAAACGAGGATTCCTTCATTTGATTTTATAATACTCACCCACATTTGATATATATTTCGTAAATATTAACAAGCATGGTTAATAAGAAGAATTTTCATTTCTTAAGGATTGGCCACAATTAATAGAGTGAAGTCCCCTCATTTGGTGTCATGCATATTCAACTAACGAGTTGTAGTGCTTAAATGAAGGGTAAAGTATGAGTAGCCATAGATCTCATTTGAAGTTTTATTAATGCAATAAATGGACTCACTTCATTAAGTTGGATATGCATTAGAACACACGAGAGCATCCTTCAATTTAAAGTATCGTTAACGAGATTACATTCATTATTTCAGGATTAAAGTATAAATTCCCGGAGATGCTCTTCCATTAGGATTGAATTACAATTATCTTATTGCATATTTTTTTTGTTACATGAAAATAATGTGAGAGAGATTCTTTTATTAGATTTAATGTATCAACAACTAATTGAATCCCTTCTTTTTCAGTTCATCTTTAACAAACATAAAGAAATTCATTTGTTGAGATTATAATTAGGGTGGACTAGTTGAGTTACACCAATTATCAAGTTTTACTTCGGTAAGGTTGATCTGTTAAGATTAAACGTATTTGACCAAACAACTATATCCAATATAACGAAACATAATTAACATGACGTTTCCCATTCTAGTTCAATCTTTGCAACATGAGGGATTCCTTTTATAAAGATTAACATATGGGTTTTCTAGTTGGGTCCACCCGGTTATAGAAATGATCTAGTGAGGATTATTGATTCAAAATTACAACATAAATTACTAAGTATATTCGTTCAATATACAACATGAATATTTGATTGAGTCCACACGATTAACAAATTAATCCGGTGAGGATTATTGGTTATGATTAAAACGTGAAATAACTTAACAAATTTTATCCAATGTAATGAAACATAACTGACATGGCGTGATTCATTTACTAAGGTAGAAGGATAGATATTTCTATGATGTTCTTCTTTTAAATTTCAATCTAAGAATTGTGACATAATTTTTAACTTTGTTTTCCCCTTTTTACATTCATTCCAATTAACATACTTTTTAACAATTAATCCAATGAAGTAATTCTAATTAGATTTCTGCCACTATAACAATTTAAATTAACATTACCCATTTACCCCTTTTTTTTTTTTTCACACTTTAATTTCAATATTTAAATACCATGCCATATTCATAATTCACAACGTTTTATGAACTTAAATAACTGCGTTTATCCATATGAAAAATGTTATACATTTAAATTTGAATTCATTTAATTTACACCATACACTTTGCAAGAGTACAACCATTCAAGATAATTTAAAAACATAAAACAAAGTACGCAATAAACATCGCATGACACAGAATATGATCTCGGAGTTTACCCCGGATGGGCTACATCTCCGGGTCTGCTCAACTGCAAGACCCTTTTGGTATTTAATATAGTTAAGGTTACATATTTACATGTCTTTACAATCTTGCCTTTTAGGCGAACACATACACCATTCCACCTCTACCTCGTTAGTTATTACATAGTGATCCCTTTTTAAAACGGGTCAAATTAAAACATAACAAAGAAGACAAACAAACCAAAATTCTATTGTTTGACGGTACCCTAACTAGGGTTTGATTGACTTATGACCAAAACTAGCATATCAAGTCTTACTATAAACTAACCAATTTAATTACAGCAAATTAAACTGCAAGGACATCACCCGGAAGATGCATTTGTTTACCCATATCATCTCTATCCACAATTGTCGGTCGAGTTTATGGTTTGGATAATTTAACTATATTTAAAAATGCGTATTAGCGTAAAGATTTACTAAATGTTGCTTTCTCAAATTCCAAATATATTATTTACTAGTTTGAAATTAAATAAGATACTAAATTTAAAAATTACTTAATATCAAAGCAACTATATCCGAATCCCTTAAACTATTTTTTTTTAATTCACTAAATAACTGAATTCTTCTTCTTTTTTTTTTTAAAAACATATTATAGAAATTAATAAACAAATAATAATAATTAATTAAAACAAACAAAATAACTATTTTTAAATTGCTATAACTTTTTTTTTTTTTTGTTTCTTTTTAAACAAATTATATAAAATAATCATAGAATAATTAACGGTTAAATAAAACAATGAAAATAAACTATTTTTTTAAATTCAAAAAAGAGAGGGAGAGGGTACCCACGTGGACATCCACGTGGGCCCTCCCCCACCTTACGCAGCCTAGCTACCTTTTGGTAGCACTGCTACCAAATGGTAGCAGAGCGCTACCAAAGGTAGCAGATCGCTACCATCTGGTAGCATCTGCCGTGGGGGGGCACAAAACCCCTTTTTTTTGTATATTTTTTTTTTATTTGGTTTTATTTTATTTTTTTAAAAAAAATACAATCTCTGGTAAAATGCAATACCAGTTTTAGAATTATTTATCATTCCAAACCCAGATCAAAACTGCCTGAGTGCAGTCCACAATTTGCTAAATGAATATTTATAGATACATTTTTTTTTAAAAAACAAAGAAAACAATGTATGTAAATAATACAAATAGAATGTATGATTTTCTCAACAAAGCACAGTTTGATAACACAAATTTAGAGTGTTTTCCAGCAAACCCTCTCTCTTTATTTTGAAAACAACACAGTCACAGCCAGTTCCTTTTTTTTTTGTAACAAAATTTTGAAATAAACCAAAATGATTGACAAAAAAGAATGTAAAAACCCCATGCCCATTTTTTAACAGCCATAAATTAAATTTCCAGATTGTTTAAACTAAGAATGGAGAAGATTTTCTCTTCCTCAAAATATCCCAAAAAAAACCTTGGCCAATCTTAGAACCAAGAACAACCAAACTGAAAACTAAAACTAAAAGAGAACACTCATGCAACAAAAAGGGTAGATTAAAATTTCTTACCTCCAAACGCTTTCCGGGAAAAGATTTTGATGAAGATGAGCTCCCCAAATCAGCTGCTCTCTTTCCTCATCCCTCTCCAAAATCCCCAATCTCCCTTGCAAGGACCATCCTTTTCCAAGAAAACCCCCAAAAAGCCAAGAAGCCCCCAAAATGCTTACAAAACAAGATTAAAAGAAAACCCTAATTTTTGCCCTAATTTCAATTTCGAAATTAGGTATTTATTTTTAAAATAAAATGATTGAAAGTCCCAAATGGAAGTCATTTCTTTCCATTACTTATTAATCTTATTTGTTTTCCCTTATTAAAATTAAAATGCTTCTTTTTCTTATTGAGTTCTAAATTTTTAATTTCTTAATATCGATTTAGGCCTACATTTATATTTTGGGACTACTTACCGAGTAAGGCGTTTTGATTAAATTTTAATTTTCTAAAAATCAATCTTTTTATACTATGTCAACTATACAAGTAAAAAGGAAATAATTTCGTTTAAATAATAATAATTTATCCCTTTTCTTCCAAAATGCGAAAATGAGTAATTTATTACTATCTCCCAAACGACTTAAAAAATTTTCCTTTCTAAAATGCATAACTCAATAAATTCATTATTTTAAAATTAGCTATTAAATTAACTCGCTATAACATAATAAAGCGACATTTTTAAATAAATGACTAATCTAATGCAAGAGTCTTGTTTATTCAAATTTCTCAACTACATATGCGTAAATGTTACAAATGCGTAAATGAGTACACTAACCCCAGTTAAATACCTTAAGCTAGCTACAATCATAATTTAAAGCAAATCTCTTTAATTACTGATTAATCGTATAAAAGAAACTTCCTATTTAAATTTCTATATCTCTAATGTGTACGTTTAATCATAATTTTAAATTTAATACTTAGGATAACATACCTCACTTACCTCGCGCAAGGCATGCAAATCGAGGAAGTCCTCCAAATCTCTCGACACGCATCCCAATGAAAGGCAAGTCCCACGAATTCACACACGATGCTCACCTAACCATGGCTAAGGCAAGGACGAGAGTTATATGGCCACTAAATCCGAATTCAAAAGATGAAGGAGCATACTCAACCTTGCAAATTCCAAAGGAGATGAACCTTGCCCTAAGCGATGTTGTACCTGCAAATCTCCTGCACCCATGAATTCATACAAGCATGCATATACAAATACATATTCAATGAAGGTGTTAGCTCAAGATTTATCACAAGGGTTAGGAAACAATTACATTTACACGAAAATCGATGCAAAAGCACAATAATAAGCATGCACAATTTATTTATATTATCTAAGCTACACATTGCATATCGGTTACTCTACCATTCAAGAATGCCACATAGGAAGTCAATCAAGGTTAAATGGGTTTTATAAGTCCGACTAGGGTATGGGCATTACAAGAATAATATTGCTATATAAATAATTATTTACACCTCCGACTAAAATCCCTAAAAAGTTATCTATCCTAAAATAATAACTTAGATCAAATGGGGTTTTGCCATTTCAAATTTAAAAATAACTCCTCCCCCCACATTTTTATTTTATTATTTCATTTCTTTTATCTTTCAACCCTCACTAGGGTTTATTCAAAATCCTTATGACTCCCTTCTTTTACCTCTTTTTTTTTGTTTTTCATTTTACCCTAACCAGAAATTGGGTTAGGGTTTCATTTTAGCTACACAAATATTTTTTTTTCTGTGTGTGTGTAGGTTGAACAGGGCAGCAGAGGAGGTCACGCAATGGCAGAGGAGGCAGATTCATATTGAATGGAGGGTTTAGTGTCTAGAGGTCAGAGGTGGTGGTGTTAATGGAGCGGTCGAGGGCAATGGGGCGACTCACAGCGGTGGCCACCACAACTATGAGTCGCGGCCCATAGCCATGGACGTCACGACTGGGGTCGCGACCACATTCATGGTCACCATGACTGTGGGTTGCAGTGTTGGTCATGGCCACCACACCCACCAAGCAAGCAAACATGGATCTCACCCATTGTTTTTTTTTTTGCAATTTTTTTAATGAGTTTTAATATATATATATATAGTCATGGGAAGATGTGCATTTATGCATAAATGTGTGTGTATGCAAATCTAAATTTGAAAAAGAAGTCTGAATGCTGGAAGAACCAGGTATGGAGAAAATATAAATATTTACTCCGATTCATATAATATTATCTTTTTAAATCAGAATATTAAATCTATGTGAGTTCTGATTTAAATATATATGAAATCTCTCTTGTTGATTTACATGCATAAACATATCTATTTAATATTTTTAAATACAATAGATTAGTTAGATGCAAAATAATAGGTATTTAAAATATATAACATATATATCTAAATCTACACTTAAATTTTCTGTTACACTAGCTTAGAGTAGGTATGTAAAAATAACCAGAATAACTTTCTTTTATATTTTCTACTTAAATAAGAATACATAGATTGAATAATCCCTCTAAAATGTGCATTTCCAGATTTAATAAATGTAGAGTTTGATAAGAAAGCAAAGATGGACTTTCATTCCCAAAATATAAAATTTAACAGAAATAATCTATTTTACAGCTGCAACTATATTCTTCAAATCTCTTTTTGATCAATAAAGGAGGAAGATCAAAATTTAAAAGGGGATTTAAACTATCACTTAAAAAGTATTTTCCTACATTTCTTTTTTAAAACTATAGGCAGCAATATTTCCTTTTTATTTACAACTACATTTCTAACACTTTTTTTTTTTTTGCAGAATGACAAGATTAACAGAATGAAACAACTTAAATATTTATCTACTTTTTTTTTTCCATTTCCAACATGCATATCTTTTATTAACTAATAAAACAGAAAACAGATTTCATTCCAACTTATTCAAGCAATATAAAAATATAAAGAAATAACTCAAATGCCTTTCTTTTCTCTTTTCTTTGAATGAACTACTCAAGTAAAAATATGTTTGTTTCTTCTTGTTTCCTTTATATAAAATAGGAAGATTAAAAACTCAAGCCTCTTCATTTCTACCAAATGAGGGCTTGTCAAAATACATTTCTTTTCTTTAAACTCAATATATTGAAACTAGGAACTTGCAAGTAGACTCCACTCCATTCTTTATTCCCAAGAAAACCTACAATAACACTTGTAGGTTGTGACCATGGAGACTCACCACCCAACCTAGGCTTACATGAATCCACCCCCGAGCTAGGAGAACTAAGGATAAATGGCATACAAACAATGCAAACACAACACACAAAAGACTCACAACAATTGGACTCCCAACCCAATGATAAACAAAGTCACCAAGTGACATTTTCTTTGAGGGGTGAAGGTGGACCAAGTACCTAGAGGAGAATCTGCAATATGGAGAACACAATGCCTTTGCAAGGCTGCCAAAATAGAACCACCACAAGCCCTATACTTATCCCAAAATACCTTTATGTCCCCCATGGCATACAAGCCCAAAATCTCCCCTTATGACCCCCTTCGCATAAACAACATAAAAATAAAATGCAGCAAGGGTCTCATAACCCTTGTGTATCTCTCTCTTCCAAGAAGAGTGTCTCTACACTCTTAGGCTATCAAGAAACCCTTCACCCCCAAGGCTACTCTACCCTCCCAAAGGTGAGTATGGACTTGAAACACCAAAAAAAAGAAACCGTTCAAAAAATAAGAAAAAAAAATACAAAGGACTCAAGATGAACTTCCAAAAACTACAAAGAAAACAACATCAAAAGCACATACAATCATTTTCACATTGACAATAAGAAAAACATATACAAGGATGAATTTTTACCAAGCTTAAATCTGTAAATGGAAATAAGGAGAAGTTGAAGAAGAGCTGCCCAATCCACTAATCTCTTTCCTCCTCCATACTTAGAAAATCCAACTCAAAAAAAAAAAAAAAACTTGAACAAATATTCTATGTCTCCAAAAATGGAGAGTCGGTGATCAAAATTCTCCCTCTCAAACCATTCCCTAAGAAGACTCTCCTCACTCTTCCCAATCTTCTTTTAAAGGGTGAGATGAAGTACCCCTCCTTGATCAACCTCTTTTGTATATTTTGAGTTACTTCAATGACTGTTCGGTGGAACATTATTGTACTTTGATTTGGATATTATGCGAGGTTATTTCATGCTTTATCTAGATTATGTTGTATGATTTTATGCAGTATTTCAGTGCTTATGATTAATGTTATTTTATGGATCATTATCATGGACTGACACTTTTCCCTTCTATTGCAATGCGTCATTTTATGCAATATTTCAGTGCCCAATCCACTAATCTCTTTCCTCCTCCATACTTAGAAAATCCAACTCAAAAAAAAAAAAAAAACTTGAACAAATATTCTATGTCTCCAAAAATGGAGAGTCAATGATCAAAATTCTCCCTCTCAAACCATTCCCTAAGAAGACTCTCCTCACTCTTCCCAATCCTCTTTTAAAGGGTGAGATGAAGTACCCCTCCTTGATCAACCTCTTTTGTATATTTTGAGTTACTTCAGTGACTGTTCGGTGGAACATTATTGTACTTTGATTCGGATATTATGCGAGGTTATTTCATGCTTTATCTAGATTATGTTGTATGATTTTATGCAGTATTTCAGTGCTTATGATTAATGTCATTTTATAGATCATTATCATGGACTGACACTTTTCCCTTCTATTGTGATGCGTCATTTATATGTTGCGTGTTTGTAAGTGTATTGGGATGCGAGGGGATGATTTTCCTTCACTCACTCCAGTGAGATAGGGAACATCATGATTCTCCTTCATCGGTGTGTTTACCATATATATATATTGGTCTATATGCACGTGTGGTTCTTGGGTGTAGGACATTGCAGGTACTAGTACCGGGAAGGTACGGGGTATTGACTCCAACTGGTTTTGCAGGTCTGAGCATGCCTTATATATCCAATGGGAGTGGAGGAGATAGTTGTTGTACCCTAGCTTGACTACAGTTATGCTCATGTGAGTATTGTAAGTTGGTTGTATTTCCCCTGTCTGGCTGTTATGTGTGTCGTGGTGCCTTGGTTTGGTCATTTGAGAGTCATCATTTGATCTGTCTTGGTTTCGCGTCGTTTCATTATTTAAATGGTTATTTAATTTAAATGGATGATGCTATCTTGTGTTGGTGTAATCATTTAATTAATATGCTTTGTGATTATTGCTTATTTAAATTAATGATTGCTAGATTAAATGGTTAAAATGGCTTAATTTATTGTGTAAAGTTGCATTGATATTTTGGTGAAATAAATAAATCGCCTAGCCATTTAAAAAGGTAAAATGCTTATGTTGGAAGAAAGTAATTTGGAAAAAGAAATAAATCTGATTGCCCTTCTAGTTTTAAAATATTTAAAATTGATTGGATGAAAAACTTTAACCTAAAAAGCTTGGGTTAAAAGATATTTTGGGGGATCCATTCAAAACATATGGCAGGAGAAGAAGAGGATTTTTGGAGAGAAAATTCTGGAAAACTTCCTGGAGGAGCTGGAAATTTGCCTTGGTTGCAAGACTGGATTGCTTCATTCCTTTTGCTTGTTGATTGCTTCAAGGTTGGAGGTTTCCTTCTTGTTTTGAATTTGTTTGTAATTTTTTAGTTTGCTTCCTGTGCATGGAAATTTATACAATCTTCCTGTAGATGTTTGTGGAATGATGGAAATGGAAGAATTAGTGTTATTACTATTGGTTTTGTGAAATCTATATCATGTGGTTGCTTTTAGGAAGGAAATGGTTCATTTCCCTATCGGCTGTGTGTGTTGTTCTTGGAAATCAATTTCTTGGTGTACCTCTTCTTTTTGAAAAGAATGATTTAGATTGGTTTTGCTAAGTGCATCCTAGTATCTTTTTGCCAAGATTTGGTTAGCTAATGTTTCCAATATGTTTATTTCACCATTTACCTTGTTAGTAAATATTCCTTGAAAATTTTGGGATTTGGCACTGTATGTGTGTGCTCATGAAATAATTCTGGAAATGAATCATTCCTTATGTCAAACAATTTGGTGGTTTTATGGTTTCTGAATGCTTGGAGGTAGTGTTTTTGTCTTTGATTGTGGACCTTACCGTTGCCATGATGGGCTTACCCCATCATGTGAGTCGGTAGTATCTGTTACCACAGGTAGCAGAAAAACTGGTCGGCAGCACCGCTACGTAGTAGCAGTGCTACTCGTCGGTAGGACTACGACCGGTTGGTAGCAGCTGCTACTGACGGTGGTGGCACTACCAGTCGGTAGCACCGCTTCCAGTTTGGAGTAGTGTTATCAGTTGATAGCAGCTGCTACCAGCAGTGGTGGCACTACTGGTCGACAACACCACTTCTGGTTGGGAGCAGTGTTACCAGTTGGCAGCGGCAGCCCTTGCCGGTTGGGCTGTTGCCAGTGGCAATAGCACAACCGGTAACCGGTGGCTGTTGCCCAACAACTGCACACCCACAGGTTTATTTGGCCCTGTTTTGTTTGGAGCCTTTACCGGTCTCCAAAATCAGTTTGTGTTGAGAACTTAAATTTTATAAATGCAATGTTCAAAGTGGTTTTGTGTGATGTAATGTGATTTTCATGTGACTTTTATTATGTAGTTAATAATTTTATCAATGGAGATCAAGGCATGAATTAGAGATTCGAATTGGTAGATTTGGATATGTTCTGAAAATGATTTAAATGCCTATTTGGAATTCATGTTATAACTGGTTGAATGTTTAAATGTGGATTTCATTCCTGATGGAATATTGAGTTGGAAATTGAATGATGTGACTGTTGTAAGAGTGTTATATTTAATTTCAATCAATGATGTTGCAAGTGCTTATGATGCTGATATTCTCAAAGATTGCCTGAGTGCGGATTTGATGTATTTAGCTATCCTTGCAAGTGTGTATTGTGACATTTTGGTCTGTGGTTTAGTAATCCTGTGGTGGTGTAACTGGTACCTTTGACCAAGTGATATATGTTGGCTCCATTGTCTTAACCATGTAGTGTCTTTGCCTTAAGGTTAGTCAAGAGTCAGTATGTCCTTGTTTGACCACTTTTTTCTGATAGTGGTGTTATGGCTGTCTGTTTCGCCATAGGGTCCTTGGGGAGTGACCATTCTTGTGTAGTGTCCTTTGAGAGAGTGGCTTTCATTTGGGGATTGCACCCAAAGTGGTAGGCACTACGACCTAGCGAAAGTCAGATAATAACTGGTAATCTAATGAATTGATTAGGTGGGTAGTATCATAACATTAATAAAGATAATTTTACCTCGTGCATAGGTGAGTGCTAGCACAGGGCTTGTAATGTTTTCGAGAAGGCCTAGAATGGAAAACCAACCACCTTGTCTTCATGAAAGGCATGAAGGGTCTGCATAAGACTTAGTTGGAGCCAAACGGTCGAGAGAGGTTACCAAGATAGTGAGCTAGGACCTATGGAGACTATACCAAGGTAACCATCTTAAGCTATGTGATGACACTCTCTCATTTGGTTCACTTGTGTTTTGTGATGCCAGTTCACTTGTGTTTGTGAAGTTGAGTCACCTGGATTCTTGTGGAGTCTTATTGTGCTGTCATGGAGTCGTATTGTTTTATCAACCATGTCATGTTTATGCTTGTTTGAGGGTCCTCAGCTATCTCCTAGCATGGTGGGGTGATTCCTTTTGGGAATTACATGGTCGGGTGGTAGTGCCACTTCCCATCGGGTTTTCGAATGTGTGCCTTCATGCAAGGATTGGCTTCGCAGGTGTACCTGTGGTTCGTGACTCTTGCTTCATCTCATATTTTGGAGATTATTGGTATTTGTAGACCTATGTGGTCATTGTATCATTGTAATATTGATCTTAATGTAACCTTGTAACTGGATGAGATCTATCCTTATATGTTTATTAGGAAGCTATGTATTGAAAGAGCAATGTAATCCTATGTTTGGATGTTTTTATCAAGTTTCCTTGATGAAGTTAGTAAATGCTTATTGAAGTGGAAATTATGTTGTATCCTTTCTATCTTCTATGATGAATCCTTATTGCTTATGGCTTCTTATGATCATTGAGTCAATGGTGCATATGTGGATTTATGATGTTGTGAATATTATTCTTGAAGTTAATTCTTTGTAGGTAACCCTTAAGGAATTCCGGTGTAAGTCTTCCACTTGTGTTATCGTGCATGTTGTGTAAATGCACTTATGATGTTTATACTTTAAAAAAAAAAAATTGTTTCACCCTTGTTATGGGTTATCCTTTGGGGTTTGTGGTGGGGCATTACATTTGGTATCAGAGCCCATGTTTCAACACTGGGTACTCTGGGTTTGTAGTGAGCCCATTTGCCTTGACCTTTTTTGTGTAGGTCTATGGTGTGACTTCCTTGTGTCTTTCTCTGCCTTTGATCTGAACCTTTTTCTCTTATGTAGTGTTAGGTCATGGCTAGGAAAGCCAAGGGAGGTGGCCATGTTGGTGGCCGCACCAGAGGTAGAGGAGGAGGAAGGAGTCGAGGTTTTGATTGCCATAGTCTTTCACCACCACCCACTCATGCGAGTGTGGATACATAGCAGTGTGTTCATTAGGAGGAACTGCCTTTAGTATAGAAGGTTCTCGAAAGGGAGGAGCTATGTCAGATGTTTCGAGAGGTGCTAGCTAGACTAGGCCCTAGACCTAAGATGGATCAGCCCATCCATGGCCAGGTAGAGGAACCGCTTCAGTAGTTTCCAGAGAGAGAGAGAGAGAGAGAGAGAGAGATCTCCTAGAAGGAGAGAGGTCCTAGTGGACCCAGATCTAGCTATCTTAGGGCACATGAGGGACTTGATGAGGTCCAATCCTCCCTTCTTTGTTGGAAAAGGTATCGATCTCGAGGTAGAGACCTGGCTTCTTAGCTTAGATCAGTGTTTTGCTATGTATCCTTATAGTAGCAACACCAAGGCAAGATGTACAATCATGCATCTTGAGAGATTTGCATCTATCTAGTGGAAATTAGAAGAGGAGAGGATCGGTGTGAGCATTAACACCGCCTCTTGGGAGATCTTTTTGGAGAGGTTTAGGGCATGATTCCTCTCACCCCAGTGGAGGTAGTCGTGAGAAAATGAGTTCTATGCTCTGGGCCAGTTTGGGTTGTCAGTGGAACAGTTTGAGCACAAGTTCTATGAGCTCAAATAGTATGTCGTGATCGGCAATGATGAGGCTATGCTGGTGCAACACTTCTTGAGGGGTCTCAATGACCGCATCAGTGGAGGAGTGAGAGTTTTTGAGCCTGATTCAGTAGAAGTAGCCATGGTGAAAGCCAGGTTGGTAGAGAAGAACATTAGCCATGCTCATGGCGGCCAGTCTAGAGTTTAGATTGGGAGTGATCCTTTCAGTGGATCTAGAGGTAGATGGAATCAGTCCTAGACTGCTGCACCTTTTAGGGGTCCTCAGACACCCACCAAGGGTGGACAATAGCAGCAGCAACTGCCGAGATCGAAGCAGCCTCAGGGCCAGCAGGGTGGCATCCCTCAGTCCTGAAAGAGCAAGAGATGGCCGAGGGGTAGGCAGACCTTTCCAGGACAATCTTCTCAAGGAACATCTCAGGCCCCTAGTGGGTACAGCTTTTAGCAGTCTAGTGGACCGTCTGGGAGTAGAGGGCCTGGCAATGGAGCTTGCTTTACTTGTGGTCAGTTTGGCCACAAGGCCAATTAGTGTCCTCGACGTTTGCATCAATCAGTTAGTCAGAGGCCAACCACATCAAAGCTAATAGTGGGGGATGCAGGTAGATCCCATAGAGTTTTTACAATAGTGGATGACCACCAGGCTGAGCATCAGAGTACTGTGATTGAGACCATAGGTGTGTTGCGTGGAACCCCTATCTCTGTACTTTTTGATTCTGGTGCTTCAGATTCTTTTATTTCTTCATCAAGTGTAGAGCGGTGCGGGCTTGTGTCTACTAAGCAGGCAGATAGGTGGCAAGTAGAGTTGGCTACTGGTGTGTGAGTGTTTGTAGACGCCTTCATTCCCAGTTGTGAGTTGGACTTAGGACCCTTTGTCACTTCAGAGGACCTTCGAGTCATTCCTTTGGGGTCCTATGGGGTTGTGTTGGGGATGGATTGGTTAGCATCTCATAACGCTCATGTAGACTATCGTCAAAAGATAGTAGAGTGTGTAGAGGACCATGGCAGGAGAGTGGGGATCATTGGAGTTTAGTGATCGATATCCTTATGTATGATTTTCGCTATGCAACTTAGGCGGTGTATGCGTCAAGGGTGTCAACTTTTTGCAGTTGCTCTTGAGGAAGTGGATGAGGGAGAGAGTCAAGAAATCTCTCTTGAGGGTCACCCTACTCTTCAAGAGTATGTAGATGTGTTTCCTTTGGTTATTCCTGGTATGCCTCCGAAACAAGACATAGATTTTCACATTGATTTGGTTCCTAGAGCGGAACCTATTTCAAGAGCACCATATTGGATGACTACTCAAGAGTTGAGTGAGTTGAAGTTGCAAGTTGAGGAGTTGTTGGCCAAGGGATTCATTCCCCCTAGTGTTTCTCCTTGGGGTGGGTTGGTTATTTTTGTCAAGAAGAAGGACGGTTCTCTTCAATTATGCATTGATTATCAACAGTTGAATAAGGTAACCATCCAGAACCGATACCCGTTGCCTCAGATTGATGATCTCTTTGATTAGGTGAAGGGAGCCAAGGTGTTCTCCAAGATAGACCTAAAGTCTGGGTATCATTAGTTGCACATTCATGATGCTGACATTCATAAGACAGTGTTTCGTACTCGTTATGGTCACTATGAGTTCACTGTGGTGCCATTTGGGTTGACGAATGTGCCTTTAGTGTTCATGAGTCTTATGAATGGGGTTTTTCACACCTACCTTGACCACTTTGTTCTTGTGTTCTTGGATGACATATTGATTTATTCTAGATCCAGGGAAGAGCATGAGGGTCACTTGTGTCAGGTATTGCAGTGCTTGAGGGAGAATCAGCTTTTTGCAAATCTAGCAAAGTGTGATTTCTTCCAGTCAGAGGTGGGATATCTTGGTCATATAGTTTTGAGAGAAGGTGTATCCATGGATCCTTCTAAGATCCAAGCCATTGTTGATTGGCCAGCACCAACCAATGTTTCTGAAGTTCGTAGTTTCATGGGTTTGGCCAAATATTACCGTCGCTTTGTTCAGAGCTTTTCTTGTATAGGCCATCCGATTACTTCTCTTCAGAGGAAAGGGAAGAAGTTTGTTTGGACAAATAAGTGTGAATTGGCTTTTCATACCCTAAAGGAACTCCTTGTTAGTGCTCTGATTTTGGTAGTTCCTGACCCATCCAGAGATTTCATGGTATGCACAGATGCCTCTTTGGAGGGCATAGGTGCGGTACTTATGTAGGATGGACGTGTGGTTGCCTATGAGTCTCACAAACTCAAGGATCATGAGTTGAACTATCTAGTTCATGACTTGGAGTTGGTAGCTATAGTGCATGCATTGGTTTATTGGAGACATTTCCTTTTGGGGTGTCAGTTTGAGTTGCATAGTGATCACCACAGTTTGCAATATATTTTCATGCAACCGAACCTGAATGCTCGATAGCGAAGATGGATGGAATTCCTCTGTGAGTATAATTTTGAGGTTCGTTATATTCAAGGGAAAGAGAATGTGGTGGCAGATGCTTTGAGCTGTAGGTAGCATGAGGTTGCAACATTGTCCCTTGGTGTGGACTTGAGTGAGAGAATTCTTGGAGTTCTTCCTTAGGACACTTGGTATCAGGATGTTAGAGCCATGGTGGAGTCTAGAAGACCATTGGAGGGTAGATTTTCTGGATATACTCTTGAGTGAAATGGTCTTCTTAGACATCTTAGACGAATCTATGTACCTCCTTTGGAGGGCCTTCGCATTTTGGTCATGACTGAAGCCCATTGTGCACCTTATTCGGCACACCCTAGTGTCAAGAAGATGCACGCAGATCTTAGATAGATATATCATTGGGCTGGTATGAAACATGACATTGCTATTTTTGTGTCCAAGTGTTTGGAATGTTAGTGGGTGAAGGTGGAGCATCAACACCCTACAGGGTTTTTATAGCCAAATTTGATACCGGATTGGAAATGGGATATCATTTCCATGGATTTCATAGTAGGGTTGCCTATTTCTTCACGACGTCATGATGCCATCATGGTCATTGTGGATAGATTGACCAAAGTTGCTCATTTTGTTCCTATTCGATCTTCTTATACCACAACAGTGGTGGCACGAGTCTTCTTGGAAGATGTGGTGAGGTTGCATGCGATCCCAAGGCGGATCATTTTTGATAGAGACCCTGTCTTTACATCGGCTTTGTGGACCTCACTTCAGCATGCTTTGGGGACCTAGTTGAACTTCAGTTCAGCTTATCACCCAGAGACTGATGGTCAAATTGAGCGTGTGAATCAGGTCTTGGAGGACATGCTTCGCATGTATGTTATGGATCACCAGTCGCGCTGGGAGGAATATCTTTGCCTTGTGGATTTCGCTTATAATAATGGATATCACAGCTCTATAGGTATGTCGCCCTTCCAGGCATTGTATGGTCATCCTTGCCGTACTCCTTTGAGTTGGGATCAATTGGAAGATAGGGTGTGTTTAGGCCCAAATTTACTTCGTGAGATGGAGTAGTAGGTTGAGCAGATTCAAGGGCATTTGGTTGCTGCCCAAGATAGGCAGAAGAAGTATGTTGATGCTCATAGAGTTGATCGCTAGTTTTTGGTTGGTGACCTTGTGTTCTTGAGAGTGCATTCGCAGAAGAGTCCAATCTGTTATGGAAAGGGTTCTAAGTTGGCACCTCATTTTGTAGGCCCCTTTGAGATCCTTGAGAGGATAGGACCTGTTGCCTACCGTCTTGCCTTGCCGCCGAGTCTATCCTGCATCCATGATGTCTTTCATGTTTCTATTCTTTGTCCTTATCATTGTGATGTGACCCATGTTCTTGATTGGAACACTTTGTAGGTTGAGGATGGGTAACTATCCATGGAGCCCATGTGCATCCTTCAGCATCAAGATTTGACCCTCAGGGGTTACACCATCGAGCAGGTAAGGGTCCTATGGGACCCCAGTGATGAGTCCTCTACAACTTGGGAAGATGCAGTGAAGATGAGAGAGCTTTATTCTTATCTATTTTAGGCTTCCAGGAGTAAGCCTAGGCTTGGGGGGGAGGATGTAGTACCCCTCCTTGATCAGCCTCTTTTGTATATTTTGAGTTACTTTAGTGACTGTTCGGTGGAACATTATTGTATTTTGATTTAGATATTATGTGAGGTTATTTCATGCTTTATCTGGGTTATGTTGTATGATTTTATGCAGTATTTTAGTGCTTATGATTAATGTTATTTTATGGATCATTATCATGGACTCACACTTTTCCCTTCTATTATGATGTGTCATTTATATGTTGTGTGTTTGTAAGTGTATTGGGATGCGAGGGGATGATTTTCCTTCACTCACTCCGGTGAGATAGGGAACGTCATGATTCTCCTTCATCAGTGTGTTTACCATGTTTGTATATATATATATATATATATATTGGTCTATATGCACGTGTGGTTCTTGGGTGTAGGACATTGCAGGTACTAGTACTGAGAAGGTACGGGGTATTGACTCCACCTAGTTTCATAGGTCTGAGCATGCCTTATATATCCGATGGGAGTGGAGGAGATAGTTGTTGTACCCTAGCTTGACCACAGTTATGCTCGTGTGAGTGTTGTCAGTCAGTTGTATTTCCCCAATCTAGCTATTATGCATGTCGTGGTGCCTTGGTTTCATCATTTGAGAGTCATCATTTGATCTATCTTGGTTTCACGTGGTTCCGTTATTTAAATGGATGATGCTATCTTGTGTTGGTGTAATCATTTAATTAATATGCTTTGTGATTATTATTTATTTAAATTAATGATTGCTAGATTAAATGGTTAAAATGGCTTAATTTATTGTGTAAAGTTGCATTGATATTTTGGTGAAATAAATAAATTGCCTAGCCATTTAAAAAGGTAAAATGCTTATGTTGGAAGAAAGTAATTTGGAAAAAGAAATAAATCTGATTGCCCTTCTAGTTTTAAAATATTTAAAATTGATTGGATGAAAAAATTTAACCTAAAAAAGCTTGGGTTAAAAGATATTTTGGGGGATCCATTCAAAACATATGGCAGGAGAAGAAGAGGATTTTTGGAGAGAAAATTCTAGAAAACTTCCTGGAGGAGCTGGAAATTTTCCTTGGTTGCAAGACTGGATTGCTTCATTCCTTTTGCTTGCTGATTACTTCAAGGTTGGAGGTTTCCTTCTTGTTTTGAATTTGTTTGTAATTTTTCAGTTTGCTTCCTGTGCATGGAAATTTATACAATCTTCCTGTAGATGTTTGTGGAATGATGGAAATGGAAGAATTGGTGTTATTACTATTGGTTTTTTGAAATCTATATCATGTGGTTGCTTTTAGGAAGGAAATGGTTCATTTCCCTATCAGCTGTGTGTGTTGTTCTTGGAAATCAATTTCTTGGTGTACCTCTTCTTTTTGAAAAGAATGATTTAGATTAGTTTTGCTGAGTGCATCCTAGTATCTTTTTGCCAACATTTGATTAGCTAATTTTTCCAGTATGTTTATTTCACCATTTACCTTGTTGGTAAATATTCCTTGAAAATTTTGGGATTTGGCACTGTATGTGTGTGCTCATGAAATAATTCTAGAAATGAATCGTTGCCCATGTCAAATGATTTGGTGGTTTTATGGTTTCTGAATGCTTGGAGGCAGTGTTTTTGTCTCTGATTGTGGACCTTACCGCTCCCGTGATGGGCTTACCCCATCACGTGAGTCGGTAGTGAGATACTATCGCAGGTAGCAGAACTACTAGTCAACAACACCGCTACGCAGTAGCAGTGCTACCGATCAGTAGGACTGCGACCGGTTGGTAGCAGCTGCTACCGACGATGGCGACACTACCGGTCGGTAGCACCACTTCCAGTTGGGAGCAGTGTTACTGGTTGATAGCGGCTGCTACCAGCGGTGGCAGCACTACCGGTTGGTAGCACCGCTTCCGGTTGGCAGCAGTAGCCCTTGCCGATTGGATTGTTGCCAGTGGCAACAACACAATCGGTAACCAGTGTCTGTTGCCTAACAGTAGCACACCTGTGGGTTTATTTGGCCTTGTTTTGTTTGGAGCCTTTACCAGTCTCCAAAACCGGTTTGTGTTGAGAACTTAAATTTTTTAAATGGAATGTTTAAAGTGGTTTTGTGTGATGTAATGTGATTTTCATGTGACTTTTATTATGTAGTTAATAATTTTATCAATGGAGATCAAGGCTTGAATTAGAGATTCAAATTGGTAGATTTGGATATGTTCTGAAAATGATTTAAATGCCTATTTGGAATTCATGTTATAACTAGTTGAATGTTAAATGTGGATTTCATTCCTGATGGAATATTGATTTGGAAATTGAATGATGTGACTGTTGTAAGAGTGTTATATTTAATTTCAATCAATGATGTTGCAAGTGCTTATGATGTTGATATTCTCAAAGATTGCCTGAGTGCAGATTTAATGTATTTAGCTATCCTTGCAAGTGTATATTGTGACATTTTGGTCTGTGGTTTAGTCATCCTATGGTGGTGTAATTGGTACCTTTGACCAAGTGATATATGTTGGCTGTGTTGTCTTAACCATGTAGTGTCTTTGCCTTATAGTTAGTCAAGAGTCAATATGTCCTTGTTTGACCACTTGTTTCTGATAGTGGTGTTATGGCTGTCTATTTCACCATAGGGTCCTCAGGGGGTGACCATACTTGTGTAGTGTCCTTTGAGAGAGTGGCTTTCATTTGGGGGTTGCACCCAAAGTGGTAGGCACTACGACCTAGCGAAAGTCAAATAATAACTAGTAATCTAATGAAATGAATAGGTGGGTAGTATCATAACATTAATAAAGATAATTGTACCTCGTGCATAGGTGAGTGCTAGCACAAGGCTCATAATATTTTCAAGAAGGCCTAGAATGGCAAACCAACCACCTTGTCTTCACGAAAGGCTAGAAGGGTCTGCATAAGACTTAGTTAGTGCTGGATGCTCTGGAGAGGTTACCAGGATAGTGAGCCGGGACCTATGGAGACTGTACCAGGGTAACCATCTTAAGCTATGTGATGACACTCTCTCATTTGGTTAACTTGTGTTTTGTGATGCTAGTTCACTTGTGTTTGTGAAGTTGAGTCACCTAGATTCTTGTGGAGTCTTATTGTGCTATCATGGAGTCATATTGTTTTATTGACCATGTCATGTTTATGCTTGTTTGAGGGTCCTCAGCTATCTCCTAGCACGATGGGGTGATTCCTTTTGGGAATTACATGGTCGGGTGGTAGTGCCACTTCCCATTGAGTGTTTGAATGTGTTCCTTCATGCGAGGATTGGCTTTGCAGGTGTACCTGTGGTTCGTGACTCTTGCTTCATCTCATATTTTGGAGATTATTGGTATTTGTAGACCTATGTGGTCATTGTATCATTGTAATATTGATCTTAATGTAACCTTGTAACTAGACGAGATCTATCCTTATATGTTTATTGGGAAGCTATGTATTGAAAGAGCAATGTAATCCTATGTTTGGATGTTTTTATCAAGTTTCCTTGATGAAGTTAGTAAATTCTTATTGAAGTGGAAATTATGTTGTATCCTTTCTATCTTCTATGATGAATCCTTATTGCTTATGGCTTCTTGTGATCATTGAGTTAATGGTGCATATGTGGATTTATGATGTTGTGAATATTATTCTTGAAGTTAATTCTTCATTGGTAACCCTTAAGGAATTCTGGTGTAAGTCTTCCGCTTGTGTTATTGTGCATGTTGTGTAAGTGCACTTATGATGTTTATACTTTAAAAAAGAAAAATTGTTTCACCCTTGTTATGGGTTTTCCTTCGGGGTTCCTGGCGGGGCATTAGATGAGAGATTTTCATAGGTTGGTCTTCCCAACATCTTACAAGATCTCTAAAAATGCCTTTAACCTAACCTTAGGAGTTAGTTTAACCCTTTATAAACACACCCAAAGTTTACCTACGTGTTAGCCTTGAGTTGACCTTTCTAATGGCTCTCTATCCAAGACTTTTTTGGGACCATACTAGGATATTTTGAAAAATGAACTGGTAAAACAAATTCCCTCGAAGGGACATGTCACTACCAACTCACTTCACAACACATGTGTCAAGTGACACCACACAATTACACAATACTTAAATACACATGGCAATGTCCCTTTTTTGGAATTAATAAATTTAACAAATTCAATTCAAATACACATTCAAGCATAGACATTTGTAAATAAAACACATTACACACTAATACATTTGGTCTAGAATTCCGACGAAGAAGGTATATTGTGACCAAATTTGATTTTTTTTTGAAAAAGTGCCTGCGTTCTTCAAAATTTCAACGGCAATGGGAATTACTTAAAAAAAAAAGAAAAAAGAGGGCAAGTCATTTGTGTTGCATTCAATCCCGTGCAGGCTTCTGCGTTGAGCTCAACCCCTGGCAAGATAAAATGACACTCTCACCATTCGGGGTAGAATCTTCACCTTCATTTTGGATTTGGATAATATGAGGAATTGGTGAACTTCACTTTCATTTCGGATTTGCATAATTTGCAGAATTGTTTATTCTTCACCTTCATTCATTGAATCTTCGCATTTGAGGAATTTTGGATTTGCATAATATTTGCATGAGGAATTTTGGATTTGCATAATGTTTGGATGAGGAATTTCAGAATTTCAGATTTGAATCTTTACCATGACAAGGGAAAGAGGTTACAATAGGTTTTCGTAGAAGCCATCTCCTCTACACCTAAGGGTAGTATGCTTTGTAACCCTTTACCCAAACAGAACCATCACTGTACCACTCTTGCAATCCTACTTCCCTTCTACCATGGTTGGAAGTACTCAATCGTATGAAAGAGGAAAACTATTAGACATATACTTAGCATAAAATAAATAAGTTGCGAAATTTCACAAATTAGAGGGTGAACCCTGGTAATAGTAGAGTAATCGGCAGTGAAACCTTGTGGTTTGATCATGAGATGCTTCCCCAACAAGATCAGATCGATACTGGACTGGGTAATAATGGAACCGCCAACAATGTATTTCTCAATGATTAGTGTGTACAAGTATATTCATTAATCCAACATCCATTCTATTATATACAAAGGAATTCATACCAAATAGTATTAATTAATCAATTTGTTTTATATTCAATGCCTTATCAAGTATTAAGTGCTTGGTTTGATGATCTTCTAACTATTCGGAGTTTCCATGAGCCATAAAACATAAAATATTGTCAAGGCATAAATAATTTTCAAGTCCAAAACTAGATAAAACATCAAACTAGGTTACACATCTTAATCTTCTTCATTTTCTTTTTGTTGATCTTTCTGGTTCTTTTCTTCCTCTTCAACATCTCCCTCTTCATTAACCTTCTTCTTGCCCTTGTCTTTATAACTTTCAAGTCCAAAACTAGATAAAAGTCCAAATTTGGAGAGGAAATTCCTACTATTTGAGAATCGAGCATTCATATTTCAAATTTTAGGTCTGATTTCCATGAATAAGGGTTCCCAAGACCCTATTCCTATAAAAATGAGCCATGAGGAACATCATGAATAAGGGAATGAACCAAATTTATGGAAACATTGTCAAACCTAAGTACAATTAGGCATAAATAAGGCACAACCACTTAAATTGAGTCCAAACATAGTGTATATTTTTAAAGAGATACAACTTATGATGCAATATTTAGTCCCCTCTTAGCAAGAGTATGAAATTATGATCATGTACTCTTGGGAAAATATGGAGAAACCAAATATTCTTTCACAAAGATATTGAAGAGTCAAGATGACTACAAGTTTGGAAAGGTGGTAGCTCCCAAGACTTATGATATTGTCAATCTACAATATTGAGATAAAAGGGAAGTATAAAGTGATTAATATGAGTAACATTGGTAACACACATGGAGCATGCAAAACACAAAGTTATGACATTTAGAACTAGTAAGATTCATATATTTTCACTAGGAACCATATCAAAAAGACAAGGCATAGATCTAGGACTAATAAGATCCTTATATAGTTACTAGGAGTCATGTCAGAGACACATAAAAGCATGATACCCAAGTTAGTAAGATCCTCTAATACTTAGTCATAGATTGCATTCTAACAACAAATAGAGACCTAATTGTGAAAGTTTGAGGTCCATTGGGAAAAAAGTTGTCATATTGCCATGACAACTTTTGCATTTCTTGTAGAAACTTCTTAAAAATATGGTTGGAAAGTTAGTTTATGGTGGTTTGAGGTTTTAACCCACTTGGATTGGAATAAATAGGCCTTTGGCATGCCATCCAAGAGTTTTTCTTAATGAAATTGGGGTTTTATGTGCATTTTTTGACATTTTGGTCTGATTCTCTTCATTTTTCATTGTGAAAATCATCATAATTTGATGGGAAATCAATTGGATGTGGTAGAGCAGTGAGTTAACTTCATTTTTCTTTTTGTGGAATTTAATTTCATTGTGTTTTAAATTAGATATCATAGTTTTTCCAAAAAATGTCAAAACCCTGCCTAGTGTTTACCGAGAGGAGTAAATAATGTATAGTTTGGTCTCCCATGCATATAAATTCACCCAAATGTGTGGGAAGACCTTTTTTCATGTTATGTATCATATCAGGGAAGAATTTGGTGGGAAGACCAAGCGATTGGTATTTTGAAGTGGTTGATGATAGAGAGAGGGGTGAGGGGACCCTATGCAACCTTCAGAAGGGTTTGTCGATCAAAACCAAATGAAATAGATTAAATTTCTATGATTGTCCTAAGGGTATTAATTGTCACAATCATAGTTTTACTAGTGATATTGTTTTTGTTTTGACAGAGTTATGTTTGTAAACCCAAGTGTAGACATGTAATGGAGTCATGAGATGTCTTAAGACTACATCAATACTTAACAATAACATAGTGTGTAGGCACCTAAAATATGAAAGGACTACATATTGGAAGGCGCATGTGATGATGCCATGAAAGGTCTGATATCCCTATGTATCGGATTGAGAAAACTAGTGAAAGACAAAAAAAATGCATTGAGAAGGCAAAAGGTTGAATTGCCTAATGTTTGTTGTTGAAGTGATGTGTGGCTGCCAAGTCAAATACCTTGTTGTAGTTTCAAAGGGTGGAAAAAGAATAAGAATTTTATTTATCATCCTAATAGACCATCCATCATAACAATTATTACCAATATTGATGTCTATGTTGCAAAAAAATTTCTAGAGGAAGGCTCTTTCTATTGTAATACCAAGTAAGTGTTCATAGACCTTGTGTAGGGTCCTCCTAGCCTAGAGTAAGGAGTTTGAAGCCTACATACATTGATTTGGCCTTGTGGCCATCAATGAGTGCTCACCCAATAGGAGAAGTCTTGAGACTGATAATTTTGGAAGTGTGGCATTGTTGAGAGCCAACACTTATGTGTGAACTTGGTCTTCATGTATTATGATTAGTTGCCATGATACTTGACCCTATCCTCATGGTGTTGGCTCAATTGATATTAGTGTGTTTTGTTGAAGAAACATGATGTGAGAAGTTTGATGTAGAGGCAAGGGTAGAACTCAGTATTTCATATTAGGACAACAACCACATTGATTAGGCAAGTCAGATAAGGTCTCTCCAATGTTTAGGATACTGAATTCACATTAGACACTCATGGATTACCCCAATTAGACATTAGTCAACTTAATATATTATACAAGGATTGCATACCACAAAGCCATTAGATATGTTTTGAGATGAAAAAGAAGATTTAAATGGTTTTGGTTCAATGATGATAATTTCTATTTTCAAGTAATTTAATTTGGTATATTATACTGAAACATGATTTCATAACTAACATTTCAACTTCTATATAATTAGTTCTATAGCCTAATTTTCTTGCCTGTGAAGAAATACCATGTCAGACAATATCAGCAAACAACAAAATAAGGAGACAATTGCTAGATTGTTGGCTAACATGAAAAGAAAAGGTGATGGAGAATGTTATTGTCCTTGCAAAATTTGTAAGGGGTTAAAGACTAGAAGACTTCTAATCAAAACAACTAAGAAACATTGTAGGCTGCATTGTCACATTGAAGGTGGACATGATTATCATCCATTGGTAAGTATTTCATTATATCATTTTAACAATTTATATACATAATAAATCAGTTGATGATGAGATCATGATCATGGTTTATTTATGTTTATCAGTTTTATATAGGTTGAGCACCCCAGAGCACATGGTATGGATCAACACAACCCGAAGAATATGGTTTTCAAAGTGGATGAACATGGAGGTATGAATATCGAAGCTGAAGAAAATGATCCCATGGAATATGATGATCATGAGCCAGAAAACACAATTGAAGATGATGGTACAAATACATTGATCCATGACACATTTAGTACTCGCGCAGCTGATCATGATGATGAAGATGACCTTGATGTTGTTCATGATATCCATCTACTTGAGAAGGCATCTGAGGGCCTTTACGAAGGCTTGCAGACAACTCTTCTCTCCACTGTATTGTTGTTGGTGAACTTGAAGGTTATGAATGGCTTATCCAACATAAGAATCTCATGCATGTTAAGGTATGTCATATATGTCATAATAAACTGTGAATCATGTTGTACCATTAATATTCTTTATATTAACAAATTATATTTTTTTGCTGTAGATTGATAGGTGAGTTTTTGTTACCACCATCAAATATTCTACCTTGCTCATACCAAGAATTATCTGCCGTTATGAAAGATATTGGAATGGAGTATCAAGCAATAGATGCTTGTCCCAATGATCATATTATATATCAAAAACAACATGAATTTTGAGCTGAATGCCCTAAATGTCATATCAGTAGATATCAAATAGATCAAATAACAAAAAGGGTTCCTCACAAGGTTCTTTGCTATATTCCCATTATTCCACGTATGTAACGATTATTCAAGTGCACTAGCTTGGCACAATTTATGGATTACCATGCATGCAATAGAAGTTGAGATGATATTATTGGAATGCCTATGGATGGTTTAGCATTTATGGACATAGAGGAAAAGTGGCCACACTTTAAAGAAGAACCTTGTAATCTCAGGCTTTCATTGGTAGCGGATGGTGTCAAACCATTTGGAGAGATGAGATCTGTTTACTTAGTGTGGCCTATTTTTGTTATCAACAATAACATTCCTCCATGGATGTGAATAAAGAGGGAGCACATAATGTTGGCAATGCTTGTTCCAGGTATTTTATCATTTGAATATAGTCATGTAAATTTAATTATAAATATTGCAGTAAAATGGTCATAATAATTATGTAATGTTTTTGTTCATTCGATTAGGTAAGTACCAAGTTAAAGATATGAATGTATATATCGAACTTCTTATCGACGAGTTGCTAGAGTTATAGAATGGTGTCACTATGTATGACATCTCTAGACCAATAGGACAAAGACAATTTCAATTCCTTGTGATGCTTCTATGGACAATACACGATGCCCCAAGGCTAACACATTATTGTGGTATGTTATAGTGTTTAAGTTGTGCATGAACATTATAATTCAAAAAATTTATCATATTTAATTCAATTATACATTATCTTGTAGGTCTTCAAACAAAGGGAAAATTTGCATGTCCTGTTTGTGGTTCAAAGATGACATCTCATCATTCAAAAAGTTTAGGAAAGCAGGTGTTTGATGAGTATAGGCACTTTCTCCACAAAAATCATAAGTATCGAAATAATGAAAAACATCTTTTCAATGGGAAAGAAGAGAATACATCAAATCCACGAAGAATGACACCTCACCTATGGAAGTTGGAATATAATAGAATTAATCATCAAGGTAATGCCATTCCATCTATTGGTTTGTCATAAAACATATTTTCTATTTTTTTTTGTTTACTGATGATGTGATTGATGATCATGAAGGTAGTGAAGGCATAAATGACCACCTTCCTAAGGGACTAAAAAGTTATCCCCCACAATTTTTTAGGTTGCCCTACTAGGAGCACTTACAAATTGTTCATTTGTTTGATATTATGCATATTGGAAAGAATATAACAAAGACATTATGGAAAATATTGGATGGAAGGCGTGACAAAGAAAAAATTGTCAAAATATGTAGTGACATTCAGGATTCCAATCATGCAATGATAAATGTCATTCAATCAAATAGCCATGGAGACCAGATTAATATAAGTGGGCTTCCTTGGTAATTAATGGACCAACAAAGCAATGCTATAAAAGAAGTCATACGAAAAATTCGATTTCCCATAGGATTTGCTGTGAACATAAACAATCTCATATCAAATAAAAGTGAATTTGGGCCAGGGATGAAAACGCATGATTGGCATACCTTCATTAAGGTAATTCATGTTCTTGTGTTTTTACTATGTATTTAAGTACTGCGTGTACGTGTACTTTTCATTGTATTATGTTAGAAAAAAATGAAAAGATAATTTTATAATTGTTGCAGTACGTTCTACCTCTATCTCTCCCAGACAACTTCAACAATAATGTCAAACAAGTCATATATGATCTTGGAAAATACATGAGGTAAGTAGTGATATTTGTTCAATTCATTGTATAGATATTGTATTTGCTATTTGTTTTACTTGTTATGTAATATATTTTTTTGCATCTTGAATATCTTGTAAGTGGTTTTCATGTAAAGAAATCCATAAAGATGATATAAAATATTGGAAGAGAAAAATTCCTCATTTAATGTGTGAAATGCAAAAGTGTCTACCTCCAGCTTTTTTCAATGCACAAGAACACTACCTCATACACCAAGTTGAGGAGATTGAGTTGTGTGGACCTATACACACTAGGTCAATATGAATGGTTGAGAGGCACTTGAAATTTTTGAAGGCTTTTGTTTGACAAAGAGCACATCTTGAGGGTTCTATGGTGGAGGGATATATGGTATACCAGACTATGGTGTACATTTCTGAATATCTTCCTAAGTTTGCAGTAAAGATCCATGTAGATCGCATTTGGGATCCCAACCCCATTAACAAATTCAAAGGAGAGTACTTGACGGGGAAAGGTAGATTGAGGAAAGTGAGAGGTAATTATAAGATGCTATTGTAGTTAATTAATTCTTAATCTTCAAAATAAATCGGTTATAAGATGTCTATTTATTTTTTGTACAGTTGGTCGAGAGTGGGATGCACTAAATTTGTATATTGCAAACAATCTTGATTGGATGATGGTATGGATTGAACATTGTCAACATTCTAGATGCACATTAACATGGGAAGGTGTGGCTTCATTGGTTAAAGAAGCTCATCGTAATGGAGATTCCAATGTTACGCAAAGGGAAATTGATTTAGCATATGGTTTAAGAGATAAACAGGTACATACAAATTTATTAATCACCCATATGTTTATCAACTCACAATGAAATAAATTTTACATGTTTGACATATTGCAGGTCAAACACCACAATGCTATGTGCTGCAATGGTCATAAATTTTGCATAAAAAAGCTGGATGACACGAAGAAAACTTGTGATTCTGGCATCATTGTAGCCTTTGAGGTGACAAATATTTCATCGAGAAATGACATACATCCTCAACAGTCTCAAAATCAATACTATGGTAATTTGGATGATATACTTGAGTGTGACTTTAATTCCTCCAAATTAGTTTTGTTCATCGTCAAATGGTACCGACTACAATGGAATAAAAATGATCCTGATAGAACTGTTATTGAACATGATAATGGTTTTACAATGCTAAATACAAGGTCATTTGAACCAGTTGGGGATGAGCCCTATGTTCTTCCAAGCCAATGTGAGCAAGTATTTTACTCAAAGGTTCCACATAAACTAGGTTGGTCATTTGTTGTTAGACATGATCTAAGAGGAAGGCCGATAAAGTATAATGTGATGGAAGAAGAAGAAGAAGAAGATGATGATGATGATGATGATGATGATGATGATGATGATGATGATGATGATGATGATTTTGGCGATGATGAATGAAATGTATGAGGTATGCGATTAATATATTATCTATTTAATAGTGACTTCTTGATAGAATTTTTTTTACATTATTAATTCATTATGTTTTGAATTCTAATGCCATTACATAATTAATTCATGATGCACTTTTTAATATGGAGATGAAGATAGGGAGAGTGACTATTTATGTGACATTTTTAAAACTTTGTTTATTTATGGAAATTGGATTGTTTATTAGCTATGCGATGATGCATGTGACATTTTTTGAACTTTGTGTTTATTTATAGAATATGGATTGTTTATTACCTATGTGATGGATGATGATTTATGATACACATGTGATGGATTACATGCTTATGATGACACATATGTGATGTTAATTGTGATGCTCAATTACATATATGATGATACATCATGTGATGCTTATGATACGTATGTATTTATTGTTTATCAACTTACAAATGTAGTAATGCTTATGATTCTCAATTGATGGTGTTGATTTTAGGTATAGTCCCTGTGTGATGTTGTCACCCTTGGTGGTAACAAGTCATTAACTACAGACAGCGTAAAACATTTAGTTGAGGATCCTGCATGGTCTACATAAAGTAAATGTAAGGAATTAAAAAATTTACAATGATTTTGATGACAACATCTTTTTATTATTTAATACTCTTTTTGTCTACAAAGTTCATGTTGTTCATGCTGTGTACTATGTAATTTTTAGCTAACATAAGATAATTGAATTACATTGTACATGACCTCGAACCCCTTCAACGAGGATCCTACATAGTCTCATGGATGGACATGTATAACTAGTCAATACACCCTATAGAAACAATTTTTTTTTTTAAATTACTTGGAAAACAAACTTCCTCAGTTTTTCAAACCTCGACATTAATAGCAAATCTAATACAGTTATCAACACTTGAGGCCCCAGTTAGACTTATTCCAATTTTAATCCCAAAATCAACTTTAGGGCTGACTTATTAATCAATATTACTCTCATTTACAAAATTTCTCTCATTACCAATTAACTCTCTCATTTCATGGAGTGCAGGTACCCCCAAAAAGGTATTTGTCAGATCTATCTTCGTCGAGTGAGGAAAATGCAGTAATAGAAAATGAAAGTGACACATGTAGTAGATCTACAATAGGGAGATCAACAAGAGGTCAAAATATTAGAAGAAAATTCAATAAACGCATGAAATTTCCCCTTGCTCAAGGGGGGCCATGTTCTTATGATGATGAGACCAAAGGCAACATTGAGGTGCCACTGAGGTACAAACATCTACAGAAACAATGGGTGCCCAAGGAAATTCCTCCAATAAACACCGATTTTTGTGTTAATGATAGGATATATTGCATAGCACTTTCGTAGTTACATGGCTTAGGCTTATTTTCCATGGAAGACATAAAGGTTTGTTACAATAAAGTTGTTGAATTGATGGAGTTTATTGGACCTTGTTACAATTACAATAATTGGATGCAGATTGTTAAATATAAAAAAAGTATGCGTAGGTATGCACTATCAACAAATTATATACAATAGAAAGATAATGATCAAAGTAAATGAGTGGCTGTATACATTGATGGTCAGCCAAAAGCAACAGGGAATATTGTAGGTTTTATAAATAGTACGTGACCTGGGTCAACTAATAAACAACCCAATTTCATATTTGAGGCACGTGAGGGAAATCATGTATTTGTAAGTGCGATAAAATCAATAAGTGCAGGTGAAGGGCTTCTAATTGATTACAGCTTGAATCGTATAGATATAAACAAAGTTAATATCATGGGGGTGGTACGTACTATATACCATTTAAATTAACTAACCTCCAATTAATGAATCCAATATACCATTTTATTATGAATTTTTTTTGCTAAGTCTATTGGTTTAATTTCGCTAACGTTTTTTATATTTTTTCTTTGTCACAAGGCGACATGCATCCATCACATATCACAGAAAGGGATGTAGGTTGTGACACTTCTACCAAGCAGGTAAACCTCAATTTAATTGTACAAATTAGATAGAAGCAAACTGTTACATTATTATGTTCTTTTTTTTAGTGATTTAGACTAATTTTGTAATTGTTAATGATATTCTTGACACAAACGGATGTTCGGGGAAAGGGAAAGGGAGCTATAGTACTTGAGCACCTCTCTAGGGATGTGGAATCGATAGGGTTATGTGATCATGACCCTGAAGATTCCACACACCCTATGGAATTCATAAAATGGCCTCTTAGAAAAATTACTAAAGAGATTGTTGCTTTGGCAGTCGTGCATCCTATTATTGATTGTAGACAAGAGAGGGTAAAAGTATTGATTCGGACAACAGAAAACTTGCAAGTAAGGAGTAATGAAAGCTTTAATTATAACAAAAGTTCAATAATGGTTTATATTTTATTCTCTTTTATGTCATTAACTAAAATATGTATGTATTGTTTTTACAACAATTTATCTACCCTCATGAAAGTCGTTGCCATGATCAGGGTGTTGCAGGTTCTTCAGGTGATGATGATTTTCTTGTATTATCGCTTGCTTGGCTTGTCACTCTGAGTACCCAAAACACATCATACTTGATACTGTCAATCTTCAAAATAAAGGTTCATCCTTGTTTACAACTCTTGCACTTTTCATATATTTAATGTATTATTCTTTAGGTGTTGTCATTGTTCCTGTGCAAATGTCGTTGCTACCTCATTAGAGGTTAGCCTCACTTGTATTACCGACTGCAATGTCGGCAACACACAGCATGTAGACATCCTCTACTGCATGTCATATTAGCCTGCCCACTGTTGGTAGATCCCTCTTTTGATCTATCTTCTGTTATGTGTTTATTTCCCTTCAAGCGTTCTTTCTTGAATTCTAATGCCATTTCATAGTGGATTCATTTTTTATAGGAGGAGATGCACATGAGGATGTGCTAGAGGCAACTACTGCTAATAACATACCATCATTTCCTGGATCTTCTCCTATTGCTAGTACAGGAACATTGCAGGCCACATTGGTGGTGAGCAACAAAGAAATGATTCCCTTAAAGATACAAAAGGTTCCAGGTACTTTAAAATTATTATTATATATACTCTAATTGTAATTTACTTTATGATCACTCATTTTGGACTAATGATCCCATGAATTTTTTGTAGGCAATGATATTTTCTATAAACATCTTAGTGACATTGCATTGCAGATATTTGGGCCCACCATATGTAAAAGGTGGTACATCATATGTGAACTAACCCTAATCCACTATTTTGATTTCATATCATTGCTAGAATAGTTTTCCTTTGAACCATTTCTTGAACTGTAATAAATGTAGCTTCAGTTCATTTCTGAATCTAAGGTTTGTTTTTGCTTTAAAAGGTGGAATGACCAAGAAAAAAGGTTAAAAGATGAATTGACAAAACAAATGGTTGAGTGGTTTGGAAATGACACCTTTGACAAAACCAAGCTCCTTGAAAAAGCTAGCACATATCTAAAGTATGTGAGGGACCAATACATGACCCATTTAGAGAGGAACCTAAAGTATGAGCATCCCCCCATGATTCCAGAGAGGGAGTGGAAGGACCTAATTTTGGATGCCAAGGAGAGATTTGAAAGGAAAAAAGAAAATACACCACCAGATGCCAAGAGAAGGCACAGGATACTATTAAGAATGTAATTATGTACTAATTAAGTACTCTTTATATTTATATAATCTAACATATTTCAAAAATTTTATAGATTGAGTGACACGTCAAAGGCAACCAAGGAAAGACAAGAAAATCATGGGCAACACAAACTTGGCTCTGGTGGTTATATGAAACTTGTTGCACAAATTGTAAGTATCTCATGTAAACAAAATATTGCATCAAAATATTAATAAATTGAAAACAATTTTTTTTTTATCAAACAATGCAAGCAAAATTCACGGTACCAAGCAAAAATGTAGGGCTCTGAATTCAATAGAGCTCCCACAAAAGATGACAAGAGAATTGCCTACCAACAAGGCTATTCAGTTGTGGCTGATCAACTACGAGAATTGAGTGGGCATACACAACATTTGAGTGCATTCGTCACACAGGTAAATATGCTAAATGGAAATTGTTTCAAATTGAATACTTTACCAATAATCTAATTGATGTTGAGTTCCAACATAAAGTGACTATATTTGTTTTAAATAAGCAAGCAATGATAACAATGTGCATGACATTGGAATGTAGCCTGCTAATCGTGAAACACCACTTGCACATGAAGGTCCGGATGTGCATCCTAGTAGTGGAGGTATTCATTTGCTATTCAAATTTATTTATTTAGCTATTAATACAATTAAAAATCTTAATTTGTAATTAGAGTAGTAATTAATGTAGACACTTAAAAATAATTATTTTAATTATTTTTAATTCCTCACATAATTAATTAATTAATTATGTTAATTCAAATTTTCCGCAATATTAATTAAATATAATTAATATTGTCACTATAGCATGTGATTGATTTATTTAATAAATCAATCCCTTTCTTTATTCTTCTAAAAAATCAAATCCTCACAAATCTTCCTCTTAGCTAATTAATTTCAATTAATTAGTTAACCTACATGATTCCTACAAATCATCATCTTAATTCATCATTAACCTAATAAATTCTTCTAGAAACTCCCTAAACTCACTTAACATTATTCTTCTAATTTGTTTATTCCCTCCACTCATTCTCTCTCCTAGTCAAATTATCCTAATCCCACCTAACATTTCCTCTAATCTCCCTCTTAATGAATCATTAATGGCTAATCAACATGATTAGCCACAAAGTCAACTCCTTGCTTTTAAATACTCTTTTCCTAGGTGAATGTAAGATTTTCGAAATCTCACATTCCTCCAAGCATCCCCTCTCCCAAGGAATTTTTAATTCTTTTTTTTATTCCTCCAATCCCCATGATATCCTTTTTTGGAGAATTTTTAATTCCTCCAATGCACCTTGTGGAGTGTGGAGATACGAAATGTCTTTAAGGCACATTTCTTGGTCTCCACACCCTCTCTTGGACCTTGTGTGAGCTCACAAGTAAATCCTAGCCCTTCATCTTGAATCCATCCCAGCCATCCATTTTTCTCTCCTCTTCCTATAAATGAAGGGCTCCATCCCTTCATTCAAAAACATCTCGAAATCCAGTAAGCTTATGCTACCCTTTTGAGCCCAGGAAATCATCTTGGCAGCTTGATCATCTCATCCTTATCATTTTCCAAATCCATTCCATTTGTGCACAACATTGGAGAGCCATCCACATCCAACGGCGCCTTCACTTCATCAAGCTCAATCCAAAGGAAAAGATAAAATAGCAAGGTGAAATGGTCTTTTCATGATATTTTAGAATTTTGCATGTTTATTTCATTATGTTTTTGATCATTTGACCTTCTAATCTGTTTACCCCTCTTCAATTAATGTAACCTTTTTTGTTAATATTTTAGAGCATGTAGTCGGTGGTGACCAAGTGGAGCATGATCTAGGTACACAACATTAGGAACGTGATGCTACCCACTCAGGTAAAGAGGACCACTATTATTCCTTTAAACAAATATAATTGCAATTGGTGTTTAGCATTTATGTAGCCTTTAGTATTTCAACTCCAGATGATCTAGAGGGTGTTCAACATGTTGAGGTTGAGGCTAGACAAAATGATGTGGCCCCATCAGGTAAAGAGTGCAATAGTTATGTTCTCTAAATAAATGAAATTCTTGTAACAATAATATTTTTTTTTTTGAATTTAATCCATTTCTTTATTATTGTAGAGGACCCCCTTTTGCTTCAATGTCCTCGTCCTCAGTATAGGACTAGGCATACATCGAGATCATGAGCATTTGGTGGAACATGTGCAGAGGGGGGAAATGATGAAGAAACCGATGTTCCACTTAGTCTTTTCATAGCTTCAAAGAAAAAAAAAAAAAGAAATGATTGTAATCTAACTTATTTGATAATGACTGATTTTTATGTGTTAGTGAATGTAATTATGTGCTAATTAATGGTTATGGATGATATGTGTTAAGTAATATTGATGAATGTTGCATGTTAATTAATGTTAATCAATGTTATGTGTTAATGAACATTATGTGATATTAATGAATGAATGCTATATTTTATTAATGGTAGAAGTAATGAATGAATGAATGTTATAAGATGTTAACGGGGAATTTAGAGTGATGTTAGGGGGGGAGGGGCCAAATGAGCTTCCACCTTCATGTGGTTGGCCCTGTTAAGTACAAAATATTAAACTATTCTCAAAACCAAGCGAAGCTCAACAAGATAACACACTTATCAATATTTCATTATGTTGCACAGTTAATCTTATTGAATAATGTATATTGAATCTTAATTGCAGGGTGCAATAGAGCCAACACGAACAACAACACCACAAGTTGCTAGGTATAATGAACTCCCATATTGTCTTGTATGTACACGAACAATATGAGTTTCTTCTAGTGTTGATATCCAAGGTGGGACTGCAAAATTTATGAATATGCCTCATCCTTGTAAGTTTTTTTATTACTTGTCATTTTATTTAGCATTTTTGCTACTTCATGAATGAGATGTTTTCAGATGTCTATTCCATGAATACCTCTCTATTGTATGCTTCATGATCTTGCTTTTGACTCAACTCTTTATATGTCCTAAAATTGTTTGAGCCTAATAGCTTCTATTCTTGTTGATAGTTTGGTGGCTCTGAACAATGGCTCCTTCGAAGAAGCGTGATCCTTGTAATTTTGGCCTTCCTTGTAACTTAGATTGATTTGCAATTCCATTCATAAATATTAGATCTTCCTTCAAATTTCATTCTTGGTATCTCTATAAATCATGTTGCTAAATGAAAATTCTAAACCTCTCTCATTGATGTATGGACATATAGAACGTTGTTGTTTCTACACAAAGGATTGTAGGAATTGCTTTCAAAAACTATCAAAAAATTGTTAAACCTTAATAGTCCAAGAATCCCTAAATTCATTGGTGAGAGACCTTCTCAAGTGAAAAATTATACTGAAGGTTGTGTAACATTATTTTGAGAATGTATAGCAATTCATGAAGGTTGTATAATAGTGTTGGGAGAATTGACAGATGATTGACAACAATGACTACGACAGCCAAGTCACTTAGGACAATCAGCAAGATATGATTTGTTTCCACTTATTAGGGCCTCCAAACCTCTTTAAAAGTTTCCAAGGATCACTACAACCCTATCTCAAATGTCCACCACATAATAAGAGTATTCACTTCATCATACTTCCAAAAACTCAGTCTTCATTTGTTCACTAGGACAACCACACACTATCTAGGGACAGTCATAAAGTTCTTGATGATTTTCCCTACCCAAGGGACACAATAGCTTGTAAAGGGTCTGTAATAACCCTCTTCACCCCTCACTACCTTCCTCCAAACACCAAGGGGGTCTATCTTGCACTTACAACTTCAAATCTGCCCTCGATGTTGCACTAGGTTTGATACATGACCAATATCATACCAACAGTCACCATTTGCACGTGCGAATGAATCTTGGAGACCTAAAAAGCATGAAAACATGAAAGATAATACCAATATACATGTTCCCACCCATTGGGGTGACTTTTCACTAGTGGGGATATGATTTATACATTTATTTTTATGACTGGATACCTTGACAAGGGTTTATGACAGTTTTTAGAAAAACTATGATAACTTGCTCAAATCAAAATGAAATTAAATCAAACCAAAGAAAAAATTTCATGGATTCATTTTTCTCTCATTCCAAATAGGTTTATAATAAAAAAAAAAAAAATTTCACAACAAAAAAATGATCAAAAATAGACTGTAACGTTCTGAAAAAACAGTGAAAATTGCATAAAATCTCCAAATTTTATTGACTTTTCCTTCAATACTTCCAACAACCGATCCTATGGTCAATGAAACAAGGATGTTTGTGTGTCTCATACACCCTCCAATGTCCATAACTAATATTTTAGTATTAACTAACATCAAAACAAAACTAACACACTTTTTACAACTTTGCAACAAAAGTTGCATTGACAAATTTATGGTGATCTCTTGGTGACCACACCACAATTAGGACAATGATCTCAAACACACTTTTTACCATTCTCTTGGTGATTGTGCCCAGTTGAGTATTTCTTTCTTATGTATGAATCTTTTTTGAATATACAAATCTTAAAACAAAAAGAAATTTTATTATAAATATACAAAACGTATTGCCATGTATACTAATTCATTTAGTTCAACAATTCTATTTTGACAAGTACTTCTTTATTTTGAAAAATACCTACAACCAAAGGGTTGTAGCTCAATTGGTTGAGCACAATTGGTGAGGGTGATGGTATGTTTCTTGATTATACCATCCACAAAAGACTCAAAATTAAATGAAAATCTTTTATGAATATAGAAAACTTACTGTTATATATACTAATTCAATAATCCAAAATTTTATTTTGAGAAGTAATTCATTCCTTTAAATATTATTAACAACCAAAAGGTTGTAGTTAAATCAATCAAGCATAATTGGTGTAGGTGATGGCGTGTTTCTTAATTATACCATCCATAAAAGGCTTATACTATTATATATATAAAAAATCAATAATTCAACAATTCTATTTTGAAAAATACTCCCTTAATTTAAAAATTATTAACAATCAAATGGTTGTACTTAAATCATTTGAGCATAATTGGTGAGGGTGATGATATGTTTCTTGATTATACCATCCACAAAATGCTCAAAATTAAATGAAATTCTTTAATGAATATACAAAACTATATACATTTGCATATACATATACATATACATATACATATACATAAAGGTTTACTTGGTTTAAATGAAGGAAAGGTTGACAAATTTATGGTGATCTCTTGGTGACCACACCACAATTAGGACAATGATCTCAAGCACACTTTTTACCATTCTCTTGGTGATTGTGCCCAATTGAGTATGTCTTGCTTATGTATGAAAATGGCATTTTGCAGCTTTCCACCGACGATGTATTTGAGATGTCTTTCATTTAGATATGGCATGAGCTTAGTCCTAGAGTGAGACTAGGGAGTGGCTCCCACTCTTGTCCCTCATCCATCAGTGTACCTGGTATGCTTGGCATTTGTGTTTGGGGAGTTTTGTAATCAAGTGATAACATAACAATAGACTTGGGTTAAAACAAATAACAAGAAAATTGGTTCCTTGAGCATGCCTTGAGGGCTATCACAACACCAAGGGTGTTTTGGGAAGGCATGCTCACACATGGAGCATTGGGACTTGTGTGAAGAGGAATTCCTACTCACACAAGGATTATGTGATCATTGTTCTCATTCACATGAGAGAATGCTTGGTTCTATATGGTCTATCCCCAAGTAGCACATACGATGAAAGGCATGCCTGCACATGGAGCGTTGGGACTTGTGCAAAGAGACATACCCACTCATGTAGTATAGGGATTGTGTGATTGTCATTCTTGTCTATATGAGAGAATTCTTGGTTCTATATGGTGCATCCCCATGAGCACATACAATGAAAGGCAAGCCTGCACATGGAGCATTGGGACTTGTGCAAAGAGACATACGATGACACTTCCTCCACTACACTCTAGAATCTAATGCCTTGTGTAGTTTTAAAGTAGTGACACTAAGTGGATTCATGACTTGGTATCATCCTTCTCTATTGATGTTGCACTGTATTGTTCCATTACTTGTGTCATGTATGCATCATGTATGGCATGTGTGAGCCTATCATCCCCCTTGTATACTTTGATTGACTATTTGGAACTATCTCGACAAGAATGATGCGGTGGACCTAAGGGTTTGACATGGTCAGGTGGACTTAAACAAAAGAAAGGTTAGAAATATTTTATATCAAGTGTTTTGTGGGTGGTCATAATGCATTTATGTTTTCTTTTAAGATGCTAGTAACATTATTTTGAGTACTATCTTTACCTATTGTACTTTGCTATTGGACTCAATCAACCCAATAACCTTGTACATGTGATTTATTTTATTAAAGAGGATATTCATGTAGTCCGAAATGCAAGATTACCATCTTTGAATAAATGTTGAATATATAATAACGAGTGACTACTTAGTATGAGATATATATACACTATCTTCACCTATTGTAATTTTCTATTGGACTCGATCAACCCAATAACCTTGTATGTGTGATTTATTTTATTAAAGAGGATATTCATGTAGTTCAGAATGCATGATTATCATCTTTGAATATATGTTGAATCTATAATAACGAGTGACTACATAGTATGAGATATATACATGTCATTCAACAGGTATATGTCATGTATTGACATAGGATGACACTTTATATGAGATTATCAATTTGGGAAATACTTATAAGAAATATGTGCATACATAGTAGATAAATTCATTTCATGTATATATATAGTAGATAAGTTTTGGTAGCTCCCAAGAACAACTAACTTGAATAAGGTAGATAAAGTAATTTCATCTCCCTGATTGGCTTTAAAGGCTCTTATATTTGGGTTAGCTAATTCCCTATTAGCACCATTTTTACTAGGTTTAGTAGTACTCAGTGGTTCATATAGTCCTCTTAGGAGTTGGACCATCTCAACCATGGTGTGCCTGATCATATTAGCCTCAAATCTATGCCCCTTATTGGTAGATGGTGGGGATAGAATATCATTCGCTGTACATATCAATGACTAGATAATAAATTTTTTTTTGATAAAAATATTATTATCATCAGAATTATGATAGATACCAATCTTTCCACCGATGATGAAATCATCAGACATACATCGTTCTCATTGGTGCAAAGGTTCTGGAGTCGTTGCACTTCTAACTCAAACTACACAAACATCTGACAAGGATGTTGTATGTGCGATGACACTTTGTAGTTGGATGATCATCGATGCATATTAATGGACCGATGACACAAGCATCAGACAAACATCATCACCATCAGTGCAAAGTTCCAAACTTCCGTCGACTTTCCAGCAAATTCTACAGAAGCATCCGATGGGGATGCTGCATGTCTGATGAATTTTTTTACTGGAAGAGCGATCATGCCCACCGTTGGTAGAGTCCATGGGATTTTTGTATTTCTGACGGTCAGAGGCATTGTTGACAAGTCTGATGACAAGTTTTCAATGGCTACTTTTGTTGGCACTTTGACAAAAATTAGTCGCAATTCTGACAATCGGCCATCGAAAATTAGCTCTGAATGTACTAGTGACACACGAGGTGTTATCTCTCCAAATAGACAACCCTTGGATTCACAAACGCACATAGGTTTAGCTTGATTCTCCAAATAGTTTCCATGGTCACATGGATTAGATTTCCTGCACATCTCACTTTGCATATTAGTAATCCCAAATAATAACATATAATATTAACATATGAAAAGAATACAATTGAGACATTTGCATACAATTTCAATTATAATAATCAAGTTACCAATTATCCAATAAAATCCACATAAAATAATTTACTCAATGGCATCATCATAATCATCGTGAAATTCAATCATTTATAAAGTATGCATCCATAATTTCTAGCATCAAAATAAGGTACTGTAAATCAGAGATAAATGACATACAACATATCAATGTTATCCAATCATTGGATCATATGGAAACTATGTCCATAATGCATCAAAATAAAGTATCAATAAGGTCCAAAACATAAAAAATAATTGCAATGCTAGGATGGCATAGGGTAGGGCCTCACACCCTCCCCCTCTAGACATGAACTTCCTCCTGGAGTTCATAACAAATATGGGGGTACTAAGATTGCATGCATACTACGTCCTCCCATGATGTTGTAACCTTGTCATAACAATCCCACTGGACCCTAACCTAGTCCAGCTCTGGGCCTGAAGATCTAGCGTTCGATGAGCCAAAATGAGAATGGGATCCAAAGCCAACTACCTGTCTAACTCCATCTGCAAGGCATCCCAATCTAGAATATGAGACTCATCATAAATATATTTCCTTAGAACTGATACATGAAACACATCATTGATGTGTGGCAGGCTAGGTGGCAAAGCTAGAAGATATATAATTGGTCCTATCCTCTCAAGGATCTCAAATGGTCCAACAAAGTGAGGTGCGAGATTAGAATCCTTTCCATAATGGATTTGTCTTATGCGGACACATTCTCAAGAAGACTCTATCCCCAACCATGAAGCTACGATCTCTTCTCTTCGCATCTTTATCCTTCTTCTGTCTATCTTGTACCTCTCTAAGGTGTTGTCTAATCAAATCCACTAGCTACTCCATATCACAAACTATCTACTCCATATCACAAACTATCTCAGGACCAATAGCTACTCTATCCTCAATGTGGTCCCAACTCAAAGGTTTCCTACAAGGTCTCCTATAAAAAACCTTAAAAGGTGTCATCTCCAAAGAAGTGTGATGCCCATTATTATAGGCAAACTCTATCAAAGGAAGGTAATCTTCCGATCGGATCTAATGATCCATGATGTACATACGGAGCATGTCTTCTAACACCTGGTTTACCCTCTCTATCTATCCATCCATATTTGGATGATAGGTTGTGCTAAAGTTGATTCTGGTACCCATTGTTGGCTGTAACGCCTTCCAAAAGGAAGAAGTGAAGAGGGAATCTCTGACTGAAATAATCTTGCATGGAATGCCATGAAGTATAACAATATCTCACAAGAATACCTATGCCACCGTTGGTGTTGTGAAGGTAGTCCGAACTGCTGAGAAGTGGGCCACCTTTGTCAACTTGTCAACTATCACCATGATGGCATCATGAAGACACGATGACATAGGAAGACCAATGATGAAATCCATCAATATAGTAAATCAATTCCACTCTGGTATCGTATGAGACTGGAGCAAACCACCTAGATGGTGATGGTCCACCTTGACTCTTTAGCACTCAAGGCATCAAGCTACTAGTACAACAATGAATTGCCACATACCTAGCCAATGGTATAATTGTCTCAAATCTGCATGCATCTTCTTAACTTTGGAATGTGTTGAATAAGGAGCTCTATGAGCCTCCATCACAATGAAATCACACAACCCTCTAGAAGAAGGTCCATAGTTGCACCCTCTATGGCATAGTATTCCATCGGTCTTTAATGAATAGTCTTCATACTTCCCTTCTAGGTTCTCCTAAGATTGCACTACCTAACATACCTCTAAATACCACTCATCCTCTAGCAACTGTTGCAATATACAATCTCTCAAATCTATATCTATAGACATGGAGTATATCTTGTGACGTCTCCTACTAAAGGCATCAACAACTATATTTTCTTTCACTTTGATGTAGTGAACATCAAAATTATACTCACATAAAAACTCCATCCATCTTCTCTAATGAGCATTAAGATTGGGTTGAGTAATTATGTACTGCAAGCTCAGATGATCTAAATGAAGATCAAAACAATGACCCAAGAGGAAGTGTCTCCACTCACTAATGCATGCACCACTACTGCAAGCTCAAGGTCATGAGTAGGGTAGTTAATCTCATGAGTCTTAAGTTCCTAGACTCATATTCTATAGATCACCCATCCTGCATGAGGACTACTCCTAAACCATCCAAGGAAGCATATGCACATACCATGAAGTCAGCTAAGGGATCTGGCACAACAAGAATAGGTGCACTAGTAAGTGCCCTTTTGAGTTCCTAAAAGGCACGCTCAAACTTTTCTATCCACTCAAATTTCTTTCCCTTTCACTGAAGAGATGTAATAATATGTGAAACCCTAGAGAACCCCTCAACGACGTGTCTATAATAACCTGCTAGACCCATGAAACTCCTGACTTTCATCACACTCGTTGGCACTGGCCAATCCATAATAGCTCTGACCTTTGATGGGTTAACTAAGATCCCATCATCGGATATAACATGTCACATATATCTCACCTCTGATCTAAAGAATGCACACTTCAAAAAATTGCCATACAACTGATTATCTCACAAGCACTACAATACTTGTCTCAAGTGCTCCTCATGCTCCTTCTCATTCTGAGAATATATCAATATGTCATCAAGGAACACAATAAAAAATTGGTCAAGGAAATTGTGGAATACCCCATTCATGAGATTCATGAATATAGCTGGAGCATTCGTAAGACCAAATGGAACCATGGTAAATTCATAGTGGCCATACCTAGTACGAAAAGTGGTCTTGTGGATATCGCTCTCTACTATTCTCAACTAATGGTACCCTGACTTCAGATCTATCTTAAAAAATACTTTGGCACCCTGAAGTTGATCAAATAAGTCATCGATCTTGGGCAAAGGGTATCAGTTCTTGATGGTCACTTTGTTCAACTGTCGGTAATCCATACATAACTGAAGAGATCCATTTTTCTTCTTTACGAAGATGATTGGTGTGCCCCAAGGGGATACACTAGGATGAATGTGACCCTTCTCTAAAAGTTCCTCAAGTTGTATCTTGAGCTCATTAAGCTTATTAGTGGTTATCCTATATGGTGCTCTCAAAACTAGCTCAACTCCTAGTAAAAGATCTATGTGAAAATCAATCTGTCTACAAGGTGGCATACTAGGTAACTTGGAAGGAAACACATTTGAAAATCCCTTAAGGATAGGATGATCATCAAGAGATGGTTCCTTATCATCCTCTTCTTCTCTATCACTTATGGTGATGGCAAATAACTAGCATCCCTTACACATGCTCTGCTTAAGGTGCATAGTGGAAATCATACAAAGTGATACAGGTCTTTGAATCCCTAAAATTACTATGGAAGTACCATGATCATCCATATGCTCGATATATTTTTGGCGAAAATCCATATTGGCTCTATGGGCATATAGCCAATCCATACCAAGAACAATTCCATAAGATCCTAGTGGTGTAACTCAAAGTTTTACTAAGGTGGTTGTACTACCAATATGAAGTTGACAACCCCTAACTTCTAATTCAATGGACACTCTAGCCCCTGAAGCTAGCTCCACTTCCCAACTAACACCTTGCCTAGTTGCCACTATCCTGCAATGTTCCACAATCAATGGACATATAAAATAATCTATAGAACCTAAATCAAATAGGATAGAAACACTACTACCTCTGATCATACATGTGGCCTCTATGACTGTGGCATGATGTTTTTCTTGACGGTTGTCAGCCACTGTGAAGACTCTATAGGACTCACCCATGTCTCCAACTGTAGGTTCTAAACCTGCCATCTGTTGACTACCGGGCATCTAACCCTGTGGGCACTCTCTCACCATGTCTCCCATGGCCCCACAAGTGAAACAAGCACCATGTGTATGAAACTGAACACCCTATGGCCTAGAGTATGCATGTCTTCCTATCCTGCTTGATCCATTGTAAGCACCGTTGGAGGACTGTTGAGTCTGTGCCAGAGGTGTGTATGGAATCTATGGTCACTGATCATGAAACATGCCTTCAAATTTCTCTCATAGGAATGCAATCTTAAGCATCTTTCAAGACTCGAGCTCTACCCCATTAGTAGATCCTACAAGTGATGGTGGCTGAAGACATAAAAGTTCTCTGATCTAATCCCTGTGATCACAAGGTGCTCTCTCTATAATCACTGGTGCTACTACAGGAGGTGGTTCAGGTAGATGGACGGACTCAAGCTCATGCTCGCCCTAACCCTCTATGTGGTTAGGAGGTGGACTACTACTCTGCTCCCTAACTGCTGATCTATGACTCTAAGAAATCAGTTGTTCTGCCTAATGATCTACTATTGGGAGCTTATCCTGAACTATTCCTATCAGGTTTTGAAGAACAACCAAAATGTTTTGGTTGGGGTCAATTGGTTGTTTGGGAGGAGCTTCCTGATTCCTTTTCAGAATTGACTCATCCCACACAACGTCTTCGCATGCCAGGCGAGCACGTCTACCCTACCGTGCCTACAAGCTTGTCATGTAGTCGGAGACATCCTTTATGAAAAAATAAAATAAATAAATAATTTTAGAGGAAATTAATAATTAAAGTTAAACGCAATGGAGAAAGGTTCCTAGTATTGGAAACCTTGCTCTGATATGAAAATGTCATGCCCAAACTTTTGGGCAAACACGCAACAACAATTTTTTTGTAAAACAACACAAAAATATTAGATGTTCTATAATAAAGATGAGATGAATAAATTGTTCTATGCTAAGGGTTATCTCATGCGTTAAAAGAATGAGTTCCTAAAGTTAATTTAATTAACTCCACAAATATAACATTTACAATTTTTTACTCGAATAATTCTACCCCAAGGGGTCATCACAACTTTATTTATTAGTTTATTAATTTACCCCAAATAATTTTTCAATTTGTGATCAATAGATAATAATCATCCCAAATAGTATTTAATTGTTTCCAAACTAATTAGAATAATGTTAACGCATGTTTTATTGCATTCAAAATAATTAATTGAGCAATAGTAATAATGTGTTTAAATCTGTCTATAAAATTAACTAAATCAAATATAATAATAACCTAGTCAATAACCTCAATTTATTGTTGAAAAAAATTCCCCAATTCATTAAATATCATATAGTTAATATTTGACATTAAGCTACCTCATTAACTTAAATTTAATCATTATACTATTTAAATTTTCCATTAGAAAAATCCTTTAATAAAATTTACCCAAAGATGAGAATAATATTTCTATATAAATAATTATTTACAGCTCCAACTAAAATCCCTAAAAGGTTATCTATCCTAAAATAATAACTTAGATCAAATGGGGTCTTCCCATTTCAAATTTAAAAAGAAATTCCCCCCTCCTTTTTATTTTATTATTTCATTTCTTTTATCTTTCAACCCTAACTAGGGTTAATTCAAAATCCTTATGACTCGCTTCTTTTACCTATTTTTTTTAATTTTCATTTTACCCTAACCCGAAATTGGGTAAGGGTTTCATTTTAGCTACACAATTTTTTTTCTTTGTGTGTGTGTGCAGGTTGAACAAGGCAGCGGAGGAGGTCACACAATGGCAAAGGAGGTCACGCAATGGTGGAGGAGGCAGATTCATACTCAACAAAGGGTTTAGTGCCAAGAGGTCAGAGGTGTTGGTGCTAATGGAGTGGCCGAGGGCGGTGGGGTGGCTCACAGTCGTGGCCACCACAACTATGGGTCGCGGCCCACAGCCATGGCCGCTCACGACTGTGGGTCGCGACCTATAGCTGTGGATGTCACGACTGGTGTCACGGCTATAGCCATGGTCACCATGACTGTGGGTCGCGACCTTGGCCATGGCCGCCACATCCACTGAGCAAGCAAACATGGATCCCACCCATTTGTTTTTTTTGCAATTTTTTTTTGAAATAGATTTTTTTTTATGAGTTTTAATTTATATATTATATTATATATGTATATATATAATATATATATTTATGTATATAGTCATGGGAAGATGTGCATTTATGCATATATTTTATATATATATGTGTGTGTGTGTGTGTGTGTGTGAAAATATAAATATATATTTACCTATGAAAAAGAAGACCAAATGCTAAAAGATCCAGTTTTGGAGAAAATATAAATATTTACTCTAATTCAAATAATATTATCTTTTTAAATTAGAATTTTAAATATATGTGAGTTATGATTTAAATATATATGAAATCTCTTTTGTTCATTTACATGTAGCAACATATCTATTTAATATTTTTAAACATAGCAAATTAGGTAGATGCAAAATAATAGGTATTTAAAATGTATAACATATATACCTAAATCTGCACTTAAATTTTCTGTTACACTAGCTTACAACAGGTATGTCAAAATAACCAGAATGACTTTCTTTTATCTTTTCTACTTAAATAAGAATACATAGATTGAATAATCCCTCTAAAATGCGCATTTCCAGATTTAATAAATGTAGAGTTTGATAAAAAAGCAAAGATGAACTTTCATTCCCAAAATATAAAATTTAACAGAAATAATTTATTTTACAGCTGCAACTATATTCTTCAAATTTATTTTTGATCAATAAAGCAACAAGATGAAAATTTAAAAGCGGATTTAAACTATCACTTAAAAGTATTTTCCTACATTTATTTTTAAAACTATAGGCAGCAATATTTCCTTTTTATTTACAACTTCATTTCTAACAAATTTTTTTTGTAGAATGACAAGATTAACAGAATGAAACAACTTAAATATTTATCTACTTTTTAAAAAAAATTTCCATTTCCAACATGCAAATCTTTTATTAATTAATAAAATAGAAAACAAATTTCATTCCAATTTATTCAAGCAATATACAAATATAGATAAATAACTCAAATGCCTTTCTTTTCTCTTCATTTCTTTGAATGAACCGCTCAAGTAAAAATACATTTGTTTCTTCTTGTTTCCTTTATACAAAATAGGAAGATAACAAACTCAAGCCTCTTCATTTCTACCAAATGAGCACTTGTCAAAATACATTTCTTTTCTTGAAACTCAATATATTAAAAATAGGAACTTGCAAGTAGACTCCACTCCATTCTTTATTTCCAAGCGAACCTGCAATAACACTTGTAGATTGTGACCATGGAGGCTCATCTCCCAACTTAGGCTTACATGAAGCCACCCCCAAGCTAGGAGAACCAAGGCTAAATGAGATACAAAAAATTAAAACAAAACACAAAAAAGACTCACAACAATTGGACTCCCAACCCAAGGATAAATGAAGTCACCAAGTGACTATTTCTTTGAAGGGTGAAGGTGTACCAAGTAGCTACAAGAGAATCTGCAATATGGAGAAAACAATGCCTTTGCAAGGCTACCAAAATAGAACTACCACAAGCCATATACTTGTCCCAAAATACCCTTAAGTCCCCCATGACATACAAGCTTAAAATCTCCCCTTATGACCCCCTTTGTGTACACAACATAAAAATAAAATGCAACAAGGGTCCATAAGCCTTGTGTATCTCTCTTTTCCAAGAATAGAGTTTCTACACTCTTAGGTTGTCAAGAAACCCTTCACCCCCAAGGCTACTCTACCCTCCCAAGGGTGAGTATAGCCTTGAAAAACCCAAGAAAAAGAAATAATTCAACAAATAAGAAAAAAAAAACACAAAGGACTTAAGATGAACTTCCCAAAACCTACAAAGAAAACAACATCAAAATCACATTCAATCATTTTCACATTGACAATAAAAAAAATACATACAAGGATGAATTTCTACCAACCTTAAATCTACAAATAGAAATTAGGAGAAGTTGAAGAAGAGATTTCCAATCCACTAATCTCTTTCCTCCTCCATAGTTAGAAAATCCAACTCAAAAAAAAAACTAAAACTTCAACAAAAAATCTATATGTCTCTAAAAATGGATAATGGGTGATCAAAATTCTCCCTCTCAAAGAATTCCCTAAGAAGACTCTCCTCACTCTTCCCAAACCTCTTGGAAAGGGTGAGATATTTTCATGGGTTGGTCTTCCCAACATCTTGCAAGCTCTCTAAACAAGGCAACCCAAAAAGGTAAAAGAAAAATGGGGAAGAGAAAATATCACTCAATTGGAAGGTTGTCTAACCTAGGTGAGATCCTCAAAAGTTGAAATTTAGTCATCTTGTAAAACTCAACTTTTGAGGTGACTTGATAGTCACCAAGGAGTGGACACATGGCTAAAATTGGCCTTTACCAATAGGTATAAAATATGGACCTTTAAAAATGCCCATAACATAACCTTAGGAGTTAGTTTAACCCTCTAGAAACTGATGAATAATGATGAATAGGAAATACCCAATAGATACTGAGAGGGGGGGGTGAATCAATATGGACAAAAACTTCTTAAACAATTTAAACTGCAAAGACTGCACTAATTGGCAAATAGTATCACCGATCTAAATCAAGGCACTACTGGTAAAACAAAGTATGACTATAAAAGACATAAACCAGTTCATCTAGATCATCTTCAGACCTAACATCTCATCTCAACTCACCCATATGCTTAAGCAAGTAAAACATCAGAAATACAATGACCATTGGATCAGCATGCTTTACCGCTTAACAAAAAACACTAAAACATCACATGAAAAAGCATCACACATAACACACTAATTTTTCATGTGGAAACAGAACTCGGAAAAACCATGGTGGGGATGAATACCCACAAGTTGTTCTTGAACTCTTCTGAAGTTCACTCTATTAGGAGCCTAGTTTGGTTAAAGACTTTACAAGAGGTTCTGCTAGGAACCGATCCTGCTAGGGATCACCTAGTTAAGGGATGGCTAAATAACTAGTTAGAGGTTAAAACCTTGTTAAAGGTTACCTTGTAAGAGGATTTGAAGAACTCAATGATTTTGAGTCACCCTATTAAATGATTTACAAAAAGGTTGTTAAAGCTACCCAATAAAGGGATTTTCCAACTACTGAAATGGTTAGAAGTCAATAGGTAATACATTGATTTGATAACAACACTTAATGCTAAGGCAGATCTGCTTTAGTTCCTTTACATTTGAAATCACACTCTACAAATATCTACTCACTTCTTTGGTCTTGCAAGAATCACCTCACATACATTCATTTGCCAACAACTTCAAATGTTAATCATCATCGACCTTATAGACAACAATTAGGTCGGTAGCCAAAACCTAAAACGCTAAGCATCTATGTTAACAATATAGTTGGTCCAATCCTGACCATTCAAAGACATTATATAGAGTAAAAAAATCTTGAACAAATCTCAAGATGTTCTCCATCATTTGTTCTTAACCACTTCTGGAAGTTGATAACCCATCACGTGCTCTCCACCATTTACTAAGATTTTGCACATTCCCGAGGTAGACAGAATCAATCTTCTTCATGCAATATCCTCAAGGAGATTCTTCACATGCACAAGGCTAATGTGGTAGCATGATTTAATCTTCATTTCAATGTTGTTGTCAGTCGAATCACACAGACTTGGAATACATCAACTGGAAACCCTGAAGCTGAGAATACCAACCATTATTCATATCAAATGAAACCCTGATACAAACTTTGTATATACCGGTTCACTTCATACCGTCATACCGATTCACTTACTAGTTTGCTTACTTCAATATACCAGTTCATACTTTAACATATTGACATCATTGACAACATACAATCCCATCATGTCATCAAAATCTGCACATATGCCAACAATCTCCCCCTTTGGCATTGATGGCAATACACAAAGGTATCTCTACATCTTCTTCCATATAATATGTCTTCAATATTGTAGATATCTTCTTTGCTTCACATCTTCTCCCCCTTTGATAACAATGCCAAAGTGGAGGCACAAACATCCATGATCTACTATGCTGCTCCCCCTAAGGAGTAGCATTCTTCAACACACCAATCCTAACAAGATTTCACAATGCAATACCTGACTGATGTGGAGTACATACCTTTAGTTCACCTCTTGAAGGGGCAACACCCCTAATTCACCTCTTAAATAGGTAAATGTAGCCTTCGATAGAGGCTTGGTGAAAATATCTGCTAACTACTCGTTACTGAAAACATGTTCCATTACAACCTCTTTGTTCTGAACTTTCTCCCTCAAGAAATGATACTTGAGCTCGAAGTGCTTGGTTCTAGCATGCAATACCAGATTCTTGGAAATATAAATTGCAATTGTGTTGTGACAAAATATACTCACGGGTTTAGATACAGGGACTTTGAAACCACTTAATACATGCTTCATCCAAATTGTTTGAGTACAATTCATAAATGCTGCTACATATTCTGCTTCTACTGTGGACTGAGAGATACAACTATGCTTTTTGCTCATCCATGAGACTAGTCTACCACCAAGAAAGAATGCACCACCGGTTGTGCTCTTTTGGTCGTCCACATTACCAGCCCAATCGGCATCAGTAAATACTTTGAGATTGAAATCATTATTGTATGGATACCACAATCCATAATCTATAGTTCCCTTTAGATATCTAAGAATCCGCTTGACTACTACCAAGTGGGATTCTCTTGGACTTTTCTAAAAACATGCAGCAATTCCCACTACATGTGCTATGTCCTATCTGTTGTGTACTACATAATGCAACTTACCAATCATTGATTGGTATTCCTTCTCATTCACCAATTTCGATTCATCTTCTTTTGACAATTTACAACTAGTCATCATAGGTGTACCAACCGCTTTGGTGTCTTCCATGCAAAAGGTCTTCAACACCTCTTTGACATACCTGGACTGAGTGATAAAGATACCATCTTTCATTTGTTGAATCTGTAGTCCAATGAAGAACTTAATCTCTTCAATTAGTGACATCTCAAATTTCTTCTTCATCTCATTTGCAAATGCATGGCTCATCTTGTCATTACACCAAAAATTATGTCATCAACAAACACTTCACGGATCATAATCTGATCTCCTTCAAACTTCAGATAGATATTGTTGTCTTCACTTGTTCTTTTAAATCCAATCTTCACAAGATGGGAGTGTAAACATTCATACCATGCTCTAGGTGCTTGCTTCAATCCATACAAGGCTTTATGTAGCCTACATACCATATCACTATCTTCTAATAGGGTAAACCCATCTGGTTGCTTTATATACACTTCCTCTTCAAGTATTCCATTCAGGAATGTAGATTTTACATCCATCTGATACACTTTGAATCCCTTGAAGGCTGCATATGCAAGAAGCATTCAAACTCCTTCCAATCTAGCTACTAGAGAAAAGGTTTCTCCATAGTCTTCTCCTTCTTGAGAATACCCCTTACATACCAATCTTGCTTTGTTTCTTACCACTGTGCCATCTTCATTCAGCTTGTTTCTAAAAACCCATTTGGTGCCAATAACATTTTTGTGCTCAGGTCTGGGTACCAAAGACCATGTACCATTATTTTCTATCTGGTCAAGTTCCTCTTCCATAGCCTTAATCTAGTCTTCATCTTTGTGTGCATCTTTAAATGTTTTGGGCTCAAATTCAGAAATCATGCAAGAAGTTTCTCTAACTTTTCTTCTTGTAATAATTCTTGCATCCTTATCTCCTATGATCTGCTTTGGATCATGATGCAGCTTTACATACCTAGGAATGATCTTGGTTGATTCCTCTTGCTTTTCCTCTTCATCCTCATCTTCATCTTCATTAGCATCTACTGGTGTAGGAGCACTGTTACTTGTACTTGGTTGTTTTGCAGTTAGTTCCCAAATGGTTACATCTGGTTCATCTACCGCTCGCTCACTGTCGGTTTCCTTAGGTTTCGTAGTGGTCTCATCAATTCTAATATTGATACTTTCAACAATTCTTTGAGTCCTATTTTTAAAACACTTGAGAGCTTTTCTCTTGGTGGAGTACCCTAGGAATATTCCCTCATCACATTTTGCATCAACCTTGCTCTGGTGTTCACTCCTCTTGATATAACACTTGCTACCAAACACTCTAAATTAGCTTACTACTAGAGTCTTACTAGTCCAATACTCATAAGGAGTTTTATCCTTACCTTTCTTGATGAGTACTCGGTTCATAGTGTAAACTACAATGCTCATCGCTTCTCTCCAAAAAGTGTGAGCAAGCATCCCTTGAATCAGCATCATTCTGGCAGCTTCAACTACAATCCAGTTGTTCCTTTCTGCTAGGACATTCTGTTGTGGAGTCCAGGGGGTAGAAATTTGACTCTCGATGTCATTCTCTTCATAGTAGTTATTGAACTCACTAGAAGTGAACTCACCTCCTTGGTCAGTTATAAGGAATTTGATCCTCTTACCACTTTCCTTTTCAACTAGTGCTCTGAAGGCTTTAAACTTTCCAAAAGCTTCAGACTTGTCTTTCAAGAATGTGACCCACATCATTCTTGAGAAATCGTCAATGAGAATCATAAAGTAGCCATCTCCCTGAACACTCCTAGTTTTCATAGGACCACACAAATCAATATGCACAAGATCAAGTAAATTATCTACTATGAAAGACTTAACTTTGAAGGTTGAGGAAGAATTTTTCCCCAGTTAACATTCTCTGCACAAAGGATTCTTTGGTTTGTTCAGCACATGCAATCCTCTAACTGCCTTGATCTTACTGGCCTTCACAATATTATCAATATTCACATGACAGAGGCTCCTATGCCATATCCAACTGTCATCAAACTTAGCCATTAGACATTGACTGATATTTGCATTTAACTGAAATAAGTTACCTCTGGTCTACATACTGGTGGCCATCATTTCACCACTCTTTCCTTTTATTTTGCTTACTTTATCTTTGAATTCCAGAGTGAGCCCTTTATCATTCAACTGGGCAACACTCAGAAGGTTATGCCTAAGACCTTCTAGCCAATACACATTATTAGATCTGCTTTTTCCATTTAGAGAGATGGACCCTTTTCCTTTTACCGTACATGGTGCATCATTACCAAATCGGTCTACACCTCCATCCTACTCTTCCAAAGACAAAAACTTTCTCTGGTCACCAGTCATGTGGTGAGAACATCCACTATCAATAATCCACTCATTAGAATTATCAAAGCAGGAGACAAGAGCCTTCTTGTCTGACACATCTTCCTTAATGGCTACAAACACTATGTCTTCACTTTCTTCATCTTTTGATTCATCTTCAGTGACACCTTCATTGACTGCAACAAGACAATTTCTCCTATTTCCTCCTATGAACTTTTTAAACTTCTCCGGTTTTTCCTTATTATCACTGTTGGAACATTTAACAGCAATGTATCCTATCCTATTACAAGAAAAACATTTCAAAGGGAGCTTACCTCTATATTTTCTAGTTCCCTTAGGAAGTCTCTTGGCCAGAAGAGCTTCAAATTCCATCAGGATCTCCTCATCATCCATATCTCTGCTTTGTTTAGGTTCACAGCTAGTACCAAACTCTTTTCCTTTTCTAGATAGTGCAATAAAGCTCTAAAGGTTGATTCAGTCTTCTGAACACTGCCATCATAACTATTTAGCTCATATGCAGTCAACTTAGCAATGATTGAATCAAGGGATACATTTGTCTTGTCAATAGATCTCAACTCCTGAATAGCAGCAACCCTTATTACATAGACAGGTAATAAGGATATCAAAACTTTTCTAATAAGGTGGGATCATTTATTTTGCCTCCTACACTCTTGATGTCCCCTACAACAGTTTTAATTCTTATCTCATATTGTTGAATGGTCTCTCCTTCAACCATCTCGATGTCTTCAAATTTTCCTCTAAGGCTTTCTTCCTTAGCTTGCTTCACATGCTCATCATAGCCTGTAGAGTATCCCATACATCTTTGGGATTTTCTTTGTCCTAAACATCTATAACTCAATATCAGATATACTACTAATAAGAGCTTCCATTACTTTCCCATTCTCCTAGATTTCTCTTCTTTGATCATCGGTGAGATTACTAGTAGGGACAACATAAGTATTCTCAACATAGTTCCAGCATTGAGCACCCATGCTTTTAATGTAAATCTTCATTCTGTCCTTTCATATCTTAATGTTATCTCTATTGAACTTAGGACCTTCCCTCTTCATCATTAGAATAGGAGCTTTTCCTCAAGTGGTTAAGCTTATATCATAGACGACCTAGAGGATGCTCTGATACCAATTGATGAATAATGATGAACAGTAAATACCCAATAGATACTGAGAGGGGGGATGAATCGGTATGAACAAAAACTTCTTAAATAATTTAAATTGCAAAGACTGCACTAACTGGCAAACAATATCACCGATCTAAACCAAGGCACTACTGGTAAAACATAGTATGACTATAAAAGACTTAAACTAGTTCATCTAGATCATCTTCAGACCTAACATCTCATCTCAACTTCACCCATATGCTTAAGCAAGTAAAACATCAGAAATACAATGACCATTGGATCAACATGCTTTACCGCTTAATAGAAAACACTAAAATATTACATGAAAAAGCATCACACATAACACATTGATTTTTCATGTGGAAACCCAACTGGGAAAAACCACGGTGGGGATGAATACCCACAAGTTGTTCTTGAACTCTTTTGAAGTTCGCTCTATTAGGAGCCTAGTCTGGTTAAAGACTTTACAACGGGTTCTACTAGGAACCAGTCTTGCTAGGGATCACCTGGTTAAGGGATGGCTAAATACCCGGTTAGAGGTTAAAACCCTATTAAAGGTTACCTTGTAAGAGGATTTGAAGAACTCAATGATTTTGAGTCACCCTATTAAAGGATTTACAAAAAGCCTGTTAAAGCTACTCGATAAAGGGATTTTCCAACTATTGAAATGATTAGAAGTCAATAGGTAATACATTGATCTGAAAATAACACTTAATGCCAAGGCAGATCTGCTTCAGTTCCTTTAGATATGCAATCACACTCTACAAATCTCTACTCACTTCTTCAGTCTGGAAAGAATCACCTCACATACATTCATTTTCCAACAACTTTAAATGAAAATCATCATTGACATTATAGACAACAATTAGGTTGATAGCCAAAACATAAAACCCTAAGCATCTAGGTTAACAATATAGTCGGTCCAATCCTGACCATTCAAACACATTACATAGAGTAAAACAATCTTGAATAAATCTCAAGACGTTCTCCATCATTCATTCTTCACCACTTCTGGAAGCTAATAACCTATCACGTGCTCTCCACCGTTTACTAAGATTTTGCACATTCCTGAGGTAGATAGAATCAATCTTCTTCATGCAAGATCCTCAAGGAGATTCTTCACGTGCACAAGGCTGACGTGGTAGCATGATCTAATCTTCATTTCAATGCTAACTCATCATAGAATGATGTCGGCCGAATCACACAGACTTGGAATACATCAACCGGAAACCCTGAAGCTGAGACTACCAACCGATAGTCATATCAAATGAAACCCCAATACAAACTTTGCATATATCGGTTCACAATCCAACATACCAGTTCACTTCATACCATCATACCAGTTCACTTCATACCATCATACCAGTTCACTTACTAGTTTGCTTAACTCAATATTCTGGTTCATACTTCAGCATATTGACATCAATGACAACATACAGTCCCATCATGTCAACAAATTCTGCACATATGCCAACAGAAATTCACCCAAAGTTTACCTATGGGTCAACCTTGAGTTGACCTTTCTAATGGCTCTCTATCCAAACTTTTTTGGGACCATACTAGGCTATTTTGAAAAATGCATTGGTAAAACAAATTCCCTCCAAGGGACATGTGATTGCCAACTCACTTCATAGCACATGTGTCAAGTGACACCACACAATTACACAATACTTAAATACACATGGTAATGTCCCTTTTTTGGAATTAATAAATTTAACAAATTCAATTTAAACACACATTCAAGCATAAACATTTACCAATTAAACACATTACACATGATGTGTTGTCTCTCCAAATAGACAACCCTTGGCTTCACAAATGCACATAGGTTTAGCTTGACTCTCTGAATAGTTTCCATGGTCACATGGATTAGCTTTCCTGCACATCTCACTTCACGCATTAGTAATCCAAAATAATCACATATAATATTGACATATGAAAAGAATACAATTCATACATTGGCATAGAATTTCAGTTATAATAATTAAGTTACTAATTATCTAATAAAATCCACATAAAATAATGTACTTAGTGGCATCATCATAATCATCGTGAAATTAGATCATTTATAAAGAATGCATCCATAATTTCTAGCATCAAAATAAAGTACGACAAATAAGAGATAAATGACATACACCATATCAATGTTATCCAATCATTGGATCATATGGAGTCTATGTCCACAATGCATCAAAATAAAGTATCAATAATAGGCCCAAAACATGAAAAATAACTGGAATGATATGACGGCTCGAGGTAGGGCCTCACAGCATACAAATCAAAACCTAGACTTTGCTCAACCCTACACCTCAAAGCCACCTTGATCCCACCCCAAAATAGGGTAGGACCAGGGTGTAGCACCTAGGATCCACTAGGACAAAGGCATGGCACCCTAGGATCCCCTATTTGGGACTTATTTTGGGGTCCCTCCCTATGGGTCATCTCAAATTAGAGTGGGAAAATCCCCCCTATGTCAGCCCAAGTCATAAAATCAGTCAATTAAACCAAATGGAAAGTATATAAGAGGGATTTCCCCTTTCATTTGACATCTAACAACAATCATTATCAAGCATCCAGGCATTCAAGAGATCAAACATTCAAGCATTCAAGAGAAATTGAGCATTTTCAGTCTTCCTTCAAGCTTTGGAGCAACAATATAGACAAGATTTCAAGAATTGAAGAGGAGATCAATATTCTACTTCTTGAAACCTTAATTCCATGTGGAGGTAAGCAAAATTTCACAAGGAGGTATAAGCATTTCAATTTTAGTCAACTCAATGTCCCCTCAAAGAGGAGGATTTCTACTTTCAGTCCTTTCATTTACATTGTTTCAACCACTTGGTTAATTACAAAATCAGGCTTTTATCTGAAGACAAACCCCTATTCCCAACACATTTACCTTTCTTTATGTGTGTTGGAAATGGGTGCACAACTGTACTTCTGGAATTAAGCTTTATTTGCAAAGACAAAAAAAACCTTTTCAACATATGAAAAGTTTAGTTCACCGATAGGAGGGCGTCCCCATTTGGACAAACAGTCACTACAACTTTTGTCAGATTTCGCAGAGCATCTCCGAATCATCTCAAACTTCTTAGATCTAGGTGCACGATTGAATCCCAAATTTGTAGCTCAATGTTTTCACATACTTTGTCTTCATTTACAACACTTTGTCTTAATTCAATCAATTGACTTACAAAAGAAGGTTAATTCCATTCCAATCTACTCTGTATTCAATCCTTGCATCCTTTGGGATTGGATCTAGTAGATTCATCCCCCTCTTTTGAATGTAAAGTCCTCCAAGTGAAAATTGAACCTTAGTTAAGTTCTCATCTTTCTCCCAATTGGCAAATTTGGCTAAGGTTCTTCAATTTTGCACTTTAAATTTTGGCATACCTGACTTCCTACACCTTTAATTTTGATTTTTGTTTTTAGATCTAAGTGTATGAATTCAAGTTTTCATTTACAAGTTTGATTTCTTTGTAAATTTTAAAAATTTAGAGGTTAATTTCATTGAAACACTAATTTTTAAATTCAAAATTGATCTTTTTATTTGCATATTTTGGATTAATTATTTTAGATATGAGCATTCATTTAATTTGGAAATTTAAATTTTTATCTACAAGTCAAATTTCACAATTAAATTTTAAAATTAAGTGGTTAATTTCAATTAAATTTTGAATTTCCCTTTCCAAATTTGGTTGCTAATTTAAAATTCAAATTCAAAATTGCAACCTTGGATCAAATTTAAATTTTAAAATTAAGTGGTTAATTAAACAAACCCTAATTTCTAAATTTAAATGAATCTTGTGCATTTTTCAATCTTTCAAATTTCAAATTTAAATTTTAAATTAAGTGGTTTTTACAAAACCCTAATGTTACATTTAATTCTCCTGTAAACAATTTCAAATTTAAATTTTAAAAAATTAAGAGGTTAATTAAAAGAGCCCTAATTTTTAAAATTAAAATAATTCTTTCAATTCTCAACTTTCAACAATTCAATTTTTTTAAACTAAGAGGTTATCTAACAAAGCCCTAATTTTAAAATTAACTTTCATTGGACAAATTCAAATCTTCTAGTGGGAAATTTTAAATTTAAATTAAGAGGTTATTTTCAAGGCTTTAATTATAAATTTAAATTTCCTTGGAGGTTGCATAATTCTTCAAAATTTGAATAATAATTTTTCTAAAATTTTGAATTATTCAAATTCCAATTTCCAAATCTCAATTTTCAAATTCTCACTTTCAAATTTTCATTTTACATTTTTCTAGAAAATAAAATAAAATTTGAATCTCATCAATTTAAATAAATTAAGTAGTTTTTAAAATCCTAATTTATTTTCAAATAATTTGCTTGAACTTAAATTTTAGTATTAATCATGGCAATTAATGGACTTGATCTATTTTCTATTTCACATATGATTACACTAATTTTTACATACATTTATTACAATAATGTGTTGCATAATGGCTTCTTTCACTTCATGTACTTCTATTCATTCATAGCAATTGGACATATTGCATTTTTCGGATTTTCAAGTTGATTCCTTTTCATAGATTAGATCTCAAAGCTTTCATTTTTCATATATGTTGTGCTATAGTAATGCTTTTGGGAAAATGCATTTCATACATAGATCACCTAAAAGCTTTTGTAGATCCTAATCCTAGAGATGACAATGAAAAACCTAATACTTGTACCTCTCCTAGGGTATCCAATGTGAATGAAGAAAGAGATAATACTCTTATAAATAATCTCTCTAATGAAGAGAAAGAATTGAAGAACAACATGGCCCCATCTTCTTCCCATACACATACCCTTGCACAAGGGGGGCACGATCAAAATATTGGTATTTCTATCTCTCTAGATCCTCCTTATTCTTCTAGAGCCTATCTTAAACATCAAAACATTTGTGAGTCAACTGGAACCATCATCTCTTTCCATGGCTCTGAGTGATAAGGGTTATGGTACTCAACAACCATTTGTGAAGTTCAAACCAAACAAAGGATTCATCAAATTCAATGACAACAACAACAATAGTCAATTTGTAGGTGCTACAAGTGTGCCTCCTTTGTCTAAATTATATAAAAGAGAAAAAGAGTTTACTCCTTTTAATTAATATTTTCATAGCATTATGTCTCACTTAATACAAAGGAATGTCTTAAAACTTTCTCAAATCAAACCAATTGATCCATCTAAAACAACTTCCCCTTATTTTGATGCTAAATCTTTTTGTCAATACCATCATCAACCTAGTCATGATACTGCAAAATGTTTTCATTGAGAAGTAATATTCAAGAATTGATAAATAGCCATACTATATCTATGGCGGGTGTGAATGATAAAGGAAACAAGTCTATAGCTCCTCCTAACTAGAACCTTCAAATTTCCACTGATTCGTTATCATCCCATTCCACTAATGTGATTGAAACATATCATCTTGCTTTCTCTCCCTATGATATTGGCCTTGAATCTAGTGACATGGTGAACCTTGTAGATCAACAAGAACCTTCTAAGGATTTGTGTAGAAAATTTGATCCTAGTGAGACCATTAAGGAACCCGATGGCCCATTATACCTAAGTGCAAAAATCAAAAGTATACCCGCTATAGGAGTCCTTATTGATCCTGCTTGCATGGTTAATGTGATAACTAAAGAATTTTGTTGTACTTTGCAATTACATCAAGTGATATATGATTATACTGATGTGATAATTAAATTTTTTTATGGCTTCTCTTTCCCTACTATTTGTTGTATAACAATTTCTATTGATGTTAGCACTAAATGCTTAGATGTTAAATTTTCTATCATTCCTACGTCCAATCAATTTCATGTGAAGTTGGGACATCCTTGGCTCTATTCCATGAAAGAGGTTGCTTCTTTTATTCACAAGTGTTTGAAATTCCCTCATAACGGTGAAATCAAAACTATTATTATTACCATATTTCAAACTAGACTGAGGCATGGAGATGTTTTTCTTGATTATTTTTGGTCTGAATAATTCAAGACTCTTGAACCTAGAAGTGATAATGTTTTTAGATCATATCAAAAATGGAAAAATGAAATGATTTTATCCTTGAGTAAACCTAGAAATCCAACACTTAGCATTCCTCTTGATTATCATATACCCCTTCTTGAGGATAACATTGTTCTTCCTGCCAAGGAAAGAAATAATCTTCTTCCTGTTGTCTTCAAAATCTGACTCACTTCAACATCCTTATAATAAGATGATTAAACTCTGTGCAAGAGGAATGTTAAGGGGAAGGAAATTCTTAGGAAAAACATATGAAAAGGTTTGATTTAACCTTATACACTTCGGACTTATTCATAGTCCAGGCCAGTATACCTTTGTGAACAGGATTCACACTTTCAAAAGATAAATCCACAGCAAACCAGTCTAGAAAACCAGTGGATCTATTCACCTTGAAACTAACTAAAACAAAGGAATGAAAATTATACTCATATTCAGTATTTTGATCAACAAAACATGCAATAGACAACCTTGATCGATACCAGTGCCTTATCCAAGGTCACAGAGTCACCAAAATTCAAACAATACTCCCCAAACAGAATATCTCCACACATCCCATTGGCTCGGCCTCTTTTAATCCCTATATATATGCCTAGCATACATGAGAATATATACATATCAAATCAAACTATGCTCATCAAGATTCAAGATGTCTCATAGGTAATTTAATGGTAGAAGTGATCCCTACATATTTAATTTCCCTCCAAAAGAGAAAAGCTAGCAAACACATCTACTGAAAGTTGCCTTGCAACCCCTATTCAAACAAAATAACCCTAGATTATTCAGTATGAAACAGTAAATAAATGCAAACACATTCGGAGATGACACAAAGCTTTACTCAAAACTGATGGTCTGAATATTGAAATTATCTTCAGAAAAGTATTACAAGAAGCTTTTGAATATTCCCCATTAAACTCAGAAAAGCTCAGATAAATTTCTGTAGCATTTTCTTACAATTATTTGCGATCCTTTTTTACATAGTCCTGGTATCCATTTATAACAATATGGATGCACATAGCTTCGGACTTTCCTAGGAGAATTAGTTACAACCATTTCTTTTCCAAAAGAAGTTACAAAGCCTTTTACAAAATAGTTACAAGTCCTTTTCAACTCCTGTAGCTTCTTCAACTTGTTGTCCGGTTGTAACCTCTTCCAACTGTTCTGGAGCGCCGTCTAATTGCTCTACTTCCTGGATGGCATATTTTGTTATCCATTCATTGTACACATCATCAAATGGCCACGTGAAATCAATCACTTTTGTCTTAGCCTTGGTCAACCTTTTCTAGGAATTCCTCATCTTGTTAACCTCTAAATTGAGGAAACCATAATGAGATTTAACTCTTTCTATCTCCTAAATTGTTACAACAAAAAAGGAAGCATCATCTAAATCAACAATTCCTTTTACTCTGGCTGACAATTTGGCCTCTTATTCTTTAAGCCATACTTGTTTGTCCTTTAGTTGATTTGGGCCAGCAAAAACTCCTGGAATCAATTCAAAAACCTAATCAGTATATTCCTTTTTATACAGGTTGATCTTCCTATTAGCATTGTCTACCTCTCTTGCCAATTTTACTAGATCTTTGGTGGTGTCACAAGTGGATTTAATGATAAGATCAGGCCTAGCTTCATCATAAGATGCACAAATAGCTTCCAAGTCCTGCTCTCTGGGCTTCCACTTGTCAAGAATAGGTACCAAAATGGCCTTATCCCTATTGAGCTCATTTGTCATATCCAAAATCTTGCCTATGTTATTATATAACAATGAGGCACTCATTGTATCTGCAAAACTGGAAATTGTAGCCCTTACTCTCTCCTCATATTTCTTTGCATACAAGGCCTGAGTCTATTTTAAATTTTCTAGTTCTTGAGGAGTAATCTCAACCATTTGAGAGCTGGAGGGTGCTGGAGATGGCGGGAACTCAATGATAGGGCTATTAGGTGGAGGTCTTGCAGGAGAAGAGGAGATCATCAGTGTTGAAGACTCACCTTGATGGTGTTGTCCAGTCAACTAGCTCTGCAGCTTAGCAATGATGATATCCTTACCTCTTACCTCCTCCTTAGAACTATTGTAGGCCTTCAAAATTGTCTCCAACTTGACTTGGAGGATCTCTTTTTCCTTGGCTTCCTTTTCTGCTACTGCAACATTAAATTTTGCAGTCTCTAGCACAGTGATAGCAGCTTCCACCACCCCTGTATTCTGCACTCTCTTCACCATCATTCCACCAAGGTAACATGACCCTGGGGCATCTTTTCTTTTCTTACTCTCATTTGTCTTGAGAGACAACATGACAAGTGAAGCATTATCCTTACTGAATGTAATTCCTTCCATGGGTTTGGTCTCCTTTCTCACTGCGACTAGTACCAAGGCATCTGCTATATCCCACTCAGATAGAATAAGCACTCCAACTTGTGCCACATTATCTCTCCCTGGCTCAAGGGTGATGGTCTTGAATTCTTCCATCATCTCTTGTTTTATTTCCTCCACTACCAAGGCTAGATATTTATTAGGCTGCTCACCTTTTCACTTTTCACATCTAGTGTTGTACTTATCTATGTTCTATTTCCATATAAATTGCATAAATGCTCCTGATGTGACAAAATTGCTGTCAGCCAAGATGTCATAACTTGCCTACCTGATCTCAGGATCCCACTCCTGGCCTTTGAATTCAGTGGTAGTGATGTTCATTTCAGTAGCAAGGGGTTCTTCTACCATACCCTCCTCTACTTCATCATATGTATAGGCAATTTCTCCTAGACTGCCTAATTATAGAAGTTGCTCAGCTGCTGCATGCTCATCTCCTATGTGGATAGGGGATTGGGATGGAGAATACAAAGGTGTATTAGATTGTACTTCTTTCCCTACTCTCTGCTTCTTTGGGCTCTCTTGGATGTCAATGACATCTTGTATCTTCCTTTTTCCTTTGGAGGTAGAGGGCTCCCCTGTTGTAGGCATCAGCACATTGTAGCTAGATTTCTTGTGCAGGGTGTAATCACCAGGAGGGATTGCTTTGGTGGAGGTGGACCTACTTAGGACCACTCTTTCCTTTTAAGGGTTTCCTTTAATCATAGCTTCCCTCTTCTCCTTTAGGGTATGCATCACATCCTCAAAGCAAACAATTAAAAAATTTATTTTCACCTCCAGAGGGAAAAAGCTAGACAATGGGTCATATCTGGCATCAAACTGATGCACAAAATCTAAGGATTTCTTATAAGCCACCTATTTCTCCTTTCTAAGCTCCTGCTCATCTAGATCAAACTCATTTCTGATGAGCTCTTCAGGAAACTGAAATTGATGGGGCCTACCTCTACACGCTGCTCTCTTTCTAAACATGTCATTGAAGTAGTCTTTTGGATCAGCACACCTAGATATTATAGTAGACAAATGATAAGGCTTGAGAAAATCCTCAAAGCAATTCCAACCTCCTTTTGTTATTACAAATTGGTGGGCTATGGTAACTGTAGGGAAAACAGTCCCTTTACCCCTACCTATCAGTTCTGCCTCTTGTACACCACCAATTTGTTTAAGGATCTCTGTGATTCCCACTTTGAGAGGGACCTAATAGGGTAACAAGAATGGGGTGCCTCTAAAACCAAAAAATGTGAAGACTGTTGAGACTCGGTACAGATAAATGTCACCCTAATTGTGAACAAATTTTATGTTCTCTGCAAATTCTTTTGGTCTTATGAATTCCAAAAGAACCTTGGGGATTCTTGGGTTCTCAGAGTAGAGGAGAATCCTGATCTTGGATGCAAAGTATTTATCAAACTTCAAGAAACTGGCATCCTCTATATCCCATGACAACATAGTACTCCATAGTTGTACTGGCATCTTTTCTCCTTCTTTCTCTTTGACAAGGTCCAATCCACTAGCAAAATAATCACCACCTTTGAAAAGAAATAGATGCATCAGGAGTGAGTACCATCCAAAAGGCCTTTCCACCTTTCCATTCTTTATTCCAGTTAACCCTCCATGGATAGCATCAGCAATGAAGGAAGCATAATCAAATGTTACTGCAAGAGAAGGATTCAAAATCTGAGCAATCATTAGCAAGTAGTGATTGGGCATATTTGCTTCAGCATCTTCTCCCAAAACTTGGCAAAGTGCCCAATACATTCCCTTAGCCCTAAGGGTGAACATACTCAATGAAAAGGGCTCTTCTATGTTGGGTCCTACAACTGTTAACCCGCCTATCTTCACAAAAAATTCCTTGAGAGGCCCATTCCTAAGATAACTCCTATGTGCACTATAAATTTGAGCTAATGATTTGAAATTTATGGTTTCCAAAAACTTTGTAAACTCATTGAGCCCAAAAGTATTTCTGAATTCTTCAGTATTAATCTCAATAAGGGCTTTCCCATTTATCTCTTGAATGGTTCTTATGACAGGATCATAGTTAAGTGCAATTTGGGTCAACAAATCCATATCCATAAATACCCCTGAGACTACCAACTTCCTAGCATCTAACTCCCAAATACTATTTTGTAGGGCCAGAGAATTTCTCATTCCAAATCCAACCTTAAATAACCCCAACCTAGACAATCTGACTTGTGGGTCTGTCAACTGGTTACCCTTGTCATACAGTCCTTCTCCTACTTTCAAATGGGGAGCTCTAGGCACCAATTCTTTTGCTTTTGATGCCTGGTTAGTTGACAACATGAGCTATTCAAGAAAATCACCACAGATAGCTCTTTCCAGATAATTGACTTTCCTAGAAAATTCTCTCTTAGCCATTTTGAAAATGTAAGAAATGAATACTGCCCCCAAATAATTCTGTGACAAAACAATATCTTATCTAAAACACACCACACAGAAATTGCTACACGAGAGTACGAAAAAACCTATTCTTAACGCGAAGGAATTTGCTCTACAACTGAATCAACTTGCTTTGTATCTAAAGAAAATAGCTCTGTATCTGCTCCTCTGTAATAATTCTTTAAAAAGATACCTTCATCCGGTTGATAGGAAATCATATATTGTACCCAAGGTCTTAACTACAACATTGATTCCGCATGCTTCGGTCATCCTTTCAAAATTGAATTCATGGGAGAATTCATATTTTTTGCTCCAACGGGCCACAACGTTCCTGCAACTCTTTCCTTTTGCTCTTTCGCAACTTCACGAAGAATAACCATCAAGCAGTTTAGTCCTGTGAAATAGCGCCAACCGTCCGATCAAAAGAAACTTAATCGGCCGTTACACTTACTAACAGCCTTGGCTCCGCGCTGGGTCCCACTTCTTTATTGGCTACGTGCTACCACGTGGCACTCAACTACTAGCTTTGAAAAACCTTTCGCATTCAAATCAATGTCAGCCACATGTCTTTCCTTTATACCGCTAGTTCCACCTTGGCGGGCCCACAACTTCTTCTAAAACTACGTGTCTATAGACATGTCACCATCTATCATGACACCTGGATGAACCTTTTTTACTTTCGCTATTTCATGAAGCATATCCTTCAAGCAGCTCGTAACCATGAAATAGCGCTGCCCGTTGGATCAAAACAAAGTTGATCCTCTTTTAACCTTATGTTTTATCTGCTTTTGGGGATGAAAAACCTTTTTGCCATTACGCAGGGTATAAAGCACGAGCATCTTATCCTTGTGAAATCACGCGGGCCATCAAATCATTTTGTACTTGTTCAATGCTTAACCATCTAAACAGACCCCAGCAGACATGGGCCCTCTGACTCAACCTCGAACACCTGGCATCTAATCACTTTCAGAGCTGACATGTCAGTCTTTCATTTGCTGAGAGAAACCACTAGGTTCCAATTAATTCTTACCACCTCTATCGGCCACGTCACCTCTTATCTCACGGCGTGACTCACCTCTGGGACCCACCTTTTAGCTCTTAGACCTGACTTGCTGACTATTGTAGCCTATGCCATGTGCCACCATCTTTCTCGCCCTCTCGACCAGCTGGACTATCTACATGGAATGCCAGGTCATTTTGCAACTTCGCGAAAGATAACTATCGAGCATTTTCATCCTGTGAAATAATGTGAACCGTCAAATCAAAAAGGACTTGATCACCTTTTAGTCACTTATAAAATCCTCTCATGTAGGGTCCCACCAAACGCTTTCACCATTTCGCGAAAGGTATTTTGCTTGCAGGTTTAGGCTGCAAAATAATGCCAACCATTGGATCTTGGACAAGATGAGACCTCTTTAGACCGGACCAAAATCGCCATTTAGAATGCAAAGCCTTTTCACAAGTTTGCGGGTTTTAAACCATGCGCAACTTTGCCTAGGGAAATAGTGAAAGCCATAGATCCATCCGCAAGATGCGCACTACTTACTGGGCCCGACAACTTTAGGAGGAATACACATAAGGCATAAATTTTTGCAATTAATTCACATGACTGCCTAGGCAAAAAACAAGGGGGGACACTTCCTATGATCCCAGGACCCATTACTTAAGTGGATAAAGTAATGAAAGAATAGAAACTAGAGGGTTTTTATCATACATTAGGTGATTTAAAATCAAAAACCCTAAACCCTTAAGACCTAACACAGAGCTAAAGTAATTGAAAATTTGCCTTACTCAAGATTTCAAAATCATAGTCAATTATGGAAAAGGAAAAGCCCATTTTAATCAGTGATAACAGCGGCTCTGACTGGGGATGGTTGATCGCAAGGTCAACACAAGAAAAATTAGAAACTCTGGGAAATAGACCAAAACATAGACCCAAACAGAACAAAATAGGAAGGAAACAAAATATGTACAAACAAAGGACCTACTGTGCATGGACATCAAGAGAAGTAATATTTCAGGAATTGTCCATGCACTGGAAACTCCTGTACTTCATGATTCATATTCTTCACAAAATATGAATCCTTACCATTTATGTCACAGACCATAAAAGGACCAATCCATAATGATTCAAATTTTTTGTGCTTTCCTTTGTCCTATCCTTTTGTATTCCACTGAAGAACAATGTCATCTATTTGAAACTTCCTTAATGATGTCCTTTTATCAAAAAGATACTTGGATTGTAATTGGATCTTCTGATTTCTTTTGTGAGCTAAAGCTCTGAGCTCTTCCACCTCCACAATTTGGATCATTCTGTCTACCATAGGTTCAGATAGCTCCATATCCTCATCTTGCAAGAACTTGTAAACTGGAAGAAGATTATTTACTGGCAATCTGGCCTGAGCACCATAAACTAGTTCAAAAGGGGACATTCCAATGGCCTTCTTGACTGTTATTCTATCTGCCCACAAAGCTAACTTCAATTTTTGATCCCAAGACCTCTTATTTTCTTTAAGGATTTTCTTGATGATAGTCAAAAGGCTTTTATTGCTAGATTTTGCTTGTCCATTCCCCTAAGGGTGGTAAGGTGAAGAGTAGGACATGAGTATTTCGTGACTAGTATAATAGCCTACAAACTCTTCTGATCTAAAACACATGGCATTATCCATCACCAACTTTGCAAGTGTTCCAAATCTAGTTACAACATTATCCATCAAGAAGTCAATGACAACCTTACTAGTAGCTCTTCTTATAGGGATAGCTTCTATCCATTTTGTGAAGTAATCAGTGGCCACTATGATCCATCTGTGACCTCTCCCTGACCTCTCAACAATCTCTCCAATAAGATCAATGCCCCACTGGACAAAAGGAGCTTCTACAAAGATTGGATTTAGGGGTAAGGCTCCTTCATACTTCAGCTTGGATGAGAATTTATGACATGGGTCACATTTCCAAACATATGCATGAGAATCTTTAAATAAAGTGGGCCAATAGTATCCAGCCCATATTATCTTACCAGCAGTAGTCTTAGCAGAGTAGTGGCCTCCACATACTCCATCATGCATTTCAGTCAACACTCATTTGGCCTGGAATTCATCTCGACACATTAGTAACTCTCCATCTCTTTTCCTCTAGAACAGATCACCCTGAATGAGCACATATTTTTGGGACTTGAGTTTCAAAGTTCTCTTCTGATTATGTGTCATTCCTTCTGAGAATGTGGCATCTCTTAAAAATTTGATTATCTCTGAGTACCAAGGCTACCTTTCAATGCTAGTGACTGGGGTATCTCTGACTTCAACATTATGTATTTCAACATTCATAAGATTGAACTCAGTCATGAGTTTAGCCAAACCTAAACCTCTTACCAATTTGGTAATCTTTATCTCCAAGTCAAATTTTTGGATTCTATTAATCCATCTGTATCTTTTTCCTGTAACTTCAGACTAGGACAGAATATCCTTAACTGTGGCATGTGGGACATAGGCAATGATATTTGCATTCACTAAGTATGGCCTAAAAGCCTTAACAACTTTAACTAGAGCATAAGCTTGTTTCTCCATGGTGTCATATTTTAGTTCTGCCGCCTACAAAGACTTACTGTAGAAGGCTATGGGATGTTCATATCCCTCATTGTCCTTTTGTAGCAATACTGCAGCTACCATATGATATGAAGCAAAAGAAAATAGGGAAAAGGGCTTACTATAATCAGGAGATTTTAGCTGATGCAGAGCATCATGGAAAACCAACTCACAACCAAGGATCTTACTGATCCAATCATCATTACAATCATTAAGTGGCAATGAAAATGGTATTCATCCATTCTACAATGCAATCACAGTATAATCTTTACACAAGGGTTGTCTATCAAATACTTCCACCATATGCCACAAATAAACCCCAAACCACTTTAAAAGGTTATATTCCATCCCTACAGACCTTAATTTAATATTTTAGATCATAAAATTCACCAAAACATGAGACAACAAATTCTTTATTCCCATGGAGTACCCTAGTTCAAGGTTTCATCCTTAAAAACTGTTTTCACAAAAATAACCACAAATTCTTCAATTCTTAACCAAATTAAGTGAGATAAAAATAAATTGAAAGAGGGTTTAGAGAAATTTCTAAAACATATATTTTTTCTTCTTCATTATTCTTAATTTGGCCATATCAAATGCTGCAACAGGACTGCTCCTGCCTTTACCAGTCTGATTTCACAATAAAATGTAGATGAATAGTCCTTAATAACTTTTTACATATTGAAAATAAATCCAATCGCTTCAGTAAAATTGTAGATAGGTCAGATAAACAACTTTTCCCCAATTTATAGCCAGATCCAACGGTTAAATCAAAAGTTCTGAAGCTTTTCCCAAAACTGGTTAACCCTAGGCAGGGTTTTGGCAGTTACAAACTGTTTTCACCAAAACGTTCATAACTTTCTCAAATCTGCATGAAATAAACTCAAAAAAAAAGAAATGGAAAGCTTATTCATTTTTATACACTATCCAATTAATAATAAATGGTTTTCCATGCTGTACATGGCCGTACAAGGCCTGGAAACCAGAGGAAAACCTTTAAAACACCAAAATAACAAATTGAAAAACCAAGAACTTGTTACCAAATTGATTTCAATGCTTCCCAATTCCTTCCCTTTTTTTATTTTCATGGATTAAAATCCTTAAATACATAAATCAACCTATTGGGTCGAATTACCTTTGAAAATTAATTAAATAACCACCTTTCAACCAAATGACACCTCCTCTATCTAGGTTTTGTCTTGACAACTCTTTGAGTTTGCACTCAAAACTTGTTAAGATATTACATGGAAATTATTAACACCTTATAATGGACCAAATAACACAATTTACATCATTTTCCCCCTTCATGATACTTTTACACAAATTTGACCTCATAAACCCAATCAAGACTCAAATACACAACTTGGGCAACTCTAGACAAAATGGCTCATTTAGCCTTACATATTATGATTCAATGGACTCAAATGACCTTAATACATTATGAATGACTCAAATACAATCAAATTGTTCACATTATGACTTTTGACCTCCTGGTGTGCTTGTGTGTTGAGGTGCTCTTGCACCATACTACCGACCTTGAAAAGTTTCCAAGTCCCTTGGAAACATAGGGATAATAACCTGCAAAAAAATTAGACTGAAACCTTCATCTTTGTCTTTTCCTTTTTATGCCTCTTTTCTTCCTTCATCTTATCACCATTCTCATGCCTTTGCTACAATCAACATCTCCAAAAGGACACAGGACTATCCTTATATCTGCCTCCTCAATAACTCCTATTAATGGAGTATGTAATGGCTGCCATCCAAGTGCTTTTACCAACCATAAGTCCCCCTCTCCATGCTGCATCACCTCACCAAAAAAAAAAACTCACCTTTGCCTCACCTAGGAGTCCTCTCCTTGCCTCTCTCCCTAGTCTCTTGGCAACCAATGGACCATCCCTTTGGCCCTTGACAGACCTTCCTTGTCTGCCCACACACAACACCAACTTCCTCTTGCAACTAGATGGACAAGCACCTGCAACCAAAACTCATCAATAACACAAAACACAAACAACTTGCTCAGCCCAGATCTTTTGCTGAGCTCTGATACCAATTTGATGCAGAGCATCATGGAAAACCAACTCACAACCAAGGATCTTACTGATCCAATCATCATTACAATCATTAAGTGGCAATGCAAATGGTATTCATCCATTCTACAATGCAATCACAGTATAATCTTTACACAAGGGTTGTCTATCAAATACTTCCACCATGTGCCACCAATCAACCCCAAACCACTTTAAAAGGTTATATTCCATCCCTACAGAACTTAATTCAATATTCTAGATCATAAAATTCACCAAAACATGAGACAACAAATTCTTTATTCCCATGGAGTACCCTAGTTCAAGGTTTCATCCTTAAAAACTGTTTTCACAAAAATAACCACAACTTCTTCAATTCTTAACCAAATTAAGTGAGATAAAAATAAATTGAAAGAGGGTTCAGAGAAATTTCCAAAACATATATCCTTTCTTCATCATTATTCTTAATTTGGCCATATCAAATGCTGCAACAGGACTGCTCCTGCCTTTACCAGTCTGATTTCACAATAAAATGTAGATGAATAGTCCTTAATAACTTTTTACATATTGAAAATAAATCCAATCTCTTCAGTCAGATTGTAGATAGGTTAGATAGACAACTTTTCCCCAAGTTATAGCCAGATCCAACGGTTAAATCAAAAGTTATGAAGCTTTTCCCAAAACTGGTTAACCTTAGGCAGGGTTTTGGCAGTTACAAACTGTTTTCACCAAAACGTCCATAACTTTCTCAAATCTGCATGAAATAAACTCAGAAAAAAAGAAATGGAAATCTTATTCATTTTTTATACACTATCCAATTAATAATAAATTGTTTTCCAGGCTGTACATGGCCGTACAAGGCCTGGAAACCAGAGAAAAACCTTTAAAACACCAAAATAACAAATTGAAAAACCAAGAACTTGTTACCAAATTGATTTCAATGCTTCCCAATGCCTTCCATTTTTTTCTTTTCATTGATTACAATCCTTAAATACATAAATCAACCTCTTGGGTCGAATTCCCTTTGAAAATTAACTAAATAACCACCTTTCAACCAAATGACACCTCCTCTATCTAGGTTTTGTCTTGACAACTCTTTGAGTTTGCACTCAAAACTTGTTAAGATATTACATGGAAATTATTAACACCTTATAATGGACCAAATAACACAATTTACATCATTTTCCCCCTTCATGATACTTTTACACAAATTTGACCTCATAAACCCAATCAAGACTCAAATACACAACTTGGGCAACTTTGGACAAAATGGCTCATTTAGCCTTACATATTATGATTCAATGGACTCAAATGACCTTAATACATTATGAATGACTCAAATAAAATCAAATTGTTCACATTATGACTTTTGACCTCCTGGTGTGCTTGTGTGCTGAGGTGCTCTTGCACCATTAGCATTGGTGCTTCCTGAATGGCTTTCTTAATCTCAGCAAAAGCCTTGGAGGCTTCTTGATCCCAAAAAAATTTAGTATCCCTTTTGAGCAACTTGACAATAGGCTTCACTATCTCTGCAAAGTTTGCAATGAACCTCCTAACAAAATTCACTTTGCCTAGAAAAGATTGAATGCCTTTCACATTCTTAGGTTCAGACACTTTATTTATTGCCTCAATTCTTTCAGGGTCTATCCTTACCCCTTCCTTGGAAACAATGTGTCCTAGTAGTTTTCCTTCTGTAACTCCAAAATGGCATTTCTTGGGATTTAGTGACACACCAAATTCCAGAGCTTTATTGAACACCTTTTCCAAATGTCCACAATGATCATCAGCCCTTTTAGAGTAACATGTTAGATCATCTTGATAAACCACCATGATGATATTGATGAATTCTTTAAAGGCTACATCCATAGCTCTCTGAAATGTGGCTCCAGCATTTTTCAACCCGAATGGCATTCTCACATAAACATATGTTCCCCATGGAGTAGTGAAGGAAGTTTTGAACTATTCAGATTCCTTCACTAACACTTGATTGTACCCTGAAAAGCCATCCATCATAGATAAAAGGTCACATCCTGTCACTCTCTGTAGCATGGCTTCCATATTCGGGGAAGAGTAGTTATCTTTCAAAGAGGCAGCATTTAAATTTCTAAAATCTACACACAATCTAATGTCCCCATTCTTCTTTCTTATTGGGACTAGATTGGAGACCCAAGAAGAATGCCTTATTGGTTTGATAATCCCCCCTTCTCTCAATTTAGTCAACTCTTGTTGCATTTTAGTTTCTAACAAGGGATTCATGGACCTCTGTTTCTGTCTGAAAGGCTTAGCATCTGGAAGTAAAGGAACTTCATGCTAAAAAAGGTCTTGTCTATATGCCTTTAAGTCTTCATAAGACCAAGCAAAAACACATTTATACTTCTTCAATAAATTAATAAGGTTAGTCCTGACATGAGGGGGTAGCTTCTTTCCAATATATACTAACTTAGGGGATGATTCAGTCCCCAGGTTTACCTCCTCTAACTCTTCCAGCTTGGTGGTAGACTGCTGATGTAAGTGACTGTCATTATAACTAAACATGCTTTCCAACTCTACCAGCCCTTTAGGTATCTCATTGGTTTCCAGTTGGACTAAATCATTTTCCAAACACTATTTCTCTATTATCAATCACCTCAACCAATGCATTACAATCAATCTTCTATCCATCATAATCATCAACACATTGGATGAACCTAAGAATGTCTTCATCATCAGCAAAAACTTGCCAATTGTACACATTGTCAGGGATGGTAGGCCTAGACTTTATCTCCATAGTAGAAATACCAGTTAATGTTGCATCATCATTCTTCAAGGCAACATTGGCTAGGAAATCTGCCATAATGTTCTTTGATCGCTCTATCCAATTGATAGAAAATGCACTAAAATGCTCGATAACATCCCAAACTGCATGTTTATATCTCTTTAATCTATCATTCTTGGATGCATATTTGGATCTTACCTAAGACACAACCAATTCTGAGTCCCCTGACACTCTCAACAGTTGAATTCCATGCTTCTTTGCAATTTCAAGCCCCAACAGTAGAGCTTCATATTCTACAATATTATTTGTGCATTGGAAGGCCAATAAGAATGAGTACTTAAAATTCATACCTGATGGGGATACAAAAGGAGCACTTGCTCCAGATCCTTCTTTGGAGAAAACTCCATCAAAATACATCTGCCATAGTCCATATTTTTGTGCTTCTAATTCGACCACAATAGGGTCAGTATTCTTTAGTTGAGGTAAAATTGGTTGTAGTCTAAAGTTCTCAATATCTACATCAATCATATAATTGAGCATATTAGGGTCTACATTTTCAATTACCCTAGGAGCATGTGGCTCTCTATACAGTTTGACCTAATTTCCATTGATTGGAATGGTGGCATAGGATAGGTCCAGTTGAACATTTCCTCCTACTGCTGCTGCCCACTGCCTGGAAAGTAACATACCATAATGGGGCTTAGTATCAGCAACAATAACATCCATTTTATAAGTTGCCTTAGGGAATGCTGCTATTTTTACTTCTACATCTTTCATTGTACCTATCACAAGTACTTCTCTGTTATCCATGGCATAGCATTTCCCATACACAGTGGTTACTGATAGTCCTAATTCTTTCATAACACCATAGGGCATTACATTAGTAGCAGCAACTGAATCTATCATGCAGTTTTTAATCAACCAGTTATTGACTAACAATGTAACATAGAAGGGATCTACCTGTGAAGGCTCTTGAGTGATAGTGGTTCCAACATAAACCTCTGGGGTTTGGAACTCTTGATCCTTTCCAATTCTAGCTGAACTGATAGGTAAGACTATGTCACTATCAAATATACTAGAGAATAGAGACAAAGCTGCATCCCTATGTTCTTTAATCTTTAGTATTTCTACTAATGGAACAATGACCTTCATTTGATTAAGAGCTTGGGCCATGTCAAATGCAGAACTATTGTTTGTTTCAGTACTAGCCCTAATTCTTTCTGTCTTGAGCTGACTTGTCTTTTTTGCTGTGGCAGCTCCTTGTATATCACTGATATCTATACTCTTTGATACACCTTTGACATGTTCCTTCTTTTCTTGATCAATCTTAGGAATAGTAGTAGCACTACCTACTACCCACTTTTGGGTGATCTCTTTTATGAACATGGAACCAGGTTCACCCTGATCAGTGTCCTTCTTGGTTCTTCTCAAGTTATAATTGTGTTTTGCTTTGGCAATGGCAGCTTTAGTGAGATTTTTGACTTCTTCCTCACTAGGCCTTCTAAGATGAACCTCTTCATCCTCAATTGTTACCACATTCAATGTAAGATGCCAATCTAAGGTTAGTTTCCCTTGAACAAACCTTTCATCATCTAATACATCACTGTATTCACTTTGTATAGACTCCTCATCACTTTCTATGATGATTTTAAACATATTGATGTCAGGCTCAACTTCTTGTCTCATAGATTCTTCAAGAGCCTGAGCCACAGCACACTGATGAGGAGAATGTGGTCCATCACAAGCAATACACCAGGGAGTGTTTTGTATATTATGGATAGTTTTCCCTTTCAAGGGATCTAGAGTGTCCTGATTTTGGGCAATTTTGGGCTTCTCATTTTGGGGTTTTCCATCCTTCCAATTGGTATTATATGGAATCTCATGCAATCTAGGGGGTCTATCTTGCCAATTATAATGAGGCTTGTCATTTTTGTTTACCTTGGCAGTCAGATCCTTCATTGCAATAACCAATTTCTCTATCTAATCATCCTCCTTAGCAAGTTTATTAGGTTGTTGTTTTGTTTCTTGCCATAATCTACCATTTTTTCTTCTCCCTAACTTCCTGGATGCCTTTCTATTACTTTCTACATTTATGGCAACTCTAAAAGCATCTCTCAAGTTATGTGGATTCTTATCTCTCAGGATATAGGCCATCTTAGAATCAAATGCATTATAATAAGTATTTAAACACATGTTATCATCTAATCTCATCACTTGATACAATCTGTGCATGGCTTTTTGAATCTGGCATTGAAGTCAATGACCATTTCATTATCAAACTTTCTGATATTATTGAATTCATTGAGCATGAAGCTCACATTAGTCTTGTCACCATACTGCTCTTGAAAACAATTTTTAAAATCCTCCCATGACCATATGCTATTGACTGGAAGACCTCTGTACCAATCTCTTGCATCATCAACCAAGGATTGGACAAATAGTTTCATGATAACATCCTCATCCACTATCTCATAATTGTTTATTAGGTCCCCAAAAGACTTCAGATGTTCCTCAGCACTAATGGCATTGTTCCTAGCAAATTTATGGAGTCTGTCTCTTAACTCAGTAGGAACCTGATTGGGATATCCAGGGATCCCATCAAAGAACAATTGTCTATATTGTTCTAAATTGATTGGTCTCCTTTGAAAAGGGGTAATAACATTATTATTTCCCATGTTCATTCTAATCTTTTGAATTGGAGACTGAGATATTTGGGTGTGATGACTATTCACAGGGATTTGACTCACTGATGCTACATTAGCAGGCACTGTAGGTTGAATCTTAACAGGGGGAAGAGAAATTTATTGAGGATCAGACTTATTAAGATCTTCTGATGGAAACATGATAGGGGGAGCCTTCAAGTAACTAATTTTTCTTTTTACTTCTTGATTTGCTGCTTCCAATTCAGATTTCTCTAATTCCATTTGGAGATCCTCCTTTTCTTTCCTCATTCTTTCCATTTCTTTTTCATGTGCTGATAACCTATGAGAAATCTCCTCTGTAGTTTTAGATTCAATTCCATCATCTACCCATTTCTATTTTCCTTTATCCAACTTTGTCCTAGGAAACTGTGAATCATTGAGCATTTCTTTGCTTGGCTGGACTACTGACCTATAGGTTGGCTTAACCTTGGGGATCAAGATTTCTCTAATCACAGGGCCTTCTTCATCACTCTTTTCTTTCTCCTTAGCCAGCACCTCAAAATCAGCTATCTATCTAAGAAGCCTATCTCTCTCCATTAATTTAGCTTTGACTTCCTTCTCCTTATTTGCTTCCTTTTGGGCTCTTAGGGAGATTAAATGGTGAACTCTTCTATTCAAGTCCTCAATCTCTTAAGACACTTTATCCTCATCAGGGAAATTTTCTTCAGAATCTGATGCATTAACTTGGTCTATGTCAATCAAATTAATGTTTCCATCTATTGTTCTAGGCACAGAGTGTCTAATTGCATTTGAACTAGTCCTATCTCTTGCAGAAACACTAACATGAGATAAATCTTGATTTAAAACAAGTGCATTATCAATATTTCCAAACAATCCTGAATGGAAACCTAATATATCATGTTCTGAATCTCTGGAAGATGAATTAGACTTTGCATAAACAGGTCGATCAGGCATCTTACTAGTATTATTGTTCTTTTGTACCCAAGCAGCATTTGATGGCTCATGCAGCACAGATCTCTTTTGGCCCCTTTGTGACTGCTCCAGGAAACCTTCATGCAAAGTTTCACGAGGATGTTTCTTCATGAATGACCTAGTATTTTTTCCTCCTTGCATTATGCTTATTTTCTTTTGAAATGATTTACGATTCACAAGGACTGGTTCCAATAGAATAGAGTCGCCACCCACAAGAATATGGGAATTATGAAAAAAGCTTTCAGAATAATATGCAAGGATTCCACAAACACAATGTTTTTCTTTATAAACTTAAGCACGAATCTACGTCAGGATCCTTAATGTGACTCTCCCTAGCAGGGTCGCCACTTTTGTTGTCTTCAAAATCTAACTCACTTCAACATCCTTATAATAAGATGATTAAACTCTGTGCAAGAGGAATGTTAAGGGGAAGGAAATTCTTAGGACAACATATGACAAGGTTTGATTTAACCTTCTACACTTTGGACTTATTCATAGTCCAGGCGGGTATACCTTTGTGAATTAGATTCACACTTTCAAAAGATAAATCCACAACAAACTAGTCTAGAAAACCAGTGGATCTATTCACCTTGAAACTAATTGAAACAAAGGAATGAAACTTATGCTCATATTCAGTATTTTGATCAACAAAACATGCAATAGACAATCTTGATTGATACCAGTGCCTTATCCAAGGTCACGGAGTCACCAAAATTCAAGCAATACTCCCCAAATAGAATATCTCCACACATCCCATTGGCTCAACCTCTTTTAATCCCTATATATATGCCTAGCATACATGAGAATTTATACATATCAAATCAAACTATGCTCATCAAGATTCAAGATGTCTCACAAGTAATTTACTGGTAGAAGTGATCCCTGCATATTTAATTTCCCGCCTAAAGAGAAAAGTTAGCAAACACATCTATTGAAAGTTGCCTTGCAACCCCTATTCAAACAAAATAACCCTGGATTATTTAGTATGAAATAGTAAATAAATGCAAACACATTCGAAGATGACACAAAGCTTTACTCGAAACCAATGGTTTGTATATTGATATTATCTTCAGAAAAGTATTACAAGAAGCTTTTGAATATTCCCCATTAAACTCAGAAAAGCTCAGATAAATTTATGCAGCGTTTTCTTATGATTCTTTGCGATCCTTTTTTACATAGTCCTGGTATCCATTTATAACAATATGGATGCACATAGCTTCGGACTTTCCTAGGAGAATTAGTTACAACCATTTCTTTTCCAAAAGAAGTTACAAAGCCTTTTACAAAACAGTTACAAGTCCTTTTTGACTCTTGCAGCTTCTTCAACTTGCTGTCTGGTTGTAACCTCTTCCAACTGTTCCGGAGCACCCTCTAATTGCTCTACTTCCTGGATGGCATATTTTGTTATCCATTCATTGTACACATCATCAGTTGGCCATGTGAAATCAATCACTTTTGTCTTAGCCTTGGTCAACCTTTTCCAGGAATTCCTCATCTTGTTAACCTTTGAATTGAGGAAACCATAATGAGATTTAACTCTTTCTATCTCCTAAATTGTTACAACAAAAAAGGAAGCATCATCTAAATCAACAATTCCTTTTACTCTGGCTGACAATTTTGGCCTCTAATTCTTTAAGCCATACTTGTTTGTCCTTTAGTTGATTTGGGCTAGCAAAAACTCCTGGAATCAATTCAAAAACTTGATCAGTATATTCCTTATTATACAGGTTGATCTTCCTATCAGCATTGTCTACCTCTCCTGCCAATTTTACTAGATGTTTGGTGGTGTCACAAGTGGATTTAATGATAAGATCAGCCCCAGTTTCATCATAAGATGCACAAATAGCTTCCAAGTCCTACTCTCTGGGCTTCCACTTGTCAAGAATAGGTGCCAAAATGGCCTTATCCTGATTGAGCTCATTCCTCATATCCAAAATCTTGCCTATGTTATTATATAACAATGAGGCACTCATTGTATCTGCAAAACGAGAAATTGTAGCCCTTACACTCTCCTCATATTTCTTTGCATACAAGGCCTGAGCCTATTTTAAATTTTCTAGTTCTTGAGGAGTAATCTCAACCATTTGAGAGCTAGAGGGTGTTGGAGATGGTGGGAACTCAATGGTAGGGCTAGTAGGTGGAGGCCTTGCAGGAGAAGAGGAGATCATCAGTGTTGAAGATTCACGTTGATGGTGTTGTCCAGTCAACTAGCTCTGTAACTTAGCAATGATGCTTTCCTTACCTCTTACCTCCTCCTTAGCACTATTGTAGGCCTTCAAAATTGTCTCCAACTTGACTTGGAGGATCTCTTTTTCCTTGGCTTCCTTTTCTACTACTGCAACACTAAATTTTATAGTCTCTAGCACAGTGCTATCAGCTTCCACCACCCCTATATTTTGGACTCTCTTCACCATCATTCCACCAAGCTAACTTGACCCTAGGGCATCTTTTCTTTTCTGACTCTCATTTCTCTTGAGAGACCACATGACAAGTGCAACATTATCCTTACTAAAAGTAATTCCTTCCATGGGTTTGGTCTCCTTTCTCACTGCGTCTAGTACCAAGGCATCTACTATATCCCACTCAGGTAGATTAAGAACTCTAGCTTATGCTACCATATCTCTCCCTTGCTCAGGGGTGATGGTCTTGAATTCTTCCATCATCTCTTGTTTTATTTCCTCCTCTACCAGGGTTGGATCTTTATTAGGCTGCTCACCTTTTCTCTTTTCACATCTAGCGTTGTACTTATCTATGTTCTATTTCCATATAAATTGCATAAATGCTCTTGATGTGACAAAATTGTTGTCAGCCAAGAAGTCATTACTTGCCTGCCTAATCTCAGGATCCCACTCCTGGCCTTTGAGTTTAGTGGTAGTGATGTTCATTTCAGCAGCAAGGGGTTCTTCTGGCATACCCTTCTCTACTTCATCATATGTATAGGCAATTTCTCCTAGACTGCCTAATTGTAGAAGTTGCTCAGATGCTGCCTGCTCATCTCCTATGTGGATAGGGGATGGGGATGGAGAATACAAAGGTGTATCAGATTGTGCTTCTTTCCCTACTCTCTACTTCTTTGGGCTCTCTTGGATGTCAATGACATCTTGTATCTTCCTCTTTCCTTTGGAGGTAGAGGGCTCCCCTATTGTAGGCATCAACACACTGTAGCTAGATTTCTTGTGCAGGGTGTAATCACCAGGAGGGATTTCTTTGGTGGAGGCAGACCTCCTTAAGACCACTCTTGCCTTTTTAGGGTTTCCTTTAATCATAGCTTCCCTCTTCTCCTTCAGGGTCTGCATCACATCCTCAAAGCAAACAATTAAAAACTTTATTTTCTCCTCCAGAGGGAAAAAGCTAGACAATGGGTCATAGCTGGCATCAAACTGATGCACAAAATCTAAGGCTTTCCTATAAGCCACCCATTTCTCCTTTCTAAGCTCCTGGTCATCTAAATCAAATTCATTTTTGATGAGGTCTTCAGGAAACTGAAATTGATGGGGCCTACCTCTGCACGCTGCTCCCTTTCTAAACATGTCGTTGAAGAAGTCTTCTGGATCAACACACCTAGATATTGTAGTAGACAAATGATAAGGCTTGAGAATATCCTCAAAGCAATTCCAACCTCCTTTTGTTATTACAAATTGGTGGGCTACGGTAACTGTAGGGAGAATAGTCCCTTTACCCCTACCTATCAGTTCTGCCTCTTGTACACCACCAATTTGTCTAAGGATCTCTACAATTCCCACTTTGAGAGGGATCTGATAGGATAACAAGAATGGGGTGCCTCTAAAACCAAAAACTCTGAAGACTGTTGAGACTAGGTATAGATAAATGTCACCCCAATTGTGAACAATTTTTATGTTCTCTGCAAATTCTTTTGATCTTATGAATTCCAAAAGAACCTTGGGGATTCTTGGGTTCTCAGAGCAGAGGAGAGTCCTGATCTTGTATGCAAAGTATTTATCAAACCTCAAGAAACTAGCATCCTCTCTATCCCATGACAACACAATACTCCATAGTTGTACTGGCCTCTTTTCTCCTTCTTTCTCTTTGAGAAGGTCCAATCCACTGGCAAAATAATCACCACCTTTGAAAAGAAATAGATGCATCAGGAGTGAGTACCATCCGAAAGGCCTATCCAGCTTTCCATTCTTTATTCATGTTAACCCTCCATGGATAGCATCAATAATGAAGGAAGCATAATCAAATCTTACTGCAAGAGAAGGATTCAAAATCTGAGCAATCATTAGCAAGTAGTGATTGGGCATATTCACTTCAGCATCTTCTCCCAAAACTTGGCAAAGTGCCCAATAAATTCCCTTAGCCCTAAGGGTGAACATACTCAATGAAAAGGGATCTTTTGTGTTGGGTCCTACAAATTTTAACCCACCTATCTTCACAAAAAATTCCTTGAGAGGCCCATTCCTAAGATGACTCCTCTATGCACTATAAATTTGAGCTAATGATTTGAAATTTATGGGTTCCAGAAAATTTGTAAACTCATTGAGCCCGAAAGCATTTATGAATTCTTCAGTATTAATCTCAATAAGGGCTTTTCCATTTATGTCCCAAATGCTTCTTCTGAATGGATCATAGTGTAGCGTCCTAAAATTGTGACACTTGCAATTTCGACTGCATTTCGGTCTTCACGATGGCGACGCAACACGCAACCTGAATGGAGACCCTGAAACTTGCTCACGACACTAAAAACTGCATTTTTCAAGCACCCTAGCCTGAACCTCCTTGCACCCTGCTGTCCCGGGAGGTGGGACCAGAGCGCTCAGCGCCCTGGTCCTTCAGGACCAGGGCGCCCAGCGCCCTGGTCCCCCAGGACCATGGCGCCCAGCGCCCTGGTCCCTGGGCCTATTTTGGGCCCGGTCTCCTAAGGGGTCTCGGGTCTTTTTGTTTGCAATTTGGAAATTAACATTTCCTAGTCGGCCTAAGGTCGGGAAAATCAGTCTATTAGCCCTAATTGACAAGTATACAAATTACATTTTCCTCTCTCATTTGGATGGATGGAAAATAGATGAAAAAAAGGCGAAAGCAAGATTCAAGCATTCAAGCATTCAAGCATTCAAGCATTCCTTCTAAGTCTCCATTCAAGGCTAAGTGTTGCATTCAAGTCAAGGATTCAACCATTGAAGAGGAGATCACTTACTACATGCTACATACAACATACTCCATACAACAAACAACAACATCTATACCTTCACACATAAGGATACAAACATCCTTACAACAAGGTATTAGTACTTGTTTTACATTATAGACATTTACATTTACAACACTTGCTCATTTCTTGGTTAATTCCAAAACCGGGGTTTGACCTAAAGGCAAACCCCTAATCCCTAACCCCCCAATCGTCTTCTCTTTTTTGTGTGTAGGTTGCAGGTACGCAGCTGAAATTGAAGATCTGGAATCCTTGTGCAGAGACGAACAGATCCCCCTTCATTTCGCGGATTTTTCGGAGGACCGTGGCGCCGGGTGCCATCGTCCCGATAACTTTTGCTCAAATTTGTAGGACAGTGCCGTATCGACATTTTACTGCTAATTCCAGGTCCGCAGCTTCATCCTATATCCCTATCTCAGTTTATAAAGCGAATCTTTGTCACTTTCTATGCATTCCTAGCTTAATTCCTCTATGCAAATTCTTTACAAAAGAGGGTAGCTTTGCTTTCTTAACCCTTGAAATGCATTTAGCATCCAATCTTTCCTTGTGTGGGATTGGATCTTGTGGGTTTCAACCCCCCTTTTGAATGTAAAGTCTCCCAAGTGAAAACCATCAACCCTAGCGAACCTCCCTTCTCTCTCCTCGGAGTTGGAAGAGGGGAGAGCAACTAGGGTTCGATCACGATTTTCTACTTTACACATAGTTAAGTGCAATTTGGGTCAACAAATCCATATCCATAAATACCCTTGGGACTTCCAACTTCCCAAAATCTAACTCCCAAATACTGTTTTGCGGGGCTGGAGAATTTATCATTCCAAATCCAACCTTAAATAACCCCAACCCAAACAATCCGACTTGTGGGTCTCTCAACTAGTTACCCTTGTCATAGAGTCCTTCTCCTACTTTCAAACGGGGAGCTCTAGGAACCAACTCTTTTGCTTTCGATGCATGGTTAGTTGACAACGTGAGCTATTCAAGAAAATCATCATAGATAGCTCTTTCTGGATAATTGACTTTCCTATAAAATTCTCTCTTAGGTGCCATTTTGAAAATGTAAGAAATGAATACTGCCCCCAAATAATTTTCTAACAAATCAATATCTTATCTAAAATACACCACACAGAAATTGCTACATGAGAGTACGAAAAAACCTGTTCTTAACTTGAAGGAATTTGCTCTACAACTGAATTGACTTGCTCTGTATCTGAAGAAAATAGCTCTATATCTGCTCCTCTGCAATAATTCTTTAAAAAGATACCTTCATCCAGTTGATAGGAAATCATATATTGTACCCAAGGTCTTAACTACAACATTGATTCTGCATGCTTCGGTCGTCCTTTCAAAATTGAATTCATGGAAGAATTCATATTTTTCGCTCCAACGGGCCACAACGTTCCTACAATTCTTTCCTTTCGCTCTTTCACAACTTCGCAAAGCATAACCATCGAGTAGTTTAGTCCTGTGAAATAGCGCCAACCATTCGACCAAAAGAAACCTGATTGGCCACTAGACTAATTAACAGCCTTGGCTCCGCATTGGGTCCTACTTCTTTATTGGCTACATGCTACCACATGGCACTCAACTACTAGCTTTGAAAAACCTTTTGCATTCAACTCAACATCGGCCGCATGTCTTTCCTTTATACCACCAATTCCACCTTGGTGGGCCCATAGCTTCTTCTAAAACTACGTGTCTATAGACACATCACCATCTATCATGGCACATAGACGAACCCTTTTTACTTTTTCTATTTCGTGAAGCATATCCTTCAAGCATCTTGTAACCATAAAATAGCATCGGCCGTTGGATCAAAACAAAGTCGATCCTCTTTTAACCTTATGTTTTATCTACCTTTGGGGACGAAAAACCTTTTCACCATTTCGTAGGGTATAAAGCACGAGCATCTTATCCTTGCAAAATCACAAGGGCCGTCAGATCATTTTGTATTTGTTTGGTGCTTAACCATCTAAACAGACTCTAGTAGACGTGGTCCCTCTGACTCAACCTTGAACACCTAGCATCTAATCACTTTCAAAGCTGACATGTCAGTCTTTCATTTGCCGAGAGAAAACACTAGGTTCCAATTAATTCTTACCACCTGTATCGGCCACGTCACCTCTTATCCCAAGGCGTGACTCACCTCTCGGACCCACCTTTTAGTTCTTAGACCTGGCTTGCTGACTATTGTAGCCTATGCCACATGCCACCATCTTTCTCGCCCTCTCAACCAGCTAGACTGTCTACATGGAATGCCAGGTCATTTCACAACTTCATGAAAGATAACTGTTGAGCATTTTCATCCTGTGAAATAACACGAACTGTCAGATCAGAAAGGACTTTATCACCTTTTAGTCACTTAGAAAATCCTTGCATGCAGGGTCCCACCAAATGCTTTCACCATTTCATGAAAGGTATTTCGCTTGCAGGTTCATCCTGCGAAATAATGCCAGCCGTTGGATCTTGGACAAGATGAGACCTCTTTAGATTGGACAAAAATCACCATTTAGAATGAAAATCCTTTTCGCAACTTCACGGGTTTTAAACCATGCACAACTTTGCCTAGCGAAATAGCGAAAGCCATAGATCCATCCGCAAGATGTGCACTACTTACTGGGCCCGACAACTTTAGGAGGAATACACATAAGGCATAAATTTTTGCGATTAATTCACATGACTGCCTAGGCAAAAAACAAGGGGGGACACTTCCTATGATCCCAGGACCCGTTACTTAAGTGGATAAAGTAATGAAAGAATAGAAACTAGAGGGTTTTTATCATACATTAGGCAATTTAAAATAAAAAACCCTAAACCGTTAAGACCTAACACAGAGCTGAAGTAATTGAAAATGTGCCTTACTCAAGATTTCAAAATCATAGTCAATTATGGGAAAGGAAAAGCCCATTTTAATTAGTGATAACACTTCCCAAGGAGACATTTATTCCTTCTCCTACAGAGAAGAGTATGCTTCCATCAAAGAAAAGAGAGATTCCTCTTCCTAAATAAAATTCTATTCCTTCTCCTATGGATGCATCTCCTCTTCCTCTTGAAGGTAGAAAAAATCTTCCTCCTAAACAAAAAACTATTCTTCCTAAGGCAAGACCCATCCCTCCTCCTCATGATGGACTTGGTCTCCTCCCTACACCTCCCATTCCACCTTTATATGGTGTGGTTCCTCCTCATTCATCTTATAGAGAGAAGTGACAGAACTCTCCTATTTTCCAACCAAAAAGACCTCAACCCATTCATCCTTCCCTAAAAGAAGAGACAAAACCTATACCTAATGAGCCTAAACCTCCTCAACCTTTAACCAAGACTAGAGGAAACACCAACCATTTCTTCTCCCAAAACACCAACTATTGACATGATTCCATTAAAGCATGATGTTCAAGCTGATTCTCCAAGATGCAAAATTCTTAAGACAAGTGATGGTTCAATTTATATTCATATTAGAGCTCATATTCTTATTAATATTGATGAAGAAATAGGTGAAAATGTTCTCAATGATGAAAATGTTGATCCTAATATTTGTGATGATGAATATCAATATGTTGATGTTGACAATTACTTATCTGCAAAATTTTCAAAAGCATTAATCCTAGCTCCTAGTAACAAACAAAGTGACTTACTATTAGAGAATGGTTCTTGTTTGAAACTTGTGATATCTCCATATATTGTGCTTGATGTGGCTCCTCTTACATGTTGTCCACCTTCCTGAAATAATGATTAACGAGATCAAGAGGAGGACAGTGTGTTTGATTAGCTTCATTATCAATGTAGACTCTCTCTCTCTCTCTCTCTCTCTCTCTCTCTCTCTCTCTCTCTCTCTCTCTCTCTCTCTCTCTCTCCTCTCTTGCTTGTTTGTGAAATTATTCTTTTTGTTCTTCCTATTCTTATATTTGTTGTCCCTAGTGTTGTCTACTTGAGGATTATGCAAAGTGTTGAGATCTCTTTTTGTCTCTCCCATGTTGACTCAAAATACGCATGTGTTACCTTCTTCCTATTGGAATTTTGGAGGAATTGATTATGTGTTGCATTGATGTTTTGTCATTTATGACAACACTAGCTATTATGGTTTCTTACTGGCAGACAGGTTTTGGTTACCGACAGAAGATCTAGTATTATCGGTAGAAGAGACTATCTGGTGGACACTGAATTGTGTTTGGTTACATGTGGTACATGCTTATGGAGCATGTTTTGGTTAGATGGTATTGACTTGGTAATTAGATGCTATCATACACTCTTATAAACCCTTACTGGTATAGGTTTAAGGCTCTATCGACAGAGCTTTCATTGAGAATTCTTGATAGGATGCATAAGTTGTGTTGGTGTGGCTCTTAGGATGCTGAAGATGTTCTTTGATCATGCTTCAATCAGATGGAGACTTCACTTTGGCATGGTGGGCCCATAATAGGTCTGGTGCCTATCTAGATTATGGACCTGTATCATGTTAACGTGGTCTCTACACATTACCAGGATGTTTAATGGATTGAATAATGTTGTTTTGGTCTAAAGACGACATGGCATAACATTGTAATATGGATATATGTAATGATCTTATTGTAATATCTTTTAAGTGGTTGACCTAATTGGTTTAGGTATTAGGATTGGTATAAATCATTGTAAGATCTCATTATAGATCGGATGTTGTGAGGTATCATGGTCATGAATTGTAATATCATATGCCAAGGAGTTTATGTTGATCATTGAGGATAGAATTGGGATTAAGGAAGAGGTCAAAGGCCTCCGGTGTTGACATTAATTAGGACTGTAATCAGGCATGGTAGATGCTATCTCTAGCAATTCATTCTATTGGATTGTTGTCCAAATATCTTGAGGTGGTTTTAAGCTCTGTAGCTAGTTAGACACTTTTGTAATAAGCAGTGCGCTCTAGGCAGTGTGCCTTCTTGCATGTGCAGGCCCCTCATTGTAACACATTCTTTCTACAGAAGTATCATCTGACTGTGGGTAGCCTTCCCAACATGGTTTTTCCCTTTTTAGGTTTTCCACATACAAATCTTGGTGTTATGTGGTATGGTTGCATTGCTTTGATTATCTATTTATTATTGAGTTGCATTATTTAATGGTATCTGTGTCTAATGGCATCCGTTTCTACTTTACCAATATTTAAATGTTTATGTGCTTCAGTTTAAGGTTTTATAGTGGATTGATTGTTATAATTTGTTAGCAACTGACTCAGCCCCGTTTCTCAGTTGTTGACCAGTTATCCTTACAATTGGTATCAGAGCCTTGGTCATCTTTGTAGAAGGTTAATCACTTGAGGTAGATCATATGGCAACTAATATACCAAGAACTATCTTTAGAAGAGAAATCCCTAAGCTTGATGAAACAAATTATGGGATATGGAAGATCCGAATGGAGACTCATCTTAGATGTCTTAGAAAGGATATTTGGCAGATCACTGAGAAATTTTATGCACCTTATGATCCAGCATCTGGCAATCCTGCTCCTGTAGACTTGGATAAGAATATTGAGAATGACTACAGAGCTAGAGAAGCACTCCTATGTGCATTTACTGTTCAGCAGATCATGGGATTGACTAATAAATCATCTACAAAGGTTATATGTGTTACTACTTATCAAATTGCCCTTAGTTTCATATCCAAATTCATACTATATTCTAGTCAGTTTGTATTATCGAATCATGCAGTCGGTACACATAGAGAAGTCGATATGAACAATCTAGTCGGTTACTGAAGAAAGCAGTCACAGAACACAGTATTCATCGAGCTATTTACCGAGTAAAGGTTCATGGCTACCGAGTGGTAAAGTTAACTCACTGAGCTGATATTCACTAAGTGAAACGTCTTACTAGATACATTGAACCTGGACATGCACATGAAAACGTGTTACAAGATCGAGGCACATCTAACCATTTTTTGCATTGGAAATTACACTAGGAGATTGTGCATAATTACAAGATCAATCTAACCTATGAGATATTTTATTTAATCAAAGAATCTTTTTGTAAGATCAAAGCAATGAATCAGATCACCGCTGTAAGAGATCTATATATACAACATGATTCTAGGGTTACACATAAGACATGATATGATGTGATAAGAGATGCAATGAGATAGCAGTGTGTATACATGAAGGAAGACTGTTACAGAGACACAAAGAGGTCACCGAGAAGGTTATCAGTGAACAGTCGAAGAACAAAGTAAATAGAAGGGTTTACCGAGTTTCATTATGGGTTACCAAGGTATGCTACAAGCTAGGTAATCTTATTTAGAGCACATAGAATCTGCTTTAAAATTTCAGATGTAAAGTTGCAGATATTTGTAATGATTATATTGTAATATTTTGAAGTTGTAAGAGAAACCTTTAACAGGGTAAAAGACTCTAACCAAGTCTATAAATTGTAAATCCTTTAACCAGGTGCTACACTTATATAGTGTTGTACAAATCCTTTAGTAAGGTAGATCTAACTGATCTTAATACTCCTAACAAGGTAAGCTATCAGAAATAGCTAAATGTAGCTCTAACTGAGCATTCTTTATTATTGCAGTAGTGAAGTTGTGGGTGCCATCCCCACCGTAGTTTTTCTCTCTAACCAAGAGTTTCTATGTGACCAGAATATATGTGTTATGGAGTGAATCATGTATGACTGTTATCTATTGATTATAGTTTTATTTTATGTTACTGCACTATTCTGTTTATGCATAACAGTAAGGTTATTACAAAGGAAAAGTTTTGGAGTACTAATTCACCCCTCCCCTCTCAGTACATTAGCTTTCTATATTGGGCCTAACAATTGGTATCAGAGCTTGAATCTTGGAAAAGGGTTTAACCACATGAAGAGAAAGATCTTAGCAATGGAAGGCTACAAACAATCTCGGAGGATTGTGCATCTTCAAGAAGAGATGGATAATGTAAATCAAGTGATTGCAGACATGCAGAGGCAAATGCAAAAATCAGTGAAAGTAAGGAGAAGATTATCTAATGACTTGCAAGATTCTCAAGATCTAGTAGAACAAATCAAGACATCATCTGAGAATAGTATATCTGAAGAAACTGAAGAAATGATTGGAATGTTGAAAGAAAAGAACAAAGCATTGGTTGATCAACTAAAAGCAATGAAAAGAAAACATGAACATTTCAGTACACAAATGACTAAAAATCTAGATGCATTAAGGAGAGCTGAGGATAAAGCAAGAGATCTACAAAGAGAGAAACAACAACTTGAAGCTCTAGTATCTGATAAGGATGATGAGATCATGAGGTTAACCGGTATTCAACAAAATATGACAGATCAACTAGGTTATGCTCATCATGAAGCAATTCTGAAGAATGATGAAAATCAATCATTGAAACTTGAAGTATCAAGGTTGACTAGTGAACTTGAAACAAAAAAGAAATCCAAAGAATCATTGGAGAAAAGTTATGAAGCATCAAAGATGTTGGATGAGCAACTAAATACAAGAAGACTCTACAAAGATGGAGGACTCAGCTACAAAGGAATTAATACTACCGAGAAAGGAGAATCATCAAAACAAGCTGAAAAAAGAAATAACATCAAAAGGAAGAAGCCTATTTGCTACTACTGTGAAAATCAAGGTCATACTGCCAACATATGCCAGATCAAAAAAGGTAAGCAATCAAATATCTCTAAGTCCAATGGATATTGTTATAATTGCAATAAATATGGTCACATACCTAATCAATGTAGAACAAAGTCTGTTAACAACCATCAGAAGGCAAAATTCAAAGGGTTTTGTAAAAGCTGCAATAGATATGGACATAGTACCGAGAGATGCTGGTTTAAGTGAAAGAACTACATGAAGTATCCACACCGAGAAAACACTGGAGGTTATCGAACTCACACAAATTCTTACCAACAATATGCAACAGTACCATGGGATTACAATACGAGGATATGGTGTGAATGTTGTGGAAGATATGGACATATAAGTGCCAACTATTTTATAAGGTTTGGAATGAACAACCGAAGATCATGGAGAAATCTCGGTATGGCATGTTTTCATTGTCACAAAGTTGGACATTTAGCTGGAGATTGCAAAGATCAACCGAGAAGAGACATTGAGGAGATAAAAGAAAAATTCAAGATGATTTGGAAAAAGAAAGAAATTATGTCTGATGAAGAAAGAACCTTACCTACTGAGTTAGGTGCACCTATTTCAAATTAGTTAAGAAAAGGTATGAAGGGACTACATTCTTTAAAAGTTAAATCATAACAGTTCCTATTTTATTATGAACAGAATTCAAAATCTGCATAGTTAAGATGCAATTAGTCAATTTACATACTATACAGGAAACCTGTCAAGTCGGTGTATATAGGAAACCTATCAAGTCGGTTAACAAAGAAAAGTTGAATACTCGGTGAAAATAGAAAATGATGTAAATCGATAAAAGGTGAACTGAGTGCATTTGATACCATGACCTAACTTGCATGGAGCCCGATAAGGTATTTTTGAGTACTTAAAAGTGTTTTCACAGTCATTTTCATTCACCCAAGTTTTTGAGAAGCAGAGCAGAGTGAATCAAAGCAACCAAATTTTAGTCAGAGCAAATTTTCAAGGTATTTACATCAATCTATTCACACTATTTAGCTGGTTTCTGATCTAGTCAAATTGCTAGTATCTACCGAGTGTAAAGAGTAAGCTACTTGTAAACCCTAAGGATAACCTGTCAAATTTTTACTCGAGATCTACCATGGCACCCAAGATCCAAGACCCTGTAGTTGTCCAAAATGTGGAGAAGCCATCTCTAAAGTATTCCCTAACTCCTAAAGTCGCCTCAAAACTGGATGATAAAACTACATTTTCACTCATCCTGAATCGAGTCTTATTGGTAGAAGATGTCAGATTCTTTACCAAGTGCCATGTTGAGGAACTCGGTCATGTAGAGATTAGTGACACATATGATGAACTGTGCACTAACGACAAACTAGATAGTAAATTTGAACATATCAGAATCAAGGGATTAACTGAAGCCCTAGTCTATCCTCATGTGTTCAAACCCCAATGGGTTAAGTTTGTATTGAGTAGAGTACATGATGATTTCATGTGGCTACAAGAGCAACCATTCAAGATCACGAAGGAAGTCATTCACCTAATCACCAGATATCCCATCTACGATCATGCTCGTGCACAGAAAATGATATCACAAAAGGAGATAATCAGTCTAACTGGAGTAGAATCTAATTACCGAGGACTGAAATTGAATAATGTCACTGATGTTGAACTTAAATTTTCAATTAGAGTCATTGGTTACTATTTCTTCCAATCTGCAAGGGAAAACAATGTACCATGTGCTGTAGTGGACTTGGCCTACAAAATAGTAAAGAAGGGAATGAAAGTAGACTTGTGTGAAGTACTACTAAAGAACTTATTTGAGAACCTGAACACAATAAGGAAGCTAAAGAAGAACAACTCGGCAAACACACTCAAGTTCGGTTCACTACTTGTCTGTATGTTTTTCTATTTTGAAAAGTTCTTTCCCTTAGTCGGTAAAGTAGTATGGGAGCTACACCGACCTATCACCCATTAGATCAATGATTACATCAAGAAGCTAGGAGATAACTTTAATGATGTCATGGATGATTACTTTAGCAAATTCCAAGAGAAAATGCACAACAAATAAAGGATCCCACCACAACTGGTTGAAAAATACAAGGACAATATTTGTTTTGAAGTCGACACTGATTACTGCTATGTAAATGTTGTTGAACCAAGGATTTAGTCATTGCAACCAATGGATTATGAAATTGATCATGACATCACATAGCAACAAATTGATGCCTACCTATCATTGTCGAGGCATGCAACTGAACTAAGGTATGGAACCTATGAAGAGGTAAAGGAGAAAGTAAAAATGAGCATTGTAGTTCCTAAGGCTACAAGGAAAGCAACAAAGATGATAAAAGCTTTATCTGAAAAATTCAGAGAAGAATCCTCATCTACACCTGTCAAAGGCAATCTTGCCATTATTGAGGAAGAATCAAAAGCACAAGAGGCTACAATAACATTGAGCATAGAGTTGCCAAAGGGAAAAGTTCTAAAAAGAAAGAAACAGGACATTTCAAAGGCCCTACCGACTCCACCAACAAAGAGACCCAACACCAAAGCATTAGCTACATCACCGAGCAAGAAACAAAAGACTGTGGCTGCTCCTAAGGTAACAAAGACTTACAAGAAATCTACTTGGAGACTCATTTTGGCAAAAGAGTCAAGTGATACAGAGTCCGATGATGCTAACAAATTCCAGATTGTGAAGAGCAAAAAGGCAAACATTCACAGTGTTGAAAACTTTTGTGCCAATCTTAAGGAATACGGTGGGTTTGCAGGATTTAGATATGTTAAGTATGAGTCTAGGAACAATGATGAGAAATGACAGATTGAAGAAGCTGTCATATGTACACTTTTGAAGTTTTGGTTAGCACCATTGGAACTAGCAAAGTCACTTCCAAGTGAACTCTACTCACATATTGATAATAGATGGAAATATGCAATGGATTCAGAGAGACAAATAAGAGAAATAAGTCTTGTCCACTTATTTCCTGACATGTCCGTAGCTAAAATCAACGAGCATTTGTCCACATACAATTCAAAATTTCTTGTGAAACAAAGAGCCTTAAAATTGATGAATGGGCTAGATATTGATGTGGAGAATGAGACTAAGGCCAAGTGGCAGGAGATCTTCAAACAAAAGGATGTCGGTGAATAATCTCAAATTGAAATTGTTGATGTCACCGAGCAAGATCCAGATGTCATCGAGCAAGGTCCAGACCCGGTTGACACAATACAAATTGATGAAGATGTAATGGATGAAGCCGCACCGGAGCAAGAACTAATTGAAGGCACCTCTTATGCAAAACTTGTGTCTAGTGAATTGGTCTTACAACAAGTTCAGCCTTATTAGCCGGTGAAGCCAACAGTACCAACCGAAGCCCCCAAGGACACCGAACAAGTTACTGAAGGTAACAAATTTGAAGCTGTAGAAGATGTAGGTAACAAATCTGAAGCTACACCAGACACAACAAAAGATAAATCGTCTCAGGGATAGACAAGCACAACAAATATTACAGCAGAGACACCTAGCACTGAGCCATCCAAAGACACTGCAACTACTATAGGAACAGTGCAAAGTGTTGCATCTATTGAGCAACCTACCGAGGGACATCACGCCTCACAAGCACTTGTCTTAGTGTCCTAGACAAAAGGAAAAGAGAAAAAGGTGAGAAAGCATGGTTTTAAATTTGACTTATCTAAACCGATCGTGTTGCCCAATGTCAACATCTCCAAATTAAAAGGGCAAGCACTCACTGAATTCAATGAACTATGTAAAGAAAAGGCCAAACAAGAGAAACAATTGGCAATACAGAAAAAGAACAAGGTACTTCAAAAGGTTAGGACACTGCTCATAGAAATGCTACCATCAGCAACAGTGTCAACTGATGCAGCCATCCATATTCAGTTGGATGAACTCCTTAATCAAATTGAAACATCTAGAGTTGATGCATCCGAATACCTAAGCAAGCTCAAGGATAAAGAGCTCATAGAAAAAATGATAGAGGAAGTCCAAAAATCAATTGCTATTAGCAAGGTAAAACTTGTCAAATTCATTACTGAGTTGACCCCTCAACTCAAGCACATTCTTTATTTATTCCAGAAATTGTGTACATTTTCCTTATTTATTAAAGACATCAAAAATAAAACTGATGCAATTGAGAAAGAGATCACCGATCTCTCCTCCAAGTTGACCACTAAGCCTAATTCAGTTTAGAATTTTTACAAAAAGCTACAATAGCTCATGGCTCAACAGTTAGAACTGAGGAATGAAGAGCATAAAATTAGGATGGATATAATGATCCTTCAAATATTATTCCTTCCTCATCTCTCATCAGTCCAAGAGAAGCTTAACCGAGCTACAAGCTTATCAACTACCCAAGAGGGAAGCACTCTTGATGGCTTGATATCACTCTTATATGATATTCAAGCACAAAACTCATTAATGGAAAGTCTCAAAGACTCACTCTCAGTCTCCCTCACTAATGCCCAGACCAAGTATAAGACTATTTTTGATCAGTTACTACCTTCGGATGCAAATTAAGTTTTTAATGTTTGTCAAAAAGGGGGAGTAATATTATGTTACTACACAGGGGAGGAAAGCCCAACAAAGGGGGAGTAATTCTACACTTGGAGAATAGTATAGGTTTGATAACTCAATTTTGAGTATTGTATACAAGGGGAGTCTACCAAGCAGAATATGGAGAATATACAGAGCACACAAGTATAGTATAGAATCAAACTAAACATGCAAAATTTAGAGTTACGTATAGGATAATGATAATGGGAGTATATCTACATATACTATTGAATAATGTACATATTGTCAAGTATTTTTTTTTTTTTGAGTTATGACTTTGTAAGTAGTTTTTGTCAAACATCTCAACTAATGTCAAAAGGGGAGATTGTTACTACTTATCAAATTGCCATTAGTTTCATATCCAAAGTCATACTATATTCTAGTCAGTTAGTATTATCAAATCATGCAGTCGGTACACACAGATAAGTCAGTATGAACAGTCTAGTCAGTTACTGAAGAAAGCAGTCACAGAACATAGTATTCACCAAGTTGTTTACCGAGTAAAGGTTCATGGCTATCAAGTGGTAAATTTAACTCACCGAGTTGATATTCACTGAGTGAAATGTCTTACTAGATACATTGAACTAGGACATGCACATGAAAACATGTTACAAGATCGAGGCACATCTAACCATTTTTTGCATTGGAAATTGCACTAGGAGATTGTGCATAATTACAAGATCAATCTAACCTATGAGATATTTTGTTTAATCAAAGAATCTTTTTGTAAGATTGAAAAAATGAATTAGATCACCACTATAAGAGATCTATATATACATCATGATTCTAGGGTTAGACATAAGACATGATATGATGTGATAAGAGATGCAATGAGATAGCAGTGTGTATACATGAAGGAAGACTGTTACAGAGACACAAAGAGGTCACCGAGAAGGTTATCAGTGAACAGTCAAAGAACAGAGTAAATAGAAGGATTTACCGAGTTTCATTATGGGTTACCAAGGTATGCTACAAGCTAGGTACTCTTATTCAGAGCACATAGAATCTTCTTTAACATTTCAGATGTAAAGTTGCAGATATTTGTAATGATTATATTGTAATATTTTGAAGTTGTAAGAGAAACCTTTAACAGGGTAAAAGACTCTAACCAAGTCTATAAATTGTAAATCCTTTAACCAGGTGCTACACTTATATAGTGTTGTACAAATCCTCTAGTAAGGTAGATCTAACTGATCTTAATACTCCTAACAGTGTAAGCTATCAGAAATAGCTAAATGTAGCTCTAACCGAGCATTCTTTATTATTGCAGTAGTGAAGTTGTGGATGCCATCCCCACCGCATTTTTTCTCTCTAACCAAGAGTTTTTGCATGACCAAAATATATGTGTTATGGAGTGAATCATGTATGACTGTTATCTATTGATTATAGTTTTATTTTATGTTACTGCACTATTCTGTTTATGCATAATAGTAAGGTTATTACAAAGGAAAAGTTTTGGAGTACTAATTCACCCCTCCCCTCTCAGTACATTAGCTTTCTATATTGGGCCTAATAATATGGGATAAATTGAAAACTCTGAATGATGGTGACCCTAATGTTAAAATTGATAAAATTGATGGCTACCGAGTGAGATATGTAAACTAGAAGATGGATGACAATGAAAGAATTGCTACATTTATGGAGAGAGTAAATGAGATTGTCAAGGAATTCAATGTTGTGGGTGATCTCTAAGTGAAGATGAAATAGTTTCTAAAGTCTTGAGATCCCTTCTGCTGGCTTACAAGATGAAGGAAAATTTAATTAATGAGCTGAGAACAATGGCAAACACCTCATCCAAAAGAGACATTCTATTTGTGAAGTTATCTACTTTTGAGTTTGAAGAATTTGGACCTTCTGGAGCTATGAAATCTAAACCTTCTTTTCATGCATCATCATCATGATCTACCAGAAAGAATGATTGGAAATCCCTATATGCAAAGGAACTCAAAGACATGAGGAAAGAAGATGAAAAATTTGAGCACCTTGAAGCCTTATTTGCTAGAAGAGTGCCTAAAGGACCGATAGGAAGTAAGTATGAAGGAAAGGAACCTTTTAAATATTTTGCATGTCATAAGATTGGTCATTTTGCATCTAGATGTCCTGAAAGGAATGCAAGATTTGCGGAAAGAGTTAAGAAATATTTTAAGCCTAATCATAATAGATACAAATTTAAGAGAAACAAAAAATGCTTCATAGCGGATGAGGAAGGAGTAACTGATGACTCTAAGAATGAACTGATAGAAGACTCTACTAGTGGATTCGGCAATGGAAAGGAATGGGTGTTCTATGCCCTAAAAGAAGATGAACTAGAACCGGCTATCCTAAATGAAGAGAAGGCCTTGGTGGCAAAAGTTAAAGATAAGGATGAATAAGTAATTGATAGTGGATTCTCACATCATATGACTGGAGATAAAATAAAAATTTTGTCCCTGCATGAATACAATGACGATCAAGTAAGATTTGGAGATGACAAAGCATGTATGATCAAAGGTAGAGGTACTATTTCTCTGGATGGTAAGCATAATATTGAAAACTGTCCTTTATGTAGAAGGCTTAAAGTGTAATCTTTTGAGCGTTGGTCAATTGGTGGAAAAGGGATTCCAACTTCAATTAAATGATATAAAATGCAAAATCATTAACAAGACTGGTTTGGAGATTCCTACCAGTACTCAGACTGGAGGTAATACCTTTCATTTGAATAATGGTAATAAGACATGTTTGATTGCTCATATTGATGAGAGTTGGCTATGGCATAACAGGTTGTGTCATGTTAATTTTGATTGTATTGTCAAGATCAGTTCAACAAAGGCAGTTAGAGATATACCTAAGATTATGAAGCCTCATAATTCAGTATGTAAGGAATGCCAATTGGGAAGGCAAGTGAGAACTAATTTTAAGAGAATACAAGATAAATCTAATGATGTTCTTGATTTGATTCATACTGAATTATGTGGTCCAAAAAGGATTAGAAGCTTTCAAGGCGATATATACTTCATGCTAATAATTGGTGATTATTCTAAATTGGTGATTATTTGCACCTAGGAATCCTTGACAGAATGGAGTGGTGGAAAGAAAGAATAGAACCATTTTGGATGCAGCAAGAACCATGATGATGGAAGCCTAATTGCCTCATATCTATTGGAGAGAAGTAGTGAGTACAACAGTCTACACATTCAACAAAGTTCACATCAAAGGTGAAACCGGTAAGACTCCTTATGAATTATGGTTTAGACATACACCTACTACTAAATATTTCAGAATTTTTGGAAGTAAATGTTATATCAAAAGGGATGATTCAATTAGAAAGTTTGATCCTAGATGTGATGAAGGAATATTTCTTGGTTATTCTAATCAAAGTAAAGCATATAGATATTATAACAAACGATTGCAGAAAATTGTGGAAAGTGCAAATGTGAAAGTGGATGAGCACTACAAAAATCAATCTATATCATATGACAGGGAACCGACAGTGGAAATGATCATAACTGAACTGACAATACCTCAACTGATATAGGACACTGAAACTGTTACACCAGCATAGTTAGAAAACTCAACTTTGACTGGTGATCAAATCAGTGAACCTAAAGTTCAAAAGGCTCCAAGGTATGTAAGATTAAACCACTCTGAAGATCAAATAATTGGAGATAGGAAAAAGGGAGTTGTGAATAGAAGGAGAATGGCAAATGAATAGGTATGTCTTATTTCTCAAGTTGAACCGGGAACTGTTATTGAAGCTTTTAAAGATAAATATTGGTTAAATGCTATGGAAGATGAATTAGATCAAATAGAGAAGAATTAAACTTGAAATTTTTGGAATTATGGATGAATTGATTATGTGTGGCATTGATGTTTGGTCATTGATTTCAACACTAGTTGTTACCAGTAGATATGTTTACACTGGCTGATATGGATGGTTACCGACAGACGGGTTACAATTATAAGATCTAGTGTTACCGACATAAGAGATTATCTGATTGGCACTTCTGGCATGTGTTATATTCTCCATGAGAATTTTTTGGTTAGTTGGTATTGGCTTGGTAATTAGATGCTATCATACACTCTGGTAAACCCTCCTCGACACTAGTTTAAGGGTTTACTAGCAGAGCTTTCAATGAACAATTATGACAGGATGCATAAGTGGTGTTGGTGCAACTTCTTGATAATAATGAAGATGTTTGTTGATCGTGTTTCAATTGCTTGAAGATGTTTCTTTGGAACAGTGGACCCAAAATAGGTCTAGTACCTATCTAGGTTATGGACTGGTATCATGCTAGCATGTACTCTACACATTACCTGGATGTTTCAAGATGGTTTATACTATTGTTTTGGTCTTAAGACAATATGACATATCATTGTAAAAAGGAATTATGTAATGATCTTATTGTAATATCTTTAGGTGGCCGACCTAATTGGTTTAGGCCTTAGGGTTTGTATAAATAAGAGGTAAAACTCTTTGTATTTTATCATGGTTATTGAAAAGGTCATGGTCAATGAATTTAATATGCAAATATTGTAATATCACCTAGGCAAAGGAGTTGATCGATCATTGGTGATTGGATTGGATTCAGAAGAGGATTTAGTCCTCTAGTACTAAGCTTAACTGAGATAGTAATCAAGCATAGTAGATGTTATCTCTAGTAGATCACTCTATTGGATTGTTGTCCATTTATTCTTGGAAGGTTGTAGCCTCTTTGTAGTTAGTGAGACTCTTTTGTAATGAGAAGTACGCTCTAGGAAGTGTGCCTTCCTACAAGTTCATGCCCCTCATTGTAACGCATACTTTCTATAGAAGTATCATCTAACTATGGGTAGGTTTCCCACCGTGGTTTCTCCCTTTCTGGGTTTTCCATGTTTAAATCATGGTGTTATGTGGTATGGTTGTTTTACATTGACTATCTGGTTAATTTCTAAGTTGTATTGTTTACCAATATCTGTTTCTATCGACATTTTTTTGTGCTTTACCAATACTTGATCTGTTTAAAGTTATATTGTGGATTAAAATTTATAATATGTTAACAACTGATTCACCCCCCCTCTCAGTTGTTCACTAGTTATCCTAACAATTGGTATCATAGATTTGGTCCTCTTTTGTGAAAGCTTAATCGCTTGAGGTAGATCTCATGGGAACTAACACAACCAGTCCACCAACAACTATTTTCAGAAGAGAAATCCCTAAGCTTGATGGAAAAAATTATGGGATATGGAAAATTTGAATATAGACTCATCTTAGATGTTTTGGGAAGGATATTTGGGAGATCACTAAGAAAGGATACACACCTTATAATCCAACATTTGGAAATCATGCTCCTGCAGACTTGGATAAGAATATTGAAAATGATTGCAGAGCGAGAGGAGCCATCCTCTATGCTCTTATTGATTAGCAGATCATGGGATTGACTAACAAATCATCAGATAAGGTTATGTGGGACAAATTGCAAACTTTGAATGAAGGTTACCCTACTATCAAAATTGCTAAACTTGATGGTTACCGAGTAAGATATGAAAATTTAAAAATGGAAGAAAATGAAATAATTTTTGTGTTTATGGAAAGAGTAAATGAGATTGTTATGGGAGTTCAATGTTGTGGTGGTTTTCTAAGTAAAGATGAAATAGTTTCCAAAGTCATGAGAGAGCTTCAACCAACTTACAAGATGAAGGCGACTGCAGTTAATGAGTTGAGAACAATGACAAACACTTCAGTTAATAGAGATATTCGGATTGGGAAATTATCTTCTTTTGAGCTTGAAGAATTTGGATCTTCTAGAGCTATAAAGTTTGAACCTTCTTTTCATGCATCATCACCAACATCTGTCGGCAAGAGTGATTGGAGAACCTTATATGCAAAAGAAATGGAAGAAATGAGGAAAGAAGATGAAGAGTTTGAGAAACTTGAAGCCTTATTTGCTAGAAGAGTACCTAAAGGACCTATTGGAAGTAAGTATGAAGGAAGAGAACCTTTTAAATGTTTTACATATAATAAGATTGGTTATTTTGCATCTAGATGTCCTGAAAGGAATGCTAGGTTTGAGGAAAGAGTAAAGAAATTTTTTAAGCCTAACCAGAATAGATATAGATTCAAGAAACAATGCTACATAGCAGAAGAGGAAGGAGTAATAGATGACTCCGGAGATGAACCAATAGAAGATTCTACTAGTAGATCCGACAATGGAAAAGAATGGGTGTTCTATACTTTAAAGGAAGATGAACCAGAACCGGCTATCAAAAATGAAGAAAAGGCCCTAGTAGCAAAAGTTGAAGATAAAGATGAATGGGTAATTGATAGTGGATGATCACACCACATGTCTAGAGATAAAACAAAATTTATGTCCCTACAAGAAATCAATGGTGGTCAAGTCAGATTTGGAGATGACAAAGCATGTATGATCAAAGGTAGAGGTATTATTTCTTTGGATGAAAAGCATAATACAGATAGTGTCTATTATGTAGAAGGTTTGAAGCATAATATTTTAAGTGTTGGACAATTAGTTGATAAGGGTTTGGAACTTCAGTTTAAGGATAGAAAATGCAAAATCATTAACAAGACTGGTTTGGAAATTGCAACTGGTATTTAGATAGGAAGTAATATCTCTCACTTGAACACTAGTAATAAGACATGTTTGATTGATCATATTGATGAGAGTTGGCTATGGCATAAGAGGTTGTGTCATGTTAACTTTGATTGCATTGCTAAGATCTGTTCAACTAAGGAAGCTAGAGATATACCTAAGATTATGAAGCCTCATAATCTAGTATGTAAGGAATACCAATTGGGTAAGCAAATTAGAAGTTCTTTTAAAAGCATACACGATAAATCTAATGATATACCTGATTTTATTCACATTGACTTATGTGGTCGAGTAAGGATTAGAAGCTTTCAAGGTGATAGGTATTTCATGATGATTATTGACTACTATTCTAGAATGATGTGGGTGACTTTTCTAAGGGAGAAGTCTAAAGCTTTTGAGAAATTCAAGATCTTTAAAGCGAAGGTTGAAACAAAAACTAGATTGAAAATTAAATGTCTAAGCTCAGATCATGGCAGTGACTTCACCTCTCATGAATTTAATAGTTATTGTGAGATAAATGGGATCTGGAGATAGCTATCTGCACCTAGGACTCCTCAACAAAATGGAGTAGTTGAAAGGAAGAACATAACCATTTTGGATGCAACTATATCCATGACGATGGAAGCCAAATTTCCTCATATCTACAGGAGAGAAGAAGTGAGTACAATAGTCTACACATTGAACATAGTTCACATCAAAGGTGAAACCAGTAAGACCCCTTAGGAGTTATGGTTTGGACATACACCTACTGTTAAGTATTTTAGAATTTTAGGAAGTAAATGTTATATCAAAATATATGATTCAATTGGAAAGTTTCATCCTAGATGTGATGAAGGAATATTTCTTGGTTATCCAATACAAAGCAAAGCATATAGATGTTATAACAAAAGATTGCAGAAAATTGTTGAGAGTGCTAATGTGAAAGTGGATGAATAGTATAAAAATAATTCTATATCATATGATAGGGAACTGACAATGGAAATGATCATAACAGAACTAGAAAGGCCTCAACCAGTACAAGAAGCTGAAATAGTTACACCGGCACAATCTGAACATTCAACTGTGACTGATGATCAGAGCAGTGAACCTAAAGTTCAAAAGACACCAAGGTATGTAAGATTAAATCATTTTGAAGATCAAATTATTGGAGATAGAAACAAGGGAGTTATGACAAGAAGAAAACTGACAAATGAAGAGGTATGTCTTATTTCTCAACTTGAACTGGCAATAGTTATTGAAGCTTCTAAGGATAAACATTGGTTAAAGACTATGGAAGATGAATTAGATCAGATAGAAAAGAATGAAACTTGGTCTTTAGTTCCCCGACCTAAAAAGTAAGAATATTATTGAAACTAAATGGGTTTTTAGGAATAAATTGAATGAAGATGGTCAAGTTATAAGAAACAAGGCTAGATTGGTTTGCAAAGGATGTTCTAAAATGGAAGGAATTGATTATGGTGAGACATTTGCACCTATAGCTAGAATTGAAGCTATTAAACTATTTCTTGCCTATGCAGCTTATAAGAACTGTAAGGTTTATCAAATGTGAATTTCTGAATGGTGAGCTTGAGGAATAAGTTTACATTGAGCAACCTGATGGATTTTCATTGACAGATGATAAAGATATGGTTTGCTGATTGAAGAAAGCTTTATATGGTTTGAAACAGGCTCCTAGAGTTTGGTATGCAAGGTTGGATACATATCTTTTGAACCTTGGTTTTACTAAAGGCACTGTTGATAGTAATATATACTATAAGATCACTGATAATGATATTCTGATTATTGAATTTTTTTTTATCATATCATTTTTGGAGGAGAAGATGAATTGTGCATGAAATTTGCTAACAACATGAAAAATGAATTTGAAATGTCAATGATTGATGAAATGAATTTTTTCTTAGCTTTGCAGATTACTCAAACTGACAAAGGGATTTTTATCTGTCAAACTAAGTATCTAAGGGAATTGTTGAAGAAGTTTGGTATGGAAAACTCCAAACCAATAAGTACCCCTATGACTAAAAATGAGAAATTATATATCAAGGATACTTATACACTGGTAAATCTGACAAGGTATAAATCTATGATTGGTGGTCTATTATATCTAACTCAAACTAGACCTAACATTATGAATGCAATAAGTATTGTTTCAAGATATCAAAGTAATCCTAAAGAAAATCATGAATGTGCAGTAAAGAGAATATTTCGGTATTTGCAAGGAACAACAAAATATGGTTTATGGTATTCCGAAAATGATGATTTCACTTTATGTGCATATATTGAATCAGATTGGGCAGGTGATACTGATGATAGGAAGAGCACTTCTGGTGGATCTTTTTTTCTTGGAAAGAAACTAGTTTCATGGATGAGTAAAAAATAATCATGCATTTCTTTATCTACTGCAGAAGCTGAGTATGTTGTAGTAGCAACTAATTGCACTCATTTTTTGTGGATAAAGCAAATTTTGAAGGATATCAAGGTAAATTGTAATGAACTGGTAGTTATCTACTGTGATAACTCTACAGCTATTGACATATGTAAGAATCTAGTATTTTACTCTAAGATTAAGCATATTTCAATAAAGTATAACTTTTTGAAAGACAAGGTAGAAGAAAAAGAAGTCAAATTGGTTTATGTGAACTCTAAAGAACAAATTGCTGACATATTCACTAAACCAATGTCTAAGGAATCATTTGAATACTTGACTGATGGGTTAGGGGTTTTTGTTCCTCCAACAAAGAATTGATTGATGAATTTTGTCATCAGTCTGGTATGTATTATCAGGAACATTATTTATTTTGACACTGATGAATGGTGCTACTACTCATGAGGAGTAGTCAACTTTTAGATTCAAAGGTTTATATCATTGCTTTGATATTTCTGTCAGATTTCTAGCATTGATGTCAAAGGGGGAGATATATTGATGTGAAATTAAAAAGTTGTATACATTGGGGAGAGAGATTTGTTGAGAGCCTTATAGAGATATCATTCACTGTGGGAAAGCTATTGATTGTTGGTTGTCTTCCATAGGGGGAGAATTATTTGGCATTTCTTGGTACTTAGATGTTTTTCATATCTAGTGTTGCCATCAATGCCAAAGGGGGAGATTGTTGAAATTATGGATGAATTGATTATGTGGCATTGATGTTTTGTCATTAATGTCAACACTTGTTGTTACTAATAGATAGGTTTATAATGGCTGATATGGATGGTTATAGGTAGACAGGTTACCGGTATAAGATCTAAAGTTATCAGTAGAAGAGATTATCTGATTGGCACTTCTGCCATGTGTTATATGCTACATGAGCATTTTTTTGTCAATTGGTATTGGCTTGTTAATTATATGTTATCATACACTCTAGTAAACCCTCACCAACACTGGTTTAAGGCTTTACTGATAGAGCTTTCAATGAAGAATTATGACAGGATGCATAAGTGGTGTTGGTGCAGCTTCTTGATGATGTTGAAGATGTTTGTTGATCGTGTTTCAATTGCTTGAAGATGTTTCTTTGGAGTGGTGGACCCAAAATAGGTCCAATACCTATCTAGGTTATGGATCAGTATCATGCTAGCGTGTCCTCTATACATTGCCTGGATGTTTCGATATGGTTTATATTACTTTTTTGGTCTTAAGCTGACATGGCATATCATTTTAAAAAGAAATTATTTAATGATATTATTGTAGTATCTTTAGGTGGTCGACCTAATTGGTTTAGGCCTTACGGTTTGTATAAATAAGAGGTAAAACTCTTTGTAATTTATCATGGTTATTGAAAAGTTCATGGTTAATGAATTTAATGTGTGAATATTGTAATATCACCTAAGCAAAGGAGTCGATCAATTATTGGTGATCGGATTGGATTCAGAAGAGGATTTAGTCCTCTAGTATTAAGCTTAACTGAGACTGTAATCAAACATAGTAGATGATATCTCTAGTAGTTCATTCTATTGGATTATTGTCCATTTATCTTGAGAAGGTTGTTGCCTCTCTATAGTTAGTGAGACCCTTTTGTAATTAGTACGCTATAGGCAGCGTCCCTTCCTACAAGTTCAGGCCCCTCATTGTAACACATACTTTTTGTAGAAGTGTCATTTGACTTTGGGTAGGTTTCCCACTGTGGTTTTTCCCTTTCCTGTTTTTCCATGTACAAATCATGGTGTTATGTGGCATGGTTGCTTTACATTGATTATTTGGTTAATTGCTAAGTTGTATTGTTTACCGATATCTATTTCTACTAGTTTCTGTTTGTGCTTTAACGGTACTTGATCTGTTTAAAGTTATATTATGGATTAAAAGTTATAATTTGTTAAAAACTGATTCAGCCCCCCTACTTCTTAGTTGTTCACTAGTTATCCTAACTATACTTTTGTTCCCTCGCCTAAAAATAAGAATGTTATTGGAACTAAATGGGTATTTAGAAATAAACTGAATGAGGATGGTCAAGTTATAGGAAATAAAGCTATACTGGTTTGCAAAGGTTATTCTCAAAAGGAACGAATTGATTATGGTGAGACTTTTGCACATGTAGCTATAATTGAAGTTGTTAGGTTATTTATTGCTTATGCAACACATAAGAACTATAAGGTTTATCAAATGGATGTTAAAAGTGCATTTTTGAATGGTGAACTTGAAGAAGAGGTATACATTGATCAACCTGATGGTTTTTCACTGAAAGATGATAAGGATGTGGTTTGTAAATTAAAGAAAGCATTATATGGTTTGAAACAAGCTCCCAGAGCTTGGTATGCTAGATTGGATAAATATCTTTTAAAGCTTGGTTTTACTAAAGGTAGTGTTGACACTAATTTGTATTACAAAATTACTGATGATGATATTCTGATTATTGAAGTATTTGTTGATGATATCATTTTTGGAGAAGATAAATTGTGCATGGAATTTGCTAACAACATGAAGAATGAATTTGAGATGTCCATGATTGGTGATGTGAAATTTTTCTTAGGTTTGCAGATTGCTCAAATTGGTAAAAGCATTTTTATCTATCAAATAAAGTATCTAAGGGAATTGTTGAAGAAGTTTGGTATGAATAATTCCAAACTAGTAAGTACTCCTATGGTGACAAGTGAGAAATTATCTATCAAAGATACATCTGCATAGTTAAATCCATTAAGGTATAAGTCTATGATTGGTGGATTGTTATATCTAACTCAAACTAGACTAGATATTATGAATGATGTGAGTATTGTTTCAAGATATCAAAGTAATCCTAAATAAAATCATGAATGTGCAGTAAACAGGATATTTCGATATCTACAAGGAACAACTAAATATGGCTTATGGTATTCTAGAGATGACAACTTCACTTTGTGTGCATATATAGATTCAGATTGGGCAAGAGATACTGATGACCGAAAAAGCACTTCTGGTAGAGCTTTCTTTCTTGGAAAGAAACTAGTTTCATGGATCAGTAAGATACAGTCATGAATTTATTTATCTACTACAGAAGTTGAATATATTGCAGCAGCAACTAATTGCACTCAAGTCCTGTGGATGAAGCAAATATTGAAGGATATTAGGGTAAAATGTAGTGAACTGGTATTTATCTACTGTGAGAACTCTACAGTTATTGACATGTCTAAGAATCTGGTATTTCACTCTAAGACTAAGCATATATCAATAAAGTATAACTTTCTGAAGGATAAGGTAGAAGAAAAGGAAGTCAAATTGGTTTATGTGAACACTAAAGAGAAGATTGCAAATATATTCACTAAACTAGTGGCTAAGGAATCATTTGAGTATTTGAGAGATAGGTTAGGGGTTTCTGCCCCTCCGACGGAGACTTGATTGATGTAGTTTGGCATCATTCTGACATATATTATCAAAGTTACTATTCATTGTGGAACTGACAAAGTGGTGCTACTACTCAAGGGGAGTAATCAACTTTGAGTTTTAGGGAATTACATTGTTTCTTTGATATTTTTGTCAGATTTCTAGCATTGATATCAAAGGGGGAGAGATATTGATGTGAAAAATTAAAAAAAGGAGTTTTATAAATTAGGGGGAGAGATATATGTGTAATTCATAACTTTACAGAGTTACTTTACATATATATTATTCAAAGGGGGAGATTTTTTTTGGCTGTCTTCCATTGGGGGAGACTGGTTTGGGATTTCTTGGTACTTAGATGTTTTTCACATCCAGTATTTCCATAAATGCATGTTAGGGTTCCCAAAGATACTAAGATGGGGTGGGGCGAATTAGTATCTAACCAGTAATAATATTTTCTTAACTTATAACATGAAAAGCATATTAAAACTATGTATCGATAAACTAGAAATAATGTAGCAAATAAGAATAACAACCACAACATGAAAAGCACAACATAACACAATGTTTTAACGAGGAAACCAGGTGTGCAAAAAACCTCAGTCGGATTTGTGACCCACAATATTCACTTACTGGCCAATAAGAGAATATTACTGCTACAATAGGGGCATGCACATGCATGAAGGCCAAGTGCCTAGAGCTCACTGCTCAATTACAAAAGAAGTCACACTGACTTACAAAAATGGATTATACTAGTCCAATGTCTTGTACTACTTCAGATTAGCATCTACTATGCCAAATTCAATACCGGTTTAAGTTCTACTACATACATAAACCCTTATCCAATAATTCGCATAATAGGTCAGCTACCTTTTATCTTTTGCATCATACCCTAACATATATAAAATGATCTACAATGATCTCATACATATATGAGTCATATTACAATCCACTAGGTTGGCTTACAAAAGATTTTACAATTAATTACAAAATACATTAATACAAAATTGTTTTCGGCCAGGGTGTCAGTAATCTTCCTTTTCGGTGTCGGTGTTTTGCATGCCGGTGTAGAGTCTGTCGGTGTCAGTGCTTGTGTCTGTCTACTAGTGTCACATGATTGTAAGGTTGCCATCAATGACAATACCTTCAATCACCTACAATATCTCATTGGAGTGTGCATTTGCCAACAATGCCAAAGGGGGAGATTGTTGGTATTTTGGAGGAATTGATTATGTGTTGCATTGATGTTTTGTCATTGATAACAAAACTAGTTGTTATCGATGGCTACCGACAAACAAGTTTTGGTTACCGACAGAAGATATAGTATTATTGGTAGAAGAGACTATCTGCTGGACACTGAAATATGTTCAATTACATGTGGTACATGCTTCTGGAGCATGTCTTGGTCAGATGGTATTGACTTGGTAATCGGATGTTGTCACTCTTGTAAACCCTTATCGGCATAGGTTTAAGTCTTTATTGAAAGAGCTTTCATTGAGAATTCTTGATAGGATGCATAAGTTGTGTTGGTACAACTTTCAGGATGCTAAAGATGTTCTCTGATTATGCTTCAATCAGTTGGAGACATCACTTTGGCGTGGTGGACCCATAATAGGTCTGGTGCCTATCTAGGTTATGGATCGGTATCATGTTAACATGTTCTCTACACGTTATCAGGATGTTTTATGGATTTGATAATGTTGTTTTGGTCTAAAGCCGACATGGCATAACATTGTAATATGGATATATGTAATGATCTTATTGTAATATCTTTTAAGTGGCTGACCTAATTTTATTAGGTCTTAGGGTTGGTATAAATCAATGTAAGATCTCATTGTAGATCAGATGTTGTGAGGTATCATTTTCATGAATTGTAATATCATATGTGAAAGATTTTAGGTCAATCACTGAGGATCGAATTGGGATTAAGGAAGAGGTCAAAGGCCTTCGGTGTTGAGCTGAACTGGGACTTTAATCAGGCATGGTAGGTGTTATCTCTAGCAATTCATTCTATTATATTCTTGTCCAAATATATTGAGGTGGTTTTAACCTCTGTAGTTAGTGAGACTCTTTTGTAATGAGCAGTGTGCTCTAGGCAGTGTGCCTTCCTCCATGTGTAGGCCCCTCATTGTAACTCATACTTTGTGCAAAAGTATCATCTAACTATGGGTAGGCTTCCCATTGTGGTTTTTCCCTTTTTGGGTTTTCTATGTACAAATATTGGTGTTATGTGGTATGGTTTCATTGCATTGATTATTTGTTTATTATTGAGTTGCATTGTTTACTAGTATTTGTGTCTGTTTGCATTTGTTTCTGCTTTACTGGTATGAAAATGTTTACGTGTTGTGGTTGAAGGTTGTATAATGGATTAATTGTTATAATTTGTTAACAACTTATTCACCCCCCTGCCCCTTCTCAGTTGTTCACTTGTTATCCTAACACTTCCATGGTGGTTTCCTCTCTTTGGGGGATGAGGATGATTCTATGATATACATATACATGAATTATTATAAAAAGCATACAGACTCCATAGTTAGGTTAAACTACCTCATTCTTTATGTTTTGTGTTCATTATCCTTTGAATTGTTCTCTCTTGGGGGATAAATTATTGTGATAATGTGCTTGTCTTCTTTGGGTGTATCCTACCTTAAATAAATTACTTTAGCATGGGGGAATACACTTCACTAATGATTCTCTCTTTTGATACTTTAAGTTACTTAGCAAATTTTGTATTTACTTTGTTATTTTTGGTGCTTCTTTTCTTGACTCATATTAAGAGAACCTTACTAGTTTTAGTCATGGTTCTCTCTCTCTCATGATCTTCCCTTTTACCTTATCTTTGAAGTTGTAAGAACCTAAAGTCCATTGGGGGCTTGGTGAATCTTGCCTCCTTGATGTGGTGAAAGTATTTCAATTTGAATTCCTTGTACTTTATTGGTTGTATTTTCATAAGCTCATACTCCCACTAAAGTGGGGGCTAAATGTAATTTCCTAAAATTGCACCCCTTGCAATTTTTGATTTCATTTGGGTCTTCGCCTTAGTGTTTGCATCCCTCTACTTGACTAGAGACCTCAATATGCTCATACAAATGAAAACCAGCATTTTTCTCAACCCTCCACTTCAAAGCCACCTTGATCCTATCCCAAAATAGGGCAAGACCAGGGTGTGGTTATCTAGGATCCACTCAGACCAAGGCATGGTGCCCTGGGATCTCCATTTGGGACCTATTTTGGGGTCCCTTTTTTGTCTCATCTCAAATTAGAGTGAGGAAATTCCCCCATGTCCGCCTATCAAAAAATTAGTCAATTAAACCCACTGGCAAGTATATAAGAGGGATTTCCCCTATCATTTGAGGTCTAACAACAATCATTATCAAGCATTCTGGCATTCAAGCATTCAAGAGAAATTGAGCATTTTTCAGTCTTCCTTCAAGCTTTGGAACAACAATAGAGACAATATTTCAAGCATTTAAGAGGATGTCAACACTCTATGATACAATAAATACCTTTTTTATTGTCAATACTTTCCTATGTTTCTCAACTCCCCAAATCTCCCCGATGGATCTCATTTTTGGAACAATATTATAAAGGAAAGGGATATTGCTCTTCTTGGTTCCTGTTGGAAGTTGGGAAATGATAGAAGCATTCTATTCTAGGATGATTGTTGGATTGGTAAAGATTTGTTGGGTTCTGATCTCATGTTTGGAGCTTTTTAAGAAGATTGTATTGCTTCTTTTGGTTTGAAAGTGGCAGATTATTGGGTTGATGGATGGTGGGTTAACTTTTCATTGATCAATCATGTTCTTGGGACTCTACAGTCTTCCTTGAACTCCTTTTCTTTGGAGAATGTGAATTTTGAGGATGAGTTGGTCTAGAGATGTTATTTTTCTAGTAACTACTTTGTGGCCTTGACTATGTGGTTATCTGTTAATTCTCCTCCTTCCCCTCTGTGGTCTAAAGTCTAGTTGAAACATCTGATTTTGACAACTTAACATTTTCTTCTGGCTCCTTGTCTTGAATAAGATCCTTACTAGTGACAATCTTTGTAAGAGAGGTTTTTCCATTCCCAACAGGTGTTATCTTTGTATGTAGGAAGTTGAATCTGTTGATCATCTCTTTTTGCACTGCCACTTCTCTGCTAAGATTTGGAGTCATGTGCTTCAAATATGGGAATTAAGCTAGATTTTTCCTTAATTGGTCAAGGATTTTATTGACCAATGGAAGGTGCAGACTAAGAACCACATCTTACAGTCTCTTTGGTCTTTTATTTTCTTGCATGTTTCTTGGGGTATATTGAAGGAGCATAACAATCGCATTTTCAAGGAGGCATACCTCCAACCAGATATTATTTTCAAAAAATCTAATCGGGCTATTAAAGAAAACTTCTCTATTTTGAATCCTAAGCTAAATCCTCTTAATAGGTTGGTCTACAATGATTATGAACTTATGGTTCCTAATGCTTGGGAGGTGCAGTTTGATATCTCTTTGACTCTTAAGGCTAATTCTAAGAAAAGGATCATTCAAGATTACAGAAGGGCCCCACAAAGATGGGTCAAAATTAACTTGGAAGGGGTGGCTAAGGGTAACCTTGGGTCAACTAGATGTGGGGTAGTGTTGAGAGATCATAATGGAATTCTTATATTGGTGGTGGTTCTCCCCTTGGGAACTCAGTCTAACCACCTAGTTGAAGCCATCAGGGCTTTTCAATGTCTTAATCTTGCCAAGCAACACAATTTCAAGAATGTATGGATTGAGGGTGATTCTAAAAATATAATACAATATCTTAAAGGTATATCTAAGCCCTCTTGGAATGTGGAATTATGGATTAATAAAGTGACGTATATTATTAACTCTCTTGATAATTTCTTTATATCCCATATCTATAGGGAGTCTAATGTTGTTTTTGACTAAATTGCTAACAAAAGGGTTGGTAGTGAACACCAAGTAACATGGACCAATGAGGAAAGGGTGGAGACTGAACTCTACATGCTCATGCTTCATGAAAAAAATTGAGGCAGTATGAATAGTGAGTAAAATTGCTTTTATTACTTGTAGTGATTCTAGAAAGATTACCTTTGTTATCATTATGAGTTGTGTTTTCCATAGGTGATGTAATTATGGTGCTATTATTTTGTATGCTTTCTAGGTTGTTTTCCATTTTGCTTGTTATTTTTCCTTTAGGGTTATTGTTGTGTTTCAATTTTTTTCACTAAGCATCATGGGGGGGCCTAGGAAGCGGGTTGAGCCTCCAAGATGTGAGCAGTTGAAGAAGAACCATAAAATATGGAAGTTGTTGGTGAAAGGGAATGTCACCTCTTACATTGAGAAGTTGCAGGGGGTTAACAAGGATATCACTACTTATTTTGATAAGCACTGGAATGATTGTACCATTGTTTTACATGGGCGAAAAATCACTATGGATGAGAATTTTGTCATTGAGGTCACTGGCCTCTCCTCTAATGGCATGAAATATTACAAAGACATGACTTATACTGACATTGTAGTTTAGAATTTCCCAAAATCAAAAAAGGAAAAGGGTAAGCTAGTGAAGAAGACAACCTATTTTATGATATCAATGTTCTCAAGGAGATCTGGGCCCAACTCCTTAGGGTAATTATGGAATAATTTACGCTTCATGGGCATTTCACAAGGGTTTATGGGCACCATTTTGTATTGTTAAATCACTTCCACCATAATGTTAGGGTTTCTTTTCTATTTTTCTTGATGTCTTCCCTTTAGGATAGCTTCAAAGATCATAGGAAGAACCCTGTTAAATACCCTATTCTTAATGAAGGGTTGTTGGTGTTAATTGAAAAGCATGCTTGGGCCCTTCTTACCCCTTCTTCCTATATCCCTACTTATTCTGATGATAATACCAATTTTGGGGATTCTGAGGATGTGGACTCCTCCTCAAAGTCAAAGGATGAGATTTTCTCTCCTCTTAAAAAAGCTAAGACTAAGATTTCCCCTAAAGATAAATTTGTTAAGGGCAAGGGCATGAAAGGTTTGAAACTAGTTGTTAATTCCTCTTCCTCTACCTCTGGTGGTAATGATGCCTCTATTTCTAATAGTCATAGAGGGAATTCTGAGGATATAATGCCAGTTAAAGAGTTAGCCTAGAGCTTGGTAGACAGAACTTTGAAATTCCCCCTTCGTTGCGTAATTTGGAGGCTAACATGATGGGGGATGCTACTCAAAAGGATATTCATCCTAAGAGCACTGATTTGAGTGATAAGAGGGATGACTATGAGAATATTATGGGCTTGGCTAGAGATCATGCTATTGATTCTTTCAGCCTTTTCAAGTAGTTCTTCCATGAACTCAAAGAGGTCAAACTTAACCAGAGGGCTTTGGGGAGGAAGATGGAAGCTATGCTTATTCCTAGCTATCAAGAAAAGCATGGTGATGGTCAGTGGATTGAGGAAGAGAATAAATATATGATGGATTGTATTAATAAAGCTTTTGTTAGCATTTATCACATGAAAAAAGGGTTTGAGGATCGATTCTCCATTGTTCAGGAGAATTACAAGAAAATCTAGCCTACTCTCATTACCATAATGACCAACAGTCACAAAATCATCAAGCATACTATAGATTCCATGAACATAATGGTCAATAATCTTGATGGCTAGGACAAAGTGTTGATCAATGTGGATGAGGACAAAGATAACACTTGCATGGAGTATGTTCCTTACAAGAACACTAGAGGGAACCTGAAGAATAAGCTTCTACTAAGACTCTGGGCTACAAAACAATTAGGACTGTTCCTGACAATGAGTCTTTTGGAGGTTGAGGTCATTGAGACCCTTAAGAGCCTCATATAATTCTCATCCTCTATTTTTTATCTTCTACTGGTCTATGTGTCTCCACTATTTTTTTGTAGTTAGTTTTTTTTTTGCTAACTCTTTGGTTGCTTAATGTATTGCTTTATCCTCTGTAGCCTATTTGGTTTCGGTATCAGTATAGTTGTGTTGATTCTAAACCTTTTAGAATTTTCTATGTAAAGGGTTTCAGGGCCCCTTCAAAACTTGCTTTTGCCTTAATATAAATCATTCTACTTCATGAAAGTCTAATTCCATGTGGAGGCAAGAAAAATGTCACAAGGAGGTATACGCATTTCAATTTCAGTCAATTCAACATCCCCTCAAAGAGGAGGATTTCTACTTTCAGTCCATTCATGTTGGGAAAATGGTGTCTCAACCTTGCATTTACATTGGGTTGCTATTTATAGTAAGTTTTCATTTGAGCATGAAATGGTGTGAAATTCTTCCCAAAGCTTCTGGTTGGCTAGATAAGCATTCCAATAAAGTTACATCGCAAGATCACAACTAGTTTTTATAGATATTAAATTTTCCATTTTAGAAGGGTCCAATGAAAGGTTTAAATTTTAGTTTAAGGAATTCAAAGGCCCCAAACCATCTTGAAAAGTGGTCATAAGAGGCATAGCTACTTACGAGGTAATAGAGAACTTCACGAGTTTTCCATCACTTCAAGCAGTTCATCAATAGGACACGTGATTCTCAAGATATGGCCTCCAGAAGTTTGTACTCCTGAAATAGGAAATATAAAATACATCAGACATATAAATGAGTTGTAAAAAGGGAGGCACACATCATATGGAATCTACAAGGGAGATAAGGTCAGATGAACCTTATTGGGTGGTTTTAGCCCATGGTTTTGTAATACTGCTTGACAGTTTCTTGTATTGTATCTCCTATATATGAGGTGTGTGAGATAGAGGTTGTGTGTAAGAGTCTTATGGCTATTGAGTTACCTCTTAATCTTTGATTAGTGGTACTCCTATGAAGGGATTTCTCTACAAGTATATTGTAATCTATGTTTATTGTTGAATAATATAGTGGGCATCTTTTGGAGTGGGTTTTTTCTCCTGAAAGGGTTTTCCCTACATAAATCACTATGTTATAGTTTGAATGTTATTATATCTATTTCTATTTTTTGTAACTATTGTAAAGATTTGTAAAAGTTTCTTGCATTATCCTCCTCTCAAGATTAGTGTAGGAATTTATTCTACTACTTAACTTCCTTACAAGTGGTATTAAAGCTTGATCACCTTTGGTTATAGTTGTTGGCTTTTGGGTTTTTTAAACTAATCCACACTTGAGTGAGAGATTGTGTAGAAGATAGTTTTTTATCTTGTTGCAGGAATTTTTAGATGGTAAGTTCGTCAAGGAAAATAGAGGTGGAGAAATTTAATGGAACAAATTTTGAGATGTGGAAGCTAAAGATGGAAGACCTGCTAACAGATCAAGATCTATGGTATGTTGTTGATGCGAATGTCAAAAGGCCCTTGGATCCTACTACGCTGGCTCGGTATGATGTTATGGACCAAAAAGCCAAGGGTCTAATCAAATAATGCCTTGCTGACTCTATCCTTATCAATGTCCATGAAGAAATCACTGCAAAGAAGCTATGGACTAAGCTTGGTGAAATGTATCAAGGAAAATCTTTATTAAATCAGATTTTCTTGAGAAAGAAATTGCATTCCTTGAAGATGGAAGAGGGTGGACTAGTTGTAGACCACCTAGAAGCATTCAATATGTTGGTGGCTCAATTAGTATCTATTGGTGTTAAGATGAACGAAGAGGAGAAATTCCACCTCTTGCTTTGTTCTATGTCTGATTTGTGGGATTCTCTTGTTATGGCTATAGGTAGTACTTATATTGTTTTGAAGTTTGAGATGTGGTGTGTGCCCTACTTGGTGAAGAGATGTGAAGGAACATATCCCATAGTTCGAAGGAAGACCTAACTGTTCATGGAAGAACTAAGAAGAAAGGCAAGAAGAACGAGAAGCGTGAGAAGTCCAAATCAAGAGGGAGATAGAAATCTCTTGGAAATTCCAAAGTCATTTGTTGGAATTGCAGTAAACCATTTCACATTTCTAAGGACTACAAAGAAGAAAAGAAGAAGAGAAAGAAGAAGATTGATTCTAATTCTAAGTCCGAGAAGGAAGATGGTGATGCATTTATTGTAGCTTTGGTGACTCGTGCAAGTAATGATGCCTCATTAATTGACTCAAGTGAATCTTTTCATATGACTATCAATAGAGATTGGTTTTCTAAATATGAAAAATTTAATGGAGGTAAGGTGTACTTAGGTGATGATTCACATTTAGACATTGTTGGTCGAGGTAAAGTTAGAATCAAGTTTTTTGATGGTAGAATAAAAAGGATTAATGGTGTGCAACATATCCCTGGTTTAAAATGAAATATATTACCTGTGAGAAAACTGATAGATGCAGGTGTGTAGGTAGTCTTTTTTGAAGAGAGATGTAAGATGATTAAGGGTGCTATGGTAGTTGCTAGAGGTGTCAGATTCAACACTTTGTATAAGCTAGACGCATACATTATTGAGTGTAATAGCACTTCTGTAAAAAGAAAATCTATGGAATACTTGAGGGTTTCACCTTCAACAGATGGAAATGGCTTTTGGGTACCTAAGGGTTCTCTTTCTTCTGAAGAAAATTTACATGTAGAGAAGACTATGTTATGGCACCAAAGGGTTGGCCACATTGGAGAAAATGGTCTAAGGACCTTGAAAAATAAAAACCTTGTTGAAGGTTTGAATGATTCTAATCTTGACTTTGATTTATATCAGCATTCCATTTATGAAAAATAAAACCATATCCAGTTTTACTTGAGTTTTCATTAAACCTGTGGTGTTTTGGATCTTATTCATTCTGATGTGTTTGGTCCTGTAGATGTTCCTTCCATTGGAAAATCCACATATTATGTTTTATTTTTTGATGATTTTAGTAGGACATTGGTATATTTTCTAAAGAGTAAATGTAAATTTTTTAGTCAATTTAAAGAATTTAAAGCAATGGTTGAGTTGCAGACTAGAAAGAAAATTAAATATTTGAGGGCTGGTAATGGCGATAAATTTTCTCTAATGATTTTTTATATATTCTATAAAGACTGTGGTATTAATAGATAGAAGACATCTTTGTATTCTCCACGATAGAATGGAGTTGCAAAAAGAATGAACAAAACACTAATGGAGAAGGCTAGGAGTATGCTAAGTGGTGTTGGTCTAGAACAAAATTTTTGGGCTGAAGTTGTTTCCGCTTCTTGCTACCTGATTAACAGGTCTCCTACATCAGCTCTTGTTGATAAAATACCTATGGAAGCATGGTCGGGTCACAAGCCTTTATTGAGACATCTTTGAGTTTTTAGTTGCAAGGCATATGAACATGTGCCAAAGGAGAAGAAAACAAAGTTGGAGAACAAGGCTGTGAAATGTATCTTCATCGGATACAGTTATGGTGTGAAAGGATACAAGCATTGGGATCCTATTGCACAAAAGGTAATTCATAGTAGAAGTATTATTTTTTTTAAATTATGTCTTCTTCTTTTAGATTGCATCCAAAACAAACTAAAAAGGAAGATGTGATTCGATTCCCTTCTACACCTGAAAGAGTTGAATCAAGATCCCTAGATAGGCAAGAAGTTGAGGAGAGCTCATCTAGCTCTAAATATTTAGAAGAGGAGAAACCTCTAACTTATCTTTTTCGAAGGTATACAAGACATAGACAACCACTTGAAAGGTATCAACCTAATGATTGGAGATGTATTTTTTCTTAAAATACTAATGTGGATGAACCAAAATCTATAGAAGAGGCATTAGGTATGAATGATGCAAAATCCTGGAAGATTGCTATGGAAGAAGAAATGGTAGCTTTGAGAAAGAATGATACATGGGATCTTGTACCATTGCTTGAAGGACATAAGCTTGTTGGTTACAAATGGGTGTTCAAGAAAATATTGGTTTAGATGGAAACATTGAGAAGTATAAAGCGAGGTTGGTTGCAAAAAGCTACTCTCACATTGAGGGTGTTAATTATGGTGAGATATTTTCTCCTGTTGCCAAAATGACATCCATTAGATTTTTTATTTCTATTATTGTTGCTTATGATTTAGAGGTTGAGCAAATGGATGTGAAAACTGCTTTCCTTCATGGTGATTTGGAGGAGGATATTTAAATGACATAGCGAGAGCACTATGTGGTAAAAGGAAAAAGTAATTTGGTCTATAAATTAAAGAAATCCTTGCATGACATCAAACAGAGTCCTAGGATGTGGTACCATAAATTTGATACGTATGTGTTGAGTTTGAGATTTGAGTGTTCTAAATCAGATCACTATGTTTATTATAAATTTGATTGTAATAATTCCCTGTACATTGCATTGTATGTTGATGATATGTTATTCATTGGTAAAGGGAAAGGTATGATTTCAAAACTTAAGTCTTAGCTCACTGCTAAATTTGAAATGAAAGATCTTGGTGCAACCAAGAACATTATTGGGATAAAAATTAAAAGAGATAGAGTGAACATAATCTATGGCTAGGCTAGAGTAAGTATGTGATTTCAATGTTACAAAGGTTCAACATGCGGGATTGCAAACCATTATGTGTTCCTTTTACAGTTGGAATGAAATTATATATTTTAGATTGTCCTACATCCCCATTGGAGATGGAAGACATGAGTACAGTGCCTTACCAAAGTGTAGTTGGAATTTTTATGTATTCTATGGTTTGTACTAGACCAGACATTGCCAAAGTAGTGGGAGTTCTATCCAAATATATGTATAATACTAGTAGAGTTCATTAGGATGTAATCAAAAGAGTCTTTAGATATTTGAAGGGTACCTCAGAGTATTATTTATGTTATCATGGTAATTTAGTTGGAGACATGATTTCCTTTGATATTTATGTTTATGTGGATTCAAAATGGGTAGGTGATATTGATAGTAGAAGATCCACTGGTGCTTATGTATTTACTTTATTTGGTTGTGCATTTAGTTGGATGAGTAAGCAATAGGTTGTGGTTGCTTTGTCCACTATTGAAGAAGAGTATTTGACAACTACTCATGCTTGTAAAGAGGTCATTTGGCTTAAGAGACTGTGTTCAGACATTGGAATAAAACAAGGAGCCATGATAGTTAGAGTGTGATCTGCCTAGCTAAGAACTCGAAATTTCATGCTCAGACCAAGCACATTGATGTTCAGTATCATTTTGTCAGAGATATGGTCGAAGATGGTAGGGTGAAGCTAGTTAAGGTAGAAAATTTGATGAATGTTTAAGATTCTTTAACTAAGGTTGTGAGCACAAAGAAGTTCATATGGTGATTGGAGTCTATGGGCCTTATGGCCCCTAGCAATTGATTCATTGTGTTGATACTCCCTTAGCTCTTGCAAGGTGTTTGAAAAGTGGGAAATTTGTTGGGAAAATGGTGCCTCAACCTTGCATTTTTATGAGGTTATTATTTATATTAAGTTTTCATTTGAGCATGAAATGGTGCAAAATTCTCCCTGAAGCTTCTGGTTGGCTAGAGAAGCATTCTACTAAAGTTACATTGCAAAATCACAACTAGTTTTGAAGATATTAAATTTTCCATTTTGGAGACATCTAATGAAAGGTTTAAATTTAATTTTGAGGAATTTAGAGGCCGCAAAATAACCTAAAAAGTGGGCATAAGCGACGTAGCTACTTCGCAATCTTTTCAATGCTTCAAACTGTTCGTCAATAGGACACACGATTCTCAAGTTATGGGCTCCTGAAGTTTGTACTCCTGAAATAGGAAATATAAAATACATTGAACACATAAATGAGCTATAAAAAGGGAGGGACATGTCATAGGGCATCTAGAAGGGAGATAAGGTCGGCTACACCTTATTGGGTGGTTTTAGCCTTTTTTTTGTAATACCGCTTAACAATTTCTTGTATTGTATCTCCTATATATGAGGTGTGTGAGATAGATGTTGTGTTTAAGAGTCTTATGGATATTGAGTCACCTCTTAATCTATGATTAGTGGCACTCCTACAAGAGATTTCTCTATAAGTATATTGTAATCTATTTTGATAATTAAATAATATATTCGATGACTTTTGGAGTGTAGGGCTTTTTCTTTGGAAAGGGTTTTCCCCACATAAATCACTGTGTTATGATTTGAATGTTATTATATCTATTTCCATTTTCTGTAACTGTTGTAAAGATTTGTAAAATTTTATTGCATTATCCTCCTCTCAAGATTAGTGTAGGAAGTTTTTCCACTAGTTAACTTCCTTACATATCATTTACATTATTTCAACCACTTGGTTAATTACAAAACTAGGCTTTGACCTAAAGACAAACCCCTATTCCTAACACATTTCCATTTCTTTTTGAGTGTAGGAAATAGGTGTGCAATTGTACTTTTGGAATTAATCTTTATTCGCAAAGATGTAAAAACCATTTTTGATGTACCAAAAGTTAGGAGGACCGATAGGAGGGTGCCCCTATCCTGACACATGATCCCTGCAACTTTTACTGGATTTCGTAAAGCAACTCCAAATCATCTCAAAATTCTTAGATCTAGGTGCACAGTTGAATCGCCAATTTGTAGCTCACTTACAAAAGAGGGTTAATTCGATTCCAATCTACTCAATATTCAATCCTTGCATCCTTTAGGATTGGCTCTAGTAGATTCATCCCCCTCTTTTGAATGTAAATTCCCCCAAGTGAAAATTGAACCTTAGTTAAGGTCCCATCTTTCTCCCAAGTGGCGAATTTGGCTAAGGTTCTTTGATTTTCCACTTTACCCATAGATAAAGTAATGAATTATTCTAATTGTAATAAGCTAGTCATATATCATAGCATTAGTTAGGGAATACATATAATTTCTTTTGTACAAGATTAATTGTACACTTAACCAACCTTTAGTATTTGAGTAAATGATATAAATTATATAGCAATCCAATACTACATAACATCATATAAAATTAGTAGCATCAAGGAATAAAGAACAAGAAATAGTGCACATGATATACTCAATTATGATTTTCAGAAAGACTGAGCAGAAGAGAGAGCACATAACATCTAAACTCTCCAAGGTCCTAATAATTTATCCCAAACATACATCCAGAAGAACAAGCACAAGATGAATACACAATAACACACCACAGAATACTAAGGGCACAACCTTAACCAGAGATCCCAGTGTTTACACAACTAGCTCTAATACCAGATGTAACACCCCACCAAGGAACCCGAGAGGATCAAACTAATCTGACTCGGAAAGAGGTCAAATATTTTTAAAAAAAATATTTAATGTGTAACTTAATGAAATGTTCTAACTAGAAAAAAACCTTAAAAATCAATTTGCATAAGTGAAAGAGATAAATCTAGACTATCCTCAAAGTTTCCTCAATAATATTACTTTAGCAACTCATAAAACATAAGAAAACTAAATCTAATCAAAGATATCATTTTAATCCATTCATTGAGCATTAATAAGAGAACTAACATAATTAAATATTCAAATACATTTAACTTAACTACTTTGAGAAATTAATTGCAATCAATAAACTTCTAAGACTAGGTTCATTTTTATACCCAATTCCAAATGGTCCTACAATCCATAAAATGATAAATGATAATCATATATTCAAATCAAACTTCACAATTACTAACATGAATCCTACAAAATCATATCACATAAATTACATCATAGATTCATCATCTTACATCAAATTATGTCATGATTACATCATCCACCTAGAAGGCATGTCCATAATTAAATTGCATTTGATATAAATAGAACAAAAATATAAAAGAAGGAATGAATCTTCACTTAATCTAATAAGCTGCCAATATCCAAGAGAAGCAACTGAATAATAAAGCAACACCAAACCATGCAACGAACAAGCCAAATACCTAATGGGAGAAGACAACTACCACCCAACCATATGGAACCCGAAGGACCACCACCCATGCTAGGAGAGAGACATATGGACCAAATTCATACAAACAAGGGGTTAAATAATACAAGGTCACTAGTTACCTCCACAAGATGATAACTATGAGCATGGAATACAAAGATGAACAACAACATTACAAGGACAAATCTAGAGGATTTATGAGCAACAACACAAAGGTAGGACAATAGTGCTCATAATGGAAGAGTTTCATCACATGGCCCCTCCTAGGGTACACATGTAGTATCAACAACCTTTCATGAGCACAAGGAAATTGACTATGCCAACTCCAAACATACTATGGATGGATAGCACCAAATGTCTCCCAAACGAACAAGCAATTCTAGCACCAAACGTCTCCCAGACGGACAAGAAATGCTAGCTCCAAACATGACATAGTTTGACAAGCATCTTCTTGAACCCTTCCAAAGCCTATATGAGCACTTAGGACATGGGTGAGGAAAACCTAACTATCTTGATTAATGTGTAATACTACCCAAAACCCTATATTCATTAATTAAGTTTATCACATATTAAATCAATTCTATTGATGGGTTATCTTGGCAATCACTTAGGATCCCAACCCCCATGGAGAACCACTCTCCCTTATGAAATTATGCCTACCTAAATCCAAAAAAAAGTATAAGATGGAAACATGAATCATCAACAAATGAACAAGAAATTTTTTGGAAGGGAGCAACTAAGACCTGATTCTAATGCTTGAATGCATAGAGTAAAAATGGAAGGAACAACGCAGCTAGAGGGAAATTTTAATTCTGCTAATGGAGGGAACAATGCAGTTGGTTCTTTTGGTTCTGCTGCCTCTGCAGCTCAAGGAAAATTGGTGGATGATGAGGATGGGCGATTGGATGGGGACCCATGACATCAGGACCCTCCTCCTGACCATAAAAATATTGAAGATTCTTCAAAATTGGGTCCTGAGAGTGTTAAAGCTAACTTGGAAAAATGATAGAGTTGAAGGCTCTCAAACCCTGGAACCATCTTTTTGCAAACAAACCCACTAGTAAATCATCCTTCCCCTCTGTGGAAGACATTTCTGATAAAAAAATAGGCAAATTTTCTATTGCAGTTCCAGATATGGTTATCGATCACAGTATATCTCTAATGGCCTTTTCTCTAGTGGGAAAATTTGTCGAACCATGACCCAATATTGAGGATGTTAGATCTTTTGCTAAGAGAAAATGGAGGCTAAAAGGTCAAGTTGATGTTTTTGCCTTGTCAAGGGGTTTCTTTGTTTTTTCCTTCTATTGTGGGGAAGATCTAGAAATGACCTTGAGCGGCGGACCATGGATGTTTGGTAAATCTTCATTATCCCTAAGGAAATAGTATCCAAATATGGAACTCAATGACTCCTTCTTTGAATCTACTCCGGTTTGGGTAAGGTTGCCCAGCTTGCCACTTGAATTTTGGGTGGAGGATGTTTTTTCAGGTATTGCTAATTCCTTCGGGGAGCTTGTTGTGATAGATCCTATGATGACAACTCAAAAGAGATTGGTATATGTGAGAATCTGTGTCAATATCTCTCAGAATATGGATCTTCCTAGTTCTATTGCTATAATTTCTAAACTTGGGTTATGTGAATAGACTATAGAGTTTGAGTCCCTCCCCTTTATGTGCTTCTCCAGTAAGAAAGTTGGGCATTGGGCTAAGGCTTGCCCTAGTAACCCCAAAAAACCTCTGAAGGCTAACAATCCTCATAAACAGGTATGGAGAGAGAAGACTAACATTAAGGAGGATAGTAGAGTGGAAGGAGGAAGTGGAATTCCTAGTAACCTACAAGATGTAACAAAAGATGATAGGAAAGCTAGTCCTCTCAAGGTTACCCTTCAGAAGGAAGATAAAAATAATGAAAATAGTGGATTTGAGATCAAAACAGTCAATGTTTTTGAAGTTTTACAGACTCAAGAGGAAGAGAATGTAACCATAGATGAAATTATTGAAGAAGGTGAGATTGACGATATGAATGAATCCCAACATGAGGCCCTTCAATTTTCAGGAATGAAAAGTAATAAATCTTGTCCAAATGACTCTGAAGGACCTAAAGTTATTTTGGAAGGAAGAATAAGTTCAGATTGCCTCAGGGTAACCTAAACTCTTTATTTCAGAATGTTTAAGCTGAAATGCCCACTTCATCCTAGAAAGGAGGAGAACCATGGAATTATAAGCAAGATGATCACAAAGATGAACATGAGGAAGAGATAATAGGGACTGGAAAAAAGAAAATTAAGAAGATAGGTTGCTCTAATGGGGTTAAAACTAGGACCAAATCTAAGGCAGATATTGGTCTTTCCAAATCTCCGTAGGGTCGTAAACCCATGAAGTGGCACAGGGACTAGAAGAGTAAGCAAAACATAGCTGATGGAAGGTAGTGAACTATTCAGAAATCCTGCTCCCAGGTTTTCAAATGAAGGTAATCTCTTGGAATATTCAGGGCCTAAATGATCTCAATAAATAGGATGTTTTACGAAATCTTATTAGAGATCATAAGCTAGATATCATCCTGGTTCAAGAAACTAAAATGAGTAAGGAGAAAGTTGAAAATTTGAAATTCTTTAAACATGGAGGAGTTTGTGGTAGTAGCTCGAATGGGGCATCAGGTGGGGTGGCTATTGTCTGGAACATGAAAACTATTTTAGGAGATCTGATTGATGAAGATGGCAATATTATATCAATCAAAGTTAAAAGTATCACTAAAGGAAAGGACTGGGTGGTTACTAACATTTACGCCCCTAATTCCAAAGATGCTAGGAGTAAATTTTGGGATAAAATCCAGCATAAAAGAAGGTTTTTTCTTAGGATAGCTGGCTGTTGATGGGAGATTTCAACACTCTGTTGCAAGGAATTGACAAATTTGGAGGAACTCAAGCCCAACTGGATAGCAGGACTGACTTGATGGAATTCATCAATGCCAATGCCTTGATTGATACTGATCTTAGTGGAGCTTCTTACACTTGGTCTAATCGAAGGGATGGAGAAGACCTCATTTAGGTAAGGCTTGATAGATCGCTTATCACTCATGACTGGATCCTTTCACATAGATGTTCTTTGTCTGTTATCAATAGAATTGGCTCGGATCATTATCCCATTTATTTTGTTGCTGAGTCTGTTAAGAGAAAACATTGTTTTCCTTTCTGGTTATAGAAAATGTGGATATCTCACCCCTCTTTGGAAAAACACACTGCCAATTGGTGGAATATTGATGTGGATGGATCAGCCATGTACAAAGTTGCTAAAAAACTTAGAAACATCAAAGATAACATTAAGATCTGGAATAAGAAGGTTTTTGGAGATATTTTTGAATCAAAAAAAAGTTGAAGGAGGAATTAGAACAGATCCAAAACTCTATTCATAAAGATGGTTATAATAAGTATCCCAAGGATAAGGAAGATGATAATTTAGTCAAACTTCACAATATTATATCTAGGGAGAAAATCTATTGGAGACAGAGATCCAGGGCTATTTGGTTGGAAGCTGGGGATAGAAACACTAGATTCTTTCACATGACCTCCATGACACATAAAGCTACTAATAGAATATCAAGATTAATTGTTGATGACAAAATTGTTCTTAAAGATGATGACATTGGGGATGAAGTTGTTAGGTTCTTCTCTCAGTTTCTTACTAGTAGTAGGGATATTAACATTGCTAAGCAATAGGACCTGGTTGATAACACTCCCAAGATTATTGAACCTCACTAGAATAAGGCTCTATCTGCTATCCCTTCTGCTGAGGAAATTAAAAAATCTATTTTCTCTTTTCAAGGGGATAAGGCTTTGAGACCGGATGGCTTTTTGATGTTCTTCTTTCAAGAATATTAGCATATTGTGGGGAAAGATATGGTCAATGTTGTTAAAGAATTTTTCAGATTTAGAAGAATCCTTAAGGAAATCAATTCTACTTTTATTGCCCTAATTCCTAAGGTGGCGAGGGTGGATTCCATGGGAAAATTCAGGCCAATAAGTCTTTGTAAGTCCTTTTATAATATTATCTCTAAAGTTATGACTTCTAGACTCTTGGTTGTCCTACCCTTTATTATTTTAGAGGAGCAAAAGGGATTTGTCCCTGGTAGGCAGATTTTGGATTCTATTATTCTTGTGCATGAGAATATTCATTCTCTTAATGCTGCTAACAAAGAAGGTTTTCTGATAAAATTGGATTTGGCAAAATCCTATGATAGAGTGGAATGATAGGTTCTTTTCAGAATTATGGAGGCCATTAGATTTGACGAGAAGGTAATTAAAGTAATCAGAGATATGATTTCCACCCCAATTTTTTTTATAGTTATTAATGGGACTTCGTCTATATTTTTTAAATCTTCTAGGGGGCTCAGGCAAGGAGATCCTATTTCTCCTATTCTCTTTACTATCTTGGCGGAGAGTATGATCAGACTGATTCAAAAAATGAAAGTGAATAAAACCATCAAAGGTCTTCAATCTTCCTCTGCTAATGTGTCTTGTACTCATCAATAGTTTGTTGATGACACAATTTTAATGGGATACTCCTCTGTTGGGGAGGTTTCTGCTTTCAAAGGTTCTCTTAGCTCATATTCTTTGGCAATAGGTCAGCAAGTTAATTAGGAGAAGTCCACTATCTATTTCATGAATACCCCTATTATAAGGCAGCTGAGAATTGCTAACATCATTGGGTGCAAGGTGGAAATGCTTCCCTCCACTTATTTGGGTCTCCCTCTGGGTTTGGTTCCCCCAAACTCCTTTTGGAACTTGTTAATTGATAAACTCAACAAGAAATTGGCTAGTTGGAAAGGATCTATGTCATATCAAGCAGGAAAGCTTCAGCTTCTTCAAGCAACCCTTCAGAATCTTCCTGTTTATGCTCTTAGTCTATTTGGTATTCTGCCTAAATTTGTTGAAGCTTTAGAGAGGAGTCAAAAAAGATTTCTTTGGTCAGGGGTTGAAGAAAAAAAAAGGATTGCCTTGGTAGCTTGGGACAAAGTGTATAAGCCTAAGTGCAAGGGGGGTTTAGGTATTAAAGTTCTTAGAACTTTTAACAAAGCTCTTCTTGCCAAACAAATATGGAGGGCTTATGGCATTAAGAAAGATTAGAATCAGGTTTGGTTTAATAAATATATTCATGACCAACATCTTAATTCTCTTCTCTACTCTAAAGACATCCCTGCTAGGTCTTTCATATGGAACAGTATAATCAAGTCCATAAAAGTTGCCAAAGCTAGAGCTGGATGGGTCCTTGGCAAAGGTGACAAAATCAAGTTCTAGGAGGATATTTGGATTAAAGATGAACCTCTCTTTAATCAGGACTGTAGTCAATTCATTGATCAATGCAAAAGAAGGTATGGGCCTATGGTTTGTAATTACTAGAAGGAGAATAAATGGGTGAGGCTTGATGCTATTTATGTTGGGTTTTCGCTGCTTCAGCAGGATCTGTTGTCCTTTTTTGTTAATAAAGATTTTGATAACGTTTTTCTTTAGAAGGGTAATCCCAAGGGTAACTTCACTATTGCTTCTACTTATAAAAAACTTTTACTTAGATCAGCAACCCAATATGGACTAAAATCTGGAATAGAGTTCTTATTCCTAAAGTTAACATTTTTTTTGGCTTGCAGTTCACAACAGGATTCTTACAATTGATAACTTAGCTCGTAGAGGTTTCATGTTTCCTAACAGGTGTGAGTTATGTCAGAAAGAGGAAGAATTAGTGGATCATCTATTTATCCATTGCTCCTTTACCTGGGAAATCTGGAGTAAAGTTTGGGCGCAATGGAAAGTTCAATGGGTTATGCATAACAGTCTCAAGGAAGTTATTGGGCAATGGATCTTTCCCACCAAATTTCCTCTCATCAAGAACCTCTGGTCCTTGATCCTTCCTATGACCCATTGGTATATCTGGAAGGAGAGAAATAACATAATTTTTAGGGAGACTAAGTGTACATCTCAGGTGGTTTTTGAAAAGATTTGCAGGGCTATAAAAGAAAACATAAATATCCCTCACAGAAACAACAAAGAATGGAGTTTTTTTTAACATGAATGACATTGAGAAAAGTATCCTCACAGAATGGAATTTGATTCACAAGATTTGCAAATCTGACATTAAGAATAGGAGAGAAAATGTTGTTTGGAGATTTTCTTGTCATGATTGGGTCAAGGTGAATTTTGATGGGGCAGCCAAAGGTAATCCTGGAAAGTCGGGAGGGGGAGGAATCATCAGAAATACTCATGGTGTTTGTATTGCTGCTATTGCCTCTCCCTTTGGAGTTCAAAACAATCATGTTGCTAAAGCTCAGGCCATGTTGAAATGCGTCTAGCTTGCTTAGGGTTTTAAATTTAAAAAAATATGGCTAGAAGGGGACTCCCTCAATATTATTCAGGCTATCAAAGGTACTAGCTCTCCCTCTTGGAACATATTCAATATTATTGAAAGTGCTAAAAAGTTATTAAATGACTATGATAGTGTTTTCATTTCCCATACTCTAAGGGAAGGTAATAAATTTGCTGACCTCTTAGCTAATGAGGGGGTTAATTTAGATGAGGATGCTAAATATATAAGAGAGGCCTATTGTAAGAAGGATGTCTGAGTGCAATTATTATTTGATCATGTCCATGGTTCAAGTTAATTTTACTCCTTTGGGTTCGGATATCAAAGACAAAGATTGGGGTTATGTGAAGTGTCAGTTGATGTTTTTTTTAGGCATTGTTATTATGATCACTTGTGTGATGGAGCTAATCACAATAAGTGTTGGATCATTGTGACCATTATTAAATACCTCTTCAAATTCAAGGAAAGTACCATGTTTTTTGAACCCAACATTTTGTTCAAGAGCCTGTGCTTAAGTCTTGGTCTTCAGTTTGTGAGTAGGTTGTGCTCTATTGAAAACCTTGACCTACATTTCAACATGGGAGGTAACCTTAACCAGAATGAGCCCTCTGGCTGTGATAATTGGAAAAGTAAGCGGAAAGTTTGGAGGAGGCTCCATAGACATGGTTTCATAGACTACATGGAAAAATTGCATGACAACAAAAAGTCGATGTCTCAAGGATTTTCCAAGGGATGGAACAACAACAAAGTCACTCTGTTTGGGGAGACCTGGAAGCTCGATGACGATTTGGTGGTGGAAGTAACAAGATTACAGAAGGAAGGCACCAAGTTTTACAGAGATCGAAAGTTTGCAGTAGAAGCTATTAAAAATTTCCCTAAAACTGATGATGAGAAAGTTCAGGTCGCCAAGAAAGACAATGTTTCTTACTACCTCCCTCATTAGGTAAAGTCCTTCTGGAAGAAGATGTTAAGGGTTTTGATGGAATTCCTAGCTATTGATGGTAGGTTTATTAAGGTTTATAATTATCATTTTTCTATTCTTAACCATTTTCACCATGGGGTTAAGATCTCTTTGCCTTTCTATTTAGCTTCTTCCCTAAATGAGAGCTTCGCTGACCATGCCAAAAAACCCAAATCCTATCCCATACCTCATCAAGGTCTCATCCTACTCATTTATGAACACTTGAAGAAAAAAGGTAGGGTTAGTAAGGATGATCATTTGGTGGAAAATGCCCATATTTCAGATAGTCATGATGGTTCTGAGTCTGACGATGATTCATCTAACGTTCCTTTCCATAAAAAAGGGAGGGTTGATGATTTTGATAAAGAGAACATGGATGTGGAAGCTGGTATGGAGGAGGAGTAGGGGAAGGTGGTTGATTATGAAGAAGAGAGTGAGAAGAAAGAGGATGTAGGAGAAGGGGAGGAGGTGAAGAGAAAAGTTTATGTTGATAAGCATGATTCAAACCCTATTGTCTCAGATAACAGGAATGTTTCCCAGAATACCATGGAGGAAGCTAACCCTAAATCTGTGAGCTCTGAGTAGGGTAGGGAAATGGCAGACTCCATTTTGAATGCTACTAGAAATAGCACTCTAGAATTTTTCAATTTCAAGAAATGGGTAATTGAAAATATTACTAGTATTCATAATAAACAGAGACATTTGGAGTATAAGATTCATGATTTGATTAAGGATACCAAAAATGGGAAAAAGGATGCAGAGTTCGAAACCAATGAGGCAGAGGATGAAATTAAAATGCAGGATTGGTCAGAAAAAGATATGATTAAGGGAGACTTGAAGCATCTAGAAGATGTGATCAGAATTGTCAAAGATAAAGCCGAGGTTGAAAATGAAACCATGGTCAACCGAGTGGCTAAAAATGAGAAGGCATTGAAGAATTTTATGAATCATAGTCTTGAGGTCTTGAGGGTTTCATCTTATATAATGAACGCCCTGGTGGATTGTCTGGAGAGGAACCAACAGAAGAAAGAAATGGTGATCATTTATGATATGCCGACCTCCAGCTCTGCTCCCCAAATGTCCAGACGAAGAACTACGTAGACTACCTATGATTTGGAGATAAAGACAAAAGAAATTCATTTGAAGTGAGAGAACAAAGACTTGAGAGAATCTACTAAGGCTATGATGATGTTGGTGAAGGACATGGAAGAATCTATAAAAAAAATTTCTGATATGCAATATTGGTCTTTGTTTGCCAGTCTCTCGCTGGCTTTGTGTTGTTCCTTTCCCTAGCTGTTGTTTTTTCTGCTAGTCTTTTGCAACTTTTCTGTCCATGTTTTGTTCTCTAGTTTCTTTCATGCTTGTCTTTTCGTAATGTAAGCAGTTTTCAGGTCCCTTAAAACCTGATTTTCCTTAATCAAAAACAAATCAACAACATAATATTATTTCATTAAGTCTCACAACAAAGATTTGAAACATCATAATATCCATAAAACATCGAATATAATATCCTCCATCAAAGAGCACAATATGCCTCAATCCCATAAGGAAATCAATGAGATAACACCAATAGACTAATAAGATCCCAAAGCCATCCATAAATCAAGCCCATATAGAAATTCTTAACAGGAGATTATTGACAATCGATACCTAAGATCAAAACTCAACCTTTGGAGTCCCCATAACAAACTTGGACCAAAACCCACTAAAGGGTGCAAAAACCTTGACACCTATTGGTTTAGATTACTATTAACATTATTGACTTAGGAAATACATTTAAATAACAACATAAGGAAACATTATAAGAATTAATAATTATTATTTAATTATATACAAGTTTTTCGATTAAAGGAACATAAACATATATCATAGGCCCAAACAAATCTTGTAACAACATTGCAATTTAGCCACATAACATCAATATACCAACGAAAGGGCACATAGGGTCACACTGAAGAACAAAACTTAGATCCATCTCAATACAACTACCTTGATGGAAAAGTAAGATAAACCTCAAATAAAACTATCTAAATTGTAGAGACATAAATATTAAATAAATATTATAAATTAATAGATAATAACGCATAAGTGAATATTATCAATTTAATATCATTGGATTAATTAATTATTTCACTTTATCAAACATTGATATATATTTTATTAAACTTTATCTCATTAAATTTTATTCAAAACATAATAAGGAGCTTACCACATAAATAAATAATTTAATTAGTAAATAAATATTTGATTAATAAAAGACATAATAAAATAACAAAGAAATAGATTATTCAAACCTTATTTCACCTGGGTTATATTAAGGAAATACTTTCTGAGTAAATACATGGGTAAATCAATAATTAATAAAATATCGAGATACAACCTCCAAAAGCATAATAAATTATTTGCATAGAGAAATACATTTCAAAAAATCAAGGACATTGAACATAATAGCTATTAACTCCTCAAAATATTTATGAATATATATATGTAAGTGAATCTACCAAATGCCCAATTATAAATAAACATATAGTACTTAATTATAAACAAAGTAAAACCTAAAAATTTAAATCTTTAACCCATAACTAATAACTATATTAATCCATTTTGCAACCCAGAACTATACAAAATAAAAAGTACTCCTGATAAACCAAAAATCAATTTTTCACTCTCCAGAACATTCATAGAATAAACAAATATTTCTTTCCAAATACATTGTAACATAATAATAAATGCACAGGACAAGTAAAAAGAAAGAAACATCGATTATGTTCCTTCCACACTATTATTCATAGCATCTTTTCTTATTTCCACTAGTCCCCTGAAGTTGCCCTTTAATTCCTCCATACTTTTTTCTATATGAATAATTCTTGACTCATGCTTGGTTTTCATAACCCTAACATCTTCTGTTAATATTTGAGTCATCCTCAGGATCTTCTCAGTTTTCTCTAGCATAGGGTTCTCTGTGAAGGTATTGATAATATCATTACTGCCCTGTTTTAAGAGGGCAATTTCATTGTTCACCCAACATAATCACTTCTCTTGGTTGTTGGTAGAGTTAGCCAAGAGTACTTCAAAATCAATTTCTTCCTTTCTATATTCTCTCAATTTCACATTAACGGAGATATATAGTTTGATTTCATCATCCCCTTTACCCTTGGTCTCCACCCCTTTCCCCATTTTCTTCTTTTTGAGCTTTGAAGGGCCAAGTCTTGGGGTTTAGAATGGGGGGGTTTTCAACTTTTTGGTTGCATGTCTAGGAAGGATTTTTCTTTTCCTACTACTATTAGTACTAGTAGTATCCTTCTATGAGGGGCCTTCATCCCCTGATAGCTGATAATCTAAGTCATCAGACACATGGAGATCATTCCAGTCCATGGCCACTTCACCCACCTCCTTCTCATCAAACTTGGTATCTAAAACCACATGCACATCATGGCTAGCCAAGGATTTAGGGTTATTCATAGTAGGGGAGGGCTTTACCTCATACACTTTGGCATATTCCATAATAAGTAGGATTTTCATTGTTTTTGGCATGATTTAAAAGACTATGCTCAAGCGAAGAAAGTAAATAAAAAGGCAAATAAATTTTCCTATCATGCCTAAAATGATTTAGAATGGTGTAATGATAGAAAAAAATGCTAGCATAGTGGTCATCTAGAGTGATGCACCTCATTATAATCTCCACCTTGTCCACCCAAAACTTCATGAGATTTTTCCTATTGTAACCCCCATCAAGAATTTTCCTCTCTATTTCTTTCACTTTGTTTGTCATAGAAGATTGACAAAGCTTCCTCTAAGACCTTCCTCTCTCTGTAGAACTTTTTTTCTTCCATATTTAAACCCGTAATCTCCACTATGAAAGGCTCATCAATTATAAATTCAGCACCATACACATAGAAAATTCCTTTATGCTAACCCTTCACAAATTCTTTTGTCAACTTGTGATCCCGGTCGTGCAAATTTCTAAGGTAAGGCTCTAGACTACCATCTATAATTTCAATCCATAGTTCCTTATTTTGTTCCCACTTTTGACATGAAGATGGCTCCATTTTGTTCTTATCTCCCCCATAGAAAGAGTACCTCTATAGCTTTTGATGTTCATAAAAATAATACTGGTCAGACCCGAACTAGTGGATACAAAACCAGACAAGCAAGAACAATCTGGAAATTCATATCCACTTATTTGTAGAAATGGCTTTACTCATGTGAATCAATGGCATAATTAATACTTGGCCATTAGGAAAGGTTTTTGGCATCCCTTCATGTCAGTTCACACGAGTGAATTGGGAAGGATTCTCTAGTTGTCCACCATTTGATTTCATCATTTAACATACCAAGATTAGCCATGCAATCCACAAGCATATTGCCTTCCTCAAAGATATAGGTAATTTGAGTTATGTCTGAATTGACAATCATATCGAGGCACTCCTGGATTAAATGTTTAATTTTCTAGCTTGTAGGTTTCTTTTTAATTAGGCAACTTATGATATTTAGAGAATCACTTTCTAACTAGACATTTTTATGCCCTCCATGAATAGAAAGTTGAAGCCTAATGTAAGTTGCATTTTCCTTAGCAAAGTGGCTTGTCTAAGTACCCAGTGGGAGTGCCATTGCTGAGACAAGCCTACCATTACGATCATGAGCAACTCCCTCACAACTTGTTGGCCTGAGATTCTCCTTAGCCTTCCCATCAACATTAATTTTGATCCACCCTCTATGGTGTGCAAACCAAGCAATATTTGATATGGTTTGATTTATCTTTACTATAGTTCTAAATATATCCCAGCCAATGTGCCATGTATTAATAATATCCCAATCTAGATCAGAAGTAGGAAATGCAAGATTGAGCCTTTGAGAAGGACAAAATAACATAAAATTTTCCTTGATATTGTTCTGAATACAGTGGGCCACCAAGATGACAGATGATTCATTGTCCCTAAAGATACAGTTATTCCTTTCCTTCCAGATGCCCCAAGAAAAATGTGGGAGCATGAAACTCCATAAAACCTTAAGAGAAGGATTATAAGAAGGTCATATCCATTGGGACCAACATTCCAATGGGATAAGGGAGAAACACCATCTAATCCCTCAAATATCAAGAATGTAAGGCCAAATATCCTAAGAAAAAGAACAATGAATCAACAAATGGGAAACATCTTCAGTGCACTCCTTACATAGAAAGAAATTATTAGGCATTGATATCCCTCTCCTGCATAGATTCTCAATAGATAGAACCTTGTTTTGCATAAAGAGATAGAAAAAATATTTCTTTTTGGAATCAAAAAATTATTTCAAGACTAGAAAGGGGCGGGAGAGAAAGTTCTAGAGAGCAGAGAAAAAGCCTCAGAACTAGAAAAACTTCTAGATGATGAGCCCTACCAAACTAGAGAATCCTCAATGAGGAAGGAGGGAATATGAATACTCGAAAGCCACTTCTATAGAGGTTTCAATATATGATCAATTTTGATAAAGATCAATCCACTGACCCTCTCAAATATAATCAACAACCCAGTTGCCAATCTTCTCCATACACACAACTCTAAACTAAACAGTCGAGTGACTTTCAATCAAAGGACTATAACTATCCCACCAATCTTCCTAGAAATGAATATTCTAGCCATTTCCAAGACTCCATCTTGAACTCTTTAATATTATGGATTTCTCATTTAGAATGTTCATCCAAAGAGAATGATCAGCCTTAGGGAGACTGTGGTCTTCCAAAACATTTTAAATATAGAAAATAGGACCAAGGTATTTATTCTAGATGATAGTTATCCACTCATTAGACTTTGTAAGAGCTCTCCACAATTGATTAGCCAGAAGGGCTTTGTTATAATCTCAATATATCTAATGGCTAGACCCCCAAGCTTCTTTGGAAGATAGACTTGATCCCAAGCAACAAGATGAAGACAATTTTTGGTGTCTGTACCCATCCACAAAAAATTATTCTAGATTTCCTCTATTCGATCCACAAATTTAAGGGAATCTTAAAAAGGCTCACAACATACACTGGTAAATTTTGCAAAGAGGCTTTGATCAACTTGAGCTTACTAGCTTGACTCAAAAGAGAACCTTTCCATCTAATAGGTTGTTGGCAATATGTAGGAGTTGATTATTTGTTGTCATTGATGTCAACACTGCTTTAGATGGTTGTTGACCTGCTCTGGTTGGACATGGTTTTGATAAAGGTTATCAAAGATTCTACTCTGGTATGTGCAGATTGTTGGATTCAGTTTTGGAAGGATATTCATGATGATTATATGTATGTCATATTTATTTGGTTTGTGATTTAGTGTTCTAGAAGCTATTGATTATAATCTAGGCTATCGGTGGATGTTCTTGGTCTCGGTTGGTGATATTTGATGAAATGGTTTAATTTGTCTTGATGTGGCTTCTAGAAATAATTCTAAACATGCTAAAGTTTTTCTTGATCATGTCCCAATTGTTTGGTTTCTTCGCATTGGCTAGCATAAAGATTTGGTGATCATATTTGGGTCTAATAGGATATTCTGTGTTATTGACACTAAGGGTTTTTCCCAATTGGTGTAATGTGCTGTGGTTGATCTAGAATCATCTCTAGAAATGTTTAATGATTTGAGAATATTATTTGGGTCCTTAGCCAACATGGGTTGTGATCCAATTATTGTTTTATGCATTGTAATGATAAATTTACATTAGGGTGGGTGACTTGTTTAGGTCTATGTAATGTATAAATATGATTGTAAGATGTTATTGTAGATCATGACTGAAGGAATGATGGATAGATTGGATTCATAATGAATATATGAAATAAGGTCTGAAAGGATGATAGAGGTTGGTGATCAAGTTGTATGAGGATTTAGTCCTTCGGTTGTGTTGTAGACAATGTGCTTAATCAAAACTATAACCAAGCATTAGGAGATGTCATTTCCATAGTAGATTTCCTTTGGATTGTAGTCTGATAAGTGTGTGAGACTTCCCTTTTGTGTTGAGTAGTGTCCTCTAGGTGGTTGGCCTGATTACAAGTGCAATCCCCATTGTAATATTTTGACATACTACTATAGAAGTATTATCTGATTGTGGATAGGGTTTCCCACCACAGTTTTTCCCTTCACCGAGTTTTCCACATCAAAATATTGGTGTTGTGTGTTGTGTAGTCTCATTATTTATCTTTCATAGTGTTGTTCTCATTTTAATCTTGTAGAAGGTTTATAATTTGCAATAATTGTTTAACTTGTGGAAAACTGATTCACCCCCCCTCTCATTTTTCCTCCAGTTCATTCTAACAATTGGTATTAGAGAAAGATCCTCTCTACAGAATCCTAACCACTTGAGGAGATCTGATGGAATCAAGTTCTTCATCTAATTTCTATCAGAAGGACAGTCCCAAATTTGATGGTACAAATTACAAATTATGGAACGAGCGAATGAGGATTCATCTCAGATGTATTGGAGCTAAGATATGGGAGATAACATAAAAAGGTTATACACCTCATGATCTTAGTTCTAAAACACTGACACCTATTGATAAATAGAAGAATGTTGATAATGATGTCAGAGTAAAAGAAGCATTGTTAAGTGCCCTATCAAATAAAAAATTATTGAATGTCATAGAGCTGGAAAATGCAAAGTAGATCTAGTTGAAGCTTGAAACTCTATATGAAGGCGACCAAGTAGTAAAGATTGCAAAACTTGAAGGTTAACGAGTGATAAGAAAATTTTGAAGATGGAAGAAGATGAAAAGATAAGTTCTTTCATGGATAGAGTGAATGAGATTGTCATGGGAATCAAATGCTATGGTGGAACAATTAATGAGGATGAGATCGTTTCAAAAATTCTAAGAGTTATACCTTCAAATTACAAAATGAAAGCTACTACAATAAATGAACTCCGAACAATGTCAAATACCCATGTTACAAGAGATACATTACTTGGGAAATTAATTTCTTTTGAACTTGAAGATCTTGGAGATTAGAATGCTACTAAAATAGAAATTGCATTTAAAGCATCTCCCTTTGGTAAGGAGAAGATAGATTTGAAAGAGTTATATGCTAAAGAGATGGAAGACATTGAAAGAGAGAATATATAACTTGAAGAATTGGAAGCCCTAAATTGTAGAAGAATCCTTTAAGGACTGGTTGGAAGTAAGTATGAAGGAAAAGTTCCATTTAAATGTTTTTCATGCAATAATATTGGTCACTTTTCTTCTAGATGTCCTGAAAGAGCTACAAGGAATCATGAAAGATTTTTGAGGAATTATAAACCTAATATAGAATATCATATCAAACTATATATAGAAATAATAAGGACAAATCATGTTACTATGTTGGTGATGATGATTTTGGTATTACTGATGATTCTGATGATGATGAACATGTAATTGGATCTGGTAATGAAAGCTCAGGTAGTGGAAAAGATTGGGTCTTTATTGCTATCAAGGATGAATCTTCAGAACCTATCAATGATACAACTCATACTAAGGAGAAAGCCCTAGCTGCTAAAATTGAAGAGAAAGATAAATGGGTTATAGATAGTGGTTGCTCACACACATGACCAGTGATAAGAGATAATTCCTAAAGCAAGAATTTGATGGTGGACTAGTAAGATTTGGAGACAACAAGGCATGCAAGATCAAAGAAAAAGGGACAATATCCTTGGTTGGTAAGAACAATACTAACAATGTTTATTATGTTGAAGGTTTGAAGCATAATCTCTTGAGTGTAGGGAAGATGGTGGATAGAGGATTTCATTTGCAATTCAAATATGGAAAATGCATTATTATCAATAGATCTGGATTGGAAATTGCATCTGAAACTCAGACCAAAGGAAATATCTTTCATTTGAAATCCGGTGAGAAGACTTTCTTGATTTCTCAGATTGATGAAAGTTGGCTATGGCATAAAATGACGTGTCATGTGAATTTTGATTGCATAGTAAAGATAAATTCAACCAAGACTATTAGATATTTTCCCAAGATCATCAAGCCTCATAATTTGGTATGTAGAGCATGTCAAATGGGTAAGCAAGTCAGAACTTCTTTCAAAAGCATACATGATAGATCTAATGAAATTCATAATCTTATTCATACTGATCTGTGTGGTCCAGCAAGGACTAAAAGATTTCAAGGAGATAGATACTTTATGTTTCTTATTGATGATTACTCTAGAATGATGTGGGTTGCATTTTTGAAAGAAAAATCAGAAGACAATTATTTGCACCTATAACTCCAGAGAAAAATGGATTAATGGAAAGAAAGAACAAAACTATCTTAGATATTGCAAGGACAATGATGATGGAAGCCAAATTGCTGGATATTTATTGGAGAAAAGTTGTCAATATTGTAGTCTACACTTTCAATAGAATATACATAAAAGATGATATCGGTAAGATTTATTATGAATTATCATTCAATCATACTACTATTTGATGGAATTGAAAATCACTGAGAGGGGGGGTGAATCAGTGACACCAAAACACACACTAATTTATACACTAACCGGTAGATGAACTTAACCAAGCAGTTAAACAAAATACATGCTATCTAGAATGAAATAACAACATCCACATAAAGTAGAACATCCACCATAACACAAGTGTTTATACGTGGAAAACCCAAATAGGTAAAAACCACGGTGAGATGCAACTCACAAGTTAACTATCTGCAGTAATAGAAAACTAACCGGTTAGGGTCTTACAAAGAGCTTTGCTAGGAGTGAATATTGTTAGAGATCTTAAGCTTGATTAGAAGCTTATACCCTGTCAAGAGTACTACCCTGTTAGGAGTAACCTCGCTAGAGAATTTGAGAATCCAAACTAATGGATCACCTTGTTAGAGGATTTGTACAATGAAGCTTGTTAGAGCTTACTCAGTTAAGGGATTTGATTCCATTGTAATGGTTAGAGAACAACAAGAATGGATTGATCTGTTCTGAGTAGAACAAAACTTGCTTGATCAAATCCTTCTAAGTACATTCAACACTACTCTTCATCTTAACACTTATCACTTTTCAACAAAATATTTTTCACATTTTTTACATAACAAATCTCTATATGTTATCATCATCAAAATGATTCACTAAGATGTCTTTAAATAGACATACAAACCTTATGTCTGCCATAGGAATACAATTCCCTAGGTGTAGTGTATCTAGTCAAGTAAACATAACTCATCACATTTAAATGATCGCCAAACAAATGGTGTTGGTAACTCATCACAAAATCAGATACCAATTAGAGCAGTTTAATACCGGTTGGAATAAAACTAGTGAATTGTTGTCATGGAATCTTCCACTTCATCTTCTTCTTCATCTTCATCCTAATTTTGATGTCGACTTAGTGTTACCACAGGTTATCTCTTAGGCACATACTGGTTGACACAAAGTACTAGTTAGAGCTAGACCTTAAACATATCGGTTGGTAGTGTAAACCAATTGAAGTTACACCGGTAGTCAATGTTATCATATATGTGTGTGAGAGTGTTTCATCAATGACAACAAGTGTTGAATACATTACAATCATCATCAAGCCAACAATCTCCCCCTTTGGCATTGATGGCAACACTTACAAAATTTTGAGTAATACAATACCGCTAAGTGTGCATACACAACATATTTACATATATATACTCATACTTCCTTTGAATGTAATACTCCCCCCTAATGCATGCATAAATACAAAATTTTCAAAAAGACACATACATATTAGTACTCCCCCTTTGACAACAATGCCTAAATGATAAAGTAAAATATATACATATATATGGAAAATATGTATCTAAGAGTTCGACATATATTACAATTTGAAACAAATTCATACATTGACCATTCTCATGAAAATATTATTGAAATTCTGCTACATCTAGGATAGAGCATTCTGCCATGATTCGAGTATGTTATCTGTATACTTAGAGGTAGACAACAACTGAGAATAGAATTCTTCCATTGAGTCAAGCGAGCACATTTCAGGAGTAGCAAGAATAGATTCTGCATTGGAGTGGGCTCTCTGAAGAATGTCAATCTATGAGGTGAGCTAACTCTTGAGCTCTCTTAGAGATTGGAATCTCTTAGCTCTCTCATTATCATTCTTGATCAGTCTGTCATGCAATTCATTTATAGAACAGTTAAAGACATGAATGGAGTCCTAGAGTGGGACATATGCCTTGCATAACCTTTCTATTTCCTGCTCAGTTTCAACTTGATTCTTAGAAGTACCAGAATAAAAGAAAGTAATATTGGAGGTAGAGGCAAGATACTTTCATCTAGATTCAATAGCTTTCTTTAACAGACTACCATTATGAGATAAATCCATTTTGCCATTTTCAATGTGCTTTGTCAACTTATCTCCATATGCCTTCTTGTGGCTCTTCTCAGCAGATATTTGAGCAGCATATTCAAGTGATTTGATTTGATCAGGTGCATCTACAACTAACTGACCAAGTTTGCTGATATGAGTGGGAAGATGTGTGATAGATGTTTCTAGTAGTAATCTAGACAAAATTTCTATAGCATTTTGGATTGTCTCTGCCTCAATTCTATGTTCTTTCAACCTCTTCTTATGTGCATGAGATTGCATAACATTGGCAGTCTTCATCATTTCAGATGCACTCAAGGTATTCATATCAATATGTCTTGAAATACTTAAAGAGTCTTCATCATCATCATCATCAAGTAGTTCTTGCTTTACCGGTTCAGGGGGTATACTCTTAATGATGGCTCTTTTTGTGTTTTTCTCTGTTGCATCTTTCATTTGTTGAGTAATAGCTTCCTCAGTAGACTCCTTTTGAGTGATCTCAATGACTGGTGGAGATTGGGGTTTCTCCAGTTATTCAATTGCTAGTTTACTGACCTCTTTTAGTTGATTACCCGATTGATTACCTGATGTATCCTGTACTTTTGTGATTGTAGGAGGACCCATATTTGGTGTAGTAATGTCTCCAAATAGGTCTACTGTATCCTGAATATCTTCATCAGCAAGAATAATGGAGTCATCCTTCTTCTTGGTTGAATAGACTATATCATCTTGAACAATTTCCTCTACATCCATTTCCGGTAGAGAAACATCATTTGTAGTTTCATCCTTATTGGAAGAGTGGATTTTATCTTCCCTTTGTCTGATTACATAGGCTAGTTGGTGAGTTTATGACTCAATAACTTCCCTTTTTCCATTAAGGAGCTTGAATCTCCTCATTTTAAAATCAAAATATGCTTTGTATTCCTCATTTAGAGCATTAATTCCATCTGATGATAATGTGGGAAAATACTGTACAAATACTTCATCAATAATCTTCTTTTCTAACTGAATGACTTCTTCCCATTTATCTAACAAAGTATTATACAAAGAGACTGAAATATCTTTCTCTAAATCATGCGGAAATCTACTGTAGTGACTCAACAAGGTTATTACTTGTTGGAGCATTTGCTTCTACTCATCTTCAGTAAAAGAATCATAATGTTCTTTAACATTGTCAAACATATTTCTTCCCAATGACTTCATTGTTCTCTCAAATATTGTGTCAGGTTTGTAGGTGGAAATATCTAATGGTGTACTTACCTTTGGCACTATTTTACCTTCTTAGGTGTTATGTCAGTTTCCTTCTCCTTCTTAGGTGTTCTATAGGTTGCCTTCTCCTTCTTAGGTTCTTCTTCAGAATCTATACCCTTAGACTTTGGTTGCAAAATTAGTTTCCTATTCCTTTTCTTTGGTGCACTCTCCTTCTTCTCAGATATTTTATGTGTTGGTTCCTTCTTGGTTAGGACACTCTGAGTCACCCTTGTATTTTTCATCACTTTTCTTTTGCATTCCTTTAGCTTTTGCTATAGGTGCAGTACTAGTTTCAGTAGGTGCAGGTTGGACTGCTAAGATGTCCAATTTTTCCTTCCTTTTGTCTTTAGGCGATGCTAATAGGGTATTAGCATAGCCAACCAATAAGTCATGATTGACCTCATAGCTCATATCTTCCATCTCTTCCTCTCTAGGTTCTCTTTCTTGCATTAAGAAAAAGTCAGTGGTAACTGTGAAGATTATGTCTTTTTCAAAGTGTTTTACCACATATTTAGGTATCCTCATTCTCAAGCTCATCTTCTTCTAGAATTAATTAAAGTACCTATTGGTGGCAACTAAAAAGGTATTCTTCATAGCCTTAATGTTGTTCCTACTCTAAGCATTGACTAGTTGTTCTTTGGACCAATCAATGTCACCTATACCTAGTAGAAAGTTCTGAAAGTAGAAAATTAACCCAGCCAATAGCTAACCATATTTGAACTTTTGAGTATTGTCTATTAGGATTCCCAAAGATAACAAGAGGGGGGGGGGTGAATCAGTATCTGATTAGTTAATGAATTTTCTGAACTTATTATATGAAAAGCATTCCAAAACATTGTACCGGTTAACCAAAATTAATGCAGTAAATAAGAACAATAAGCACAACATGAAAGACACACCATAACACAATATTTTTAATGAGGAAACCCAATGTAGGAAAAACCTCAATGGTATTTGTGACCCAGAATATTTGCTTACTGGCCAATAAGAGAATATTACTGTTACAATAGGGGCCTACACACGCAAGAAGGCCAAGTGCCTAGAGCTCATTGCTCAGTTACAAAAGAAGTCTCACTGACTTACAAAAATGGATTATACAAATCCAATGTCATGTACTACTTCAGATCAACATCTACTATGCCAAGTTCAGTACCAGTTTAGGCTCTGTAATAATCATAAACCCTTGTCCAAAATCTACCTTACAATTCACACATTAGATCTGCAATAATCTAACCATACATATATTTTTTAAATGATCTACAAGATCTCATACTTATATGAGTCATATTACAATCCACCATGTCGTCTTACAAAAAGATTTTACAATTAAATACAAAATATAATTAAACAAAAATCCTGTCGACCAAGGTGCCGGTAATCTTTTCGGTGTCGGTGAATTGTATGTCAGTGCAGAGTCTGCCGATGCCAATGCCTGCCGATATCATATGATTGTAAGGTTTCCATCAATGAAAATACCTTCAATCACCTACAATTTCTCATTGGAGTGTGTGTTTGCCAACAATCTCCCCCTTTGGCATTGATGGCAACACTCATGAGAAAAATCCAAAACGTGTCGAAAAATGTTGTCTAAAAGGAATCTGCCAAAATATCTTACCAAAACTGTGTTATCAAAAATGTGTGCTCCCCTAGAGCTAATGATCTCTTCTACAAGTTATTTTTCTCAGTTCTACTACTCCCCCTTTGACATCAATGACAAAGGTTGTCAAAATGTCAACTGAGTGTAGTTTCAACTTGAACCTTGTAACCGGATGTTTACAATCTAGAATAGGTCTTCTAATACCAAACTTAGGCTCTGAGTAAACTTGTTGCTATCCTTTAATGTTGCCTCTGTTCTCTAAATTGTACTAGTGAGGTTATACATTTTCTCTTCCAATGTCTTATGTCCCTGAATAAGTGCTTCTGAGATCTCCTTCTTCAAAGAGATGAGGTTATCCAATTTAGGACTGAGTCTACATTTGAGTTCCTTTGCTTTTCCTTTTATTCTTTCCTTCTCTTTTTCTAGTTTTTCAAGTTTCTCCTCAAATCCTGCTATCTCCTGTTCTATAATTGATATAGGTTCAAATGAATTAGTGATATTGTCAGCTATATCATCAATCTCTTTTTGCACTTTGTTGATTTCTTTGTCAATATTTGTTGTTAGAAGATTAGTCTTGCAGATGTCTCGGTATAGTTCCTTAAATTCCATTATTGTTGTGCTCAGTGCTGATAAGAGGGTATCAATGTATTCCGTGCACTTCTTTATTGTTTCCTCAAAGAATTTTTGTTTTTCCTTATCCTTTTTCTCTTTAAATGTCTTCATTTATTTGATCCATAGTTAGTATATTGCTGGTTATGTATTTAGAGAATGTGTTTAACTGACTCAAAGAATCTTTATTATCTACATTGCACTTGGGTGCAATCAATTTAAGAATGGGGATGGTGTCATATATAGCCTTATATGCTAATACATTGTAGTCTGTTATCTTTTTAATTGAGTCTAATAGTACCTCAGTCACATTTGTTGGTCTAAATTTAGTCATTGATGTGTCGGATGACTGCCCAACTAACTTAAAAATCTCCATGTTGCCGATGGTAGTAACAATTTTTCTTGTATCGACCTTTGGTATGTTAGTTTGTGTTTGCATTTCAACTAGCAAAGGTTTAGGCTTTTCTGCAGTTGACGGTGGCACTGTCTCTGTTTGAACCTATGACTCTAACTATTTCTCTACTTTTGTCTCTAACAGTTTCACTGTACTCTCTTCTGCCAGTTTTTCTAATTGTTTCTCTATGATATCCACTACCAGTTTCTCTGTCTACATCTCTGCAGTATCCACTACTGGTGACTTAGTAGGTTTCTTTGTGTTCTTTGCAGCCAGTTTCTCAGTCTCTGTTGGTTTTTCAATGTTTGCATCAATGGTGTCAGTCACCATTCCAATCTCAATATGTTCCACTATTTGTTTTGCATGTGTCAAATTGTCTGTCACTTTTATATTTGGTGGTCCACCTATTTTTCCTTTTCCTTTGTCCTTATCCTTTTGGTATACCTTAAAGGGTTTTGGTCTTTTTAGTTGTACTTGTTTTTCTTTCTCCACAAAGAAGATGTCCCATTTATCAGTTGTTTCTTCAGAGATTTCATTTACTCTGCTGGCCATTAGACTTACATGCCAGTGACCACTAGAAAAGAATGTCCTCTTTGCTTCACTAATTAGTTCATCAATTTCCTCAACTGATTTCACTAGATGAATAGCTAGCAATTTCTCAACCTTGATTTTCTTGTCTAGTTCCATAATGGCTAATCTTTTAGCATCAAGCCACCTATATAGATCACTAGGCAAATCATCTACAACCTCTATCAAAACTTTCTTATAAATATCTAGGTGTAAGATGATACTATTTTCTATGCTTTCTTTCTCCTCATTTGTAAAAGTATCATACAATTTACTTACATTTGATAAGTTTCCATCATCTGTTATTTCATTCAATAGGTTGTCAAGAGGAGGAATAACCTGTTTTTGCTTTTTCTTTCAAGGTGTCATCTTTTTAGTTGGGGGCCTCATTGCCTATTGTTTCTTGTCTTTTTGGGTGTAGGAGAGGGTGTCGGTGAGGGTTTTCTTTTCCTTTCTACCCTTTTGAAATCAGCCAGTATCTCACTATCAGAAGAAGTTGCAACCAGTGAAAGATGTGCTTCCATTTGAAGTCCTTCCAGTTCACTTTCCTTAATACTAGTTAAATTTAATATATCTTATTTTATTGCTTTTGCCTGTCTTGTTCCCTTCCTCACTATCTATTCAGTTTTCTTAACTCATTTCTAGGATTGAATGTCACTTTCAATTGTTTCAGCATTTCCAAAAAAAATTTCAGTTGGTTCCTTAGGTGCTTCTAAGAGGGATTTTGCATAAGTTTCAATTATATTATCATTTGTCTCATATCCCATCTCGGTAACCCAAATAGTCATAGGGACTACTGCCTCCATCCAGATTTCATCTTTCTTAATTACAAAGCATATCTCTTTTTGATATTTATCAACAATTGCTTGAGATAGCCTTATTCTTGTCTTCATTCTAGCCTTCAGTGCTTGAAAATGTTCATTTATATTTTTCTCTCTATCTTCTCCCATGTTGTTTAATATGTCTAACAGTTGCTTTCCTATCGGTATATCAAAACCAAAGTCTTTCTTACCAATACCAAGTACTTCCTTGTTAATGTATAGCATTAAGCATACAAGCAAGTTACCAAATCTGAAAGTTCCCTTCTTATCACCTTTGATTTTCTTCAGGTTGTCTATCAATTCATCTTTAAGCCATTCATACACATCAATTCTTGCATTGTCATTCACCATGTCATATTCACATTTAATACATAAGCTACATACTGAGTTTAATCTATTTGCATGTGTAGCCTTATAACCAAGAATCATACTGACAAATCTAACATTGATGTCCTTCACATCATTGACTCTTAGGGATCTTTTGTCAAATGTTGCGTCGGTTAAGTTCATCACAGTGTCATTTGAGACCTTTTTAGTTCTATTAGGCCTACTACCAGTGGAAGGTAACCCTATCACTACCCTAACTGCTTCTTTAGTGATCTTATGGATGGAATCCAACCAAAATAATTTGCCATGGACTCTTCTTAGGACTATCCTTATCACATCTTTCAGAAAATCAGGGACGCTAGGAACGTCCACAAAACCTAGGGTTTCTACTACCTTGTGTTTCAGTTTAATATTATCATTTATATCACAAATTATAGTCCTATACATGTTCTTGATTTTATCATCTCCTAGCTCCTCAATATGAAAATGTACATATATTCTAGGATCTTCTACAAAAACTACTCCCTTAGGTATTTTCGATAATGCTCCTAGGGTATCATCTTTCTTTGCAATTTTAGGAATAAGTTTGAACACAGGTCTAGGGTGCTTGATAACTTCAATCACAGTAGGGTTTGCAATAAATTCAAGTGCAGATGAAGAAGCCATAGTTATAAATACCTTAATCTTCCTTTAAGATAATTTGCTTGGATGATTTGCTTCACTTTACGCTATGGACACCTTCGCTCGGGATTTTTGCACTCTCTAGAGATTTGAATGTTTGGTGAATGAAAAAAGAACCAAAACACTTGTTTTATAGTGCTATAACCTTCAACTACCACATTTAATGTCTATCAGTTAAGTCAAACTTAACTCATCTACCGGTAAAGAATTAATTCAACTTCTCACCATCAACCGAGGGTAAACTAGCATGTTTTTCATTTTGTTGCCTTACCCCCAAGGGATATTTCTTCAGTTAGATGAAGAATCTCCTACTGATGTAGTGATACTCTATTCTACCAGTGGAGGAGTATTCCCATTAGCATTCTGATCTGGCTTTCTAATCCATTGTTTTCAAAATTATTGCTTTACCTCTTCAACCATTTCTTTTCCTTTCAAGCTGGGTCGTTTGTTGTTTACCGGTGATGCCTTACTTCTACAAAATTTTACAATGTGTCCAATCTTGTTACAAGCATAACAAGTTACATTATTTTTCTCAATATCTTTCCCATAGCCTATGTCGATATGTGTTCTGCATTGATTAGATAGATGTCCAAATCTTCCACAAACATAATATCTGACATTCATTCAGTAATTGTCTGAATTATGACCAACTTTGTTGCATTTAGAACATTGACCAATGGGTGTATTAGAGTTCTGATAATTTCTAGATCTATATTGATTTTCTTGATGACCATAATTGTTACAGTTAAAGCATTTCCCATTAAATTTTTAAGCATTAGGTTGTCTTACCAGTTTGCTATGATCATGACTGTTTGTAGTACCAGAGCTTTCACCAACTTCAAATCCAAGGCCATTTGTATCACCATTAGGTTTCTGATTCTTCAGCATGTCATCAAGTTCCTTTGAAATTTTCTTGAATTTCTCCTTGTGTTGATTTGCAGTAGCCAACTCATTTTCCAAGAAATCGTTTTGTCTCATGAGTTTAGTTTTGTCACGTTCTAAGTGAATTAGATCTGTTTTTAGCATATCATTCTCATGACTGAGTCTTAGATTTTCATTTGCAGCATCATTGATTCTTCTAGTCAAGTCATCTTCATTCTTCTTCCGATTTTTAGTCTCTTTACAAAATCTCATAGTCATATCCTACATCTCATTCTTCATTGTATTGTTTTCTTGTCTCAGTTTGTTGACCAGATCATTAAGAGTTTCTTTTTCATCATCATCATTCTGCATCTTTTCACAAAGTTCTCTTCTTTTGTTCCTTGCATTAGTGAGATTCTCTTGAAGTCCTTGAATGATATCTTGTGTAGCCTTTAGATCATATTCAAGTTTGATATTCTTCACTTTTTCTGTATCATAGTCTGAAAGAGTTGTTTCCAATTGCTTTCTCAAGTTTCCCATCTCTACCGGTGTCAGAATCTTCCTCAAGTTGTTAGGCTTTTGAAAATAGAGGACTAGGCTCTGATACCAATTCTTAGGATTCCCAAAGATACTGAGAGGGGGGGGTGAATCAGTATCTGACTGGTTAATGAATTTTCTGAAATTATTATATGAAAAGCATTCCAAAACAATGTACCAGTTAACCAAAATTAATGCAGTAAATAAGAACAATAAGCACAACATGAAAGACACACCATAACACAATATTTTTAACGAGGAAACCCAGTGTGGAAAAAACCTCAGTGGGATTTGTGACCCATAATATTTGCTTACTGGCCAATAAGAGAATATTATTGCTACAATAGGGGCCTGCACATGCAAGAAGGCCAAGTGCCTAGAGCTCACTGCTCAGTTACAAAAGAAGTCTCGCTGACTTACAAAAATGGATTATACAAATCCAATGTCATGTACTACTTCAGATTAGCATCTACTATTCCAGGTTCAATACCGGTTTAGGCTCTGTAATAAGCATAAACCCTTGTCCAAAATTTACCTTACAATTCGCACATTCAATCTGCAATAATCTAACCATACATATATTTTTAAAATGATCTACAAGATCTCATACTTATATGAGTCATACTATAATCCGCCATGTCGGCTTACAAAAGGATTTTACAATTAAATACAAAATATAATTAAACAAAAATCCTGTCAGCCAAGGTGCGGTAATCTTTTTGGTGCCAGTGAACTGTATGCCAGTGTAGAGTCTATTGGTGCTAGTGAACTGTATGCTGATGTAGAGTCTTCTGATGTTGGTGCCTGCTAGTATCATATGATTGTAAGGTTGCCATCAATGACAATACCTTCAATCACCTACAATTTCTCATTGGAGTGTGCATTTGCCAACATTGTCCTTCTTAATGGATTTCAAATTTTGAAATAGCTGCACTCTGATAGCTTCACAAATATCATAGTCTTCATTATCAATTATCATTATGTGTCCTGTATGAATTGTTGCGGATGGAACACTGTTAAGTCTACTAGAGTAGAATACTCGATAGCCTATCACCATTGCTACAAGTTTCACCGTAGGGTCTCTAATATTGTTGACAAAAAAAGAACGCCTATTAGAGGTAGAACCGGTTAGCTTGAAGACAGTGTCTTTTGAAAATTTCCTCAACTCAAGAACTTCACTGGTTGAGCAATAACCTGTTACAACCCTAATAGCTTCCTTGGTAATTGTGTGAGTACTTTCCAAATACATATTGTCTCCATGGACTCAGCTCAGGATTATTCTTATGTGATCTTCCTCAAAATCTTCAAGAAAGTAGGCGGCATTATGAAACCCTTCTTCAAAAACCCTAGCATATTTAGCTTCAATCTTTCTGTCCTTATTACAGAGTGATTTCAGCTGAGTGTAGATGTGAAGAGTTCCCAAATCTTCAATTTTGCAATCTTTATAGCTGGACAAATCACCTTTGATCACAACACCACTCGGGACTTGTGATAATACATTATAAGACATAATTTCTTCTGCCTTTAGAGCTTCCTCAGCCTCATCAATGATCATCAACCTCTCTATAGACTTAGATGTAGATGTCATTCTAGATAAACAAGTTTTGAGGCAATGTACAAATAAATACCTAATGTCTTGCATGTCGCTCCATTTCCCGGTTGAACTATTCAAATGCACTCCCATTCACTCCTTTACAGCTTCCTATTCAACTTGATTTCTCTTAATCACAAAGCAATTTGCCAATTCACACCAAGACAATCTTCCTCTGCTCTGCAATCACTTCAATTTATTTTTGAAAGGATTAGGGTACAAATGATAAGGTAAAACTTATTTTTATCCATTTTACCAGCCACAATAAATGCTCACATTTTAGGTTACAAACCCTAATTTGCCCTCTTAAGTGAAATACCAACTGATAACACGTCAACAAAAAGTCACCAAAATTCAAAATTCAAAAAGATTCTTTCCCACTTATTTTACAAAAGGGGTCCAAAAATGTTTTACCGTTACCCTCCCCTTAGCCTATTAGATAGGCTTAAGTCATCGGTGTTGGATTCTCTTCACTTTTCTTCTTCCAAGTCTGATTAATATCTTCTCTTGTTTCCTCAACATCAATTTTCTGTTTGCCTTTCTGATCCTTAATAGAGTTGACCGGTTTGCTATTTCTTGTTCTGCAAAACTTTGTCAGGTGCCCTAGTTTGTTGTAGTGGTAACAGACCATACTAGATGATCTCTAGGGTCCTGCATTTCCTCTTCCTATTCTTTTTCTATAGTTCATAGCCACATGACCAATTTTATTGCAAAAGGTACACACAACATTTGTTACCTTTTCCATTTTGAATGGACTAAACCGGTTGTCATAGGATCTTTGCCAGTTCTGGTTCACTTGGTTATTAAAGTTCCTTGCTCGATCATCATTTGATCTAGGATGCATGTGTGGTACAGGATTGTTTGCACCATATATGTACTCAATGTGTCTATGCCCATAGATTCCACAAGTATAGAAATGACCTTCAAATTTTCTAGATACATACCTAACATTGGTATTATAATTTGCATTTTTGTTAGGTTTGTTCCTACAAACATTTGCAGTACGACCAGGCTTATGACAAACAAAGCAGACTAGCTTAAAAACCTTCTTACCAATAGTCTTATTGACTTTAGAAGCAGTTTTATTCTTTGGATAGTTGCTCTTTGTACTAGAGGATTCACCTTTTTTAGTTGTATCAAAACCAAGTCTAGAGGCATCACCCTTCATTCTCTATGATTGAATTTGTTCTTCCAGCATGGTAGAACTTTTGACAAACTTCTCCAATTTCTCATTGGCTTCAATAAGCTTATTGATAAGATCTTCATTATGCTTAGATAGATTCTCTTTCAAAGATGATGCCAACTCAAGGTCTAGCTTTAAGTTCTCCTTTTCTTTTGTTTCAGCTATTAAGTCCTCATGCATGGTGTCTCTTTCCCATTTGATTTTTAAAATCTCTTGATTTATTTCATTGATAAGATCTTCAGTAGCTCTTTTGGATTCTAATTCCTGACTCATGCGGATAGTGAGACCTTCCAATTCTCTCCTTAGATTCAGTTTCTCACCCTACAACTTTTCAACTTATCCTAATAAAGTATCAATATTAGCTTCATCTGAAGAACTATTGTTAGATATTTCTAATAGTTTTTCAGATAGCTCTCTCCTCTTGACTTGAGAAACTTTCAGTCTTCCCCTAAGGGATTCAATTTCATTTCTACTAGCTTCTAGCTCTCTAGCCATCTCGAAGTACCTTCTATCCCCCATGGTAGTTTCAAGATTCCCTTCTAAGTGGTTAGGCTTCAAAGAAGTTAGGCTTTGATACCTATTGATGGACTTGAAAAGCACTAAGAGGGGGGGGTGTGAATCAGTGACACCAAAACACACACTACTTTAAACACTAACTGGTAGATGAACTTAACCAAGCAGTTAAACAAAATACATGCTATCCAAAATGAAATAACAACATCCACATAAAGTAGAACATCCACCACAACACAAGTGTTTATACGTGGAAAACCCAAATAGGTAAAAACCATGGTGAGATGGAACTCACGAGTTAACTATCTGTAGTAATAGAAAACTAACCAATTAGGGTCTAGGTCTTACAAAGAGCTCTACTAGGAGCGAATCTTGCTAGAGATCTGAAGCTTGATTAGAAGCTTATACCTTGTCAAGAGTACTACCCTATTAGGAGTAACCTTGCTGGAGGATTTGAGAATCCAAACTAATGGATCACCTTGTTGGATGATTTGTACAATGAAGCTTGTTAGAGCTTACCCGGTTAAGGGATTTGAATCCATTGTAATGGTTAGAGAGCTACAAGAACGGCTTGATCTATTCTGAGTAGCACAAAACTTGCTTGATCAGATCCTTCTAAGTACATTCAACACTACTCTTCATCTCAACACTTATCGCTTTTCAACAAAATCTTTTTCACACTTTTCACATAACAAATCTCTATATGTTATCATCATCAAAATGATTCACTAAGATGTCTTTAAATAGACATACAAACCTTATGTCAGCCATAGGAACACAATTCCCTAGGTGTAGTGTATCTAGTCAAGTAAAAATAACTCATCACAAAAATGATCACCCCACAAACAGCGCTAGTAACTCATCACAAAATCAAATACCGGTTAGAGCAGTTTAATACCAGTTGGAATAAAACTAGTGAATCATTGTCATGGAATCTTCCACTTGATATTCTTCTTCATCTTCATCCTGATTCTGATGCCAACTTAGTGTTACCATAGGTTATCTCTTAGGCACATACCGGTTGACACAAAGTATCGGTTAGAGATAGACCTTAAACATACTGGTTGGTAGTGTAAACCAATTAAAGTTACACTGGTAGTCAATGTTATCATATATGTGTGTGAGAGTGTTTCATCAATGACAACAAGTGATGAATACATTACAATCATCATCAAGCCAACACTATTGTCAAGTATTTCAGAATATTTGGAAGTAAATTTTATATCAGAAGAGATGATGGAATAGGGAAATTTGATCCTAGATGTGATGAAGGAATATTCTTGGGTTATTCTACTAAGATCAAAGCATATAGATACTTTAACATAGTATTGCAAGAGATAGTGGAAAGAACAAATGTAAAAGTGGATGAGAAAAGAAACAATCAAATCAGATCATATGACTATGGACCAAAAGATGAGATTGTCAGATCAGAACCAGTAATGCAAGAATAAGATTAGAGCATTCACCCAGTTGCTCCAATAACATCAAAAAATTCCACAGTAATAGTTGAAGAGTATAAAGAGTTAGAAAGTCAAGATAATCCAAAAACTCTCAGGTATGTAAAGTTGAATCATTCTAAAGATCAGATCATTGGAGATAGAGAAAATGTGTGATGACAAGAAGAAGGTTAATTGTTGAAGAGGTATTTTAATCTCTCAAATTGAACTAGAATCAATTATTGAAGCATATAAAGATGAGAATTAGATGAAAGCAATGGAAGAGGAATTAAATCAGATAGAAAAAATTAACACATGGGAATTGGTTCCTAGTCCTAAAGATTAAATATGTTATTGGAACTAAATGAGTATTCAGAAACAAATTAAATGAAGAAGGATAGGTTATAAGAAAAAAAGCTAGATTGGTTTTCAAAGGATACTCACAACAAGAAGGAATTGAGTATGATGAAACTTATGCTCCCGTTGCAAGGATTGAAGCAGTAAGACTATTTCTTACCTATGATCCATACAAGAACTACAAGGTATATCAAATGGATGTCAAATGTGCATTCCTAAATGGAGATCTTAAAGAAGAAGTCTACATTGAGCAGTCTGATGGATTTTCACTATCAGAGAACAAGGACATGGTTAGTAGATTGAGGAAAGCCTTATATGGATTGAAACAAGCCCATAGAGTGTGGTATGCTAAATTGGATAAACATCTTTTGAAGCTTGGATTTATCAAAGGTAATGCTGATAGTAACTTATATTATAAGATTGAGTATGATTACATGTTGATTATTGAAGTCTTTATTGATGATATCATTTTTGGAGGAGAAGAAAATATATGCACGACATTTGCTGATGGCATGAAGAATGAACTTGAAATGTCTGTGATTGGTGACATGAAATTTTTCTTAGGTCTGCAAATCACTCAGGTTGATAAAGGTATTTTCATTTGTCAAACTAAATATGTGAAAGAACTGCTAAAGAAATTAGGACTTGAAAACTCAAAAGCATTTGGAACCCCTATGAAATTTTTTTGCAAACTGTCAAAGAAAGATGAATCTCCTAAAGTAAACTCAACTTGATACAAATCAATGATTGGTGGACTACTGTACTTGACTTAGACCAGACCAGATATAATGAATGTTGTCTACATTGCTTTTAGATTTGAGTCTAATCCAAGAGAAAACCATGAAATTGTTGTTAAAAGGATATTCAGATATTTGAAAGGAACAACAAATTATGGGTTATGGTATCCAAAGGATGATGATTTTAGATTATTTTCCTATATAGAGTTAGATTGGGAAGGAGATGTTGATGACTGAAAGAGAACTACATGTGGTGAATTCTTTCTTGGGAAGAAATTAGTCTCATGGTTTAGCAAAAAACAATCATGCACTTCATTATCTAATGCTAAAGTTGAATATGTAGCTACTACAACAAATTGTACTTAGATTGTATAGATGAAGCAAATCTTGAAGGATATAAGGGTAATTTATGATGAGCCTATTCTTAATAAATGTGATAATACAACTACTATTGATATGCCAAAGAATCTGGTATTTCATTCAAAATCAAAACACATATCTATAGGATATAATTCCTTGAAACAAAAGGTTGAAGCAAAGGAAGTCAGATTGGTATATGTGCCCACTTAGGAACAAATTGTAGATATTCTAACATAACCATTTCCTAAAGATACTTTTGAATATCTCATAAATAAATTGGGGGTCACCACCCATCCAAAAGAGACTAAGAGATGCAGAGATGAATCGATCCAGCGAGCTTATCAGAAATATCTTCTGATCTAGGTTGATGAGATGGTGCTACTACTCATGGGGAGTAGTTAGCTAATTGGTTCAACAACTTGGAATCAACCCCTTTTCATTGATGTCAAAAGGGGAGAGATGTCCATGTGAAATGCTGCTACAGGAGCACCGACCTAGTTCTTGCTGGTTTAGCAGTTTTTCAGTGGAATTGATTGAGATCGTGGCATTTATTCATGCTTAAGTGTTTAGAATTATGGTTTTGGATTTATTCCCTTGTGTTCATGGTCTTTATAGTGTTTTAGTTTCATAGCATTTGGTTTTGATTTCGGTGAGGTGTGGATTCCGATATTGACCCGGTTGATATGTTCTTACTGGTTAGTCTGGTAGTGTGTTGAACGAAGTTGGATTGGGTTGCAGTTGACCTCCGTGACTTGCAGATCATTGGAGATATTTCTTTGGGCCTTGGCCAGTAGTCCTAGAAGTCCATGTATCATTTTATGTTTTGGAGATTGTTCTTAGTGATTTGAGCCGACATGTTACCATTTCACATTTCATGAACCGGTTGGTCTTTGGGCCGACTTGATTGAGTTATTATTATTGCAGATGGTATAAAGTGTGGTTTGTGAATCACTTGAGGAGACAAAGGTTAGAAGATTGAAGATAGAGCTTTGAGATTGAGTGAAGGTGTAGAAATGGAGAGATTCTAATCCGATAGGACTGAGGTCGAAAGGTTGAGGTCTGGATTAGGATAGAATCCAAAGACTATTACTGGAGGCTAAATTGATGTGTAGATGATCTACAGATCTTATATTTATGCTATAAGAATTATTTGTATCCTGGACTATGATCCAGCATGTGGCATATTTAATTCTTCAAACTGTTATTAGATTCATTCATATTGTTTATCGGTTATGTGTTATGTCTTGTTACCGGTTGTTAATTTTGTTGTTTATGTCATCTTGTTACCAGTTACTAGTATGTTTTGCATGGTTTATGTGTTAAGCTACAAGGTTGGGCCATCCTTCATTGGATCTCCCTACCTTGGCTGCACCAAAAACATAAAAACATATTCCATATGGGGGAGAGCTATTTGAAAATGTGAGAACCAGATATATTATATCAGTCAAAGATCAATTAGCTCTTTTGTTATTATCTTGCGAGATAGTTTCTTGGAGATTGTTGACATTCCTTAGCACTTGAATGTTTTTCACATTTAGTGTTTCCATCAATACCAAAGGAGATTTTTGGAAATATGCAGGAATTGATTATGTGTTGTCATTGATGTCAACACTTCTTTGGTTGGTTGTTGTCCTGCTCCAATTGGACATGGTTTTGGCAAAGGTTATCAGAGATTCTAGTACTGTATGTTTATATTGTTGGACTTGGTTTTGGAAGGATATCCATGATGATTATATGTATGTCATATTCAATTGGTTCATGATTTGGTGCTCTAGAAGCTATTGATTATATTCTAGACTGTCAGTTGATGTTCTTGGTCCCAATCAGTGATATTTGATGAAATGGTTAAGTGGTTTTGATGCGGCTTCTAGAAATGGTTCTTAATGTGCTAAAGGTGTTCTTGATCTTATCCCAATTGTTTGGTGGCTTTGCATTGGCTAGCATGAAGATTTGGTGATCTTATTTGGGTTCAATAGGATATTCTATGTTATTGACACTAAGGGTTTTTCCCAGTTGGTGTAACATGTTGCAGTTGATATAGAATCATCTATGAAAGTGTTTGATGATTTGATAATGTTATTTGGGTCCTTGGCTGACATAGGTTGGGATCCAATTATTTTTTATGCATTTTAATGATAAATTTATATTAGGGTGGCCGACCTACTATATAACATGTAAATATGATTGTAAGATCTCATTGTAGATCATGAATGAAGGAATGATGGATTGATTAGATGCATAGATGAGTGATTAATGAATATATGTAGATGTGAAATAAGGTCTACAAGGCTGATATAGGTTTTTGATGAATTTGTATGAGGATTTACTTCTCTGATTGTGTTGCAAACAATGTGCTTAATCGAAACTATAACCAAGCATTAGGAGATGCTATTTCCATAGTTCATTTCCTTTGGATTGTAGTCTGACGATTATGTAAGTCTGTGAGACTTGCCTTTTGTGTCGAGGATTGTTCTCTAGTCTATTGGTTGTTGGTATTTTGGATGTGTTTCACTAGTTTTGTCATTGATGTCAACACTTGTCAACACCTATCAACACTTGGATATCTTTGGTTATGTTCACCGACATGTTCAGTGATTTATACACAGTCACTGGTATCTGGTTCACCAGCAAGTTATATTGTTCACCGGCACTAAGAATGACTTGGAGATTACTTGGTTATGTCAAAGACATTGTTTGGACACTTTGTTTTGGTGATTTGGTTATTGGTCTAATCGAGTTTGCATATTTGTTGTCACTGGCAAATAGGTCTAGGTTATGGACCAGCAAGCATTATCTATTTCAGATCAGCATGACACGTTATGGAGATGATTTGTTATTATTATAAATGCATTGAGCCGACATGATGCATTGAATATTGATTCATTTGTAATTGATTTTATTGTAATATTTTAGTGGGTGAGCTGACCTACACATTTGGTCTTAGGTTTTGATATATATGTAAGATCTCATTTGTGAGATTGATATGGAAAGTAATAGGTGGCAGAACGTAAGGTATTTTGGTATATGCACATATAAGCATAGCTATACACGCAAACATCATTTAAAGATTCAAGGAAGGTTTGAAGAAGGCAAATCAAAGCTCAACCGATACTAAATCCAGCATATGATGATGCTATTTTGAGTAGTACATTATCATTGGATTTAACCATCCAATTGTAGTCAGTTTGACTCCCATTTTGTGATTGAGCATTGAGCTCTAGGCAGTTGGCCTTTCTACATGTGTAGATCTCATATTGTTCACATATCTGCAGTAGTATCATCTGATTGTGGGTAAGGTTTCCCACCATGATTTTCCCCTTTACAGGGTTTTCACGTACAAATATTTGTGTCATGTGTTGTGGATGTTATTTGTCTTTCTGTTTGATGCATTAAACTTTGTCGATATTGCAATTAACTATTAAACTGTTAACCAGCATAAAGTTTGGTTTACCGGTATTATGCATTAAGTTTGGTTAAGTTATATTTGGGTTGAAATTAATAGACAATTGATTCACACACCCCCTCCCCCTCGCTCTCAGTTGCATCTGGGTCCTAACATTGGCTTGATTGCAAGAGCAATCCCCATTGTAATATTTTCATATATTGTTGCAAAAGTATTATCTTATTGTGGGTAGGGTTTCCCATCATGGTTTTTCCCTTCACCAATAGAAGGTTTGTAATCTACAATAATTGTTTAGCTTGTGGAAAACTAATTCACCCCCCTCTCAGTTTTCCTCCCGTTCATTCTAGCACAGGCTTGTTTTGGAACTAATCTATCAGAATGAACCAAAAAAGTGTCAGGAGCAGTTCCCAAGCAAAGGGGAAGCCCCAAATAAGTATTTGGAAGAGAGGCCAGCTTACACCCAAGAGTTTTGGAAATTTTAATCTACTTATGATCAAGGGTTTTAAGAAAAAAAAATAGAACTTTTTGGAAGACTAATCCTCTGGACCAAACCTTTTTCATAAATAGAAAGAATTTTCTTCAAAATCTTAGCTTTTGACATAGAACTTTCACCCATCAATAGAGTATCATCCACAAATTGTTGATGTGAGAAAACTTGGAAACCAAAAGAGGATTGTAGACCTTTAATCCTGCCAATCTTGACCCCTTTATAAATTATTTTACTAAAGTCTTCTCCCATAAAGATGAAAATAAACAAGGAAATGGGGTCCCCCTTCTTGAGGCCTCTAGAAGCCAAGAAAAAGCTAGATGAAGATCCATTAATCAGAACTAAGAAATTAGGGGTGGAGATACATTGATTAACCAATTGAACGTAGTGGTCACCAAAGCCAAATGCCTGGAGCATCCTTATAAGAAACCACCAATTCATCATGTTGTAAGCCTTCAACAAAAAACAAAGTTTCTTATTAACCGAGAGAGAGTGAATATTCTTATGAACTCAAATAATGGAATCCAAAATTTGGTGCCTCTGAACAAAACTATTTTGTTGCTTCGAAATCAAAATAGGGAGAACCTTTTTCAACTTGATAACCAAAATTTTAAAAAAATAATTTATAGATAGAGTTGCACAGACTGATAGGTCTAAACTCTTAAAAGCAACTAGAATTTGGCTTCTTGGGAATCAACAAAATGAAAATTTCATTGAGCCCTTTAAGGAGGGATCGAGAGCCAAAAAATTCCATAGCTACACTCATAACATCCTCCCCCTCAATGTTCCAGAAAAGTTGGAAGAAAAACATTAGAGATCCATTTGGTCCCATAATTTTATTTCCTTCAAAGGAAAAAGCTACCTACTTGACCTCATCCACAAAAGAAATTATAGTGAGCTCTTTGTTCATGTCTTGGGAAATTCTTGCTGGGATTTGTTTGATAATCTCTATTAGGTCTCAAAGACAAATGAGAGGGGGGGTTGAATCAGTTTTCCAATAAATTCAACCAAAATTAACTTAACCAAATCTTAATGCTTAATACCAGTAAACCAGACTTTATGCTGGTAGACAGTTTTATTAGTTAATTGCAGTACCGGTAAAGATTAATGCATGAAACAGAAAGATAGCAACATCCACAACACATAACACAAATATTTGTACGTGGAAACCCTGTAAGGAAAAAAACCATGGTGGGAAGCCTTACCCACAATAAAATGATACTACTATAGATAGTATGTGTGTACAATATGTTAGGACTCCCAAAGATACTAAGAGGGGGAGGTGAATCAATATCTTGTCGGTTAAGGGATTTTCTTGACTTATTAAATAAATTGCATCTCAAAAGAGTGTACTGGTAAACAAGAGTTAATGCAGTAAATAAGAACAACAACCACAACATAGAAAGCACACTATAACACAATATTTTAATGAGGAAACTTGGTGTGGGAAAAACCTCGGTGGGATTTGTGACCCACAATATTTTCTCACTAGCCAATAAGTGAATATTACTATTACAATAGGGGCCTGCACATGTAGAAAGGCCAATTACCTAAAGCTCACTTCTTAAATACAAAAGAGAAGTTGCACTGACTTACAAAAGTGGATTATATAAATCCAATGTCATGTACTGCTTCGGATCAACATCTAATATGCTAGGTTCAATACCGGTTTAAGATCTGCAATAATCATAAACCTTACTTTACAATCTGCCTGAATATTCGCACATGATATCCATCTACATATCCTATATCAAATGTTCTACAAGATCTCATACTTATATATGAGACTTATTACAATATGCCTTGTCGGCTTTCAAAAAGATATTACAATTAATTTCATTTTGCAATAAATAAAATCCTGTCAGTTAGGGTGTCGGTGTCCATCTTGGCCACTGCCATGCCGGTGTTTGTGCCTGTGTCAGTGCCATAGGATTGTAAGGTTGCCATCAGTGACAATACCTTCAATCACCTACAATTTCTCATTGTAATATGCATTTGCCAACAATCTCCCCCTTTGGCATTGATGGCAACACTCATGAGAAAAATCCAAAAAGTATATCCAAAAGTGTTGTCCAAAATTTGTCTTACCAAAACTGTCTGCTTCAAAATTGAGTGCTCCCCTTGAGCAGATGAACTCTTATGTTATCCTTTTTCTCATCCTCAACTACTCCCCCTTTGGCATCAATGACAAAGGTTTTCATTCAATGCCAATTGAGTGTAGTTCCTTTCTTGATCCTTATAACCGGTTGGTTACAATCTGATAAATTTTCGCTAAGGCAACATTCAGATTGTTGTAGAATCTTTCACTGTCCTTCAGTGCTACTTCAGTTCTCTGAATTGTACCAGTGAGAAAGTGCATTTTCTCTTTCGATGTCTTAAGTCTTGGAACAAGAGCCTTATAAATCTCTTTTCTCAAAGAGATGAGGATATCCAATTTAGGACTTAGTCTGCACTTAAGTTATTTTGCCTTAAAATTTATCCTTTCCTTGTCTTTCTCAAGTTTTTCTATTTTCTCTTCAAATCCTGCAATTTCCTGTTCAATTATTGATATTGAATCTGATGAGCCTATCAATTTGTCAGCAATATCATTAATTTCCTTTTGAGATATGCCGATCTCTTTATCTATATCTTTTGTCAAAATGACTATTTTGCATGTGTCTCTATACAATTTCTTGAAGTCCAAAATTGTCTTGCCTAATACTGGTAATAAGGTTTCCATTTGGTCCTTATTATTCTTGACTATTTCCTCAAATAATTTTTCCTTCCCTTTATTCATTTTCTCTCTGAAGGTGTCTTCATTTATCTGATCCAGCGTTATTAGGTTGTTGGTTATATACTTAGACAATTTGTCTAATTGTCTCAAAGAATCTTTATTTTCTATGTTACACTTTGGAGCTATCATCTTCAAAATTGGTAAAGTGTTATCTATAGCCTTATAAGCATGTGCATTGCACTCTGCTATTTTCTTTATTGAATCTAATAGTACCTCTGTTACATTTGTTGGCCTAAATTCAGTCATAGATGTTCCAAATGACTGTCCAACTATTTTTACAATCTGTAATCTGCCGATGGTAGTGATAGCTTTGCTTTCCTCTTTCTCTAGAGGATCAATTTGAGTTTGCATTTCTACTACCAAAGGCTTGGGCTTGTTAGATGTGGCCGGTGGCACTGTCTATGAAGGAGCCTATTGTTCTACTTGTTTCTCAATGTTTTTCTGAGTATGGACCTGTTGCTCTACCAGTTTCTCAGTGTCCTCTCCTGATGGTGTCTCTGTTTGTGCCTCTAAAGATTTTACTGTGGTGTCCATTGCTGGTTTTTATTCATTTACCTCTGTACTATCTACTGCCAGTGACTCAGTAGGTTTTCTAGTTTTAGTAGTTACTGGTGGCTCAGTAGATGCATCAGTATGCACACCTATGGTCTTTGCCTTTCTTGTGTCCAATGGTTCATTTGATTTTTCAGTCTGTTGTTCTGCCCCAATTCCAATGTTTTCAACTCCAATATTTCCTTCTAGTGGCTCAATTGCCACATCTCTTTTGTCAGTTGTTTCCTTATCAACCACAATATTGACTTCCTGTGTGTCAATGTTCATTATGTATAGCACCTTAGAATCAGGATTTGTATCCTCATGTGGTGTTTCCGTACTCTCCATTATCGGTTGTGTGTCAACAGTTTGTACCGATGGAGTATCAGAAGGAGGTGGGGGCAAGTTATTAGTTATCTTTAGCCTTGGAGGTCGACCTACCTTTCCTTTCCCTTTATCCTTATCTTTTTGGTAGACTCTAATAGTCTTTGGTCTTTTAAGCTCTTCTTGTTTTTCTTTCTCAACAAAAAATATATCCCACTGATCTGCAGTTTCTTTTGATATTTCATTTACTCTATCTACCATTAGTGCAACATGCTGATGACCAGTTGAAAATATTGTCCGGTTGGCCTCATTAAGTAATTCATCTATCTCTTCTATGGAGTTCACTAGGTGAACTGCAAGTAGTTTCTCTATTTTTATATTTTTATCTAATTCCACAATAGCTACCCTTCGAGCTTCTAATCTTCTGTACAAGTCATTGGGTATGTCATCTACAATCTCCATCAAAAATTTCTTATAGATGTCTCAGTGTAAGATTTCACTATTTTCTATGCTCTCCTTTTCATCATTTGAAAGTGTGTTATACAACTTGCTGATATTTTTCAATTTCCCATTCTCAGTTATCTCATTCAGAAGTTTGTCCAAAGGTGGAATAACCTATTTTTCTTTCCTTTTCTTTGGTGTCAACTTCTTAGCCTAAGACCTAACTGCTTGTTGCTTTTGTCTTGTCCTTCTAGGTGTAGGTGAGGGTACCAGTGAGGGTTTTCTTTTTCTTTCTACCCTTTTGAACTCAGCCAGTATATCATTGTCCGAGGAAGTAGCAACTGGTGAAAGATGTGTTTCCAGTTGTAGTCCTTCCAATTCACTCTCCTTAATACCAATTTTGTTCAATACATCCTCTTTTATTGCTTTTGCCTATCTTGTTCCCTTCCTCACTATTTGTTCAATTTTCTTGATTCTTTTCTCAGATTGGATTTTGCTTTCTATGGTCTCCGCATTGCCAAAAACTTTCTTAGTTGTTTCCTTAGGTGCTTCTAAGAGGGATTTTGCATAGGTTTCAACTATGTTGTCATCTGCCTCATATCCCATCTCTGTGACCCAAATAGTCCTAGGGATAACTACCTCCATCGAAATTTCATCTTTCTTGATCACAAAGCATATCTCTTTTTGATACTTATCAACAATTGCTTGAGATAGCCTTATTCTTGTCTTCATTTTTTCTTTCAAAGTTTGAAAATATTCATTTATGTTTGTCTCCCTATCATCTCCCATGTTGTTCAGTATGTATAGAAGTTGTTTTCCTACAGGTATATCAAAACCAAAGTCTTTCCTACCAATACCGAGTACTTCCTTGGTAATGTACAACATTAAACACACAAGCAAGTTGCCAAATCTGAAAGTTCCTTTCTTATCACCTTTGATTTTCCTCAAACTATCTATCAGTTCATCTTTTAGCCACTCAAATACATCAATTCTTGCATTGTTATTCATCATGTCATATGCACTTTTGATACATAAGCTAGAAACAAAGTTTAGTCTGTTTGCATGTGTAGCCTTATAACCAAGAATCATGCCGACAAATCTAACATTGATGTCCTTCACATTGTTGACTCTTAGGGATCTTTTATCAAATGTTGCATCGGTTAGGGTCATCACAGTGCCATTTGGAACCTTTTTAGTTTTATAAGGCCTGCTACTAGTGGAAGGTAAGCCTGTCACTGCCCTAACTACCTCTTTGATAATCTTATGGATGGAATCCAACCAAAAGAACTCCCCATGTACTCTACTCAAGACAATCCTTATCACATCCTTAGGAAAATTAGGGATATTGAGAATGTCCACAAAGTCTAGGGTTTCCACTACCTTGTGATCTAGTTTAACATTTCCATGTTCATTGTAATGCCCCACCAGGAAACCCCCAAGGGTTTATGTTAAAAACACTCAAATAGAGTGTAAATATTTATTTTTTTTAATAATAGTTAAGAGTATTACTGATAAGTTACAACATTAAGATAATTTGGAGTTATCTGAAAACTTAGATAACACAGCGGAAGGCTAAATGATCCTAAGGAGTTTCCCAACGTGATTACATACCCTTACACCTAGCTCAACTTGCGTCAATTGATCCAATAAACTGGATGACTTAATTACGAGATAATGCATACGACATGGTCAAATGTATGTTCAATGAATTGATGTCTTAGAATAGTTAGGAAGCGTTCATTTTCTTTGAATGGAGAGGGGGCCAAGACGAGGTTATTACTCAATGCACTTTAAAATATAATTAACATAAGAGGCTGCCCAAGGATTAATATGACCAATATCATGAAGTACATTCATTTGGTTTAAGGTAACCACCCACAATTGTTATCATCCTTTATAATTAAAAGTATGGTTAATAAGATGTGATTCAATCATTAAGGATTAAACTACCATTAATAGAGTGAGGTTCCTTCATTTGAATTCATGCATAACCAATTAATGAGTTGTAGTTCTTCTATGGAGGATAAGAAGCAAGAAACCATAGAGTTCATTCATTGAAGCTTTAATAGTGCTATTAGATGGACTCAATTCATTAAGGTGGATATGTATTAGGACACGTGAGACCATCCTTTAAATTAAAATATAGTTAGCAAGATGAAATTCATCATTTCAGGATTTAAAATATAAGTTCATAGTGACGTACCTCCATTAGGATTAAAATATAATTATCTTATTGCATATCACTCTTTTTTTTTATGGTCAAATGAACTTAATATGAATATATACATTCTCTAAGATTAAGAGGTAGAAAACTATACAAACACTTCCCTTTTTAGTTCAATTTTAGCAATCATAAGAGATTCTTTCATTAAGGTTACAATTATGGGTAAATAGTTGAGTCCACCCAATTATCAAGTTAATTTTGGTAAGGATTATTGTTAAGATTAAAACGTGGAATAACTAAACAAATTCATCCAATGTAGTGTAACATAATTAACATGGCGTTACTCACTTACTAAGATAAAAAGGTAAAAACCTATATGATGTTCATCCTTTAGATTTCAACTTAGGAGTTTTAACATTAATTCTAACTTTGCTTCCCATACTTACTTGTTCAACTTACATGCTTAATAACAAGTTAATCCAATGATGTAACCTAGCAAGATTCTTTCCACTATTACTACGTTTAATTCACATTATCTAAATACTTTTTCCATAATCTTAATTACAACCTTCCCTGAACCTGATTACTACATTTGTCAAGATGAATAATTTAATGCACTAGATTAAGTTCGTTAATTTCCCATCGTACACTTTACAAGATAACAACCATACATGATAACTTAAAGCATGAAACAAAGGAAGCTAAAACATCGCATAACACAGATATGATCTCGGAGTTCACCTCTAAAGGGCTACATCTCTAGGTCTACTCAACTGCAAGACCCCTCTGGCATTTAATATAGTTAAGATTACAAATTTACATGTCTTTTACAATCCTGCCTTTTAGGCGATCACAACCATAATACAAATGACCACTTCAATCAGTAAATACATCTCTACAAGTTTTCCAACCAAGTTCACATAAATGTAAGCATCTCTCATCCAGGTATTTTACTTAATCCTTAGATAAACATCATTGACATATTGGTCTAGAACTATCACTAGTACCCCGCTCTAGCAACACAACTATACCCAAATCAAAGAAAATATACTTTAAAAGGAACCTTTGAAATGAAAAGAAAACACCCCCCCAACGATTTATAAATCCCTTGCGTATATATAAAACAAGTATATGTAAATCTCAATTTATTTCTAACTGATTAAAATTATCGTCTGAGCACTAAAGGTTAATTCACTGACAGTATTCGTTACGAAGGGACCAAGAAGCCACATATAATTAATATTATATGTTGATATAAGAATTACCTAAAATATCATTTATTAAACACCCACATTTAAGCATAGTTTATAATTAATAATTATTAATGCCAGTTATATAAATCAAAGTGTAGCAAAAACATATATCACTATATGAGTTATCGAATTTTCAATATTCTAAATTCCAAATATTATTTATTACTCAACTTAAATAATATTAAATAAATAAGGAAGAAAAAGTCTAAATTTAAATAAAAATAAAACTCCATATAAAATCATTATAATTTCCCTTTTTTTTTTATTTACTATCACATCCTTAAGTTATTGTTTTAATTTTTTTCTCTTTCTTTTAAATCAAATAAAAAAAAACTAATAAATAAAAAATTTGTTTAAAAAAAAAACATATTGAAATTGGGGTTACCCACATGGAACCCCACGTGGGCCCCCTTGGTAGCCCATGCTACCATTGGTAGCGCTGCTACCAAATGGTAGCAGGCCGCTACCTCTGGTAGCGCTGCTACCATTTGGTAGCAGTTCACTACCAATGGTAGTGCTGCTACCAACTGGTAGCAGGGCTACCGTGGTAAGGAATTTCCTCCCAGCCGTATGGGGGTTGAAAAACTTATTTTTTTTTTATTTTTTATTTTTTTTTTTTTTTTTATTTTTTTTTAATTTTTTTGTTAAAATAATAATCACAGAGCCAAACATAACTGCCAAAATGTGCAGTCAAAGTTTTACTTAATGAATATATATATATATATATATATATATATATATATATATATATATATATATATATATATATATATATATATATATATATATATATATATATATATATATATATATATATATAAAAACAGTATATGTAAGTATTACAAAAAGGATGAATAACTCATCAAAACACACAGTCTGAAAACACAAATTTACAATATTTTCTAGCAAACCCCATTTTTGAAAAACAATCACAGTCATAGCCATTTCTCTTCTTTTTTTTTGAATGACAAGGGTTTCAAAATAATAGAAGAAATTGTTGAATAACCCTCCCATTAAGCAAATTTTGGCACAAGGAAGCTCTCTTCTCACACAAAGATCCAAGAAAACTAATCTTTAACAATTTTTCTACAAAGAAACTTACTCATGGGCAAACAATGGAAATTCTGAAAACCAAAATTGCAAGAACAACATACAAGCCTCTTTTCTTTCTTTTTTTTTTTGTTAAAAAAAAACAACTTAAACAAATTGATAAAAGAGATTCCTACGTCAACAAGCTTTCTTGGAAAGATTTTGATGATGAGCCCCCAAATCTGCTGCTCTAAAACTCCATCTTTGTCCAAAATCCCCAATCTCCTTTTTTTTCCAAAAAGATGACCCAAAAAGAAAAGAACCCCCAAAAACATTTCCAAACTAGGTTAAATGAGAAGCCCTATTTTTGCCCTAATTTTCAATTTCGAATTTAGGCATTTTTTTTTTTAAAATAGAAGAGAATGAAAAATGGAAACTATTCCTTTCCATTATTCAATACTTCTTATTCGTTTTTCTTATTAAAAATTAAAATGCTTCTATTTCTTATTGAGTTTTAAATTTTACTTTCTCAATATTAATTTAGGCCTACTTTATATTTCGAACTATTGACCAGGGTAAGGCATTTTGATTAATTTAATTTTCTAAAAATCAAACTTTTATACTATATCAACTTTACAAGTAAAAAGGGAATAATTTCTTTTAAATAATCAAATTTACCCCTTTTTCTTCCAAAATGCGAAAATGATTAATTTATTTCTATCTCCCAAATGACTTTAAATCTTTCTAAAACGCATAACTCATTAAATTCATTATTATTAAAATTAACTATTAAATTAACTTGCTATAACATAATATGGCGACCTTTTTAATAAATGACAACTCTCATGAAAGAAATCTTTTTACTCTAATTTTCTCAACTAATAATGCGTAAATGAACACATTAATTCAAGTTAACTACTTTAAGCTTGCTACAATTATAATTAAAGCGATCTCTTTAAATTAATGATTAATCGTATAAAAGAAAACCACCTATTTTAAATTTCTATATCACTAATGTGTATGTCTACTCATTAAATTGAATTTAATACTTAGGATAACAAACTCCACTTACCCCGCGCATGGCACGCAACCCGAGGAAGTCCACCAAATCACACGACATGCAACCCAATGCAAAGAAAGCCCCACGAATCCACACACGATGCTCACCTGACCATGGCTAAGGCAAGATGAGAGTTTAATGACCCTCAAATCCGAATTCTAAGGAGGAAGGAGGTTTACTCAAACCTGCAAACCCCAAAGGAGATGAACCTCGCCTTAGGCAGTGTCGTACTTGCAATCTTCTGCACCCATGAATCACACAAGCATACATATACATATACATATTCAATGAAGGCATTAGCTCAAGATTTATCACAAGGGTTAGGAACCATTACATTTACACAAGAATCGATGCAAAAGCACAATAATAAGTATGCACAATTATTTGTATTGTCTAAACTACACATCGCATCATGGTTAACCTACCATTCAAGAATGTTACATAGGAAGTCAACCAAGGTCAAATAGGTTTTACAAGTCCGACTAGGGTAGGGGCATTACATTCTCCCCCCCTAGGCTCCAACTTACTCCTGGAAGTCGCAAAGCTAAATGGAAGTCCTGCAACACTTATTAGCCCTTAAACTCAATTAACAATTATCAATTTGCACAACCAACTATTTTGTCATCATCTTAGAACATTATTCATAAATCCTCTATGAGTGTCATCATCCATTAACAAAAATGCATCTAACATCATTCACATCTTAGAATATTCTAGAATTTACACATAATCATAGTAGTGAAACAAGATTTTTTCCCTTTTTATTACATCAAATTTAAGCAAGTTCAAATATATAGACACAGTTATCATACTCATTTATCAAACATGACAAGAAAATATGCTCTCAAGGTCAATTTCTTTCATCAATTTATCTCTTTCACAAAACCTTATCGCATAGAACTAGCTTCAAATATCAATTTCTACAACCAAGTTAACTTTTGTCAAAAAAGAGCAATGTAAGAACTCAATTGTTTACACTTTTCAGACATGCAAGAACCTTTCCAATGACTATGCCCCATAACATAGCAACAAGTTAGTTCCATTTAATCCATGATTACACATAATATCCATCCACAAGACTGGTTTGCACAACACAAAAGGCCACATGTGAGCATGTCTAATGCTTGGTCAAAGGTAACATATACGATCAACATCTCTATGCCTGCTCTAAGAACAAATATATGATCAACAAGTGCCCAACATCTCACTCGAGGGCTTGATGGTGCTAGGGTACACCATAGCAGTGCTTCCTTCCATACAAGTCCCTCGTGAATATCCCTTGTTGTGTACGGTGTTTAGCCTCTAAGAGATAGTCACCACTCATAGGTAGGTAGTGGATCCTAGCTGTTTCACAGCCTCACATACCTCCATCCTCAAGGTTCCTTGCATCTACTTCCTCGTATACACTCATCCAAGACCGTCTCCTACGTTCTTGGAGAGGAATTCACATTGCAACACAAGACCAGCATACGAAAACAACAAGGATAAATCGGTTTAGCCACCCAAGTACAAAAGAGTAAACATAATATTTGTCAATTCCAACAATAAAACAAGAAAATAATTTCCAGATTTTCAACATCAAATCAAGTAAGATCAAGATTGCAAGATCGTGGCTAAACTGTCAAGGTCAAAGTAAAATAAATTGCTAGCCCACAAGGAAATAAATAAATAAATAAAAGAATATCATAAGTGAACATTATATCACTATGTGACTAGTAGCTAGCCACCAACAAGGAAGGAAGGAACAATCGTCTAGCTATCCTAGTAGCTCCTCATGTGGTGTGGCCAAGTCACACATCCGCATGGCATGGCAGTGTGCACCTCGGCATCACCCCACATCACATCATCACGTGGCATGGCTCTACCCTATACCTAGCGGTAGGCCGCATGGAATGTCTACTACATCCCGCATCGTGTCTCAACACAGCATGGCAATACTCCAAGAAGACAAGGCACGCAATGGACGTATCCCGCATGGCAGTGTACCCCACGGATAAGGCACGTGCCGGTCACACCCCGCATAGCGATGTTCCTCTCAGGATACTCGCCGTAAGCCAGAGGTATAAATGGCTAAGGTCTACCCACAAGTCTACCAACACTAGTCAGTTGGCAACTTACGTAAGAACAATAACACGCCTCTCATGAAGACAAGGCAATAGATGCTCCAATAGAATCCATCAATATGCTCAAAAACTGTCATCTATATGCTCAAAATAAAGGATAGGAATAGGCTGGCACACATGAACCTCATAAATCGGTTCATCACAAGGGGAAGTATAGAGTACACCTACGTTATAGTTCTTTACAAAACCATACTTTTCCTCAAAAGAGGGAAGCTAAAGTCGCTTCACGTCAACATTACTCGTACGCTATTCATACTATTCAAGGAATGGTGACTTCTACTACTACCCCTTCACATACTGACTTATCAACAACTCGTGGGTTGGCACTCAGTAAGGAAACAAATAAGCAACATCACATAGATAGGTATGGTTTCCCATACTCATAAGCAAACATATCCCCCATGGTTGATTACTTCACCATCCCATGGGCACACAAAACAAGTACGGGTTTTCTCACAACACACACAGAATAGCACCATTACTGGTTTAGTCACATTTACGGGGAGTACTTTACATTATGCTAACATATACTTAAGGGAAGTTTTAATTATGCTTTACGCATTAATCACCAAACAAAGTTTACTCTAGGTACACGTTCTAAAATTCTCAACCATTCAAATTTACACAAAGAAATTACATCATTCTGATATCTTTCTCAATCTTCCCTAAGCATTTTCATTCACATTACTAACTATGCAATTTCCCTTTCCAAGATGAAAAACTTTCCCCTTTCAATTAGAAGCCCAAAGCAACATACAATTTCATATGCGTTATAACAAAATTTCTACTTAAATCACTGCATTCCAAATAGTATTTCAAAAATAACAATTCCTATATTTTAGACAAGAGGAGGGAGAGAGTTGGAAAATCATCTATTTCCTACAAATACACAAGAACTTCAAGATCACACCATATGCTCAAATATAAGTCTATCATTTTAGTTGCATGGTTTTCATTTTGCTATCTTTTAGGAAGATGCCAAAGCATCCTAACGTGACATTTCTAATCATTATTTGTTGTACTGTATTGTTCTAGTTTTCCGAACAAGAATTCAAGACACCCGAATTTTCTTTTGTAATGCAAGTCTTCTTGAGAACAATCACCATTTGTGATACAATACAATACAATAATACATCAAATCTAACATTGAAAATTCATAATACGACAAGGAGGTAAATGAAGAGCTATCTACTAAATTTTACACATTTAATGCATACAATTCAACAAGTCTTTCATTTACTCTTTCTTAAACACAATAAGGCAATTATCTAAATCCAAAGCAAGTTAAATGGTGTGTCACTTAATAGGTCCTAAATCACACTAGTTGAATAAGCACATAAAACAATCTTTCGAGGAGCACATTAATACACTCTTGAAGCTACTACAACATGTCCTCTTTTGGTATTCCTTTCACATCAAGAAATTTTCACAAAAATCACTATGCACATTTTAATGCACCTTACTTAAGATGGAATTTAATTATATTACTACTACCAAGCACATGGAGAGTCCTTAATGAAAACATACAATTTTCTATCATTAACCAAAAATTACCTCCCAAACCAAATCCCTTTCACAATCTAAAACACAAAAACATTATAAGGCTCACACAAGGCTCAAGAAATATCATCCTTTCTCTTGCAATAAGAAAACTTAAATAAGGGATAACTACACATATCAATTCCTTTTAATTTACTAGAGGGAGAAGAGGAAGAGTCTTAATCACTCAATTTCTACATAATAAGCATTAATATTTGCCATACTAGTCTTTCAAGTGGACAATCATTAAGATAGATCGAAACCATAAACAAGCACATACTGTACTTTTACATTCAAGACATTAACAACCAACCCAGATGGATTAGTCAAAAGAGTAAAACAATAAAGAATGAAGGTACATACGACTCCCTTTCATAGTAAGAGAAATCGTAGACCAAGACCTCATTAAGCAGACAAAACACCTATAATTATTCCCGAAACACCCACATCAATGAGGTGAAAACAAAGTGTGAAAACACACGTTACACACAAGTAGGGGTTGTCAAATCACACACACACATCAAGGTGGACAAGCATACAACATAAAGATAGACACACACACACACCAACTAAGGGCACAAGCGAAACCAGAGATCCCAGTGTTGCAACATGGGCTCTGATACCAAGTGTAAAGCCCCGCCAGGAAACCCCTAAGGGTTTATGTTAAAAACACTCAAATAGAGTGTAAATATTTTATTTTTTTAATAATAGTTAAGAGTATTACTGATAAGTTACAACATTAAGATAATTTGGAGTTATCTAAAAACTTAGATAACACAGCAGAATGCTAAATGATCCTAAGGAGTTTCCCAACGCGATTACATACCCTTACACCTAGCTCAACTTGCGTCAATCGATCCAATAAACTGGATGACTTAATTACAAGATAATGCATACGACAAGGTCAAATGTATGTTCAATGAATTGATGTCTTAGAATAGTTAGGAAGTGTTCATTTTCTTTGAATGGAGAGGGGGCCAAGACGAGGTTATTACTCAATGCACTTTAAAATATAATTAACATAAGAGGCCACCCAAGGATTAATATGACCAATATCACGAAGTACATTCATTTGGTTTAAGGTAACCACCCACAATTGTTATCATCCTTTATAATTAAAAGTATGGTTAATAAGATGTGATTCAATCATTAAGGATTAAACTACCATTAATAGAGTGAGGTTCCTTCATTTGAATTCATGCATAACCAATTAATGAGTTGTAGTTCTTCTATGGAGGATAAGAAGAAAGAAACCATAGAGTTCATTCATTGAAGCTTTAATAGTGCTATTAGATGGACTCAATTCATTAAGGTGGATATGTATTAGGACACATGAGACCATCCTTTAAACTAAAATATAGTTAGCAAGATGAAATTCATCATTTCAGGATTTAAAATATAAGTTCATAGTGACGTACCTCCATTAGGATTAAAATATAATTATCTTATTGCATATCACTCTTTTTTTTTTATGGTCAAATGAACTTAATATGAATATATACATTCTCTAAGATTAAGAGGTAGACAACTATACAAACACTTCCCTTTTTAGTTCAATTTTAGCAATCATAAGTGTAATGCCCCGCCAGGAAACCCCTAAGGGTTTAAGTTAAAAACACTCAAATAGAGTGTAAATATTTTTTATTTTTTTAAATAATAATTTAGAGCGTTAATGAAAAGTTACTGACTAGTTGCAACATTAAGATAATTAGGAGTTATCTAAAACTTAGATACCACAGCAGAAGGCTAAACGAACCTAAGGAGTTTCCAAACGCGATTACGTAACCTTACTCCCCACTCAGCATGCGTCAATTGATCCAATAAGCTAGATAACTTGATTACGAGATAATGCATAAGACTTGATTAAACATATGTTCAATGATTTGACATTTTATAATTTTAGGAAGTATCCATTTACTTTGGGTGGTTAGGAGGACATCGAGAGGTTATTTATTCATTGCACTTTAATTCATAATTACATTGTGAGGCCTCCCAAAAGGGTTCAAGCATTTTAAATAAACGGAGTTGATTCATTTGATTTTAAGATAACCACCCACATTTGAAAGCTTTCTTAACTATTAAAAGTTTGGTTAATAAGATGAGATACAATCATTAAGGCTTAAACTACATTTAATAGAGTGTGGTCCCTTCATTGGATTTCATGCATAGCCAACTAATGAGTTGTAGTTCTTTTATGAAAGATAAAATGTGAGTAGCCATAGAATTCATTGAAGTTTTAATAATGCTAATAGATGGCTAAATTCATTAAGGTGAAAATGTATTAGGAAACATGAGAGCATCCTTTAAATTAAAATATAGTTAGCAAGATGATATTCATAATATCAAGATTAGAATATAAGTTTATAGTGATGTTCTTCCATTAGGATTAAAATACAATTATCTTATTGCATATCACTCTTTTTTAATCACATAAAGTTAATATGAAGAGATACATTTGGCTATGATTAAGATACAAACAACTATATGAATGCTTCCCTTTTTAGTTTCATTTTTAGCAATCATAAGGGATCATTTTATTAGGGTTATAATATGGATGGCTAGTTGAATTCACCCTTTGTATAAAATTAATCTGATAAAGATTATTTGTTAAGATTAAAATGTAAACAACTAAGTAAATTCATCTGATAAAGCGAAATACAATTAATGTGGCGATACTCATTTACTGAGATAAAAAAAAAAGGTAAATACCTATATGATGTTCATCCTTTAGATTTCAATCTAGGAATTATAACATTAATTCTAACTTTTTTTTCCATTCACATTCGTTCAATTTACATGCTTAATAACAAGTTAATCCAATGATGTGACCTAGCAAGATTCTTTCCACTATTACTACTTTTAATTAACCTTATCAAAATACTTTTCCATAACTTTAATTACAATATTTTATGAACCTAATTACTACATTTGTCAAGATGAATAATTTTATGCACTTTGATTTAAATTCGTCAAATTCCCATTACACACTTATACAAGATAACAACCATACATGATAACTTTAAGCATGAAAATAAAGGAACTAAAACATCACATAACACGGACATGATCTCGGAGTTCACCCCTAAAGGTCTACATCTCCGGGTCTGCTCAACTGCAAGACCCCTTTGGTATTATATCGTTAGGAATACATGATTTATAAGTCTTTTACATCTTTGCCTCTTAGGCGAACACAACCATTATACAATAGGCACCTCGGTCGGAATTTACATAATGATCCCTTTTTGAAGCGGATCCCACCAAGTACATCTAAGAAAAACAAGAAATTTCTTAACTGTCGGTACCCTAAATGGAGACTTGACCAATGTTGGTCAGACAAAGGCAATCAGATGACGGGGACCCATCATACCTATCTAGGCCGTGCTATTATAACAGACACATCAAATTTCCAAAATAATAAGCCGTGCTCAAGCGTTAACGGTTAAATACTACATTTTTTGAAGTTGACTCAAAAATCTGAACAGATTATTTAGTCCTTAGATACACACAAATTACAAGTTGGTTTTACAAAAATAATCTAGCCCCTTCTCTAACTACACAAAAATTAACCTTTTACTATATAGGAACAAAATAAATTAAGAGTAAATAAAGAAATGGGAAAACCATTTCCAAGCTAAATTAAGCTTCTATTGCAAACATTAAAAAAAAATTAAGGACTAACACCACCATTCGATTTACTCATTAACACCTAACCAAGAGTCCCAGCATTTCCCCACTTAAATGAATTAAAGACTAAATACACATTTCAACATTTGTAAAGATAATGAAAATCATTGCCATATTACATTTCAAAAAGAAAAGTCAATATAGGTCATCAAAAGTATATATGGTAATTAGATGTTACCTATATTAACATATATTTTAACATATCTATTTATCCCCTTTTTTTAAAAAAAAAAAAAGAAAATCATTACTTATTAGAATGTACATCTCAACTCAAAATTTTAATATAAAATATTGCTTATAATATATTTATATTAATAAGCATCTTTTTTTTTTGTTTGTATAAAATAAAACAAACTAAATCCAATTTTTAACTTACCTAAAAACTAATTAATAAATAATAAACTAAAAAAAAACAATTTAAAATTGGAGAGCGGCCAATCCCTAGCTGCCCTAGCCAGAGGGAACTGCGGCCGCCACGACAAGCGCAGCCCCTCGACCTCCACACATAGTGGAGTCAAAGGTTACTGCGGCCGTCGTGAGGTCGCAGCCCCTTCGGCCCCCACTCAGTGGTACCGAAAGTTTCTGCAGCCTTCACGGCGTCGCAGTCCCTTCGGCCGCCACTGTGTGGAGCCGAATGGGAGCGGAAGGGGGTGGGTTGAGCTTCGGCTCCCCCCCCGAAACCCCCAAAAATCATATTTTATTTTTTTTTATTTTTTTATTTTTTTTAGTTAATATATGATCCGACTTACAATCGGATTTAATTATTAAAAATATTTAAAAAAAAGAAGATATAGATATATATATATATATATATATATATATATATATATATATATATATATATATATATATATATATATATATATAACGAAATCTCCCATCATTTTTTTCTTTTTTACAGACCCATTCATTTTCTAGATTTTACCAAAATCTTCATTATGGGAAAAATATTTCCCCATCAAGTTTAAAACCACAAAATCTATTAACAAACAAGAATTTGATCCAAGAACTACCCATGTTTTCAAACTGAATCCTACATTTAAACAACAATCATGGAGGTTTTGGAGCAAGAAATCTTCAAGACAAATTTCGGAGATATACCCACAATTTTAAAAGGAACAAAAATGGTGCATTCGAATCCTACCTCCAAACGCATTCCAGGAAGAGATTTTTGACGAAGAGCTCCACCTGCAACTCCAAGCCAATCCCCCATCTTTTTTCCCCCAAAAAACCAAAAGCTCTCAAAAAAAGAACCCCCAAAAACATTTTCAAACTAGGTTAAAAAATGAGAAACCCTATTTTTTTGCCCTAATTTTCAATTTCAAATTTAGGCTTTTTTTTTTTCTGAAAATAATAGAAACATGAAAATGGAAACCATTATTTTCCACTGCTCAATAAATCTAACTTGTTTTATTCTAATTAAAATTAACATGCTTCTATTTCTTGTTTAATTCTAATTTTAATCTCTCAATATCAATTTAGGCCTACATTTATATTTTGAACTGTTAACAAGGGTGAGATATTTTTAAATTAATTTAAATCTCAAAAATCAATCCTTTATACTATATCAATTTGCAAGTAAAAAAAGAATAATTTCCTTTTAAATAATAAAATTTACCCTTTCTCTTCCAACATGCGAAAATGATTACTTTATTTCTATTTCTCAAATGACTTTAAATCTTTCCTTTCTAAAACGCATAGCTCATTAAATTTGTTATTATTAAATTTAACTATTAAATTGACTCGCTATAACATAATAAAGCGACCTTTTTAAATAAATGACTAATCTAATGCAAGAGTCTTATTTATTCTAATTTCTTAAAGACATATGTGTAAATGAGCACATTAATCCAAGTTAAATACCTTAAGCTTGCTACAATAATAATTAAAGCTCTCTTTAAATTAACGATTAATCATATAAAAGAAACTACCCATTTAAATTTCTATATCACTAATGTGTATGTCTACTCATTAAATTGAATTTAATACTTAGGATAACAAACTCCACTTACCCCGTGCAAGGCATGCAAATCGAGGAAGTCCACCAAATCACATGACATGCAATCCAATGAAAAGAGAGGCCCACGAACCACACACGCGATGGTCACCTGACCATGGCTAAGGCAAGACAAGAGTTTTATGACCCCCAAATTTGAATTCTAAGGATGAAGGAGGCATACTCAACCTTGCAAATCCCAAAGGAGATGAACCTCGCCTTAGGCAGTGTCGTACCTACAATCTCCTGCACCCATGAATCATGCAAGCATACATATACATATACATATTCAATGAAGGCGTTACTTCAAGATTTATCACAAGGGTTAGGAAACAATTACATTTACACAAGAATCGATGCAAAAGCACAATAATAAGTATGCACAATTTATTTATATTATCTAAACTACACATTGCATCACGGTTAACCTACCTTTCAAGAATGCCACATAGGAAGTCAATCAAGGTCAAATGGGTTTTACAAGTCCGACTAGGGTATGGGCATTACAATAAGAGATTCTTTCATTAAGGTTACAATTATGGGTAAATAGTTGAGTCCACCCAATTATCAAGTTAATTTTGGTAAGGATTATTGTTAAGATTAAAACGTGAAATAACTAAACAAATTCATCCAATGTAGTGTAACATAATTAACATGGCGTTACTCACTTACTAAGATAAAAAGGTAAAAACCTATATGATGTTCATCCTTTAGATTTCAACTTAGGAGTTTTAACATTAATTCTAACTTTGCTTCCCATACTTACTTGTTCAACTTACATGCTTAATAACAAGTTAATCCAATGATGTAACCTAGCAAGATTCTTTCCACTATTACTACGTTTAATTCACATTATCTAAATACTTTTTCCATAATCTTAATTACAACCTTCCATGAACCTGATTACTACATTTGTCAAGATGAATAATTTTATGCACTAGATTAAATTCGTTAATTTCCCATCATACACTTTACAAGATAACAACCATACATGATAACTTAAAGCATGAAACAAAGGAAGCTAAAACATCACATAACATAGATATGATCTCGAAGTTCACCCCTAAAGGGCTACATCTCCGGGTCTGCTCAACTACAAGACCCCTCTGGCATTTAATATAGTTAATATTACAAATTTACATGTCTTTTACAATCCTGCCTTTTAGGTGATCACAACCATAATACAAATGACCACTTCGGTCAGTAAATACATCTCTACAAGTTTTCCAACCAAGTTCACATAAATGTAAGCATCTCTCGTCCAGGTATTTTACTTAATCCTTAGATAAACATCATTGACATATTGGTCTAGAACTATCACTAGTACCCCGCTCTAGCAACACAACTATACCCAAATAAAAAAAAAATACTTTAAAAGGAACCTTTGAAATGAAAAGAAAACACCCCCCCAACGATTTATAAATCCCTTGCATATATATAAAACAAGTATATGTAAATCTCAATTTATTTCTAACCGATTAAAATTATCGTTGAGCACTAAAGGTTAATTCACTGACAGTATTCGTTGCGAAGGTACCAAGAAGCCACATATAATTAATATTATATGTTGATATAAGAATTACCTAAAATATCATTTATTAAACACCCACATTTAAGCATAGTTTATAATTAATAATTATTAATGCCAGTTATATAAATCAAAGTGTAGCAAAAACATATATCACTATATGAGTTATCGAATTTTCAATATTCTAAATTCCAAATATTATTTATTACTCAACTTAAATAATATTAAATAAATAAGGAAGAAAAAGTCTAAATTTAAATAAAAATAAAACTCCATATAAAATCATTATAATTTCCCTTTTCTTTTTATTTACTATCATATCCTTAAGTTATTGTTTTAATTTTTTTCTCTTTCTTTTAAATCAAATAAAAAAAAACTAATAAATAAAAATTAAAAAAAAAAAAAAAACATATTGAAATTGGGGTTACCCACGTGGGCCCCCTTGGTAGCCCATGCTACCCTTGGGGTTACTCATCAAAACACACAGTCTGAAAACACAAATTTACAATATTTTCCAACAAACCCCATTTTTGAAAAACAATCACAGTCATAGCCATTTCTCTTCTTTTTTTTTGAATGACAAGGGTTTCAAAATAATAGAAGAAATTGTTGAATAACCCTCCCATTAAGAAAATTTTGGCACAAGGAAGCTCTCTTCTCACACAAAGATCCAAGAAAACTAATCTTTAACAATTTTTCTACAAAGAAACTTACTCATGGGCAAACAATGGAAATTCTGAAAACCAAAATTGCAAGAACAACATACAAGCCTCTTTTCTTTCTTTTTTTTTTTGTTAAAAAAAAATAACTTGAACAAATTGATAAAAGAGATTCCTACCTCAACAAGCTTTCCTGGAAAGATTTTGATGATGAGCTCCCAAATCTGCTGCTCTAAAACTCCATCTTTGTCCAAAATCCCCAATCTCTTTTTTTTTCCAAAAAGATGACCCAAAAAGAAAAGAACCCCCAAAAACATTTCCAAACTAGGTTAAATGAGAAGCCCTATTTTTGCCCTAATTTTCAATTTCGAATTTAGGCATTTTTTTTTTTTAAATAGAAGAGAATGAAAAATGGAAATCATTCCTTTCCATTATTCAATACTTCTTATTCGTTTTTCTTATTAAAAATTAAAATGCTTCTATTTCTTATTGAGTTTTAAATTTTACTTTCTCAATATTAATTTAGGCCTACTTTATATTTCGAACTATTGACCAGGGTAAGGCATTTTGATTAATTTAATTTTCTAAAAATCAAACTTTTATACTATATCAACTTTACAAGTAAAAAGGGAATAATTTCTTTTAAATAATCAAATTTACCCCTTTTTCTTCCAAAATGCGAAAATGATTAATTTATTTCTATCTCCCAAATGACTTTAAATCTTTCCTTTCTAAAATGCATAACTCATTAAATTCGTTATTATTAAAATTAACTATTAAATTAACTCGCTATAACATAATATGGCTACCTTTTTAATAAATGACAACTCTCATGAAAGAAATCTTTTTACTCTAATTTTCTCAACTAATAATGCGTAAATGAACACATTAATTCAAGTTAACTACTTTAAGCTTGCTACAATAATAATTAAAGCGATCTCTTTAAATTAACGATTAATCATATAAAAGAAAACCACCTATTTTAAATTTCTATATCACTAATGTGTACGTCTACTCATTAAATTGAATTTAATACTTAGGATAACAAACTCCACATACCCCACGCATGGCACACAACCCGAGGAAGTCCACCAAATCACACGACATGCAACCCAATGCAAAGAAAGCCCCACGAATCCACACACGATGCTCACCTGACCATGGCTAAGGCAAGATGAGAGTTTAATGACCCCCAAATCCGAATTCTAAGGAGGAAGGAGGTTTACTCAAACCTGCGAACCCCGAAGGAGATGAACCTCGCCTTAGGCGGTGTCGTACCTGCAATCTTCTGCACCCATGAATCACGCAAGCATACATATACATATACATATTCAATGAAGGCGTTAGCTCAAGATTTATCACAAGGGTTAGGAACCATTACATTTACACAAGAATCGATGCAAAAGCACAATAATAAGTATGCACAATTATTTGTATTGTCTAAACTACACATCGCATCATGGTTAACGTACCATTCAAGAATGCTACATAGGAAGTCAACCAAGGTCAAATAGGTTTTACAAGTCTGACTAGGGTAGGGGCATTACATTCATCACAAATTATAGTTCTATACATGTTTGTTATTTCTTCAGCTCCTAGTTCCTCAATATGACAATGTATATAGATTCTAGGATCCTCAGCATAAACTACTCCCTTAGGTATTTTTGAAAATGCTCCTAGGGTATCATCTTTCTTCACAATTTCGGGAATGATTTCAAACACAGGTCTAGGGGGCTTAATAAATTCAATCATAGTAGGGTTTGCAATGAATTCAAGTGCAAAGGAAGAAGCCATAGTTATAAATACCTTAATCTGCCTTTAGAATGATTTGCTTGGATGATTTGCTTCACTTTTCACTGTGGATGCCTTCGCTCCGGATTTTTGCGTGCTCTGGAGATTTGAATTCTTGGTGAATGAAAAAAAGAGCCAAAACACTTGCTTTATAATGTTATTTCCTTCAACTACCACATTTAATGCCTACTAGTTAAGTCAAAACTTAACTCATCTATCGGTAAAGAAGTAATCCAACTTCTCACCATCAACCGAGGGTAAATTAGCATGTTTTACAGTTTATTGCCATACCCCCAAAAGGTTTTTCTTTCGTTAGATGAAGAATCTCTTGTTAGTGGAGTGATACTCTATTCTACTAGTGAAGGAATAACTTCACTAACATTCATGTCAAACTTTCTAATCCATTGTTTTGAAACTTCTTGTTTTACCTCTTCAACCTTTCCTTTACCTTTCAAACTGGGTCCTTTGTTATTTGTCGGTTGTACCTTCTACAAAATTTTGCAATATGTCCAATCTTGTTACAAGCATAACAAGTCACACTATTTTTCTGAATAGTTTTTCCATATCTTATGCCAGTATGTGTTCTGCATTGATTAGATAAGTGTCCAAATCTTCCACAAATATAACATCATACATTCATTCTGCAATTTTATGAGCTATGACCAATTTTGTTGCATTTAGAGCATTGACCGGTGGGTGCATTATTATTCTGATAGTTTCTAGATCTACATTGATTTTCCTTATGACCATACTTGTTACAGTTAAAGCATTTCCCATTGAATTTGTAAGAATTAGGTTGTCTTACCAGTTTACTATGATCATGGGTGTTTGTAGTATCGGAGCTCTCACCAACTTCAAAGCCAAGGCCATTAGTGTCTCCATTAGGTTTCTAATTTTTCAACATGTCATCAAGTTCTTCTAAACTTTTCTTGAATTTCTCCTTGTGTTGATTTGCAGTAGCCAACTCATTTTCCAAGATTCCTTTCTGTCTCATGAGTTCAGTTCTGTCATTTTGTGTATGCATCAAATCTGTCTTCAACATATCATTTTCATGACTGAGTCTTGTGTTTTCATTTCCAACATCATTGAGTCTTCTAACCAATTCATCTTCATTCTTCTTTCTATCTTCAATGTCTTTACAAAATCTCATGGTCATATCTTGCATCTCATTTTTCATTGTATTGTTTTCTTGTCTCAACTTGTTCACAAGGTCATTAAGAGTTTCTTTCTCATCATCATCACTCTACATCTTTTTAGAAAGTTTTCTTCTTTTGTTCCTAGCAATAGTGATATTTTTCTAAAGTCCTTGAATGATTTCCTGTGTAGCCTTCAGATCATCTTCAAGTTTCATATTTTTCAACTTTTCTGCATCATAGTCTGCAAGAGATGTTTCTAGTTGCTTCCTCAAATTTTCCATCTCTACTGGTGTCAAAATCTTCCTCAAGCTATTAGGCTTCTGAAAATAGAGGACTAGGCTCTGATACCAATTGTTAGGATTCCCAGAGATACTAATAGGGGGGGTGAATCAGTATCTTGTTGATTAATGGATTTTCTTGACTTATTAAATGAATTGCATCTCAAAATAGTGTACCAGTAAACAAGAGTTAATGCAGTAAATAAGAACAACAACCAAAACATAGAAAGCACACCATAACACAAAATTTTAACTAGGAAACCCGGTGTGGGAAAAACCTTGGTGGGATTTGTGACCCACAATATTTGCTCACTGGCCAATAAGTGAATATTACTATTACAATAGGGGCCTGCACATGTAGGAAGGCCAACTGCCTAAATCTCACTACTTAAATACAAAAGAGAAGTCTCACTGACTTACAAAAGTGGATTATATAAATCCAATGTCATGTACTACTTCGGATCAGCATCTACTATGCCAATGTTATTTAAATCAGTGTGAATTAAATCAAGGGCATTATTAGATTTTTTTGGAATACTTTTGAAACTAGCTCTAACTTGTTTTCCAAATTGACATTCCTTGCAAATTGTATTCTGATGTTTCACAATTTTAGGTAGATCTCTAACTGCCTTAGAAGTACTGACTTTTACCATGCAATCAAAATTTACATGACATAGTCTTTTATGCCATAGCCAACTTATATTACATGCAATAATCAGACTTGCACAACATTTTGAAGCCCTAATCCTCAATGGCTTAAAATTCAGTGCTCTACAATAGTTGTTGTTTTTAGATTCAATTGTGTTAAAGATTCTTACATCAATGTTTTGAGAAACACTTTGTGATCCATCATCAGAATGAAGAAAGCCAAAGGAATGATGATACAAAAATCTCAAACCTAATTGAGTCCATAAACATCACCTCTTGATATTGTGAATTGTAGATTTTCTTTTATGCTCTAATTTTCATGAATGTATATTAGTGTTGGTGTGAACAAGGGTGTTTCATGTTCATTTCCCCCTTTGTAGAGTGAACAAGGGTGTTTCATGTTCATTTGCAAACTAGTTTAAGATCTGCAATAATCATAAACCTTACTTTACAATTTGCCTGAATATTCGCACATGATATCCATCTACATATCCTATATCAAATGTTCTACAAGATCTCATACTTATATATGATCCTTATTACAATATGCCTTGTCGACTTTCAAAAAGATATTACAATTAATTTCATTTTACAATAAATAAAATCTTGTCGGCCAGGGTGTCGGTGTCCATCTTTGCCAGTGTCGGTGCTGGTGTCTATGCCTATGTCGGTGTCTTCCGGTGTCGGTGCCATAGGATTGTAAGGTTGCCATTAATGAAAATACCTTCAATCACCTACAATTTCTCATTGGAGTGTGCATTTGCCAACACAATATGGATTTTGCACATGCAGACAGGCTAGCTACCTAGAGCTCACTGCTCAATCACAAAATGAGAGTCACACTAACTACAATTGGATGGTTATATCCAATAATAATGTACTGCATAAAATGGCATCTTCATATGCTGGATTTGGTACCAGTTTATTTCTGATTGCCTTCACAAAAACCTTCCTTCAACCTTCAAAAGATGTCTACATGTATAGCTCTGCTTATTTTCGCATATACCTTATTATAATTCCTTTTTCCCAAAAACCTATAAATCTCACAAGTGAGATCTTACATTTATACCATAACCTAAGACCAATTGAATAGGCCATCTCACTAAAAGATATTACAATAAAATCAATTACAAATAAATCAATATTTGATGCATGATGTTGGCTCAATACATTTACAATAATAATAAATCATCTCCATAATGTGTCATGCTGATCTGGAATAGATATGCCTACCGGTGCATAACCTGGACCTATTTGCCGATAACAGCAAATATGAAAATCCAAATAAAAAAATAACCAAATCACTAAAACGAAGTGATGGAATAATGTCTTCAACATAACCAAGTAGTCTCCAAGTCATTCCAAGTGTCAATGAATAATATAATCTATCGGTGAATCAAATACCGATGACTGTGCATAAGTCTCTGACTTGTCGGTGAACATAACCAAAGATCTCCAAGTACTGATAAGTGTTGACAAGTGATGACAGGTGTTGACATCAATGACAAAACCATATCAACATATCCGAAATACCAACAATCTCCCCCTTTGGCATTGATGGTAACACAAGATGGAAAAACCATCAAAGTGGCAAAATAGAAATGCCAAAAACCAAAAACCAACAATCTCCCAAAGAGATCGTTAACTAGAAATGAAAATACAGATACAGAGAGTAATCAATCTCTCCAAAAATCTCTCCCCAAAGTAACAATCTCTCCCTCAAGGGATAATGTGTTTTTCCATATCAATTTCTCCCCCTTTGAAATCAAATGCCAAAGCACTACAAAAAAGCAGTTTAAATACAAAATACCAACTCATTCAATATACCAACTACTCCCCCTGAGAAGTAGTTCTCCTCATCAAAGCCATAATAAAAGATTTCTCTATCAATTTTGTCGGTTGATGACAAACATCAACTGTCTAAGTTTCTACCAGTGGGGGTAGGACTCCAAGTTGCTCTCTGAGATATTCAAAAGTCTCCTTAGGTAAAGGCTTTGTAAAAATGTCTGCAATCTGCTCTTTAGTATTCACATAAACCAGTTTCACTTCTTTTTCTTCAACATTCTCTTTTAGATAAACCAATTTCATTTCTTTTGCTTCAACATTCTCTTTTAGAAAATTGAATTTGATAGAAACATGTTTAGTCTTAGAGTGAAATACCAGATTCTTTGATATATCAATTGCTGCCATATTGTCACAGTAAATAGTTATAGGTTCCTTGCATTTTACCTTTATGTCCTTCAACATTTATATGATCCATAATACCTGTGTACAGTTAGTTGTTGCTGCAACATATTTTGATTCTGTTGTTAATAGACTTGTACACGTTTGTTTCTTGCTCAACCATGAAATTAGTCTGCTACCAAGAAAAAATGCTCCGTCGGTGGTGCTTTTTCTATCATCCACATCTCCTGCCTAATTAGCATCTGTGTATGCACATAATTCAAAATTTTCATCTCTAGGATACCATAAACCAAGATTTGTAGTGCCCTGTAGGTACCAGAAAATCCTTTTCACTGTTGATTCATGATTTTCTTTAGGATTACTCTGAAATCTTGAAACAATACATACTGTATTCAAAATATCAAGTCTTGTTTGTGTCAAATACAATAAACCTCCTATCATAGACTTGCATCCATTCAGATTGATAGGTGTTGATTCATCCTTCAAAGATAATTTCAGTTGTAGTCATAGGTGTGCTTACCGGTTTATAGTTTTATGTGCCAAATTTCTTTAGTAATTCCTTCAATTACTTAGATTGACATAGGAATATACCTTTATCAGTCTGTGAAATCTGCAATCCTAAAAATAATTTTATCTCTCCAATCATAGACATTTCAAATTCTTGCTGCATTTTGTTAGAAAAGTCTTTACACAATACATCTTCTCCTCCAAAGATTATATCATCAACAAAAACTTCAATAACCAAGATGTCATCATTGGTAACTTTGTAGTATAGATTGTTGTTAGCATTACCTTTAGTGTATCCAAGCTTCAAAAGATATTTGTCCAATCTAGCATACCAAGCTCTAGGAGCTTGTTTCAATCCATATAAATCTTTCCTTAACCTGCAAACCATGTCTTTTTTATCTGTCAAAGAAAATCCATCAGGTTGTTCAATATAAACTTCTTCTTCAAGATCTCCATTCAAAAATGCACACTTAACATCCATTTGATATACTTTCTAATTCTTGTGTGCTGCAAAAGCCAATAAAAGTCTGACTACCTCAATTCTAGCTACCGGTGCAAAGGTTTCATTGTAATCAATTCCTTCTTTCAGTGAATATCCCTTACACACCAATCTTGCTTTGTTTCTAATTACCTTGCCATCTTCATTAAGTTTATTTCTGAAAACCCATTTAGTTCCAATTACATTTTTGTCTTTAGGCCAGGGAACTAATGACCAAGTGTTATTCCTTTCAATTTGTTCCAATTCATCTTCCATAGCTTTAATCCAGTATTTATCTTCACATGCCTCATTAATTGATTTAGGTTCAATTTGAGAAATAAGACATACCTCTTCATTTGCCAATCTTCCTCTAGTCATAACTCCTTGAAATTTGTTTCCAATTATCTGATCTTTAGAATGATTCATTCTTACATACCAAGGTGTTTTTACTTGTTGTTGTTCTTCAGTAACTGTTGAATCTCCAGATGATGTCAGTGTAACTGGATCACCATTGTGTACTGGTGTATTCATAGTAGGTTCATTTGTGATTATCTCTATTGCCGATTCAGAATCTGTGTACCATGAATTTCCTCTAAACCGTTCATCAATCTTCACGTTTGCACTCTCAACAATTTTCTGCAATCTCTTGTTAAAACATCTATATGCCTTGCTCTTAGATGAATAACCAAGAAATATTCCTTCATCATTTCTATGATCAAATTTGCCAATATACTCATCTCTCCTAATATAGCATTTACTTCCAAATATTCTGAAATATTTAAGAGTAGGAGTATTACCAAACCATAGTTCATGAGGGGTCTTACCAGTTTCACCGCTGATGTGAACTCTATTGAATGTATAAACTGTTGTATTGACCACTTCTCTCTAGTATATATGAGGTAGATTTGCTTCTAATATCATACTTCTGGTTGCATCCAAGATAGTTTTGTTTTTCCTTTCCACAACTCCATTCTGTTGGGGTGTCTGGGGTGCTGATAACTGTCTTTTGATCCCATTAACTTCACAAAATGTATTAAATTCCTTAGATGTGAATTCACCTCCTTGATCTAATCTCAAACATTTGATTTTCTTACCGGTTTCATTTTCTACCATCACCTTGAATAGTTTGAATTTCCCAAATGCTTCAGATTTCTCCCTGAGAAAGTAACCCAACACATTCTAGAATAGTCATCAATGATTAGCATAAAATACCTATCTCCTTCTATACTTCTAATTCTTGCTGGACCACATAAATCAGTATGAATTAAATCAAGAACATTGTTAGACTTTTCTGGAATACTCTTGAAATTTTCTCTAACTTTCTTTCCAAATTGACATTCCTTACATATTAGATTCTGAGGTTTAACAATCTTAGGTAAATCTCTTACTACCTTAGTTGTACTGATTTTCACAATGCAATCAAAATTTACATGACAAAGTCTCTTATTCCATAACCAACTTTCATCAATATGAGCAATCAAACATGCTTTCTCATTGTTGTTCAAATGAAAGATATTACCTCTAGTTTGATTAGTGGTTGCAATTTCCAAACCAATTCTGTTTGAGATTTTGCATTTACCATTCTTGAATTGTAACTGAAATCCTTTCTCAACTAATTGACCAACACTCAAAAGGTTATGCTTCAAACCTTCAACATAATAAACATTATCAGTATTGTGCTTACCATCAAAAGATGTAGTGCCTTTTCCTTTGATCAAACAAGCTTTATCATCTCCAAATCTTACTAGACCTCCATTGTATTCCTGAAAGGTTAAGAATTTACTCTTATCACTAGTCATGTGATGTGAACATCCTGAATCAATAATCCATTCATCCTTATCTTCAACTTTAGCTGCCAAGGCCTGCTCTACCAGTTGAACATTAGGTGCTGGTTGATCTTCTATTATAGCAACAAAATCCTATCCATTGTCTATCGGATCTTCATCAGAATCATCAGTAACTCCTTCATCAACATATTAACAAGATTTGTCTCTATTCTTCTTAAACTTGTATTTTTGATAGTAAGGGTTAGGCTTATATGTTCTTTTAGCTTCTTCTCTTAATCTTGCATGTCTATCAGGACACCTAGAAGCCATATGACCGATCTTATTACAGTTAAAACATTTAAAGGGTGATTTACCTTCATACTTACTTCCAATTGGACCTTTAGGCATTTTCCTTGCAAATAGTGCTTCAAGTTCTTCAAGTTCTTCATTTTCTCTCCTGCTTTCTTCAAGTTCTCTTGCATAGAAGGCTTTCCAATCAGTTTTATCAGATGATGATGATGATGATGCAGTTGATGATGATGCCTTGAAAGCTAGACCTATCTTGATAGTAGTAACATAACCAAATTCCTCAAGTTCAAAAGATGAAAGTTTTCCAACCAAGGTGTCTCTAGATACTGATGCATTAGGCATTGTTCTCAATTCATTTATAGCAGTAACTTTCATTTTATATGTCAGTGGAAAAGCTCTTAAAAATTTAGAAATAATCTCATCTTCACTGAAGGTTCCTCCACAACATTGTATACCCAAAACAATTTCATTTACTCTTTCCATAAAAGAAGAAATTCTTTCTTCTTCTTCCATTTTCAGATTTTCATACCTGACCCGAAAGCATTCAAGTTTTGCAATTTTGACTGTGGAATCTCCTTCATTCAATGTTTCTAGTTTGTCCCAAATATCTTTAGCAATAGATCTGTCTGACAATCCCATGACTTGTTGATCCGATAATGCGCTCAAAAGTGCTTCTCTTGCTTTGCAATCATTTTCCTCATCTTTAGCCAAGTTAGGTGGATTAGGTTGACCTTGAGTAGGAGTAGTATAGCTATTCTTTGTAACATCCCATATGTCCTTTCCAATGCAATTCAAATGTGTCTCCATCCTGATCTTCCATATGCCATAGTTAGTTCCATCAAGTTTTGGACTATCCTTCCTCAAATAGTTAGAAGACATTGGATCTCCTCAAGCTGTTAAACTTCTACAAAAAGAGGACTAGGCTCTAATACCAATTGTTAGGTCCCATAGACAACTAAGAGGGAGGGGTGAATCAATTGTCCAATAAATTCAACCAAAATTAACTTAACCAAAACTTAATGCTTAATACCGGTAAACCAAACTTAATGCCAGTAGACAGTTTTATTAGTTAATTGCAGCACCGATAAAGATTAATGCATGAAACAAAAAGACAACAACATCCACAACACATAACACAAATATTTGTATGTGGAAACCCTTTAAGGGGAAAAACCATAGTGGGAAGCCTTACCCACAATCAAATGATACTACTGCAAATAGTATGTATGTATAATATGGATTCTGCACATGTAGAAAGGCCAGCTGCCTAGAGCTCACTGCTCAATCACAAAATGAGAGTCACACTGACTACAATTGGATGGTTAAATCCAATGATAATGTACTACATAAAATGGCATTTTCATATGCTAGATTCAGTACCAGTTTAGTTCTGATTGCCTTCACAAAAACCTTCCTTCAACCTTCAAATGATGTCTGCATGTATAGCTCTTCTTATTTTTGCATATACCTTATTATAATTCCTTTTTCCCAAAAACCTACCAATCTCACAAGTGAGATCTTACATTTATACCATAACCTAAGACCAATTGAATAGGTCAGCTCACTAAAAGATATTACAATAAAATAAATTACAAATAAATCAATATTCAATGCATGATGTTGGCTCAATACATTTACAAAAATAATAAATCATCTCCATAATGTGTTGTGTTGATCTGGAATAGATATGCATGTCAGTGCATAACCTAGACCTATTTGCTGGTAACAACAAATATGCAAACCCGAATAAACAAATAACCAAATCGCCAAAACCAAGTGATTGAACAATTTCTTTGACATAACCAAGTAGTCTCTAAGTCATTTCAAGTGCCAGTGAACAATATAATCTGCCAGTGAACCAGATACCGGTGACTATGCATAAGTCTTCGACTTGCTGGTGAACATAACCAAAGATCTCCAAGTGCTGATAAGTGTTGACAAGTGATGATAGGTGTTGACATCAATGACAAAACCATATCAGCATATCCAAAATAACAACAATCTCTTCTCGCATGACCAAATCCAAGGGGACTTCATTAGCCAAGAGAGGGGAACATAAATGAACAAGTTTTGAACTCATCTCCTCCTACTTATCAATCCAGTGATTATTGACAGAGATCCTCTTAATTCTATTGGAAGCTCTATGTTTTAGAGTGGTCATATGGAATAATTTTATATTTCAATCCCTACTTTTGAGCCAAATAGTTCTAGATCTCTATTTCCAGTGCTTCTCCTCTTTGGAAATAATATCATGAAGTTTCATGAGGATTTCCACTTCTCTTTCCATGATTTTGGAGCAACAAGCATGATTTTGAATTTGTTGTTGAAAATAATCAAGCTCCCCCTTCAACATATCTTTCATCTAAAAAATATTCCCAAAAGAGGACTTATTCCATATCTTTAACATTAACCAATTTTTTGGTCACTTTGTACATAGCCATTCCTTGGATGTTGATATCCCACCATTGTACAATTTTATCATATAACTCCATGTTATGGATCCACCAATTTTCAAATCTAAAAGGGAAATCCTTCCTCCTACTCAAGGAAGAGATAATCAAAACAATTGGGAAGTGGTCAAATCCAATCCTAGATAAAGAGGATAAATTATAGGAGAAATCTATCAACCAATCAGGAGAGAAGAAACATCTGTCCAATCTAACTTGGATAAGCTCTAAACCACTACATGTGTTCAACAAAGTAAACTTGGAGCCTCTTAAATACATATCAAGCAATCCCAAAAAATTAATTAGATCTAACAGGTCTTGTTTACTTTCTTCAGAAATAAGAGCCCCACCCATCTTTTCTAGATTATAAATAGGGTTGTTAAAATCCCCCATCAGGATCTACTTCTCATTAGGAAATAGCTATCTAGAATTCACAATAGAAGCCCAAAGTAGCTTTCTGGCATTCTTACCATTAGGAGCATAAATATTGGAAATAATCCAAGATGAGCCATCCATAATATTGGTAAGATGTCTAATAGAAATATGATTAGGACAAGTAACCACAACCAAATCTTGAATCACCCTAGTATTCTAGAAAGTAGCAATACCTCCTAAAGCTCCATCCGCATCACCACAATGGAAACCACAATCTTTAAAAGCTACCAACTTCATTTTAAAACATTTGTAACACAATAGTTTAGTCTCCTGGACAAAGAAAGTCTCAAGTCTATGATCCCTAACCAAATTAAAGAGGAGATAATGCTTATGGGGGTGGTTAGGCCCCCTTATATTCTAGAAAATGATCATCATTTAGTATAACTAGGAGAGCCAATCCTCCTATCTTATAGGGTTCTCTAAGAGCCATCAACATGTTGGAAAGAGACACTGCATTGATGATCAGATGTTGTCATTGATGGAAACTTGAGTTAGATAATCAATTTGTTGTCCATGATTCATTCATATCGAAAGATTAATTGAGGTCCTATGAGAAGAATAGGTCATCTCATAGAGTCTACAATGTTTTGGTTGGCAAGTCATTTTTTTTTATTAGTCTATGTTGTAGATCTTGGAGATGCATTACAATGATGTAATATGTCTTATTTCAGATTTGTTGCCTCCATTGTTGAGTGTTGAGTGAGTTGAAGGATTTGGTAGACGGCTTTTGAGTGGAACATGTTAGGATTCCCAAAGATACTAAGAGGGGGGGTGAATCAGTATCTAACCAGTTTAAGGATTTACTTGAGTTAATACATGTAAAACATGTCAATACAATGTACTAGTAAATCAAAAGTAATGTAGTAAACAAGAAAAACAATAACCACATGAAGAGAACACCATAACACAATAGTTTAACGAGGAAACCCGGTGTGGGAAAAACCTTGGTGGGATTTGTGACCCACAATATTCACTTACTGGCCAATAAGGGAATATTAGTGCTACAATAGGGGCCTGCACATGTAGGAAGGCCAAGTGCATAGAGCTCACTGCTCAGTTACAAAAGCAAGTCACATTGACTTACAAAAATGGATTATAATAATCCAATGTCTTGTACTGCTTCAAAATAGCATCTGCTATGCCAGATCCAGTACCGGTTTTAGCTCTGCTGCATACATAAACCCTTAACCTAAAATTCGCATATTAGGTCTGCATTATTTCGCCTATTACTTCATTATCAAAAGTTCTATAATGATCTCATACATATATGAGTCATCTTACAACTCACCATGTCGGCTTACAATGATTTTACAATTAATTACAAAATATATTACAGATAAATTCTTGTCGGCCTGGGTGTCGGTATCCTTTCTTTCACTATCAGTGTTCTGTGTGCCAATGTAGAGTTTGTCGTTGCCGGTGCTAGTATAATTGTCTTGCCGATATTATATGATTGCAAGGTTTCCATCAATGAAAAAACCTTCAATCACCTACAATTTCTCATTGGAGTGTGCATTTGCTAATAGAGCAATGTTTATAAGTAATAACGTGTGGATATTCTTTGTGTGGATCATGTAAAGTAATTTTGGTGATTGTTATGTTCGAGGATATTGAGCTGACATGTGGAAAGCATGTGGACATTTTTTTTGGTTCACATGATTATTTTGGATTGGATTGAACTGACTTGTTTTAACATGTTTCATTTGTGTGTTATGTGGTTTTTGGACCAACATGATGGAGACCTAAACTGTTGATGTAGATATATTAGACCGATTGATATGATCATTGTTATTATGATGATCCAGTAACTACTGAGAGGGGGGGTGAATCAGTAAAAGAATTCTGAAAAACTTCAAAAACACTTCAAAAATCAGTACCGGTAACCATTCAAAGAGTCCTTTAAACTGATTTATCAACAACTCACATTAGTGTTCATTAATATGCATATAAAGTAAAGATATCAAATCCACACATGAACAATGCAACCACTATATGAACACAAATATTTTTCATGTGGAAACCCAAATGGGAAAAACCACGGTGGGAATTATCACCCACAAAATACTTGCACTCTTTTGGAATGCGCCTGGTTATAGGCCTAGCTTGGTTAGGATCTTTAAAATATGCCTTGTTAAGAACAAACCCTATTAGGAGTCACCCAATCAAGGGATTTTGCCTTAGTTCTATTAAGATCTCTACCCTATTAGGAGTAACCTTCCTAGAGGATTTTAAACTTAAGTTAATGAGCCACCCTATGAAGGGATTTACAAATAAGACCTGTTAAAGTCTACCTGGTTAAGGGGTTTAAGTTTGTTGCAACTGTTAGGAAACAAAAGGAAAACAATCTAATCACAACACTTCCTTTCTTTCTAGTACAAATATTTTTCTGCACAAGTCTTCTTCACACATGCAGACACTTCAATCTAGATTGGCAACACACTCTTCTCAAAACCACCGACACTAAAACCCTTCTCAAACTAGCCCTAAATACATTTTATAGTTAGGGTGGCTACAAGCCCAAATTACATCCACAAGATTACATTACAGATCATTACAACAAATTTCAAGATAATTTTGGTCGTTAAATGATCACTACACATCGATTTGATAAACAATCAAACCCTTGTCACATTCTACTAAGAACTTCATTTTTCCCTAAGAAATCCACTCCTTGTATGCACTCAAACATCATCTTATCATTACACACGGATTCAGACACATTATCACAAAGTTATGAACATGTTAAGATCTACCGCCAAACCATAAATCAACACCGATCAAAGATATGTCATCGATATACATTCTTCTTCATAGACTTCATGACAATCAATCATAACTCTCTCAATAAGTCTATTTTGTTGATGCAGTTTCAGTCATAGCCTCATTCCAATGTCATAAACATATTTTCCAAACCGCAATACCTAGATCCTCTCCAATCGTCCGTACCAGTCTTCTAATCATTGCATTATTTCTGCTTACCTTGCTATGAACTGGTTCCACTAGTTTGACTACTGGTTAGGCTATACCGATAGATTTAGATGACTTAGATGACTCAAAAAACATGGTTTCGATCAATGACAACATAAATAAATTCATCAAACAACTTACAAAAATTATCAGCATCAACAATCTCCATCTTGACATCATATCATCTTTACCAATCATCTTCTCCTCTCATCATCATCTCCAATGGATATTTGCAATGCCAATAATCTCCCCCTTTGGAATTGATGGAAACACCCAAAAGAAAATATGGCAACACCAAAAACCAAAATCTTATCAAAATCTCATCATACATAATTGGAACATTGAACTATTATAATTGTTGTACTTGTTATTCTATATCTTCTCTTAACTGATCTTCTCCTTCTTTACTTTACTTCTCCCCCTATCATTGTTCTTCTTCCTATTTCTTTTCTTCCCCCCCTTTGAAAACAATTCCAAAGGTGCAAAGTGTCAAATTCTTCATCTGTTGCTCCCCCTAAGGAGAAGCCCACTTCTCATCAATCCATAGTGAAAGATCTTCAATAAGTCCACCAGATTGATGCTTTAATAGAATCTTAGTTGACCTTCGGTAGGGGTATAACCTCTAGCTTTCCTCTAAGATATTCAAAGTTTTCTTTAGGGAATGGCTTAGTAGAGATATCAGCCAACTAGTCCTTACTTGACACATGATCCATCCTGACTTTCTTTTCCTGCACTCTTCCTCTCAGAAAATGATACTTCAGTTCAAAATGTTTTGTTCTAGCATGCAATACCAGGTTCCTTGAAATGTTTATTGCACTTGCATTATCACAATATATGACCATTGGTTCTATCATAGTCTCCTTAAATCCTTCCAATACATACCTCATCTATATAGCTTGAGTACAATTCATAGATGCAGCCACATATTCTGCTTCTATAGTAGACTGAGAAATACAACTTTGTTTCTTACTAGTCCAAGATACCAATCGTCCTCCTAGAAAGAATGCACCACCAGTTGTGCTCTTCCGGTCATCTACATTACCTGCCCAATTAGCATCTATGAACACTTTCAAAGAGAAGTTTCCTTTGTATGGATACCATAATCCATAATCAATACTTCCTCTAAGATATCTAAAAATTCTCTTCATTGCCACCAAATGAGTCTCTTTAGAGATTTTTTGAAATCTAGCCACAATACCAATTGCATGAGCAATATCCAATCTACTATGAACAACATAGTGCAATTTTCCAATCATAGATCTATACTTAGATTCATCTACTAGATCTGAATCATCTTCCTTTGATAATCAGCAACCTATAACCATAAGGGTTCCAATCGGTTTATAGTCTTCCATTCCAAAAAAAATCAATACCTCCACATATTTTGACTGACTAATAAAGATTCCACCTTTCAACTACTGAATCTGCAAACAAATGAAAAATTTAATCTCCACCTATTAGAGACATTTCAAAGTCCTTTTTCATCTCTTCTGCAAAAGTTAAACTCATATCATCATCTCCTCCAAATATGATATCATCTACAAATACTTCTGCAATCAATATCTTGTCTCCTTTAGTCTTCAAGTAAATATTGTTGTCCTCATTGGTTCTCTGAAATCCAATCTTTATCAAGGGTCAGTGCAAGAAGCTGAGTCCACTTTTTGGCCAAAAAGTGGAAGTGTTTTCCCTGATTTTCAGATTTTGTCTCATTTGAGCTTAAATTTTGAAATACTTGGAGATTGAATCTTGGAAAAAGTCAGTAATATAAAAGATAGCCCTCTGAGTCTACTTTCCAAATATGTAATTTATTTTAATACCCACATAATAAAAAATAACTTTTGGAATGAAGTTCTAAAAATTATGTTTTAAAAATGCCTGTTTCAGGACCATACCATGCATGTGTACGACCCACACTTTTTGACACAATTAAAATTATTTTCTCAAACCATTTTGGGAAATGGTTTGTAACTCACTGAAGATTGATGAACATATTTTTCTGTATTTTTTTTTTAAATATATTTTTTTAAATATATATTTTTTTTAATTAATTTTTTAATGACCATAATTATGTTTTTAAAATTTTGACATGTACGGCCCACATAATTTGATGTAAACTTAACATTTAATAATTTTATTTTATTTTAAATTAAAAATAATTTTGTGTAGATTGATGACATAATTTTTTTTTTCAAAATTCATTAAAATAAAAAAGTTATTAAATTAACAAAATTAGTTAATATTTCAAGTTTATGGGCCCGATTTAGTATAAATTAAATGAAAAAATAGTTAAAATAATCAATTTTAAAATAAATTTACATATTTAGAATCTAGACAGTATAATCTCAAATGGGTTTTAATTTCGTATAAAAATTCTCTAATTATAGGCACACAAATTATTTCAGAAGATCGTATTTGTGCTTTCATTCATGGAGATTTGAATTTGCAGGTCCATGTCTTAGGTGTGACCATCCCAGGCCTATCCCAGGCCTAATCTCGAGCCAAGTGGCAGGTTGTGGAATCAAATTCCACAGAATGGGCCCCCATTTTCAAACAAGGGCGGCTTGTGGAAAAAAAAGGAAAAATACGATTTAGAAACGGGGGCCTGTTTTTTAAAAACAGGCCCCTGTTTTGTTTAAAAGCGGGCCCCCATTTTAGAACAAAATGGGGCCCGTTTATTTTTTCTTCAGGCCCCCATTACCTTTTGGCTCGGGAGCCTAAAGCATAAATGGGCCCCCGTTACCTTTCGGCTCGGGAGCTCGAAGCATAAACGGTCCCTCGTTTACAAGAGCGCATTTTCCAACGCACAGACTTCCATGAATTTGTGACTCATTACCTTGCACTTGCCCTCAAGTATGAATGGAGTCTTTCAAACCATGCCCTTGGAGCTTGCTTTAACCCATATAAAGCTTTATGCAGTTTACATACCATATCCTTGTCTTCAGTCAATGCAAACCCATTCCGTTGTTCAATTTAAAACTTCTTCTTCTAGAATTCCATTCAAAAACGCAGACTTAACATCCATTTGGTAAACCTTGAATCCTTTGTATGCTGCAAATGCAAGTACCATCCTAACTCCTTCAAGTCTAGAAATCTATGCAAAGGTTTCTCCATAATATTCACCTTCTTCTTGTGCATACCCTTTGCAAACTAGTCTAGCCTTGTTCCTAACCTCTTCACCATCTTCATTCAGTTTGTTTCTAAACACCCACTTAGTACCAATCATATTTTTATCAATCAATCTAGGGACAAGTGACCAAGTGTTTTTCTTCTCTATTTGATCAAGCTCTTCATTCATAGCCTTTATCCAATCATCATCCTTAAGAGCTTCCCTTATTGTCTTAGGTTCCATTGTGGAAATTAGACAAGAACTTACTCTGATCTTTCTTCTTGTTTATACTCCAGCATTCTTGTCTCCAATAATCTAATTTGTAGAATTATTCAACTTTACATATTTGGGTATAACTAGTTTCAGTATAAAGGTCTCTTCATGTTCTTATTCTTCATCTTCATCTTCTACTAGTTGAGTAATATCCTCCACACTATTCTTCTCAACATTATTCTAAACTTTTGGTTCAATGATCACTATTTTCTGTTCATCTACTACATCAGACTTATTAGTATCATCAAATTTATCAGAATACTCATCAAATTTCACATTGACACTTTCCACAATCTTCTTGGTTCTTTTATTAAAGCACTTGAATGCTTTTCTCTTAGTTGAATAACCAAGGAATGTTTCTTCATCACTTTTAGGATCAAACTTACCTGTATACTCATCTCTCTTTATGTAACACCTGTTGCCAAAGACTTTGAAATAACTAACATTAGGAGTACGACCATACCATAATTCATAGGGTGTATTATCATTATCTTTCTTAACCAATACCTGGTTCATTGTATATACTGCAGTGCTAACAACTTATCTCCAAAAAAATTTAGGTACATCTCCTTCTATAAACATAGTTATTGTTTCTTCAACTATGGATAGGTTCCTCCTTTCTATAATTCCATTCTATTGTGGTGTCCTTGGTGTAGACAGTTGTCTCTTTATTCCATTCTCATCACTGTATTTCATAAATTCAGCTGATGTGAATTCTCCACCCCAGTAAGATCTCATGCACTTTAGGTTCTTACCAATTTCTTTTTACAATAAGGATTTTAATGCCTTAAACATGCTAAAAGCTTCAAACTTCTCCTTAAAAAATATAACCCACATCATTCTTGAATGATCATCAATAAATATCATGAAGTACCTATCACCTTGAAAACTCTTAGCCCTCATAGGACCACATAAATTAGTGTGCACCAAATCTTAAATATTCTTAGAAGAAAATATTTTTCTCTTAAAAGAGGAAATAGTCATCTTACCCAACTGACATTCTTTACAAATCACATTGTCTAGTTTGACTAGTTGTGACATACCTCTAACCATATTTGACTTGCTGATGTTAACCACATTATCAAAATTCACATGACAAAATCTTCTATTCCATAACCAATTGTCTTCAAATTTAGTAACCAAACAACTGTTAACATTAGTATTTAGATAGAACAAGTTACCTTTTGTCCTTTTACTAGTAGCAATCAATTTTCCTTTTCTTCCTAAAATCTTGCACACTCCATTCTTAAACTTATGATGATAACCTTTATCGTTTAGCTAACTAACACTCAACAAATTATGCTTCAATCCTTCAACCCAATACACATCATCAACATTAATTTTACCATTTTAAAGAAATTGAACCTTTACCTTTTACCAAGCATGGTGTATTATTTCCAAATCTCACTACTCCACTATCAAATTATTCAAGTGAGATGAACTTCTTCTTATCACCGGTCATGTGGTGTGAGCAACCACTATTAATAACCCACTCATAAATGTTGTCAATATGAGATAATAAATATTTTTTATGTAGAGCATCATGGACCCTCCCACAACCACATTGCAACTCATCATTCTTTCTTCTTGAAAACTCAACTCTTCTTGTTTCACCTTCCTTCACTAGGCTTCACCAAGATGCCCAAATAGAACTCTCAACCTCACCAACTTGTTCCAACACTTATTAGGGTCTCAAAATACCCTATTCCACTTTACCAAATAGGCTTCACTCACCCTATCAACTAGTTCTCCCTCAAACCCTTACCCAGGTCCCTAAATAGGCCAATTCCCTAGTAGCCCTGTTCAACAGGTATTCTGAACTTTATTCAAAATAATTTGAAAACACTCGATAAATAAATTTCATATCTGGATACCCTTTTGGAAGTTACCTAATATATGTGAAAATCAATTATGGTTCTTTTAGATGAAATACTCAAACCAGCACCCTGCTACACACCAACTAGGCCCAATTAGCCCTCTTTTCCAAAGAAAGTACCAAAAAATAGTATGACCACAACACAAAACCAAAAAAAAGTCTTTAAAAATGTTCCAAAACCATAAATTTTCCATGTTTCAAGACAATGCACAATCATTTGATAGGTTAGATACTAAACTCCCCTTTTTAGGCCTAAAAAATTAGGGCCTCCATGTTCAACCCCCAAAACTCACTTCTAGATCTTGAAACTTGGTATTCACTATTAATTTACCATCCTCTAACACTTTTTCACATAAAAAAACTACCTCCTTAAGGTAGATATTTTGCTGCTATACTCATGCCTTCATTTTCATGCTTTTCCTCACTCAATCTCTTACCCTAGGGTATCAACACTTCATCTCCACATTATTCCCTGCATATGTAAGGTTATAGATACATATAATACAAGATTTATGACCCATTCAACAAGAAAAAAACAACCACATAAAGTGGAATGGGTCACATTTGCATTGTGACTCTCAAAACTTCCCAAAAACAATCACCTACAACAGATTTTAGAATAGCCAATAGAAGTATATCAGATTTGAATGTAAAACCTTCAATAATAGTATAAAATGATAGTAAAAACACTCCTATATATTTCCAAATCTATTTCCAATAAAAAATGAAGCAAATAAGAAGAGTTTCAGACCAATAAAGTGCAGATTTTAGACCAAAATTGCAAGGAAAACCTTGTATTTTTATTGCCAAACCATAATTTCTTACAATACCAAGCAAATCCGACCCTCTACCTCCTCATTTTAGATCATAAAAAACATATTTAAACCTCTCCCCTTCATGGAAACTGAAAACCAACTCTTAACCACCCATACAACCACTTTTGGGTGTTTACAACTTTAATTTATTGACAAATTGACATTTTTAGTTGTCAATTGACAAGTTTCTAACCTTTTTGCATCTTGACACTTTCTAATCAACTTTATTACATTAATATGGTTACACAAGACCTTACAAGACTTAAAATTCTCATTAAAACCTATTCTACCCATTGGACCCCATTACATTACTCATTTTGACATTATTTGCCCAACATGGCAATTTTGACAACTTATTACAAAATGACTCATTACATGAGTTTGATGACTTCAAATGGAATTATTATCCATGTTTAAAATATCAAATGGTCATTTTAACCTTATAGAATTAATATATCATAAATATTCATTATGGCCTCATGGTGGCTAATCTTGTCTTGGGTGCTCTAGCACCATACTTCCCGCCTCCAAAATTTCCAAGTCTCTTGGAAATGGTGTACCTGTTAGACAAACAAACATAAAACCTGCACCATCTTGATCTTTTAGTGTTCTCATCTTCACCTTGGGTTTGTATTTGTCATTCTCTTGACTTCCCATCCATGTTTTATCTCTTATACCCCTCATTGTTTCTTTTTCCTCTTGAATCTTATCCTTCATGCTCTGATTAGGCTACTCCCATCTGCTCTTTATTTGACCTACATCTCCACATATGCCAAAACATCTGATACTCTGACTCTTTCCCTTCATCTTCACTCTCGGTTTCCTATTTATTATCAAAATCAACAAAATCAAGAAGAAATAGCATGCCCCTTCCACCATCTGACTTCTACCAACATCCATCATCTTCACCATGTTTGGAATCTCTATCACAATAGCATACATCTGCAAAACAATTAGACTTACCACCCAAAGACAACTCATAGTCTTATCATTAGCATATTTCATCTCCATGCTAGGAGAACTCACACCTTCTCTAGCCTTCTCTTGGCCCATCATAATCTTATCAACCAACTCAACTTCCTTTACCAACTCATTCCTCATCTCATGCCATTCCTCTTGGCATACCAACTCTCTATCCAACTTCAAGGCTATATCATTAGCCTCACAATTCACTATCATAGGGGTACTTTTTTGCACTATACCCTTTACTCCATCCAAAGGACAATCCATTGTCCCAATCACAATCACTTTTGCATACTCAAGCCCTTCAAGACTTGAACCCTTGCTGTCATCACCAACATCTCTGTCATATACCTCTATCTCAACTCTTTGAACCTCTTTTCCATTAGGTTCATCTTCCTCTTCACAAGCTAACTATTGCTCTTTCTCAAGGATTGCTTCCTTTTTCTCCTTCACCTCATACCTGCTCTTCGTATCTTCTTCCTGTAACTTAGACTCTACCTTGTCTTCTTCAAGCTTAGAAGTGGCTTCTATCTCTATCTTTTCTTCATCCTTATGTTCCTTATGCCTTAGGAACTCTCTTCTTATGATCAACCTTATCCTTGACATTCCCCATGCTGCCTTGTCATCTTGCAATGATTTCATCACAAACTTTTTCCCATCCTTGTTAATAACATATGAATTTTCTCTACCATCATGTAGGGCTTTAACATCAAATTGCCATACTCTACCCAAAATCATATGACAATAACTCAAAGGCATAATATCACATAGAATAGTATCATAATATGAACCAATGCTAAAAGAAACATATGCTTTCTATTTAACATCAACCCATTGATCATTGCTTACCCCATATGCTCTGAAAGGTGACTCAAGAGGTGTCCTTGGCAAGTTAAACTTCTCAAACATCTCTACTAAGACTAGATTTTCAAAATACCCACTGCTAACAACAACTTTACACACCTTAGCCCTGCATTTGCATTGTGTCCGGAATATAGAGTGCCCCTGAGCATACCTTGCCCTCATTTCTTCATCTTCTTCCATGATGGTTTCCTCTTTTATCTCTCAGTCTTCAATTTGAAATCTACAAGGGCCTACTACCTTTCTCTAATACCACTATAATGTAGAGAATCATGGACCCTCCCACAATCACATTGCAACTCATCATTCTTTCTTCTTGAAAACTCAACTCTTCTTGTTTCACCTTCCTTCACTAGGCTTCACCAAGATGCCCAAATAGAACTCTCAACCTCACCAACTTGTTCCAACACTTCTTAGGGTCTCAACATACCATATTCCACTTTACCAAATAGGCTTCACTCACCCTAGCAACTAGTTCTCTCTCAAACCCTTACCCGGGTCCCTAAATAGGCCAATTCCCTAGTAGCCCTGTTCAATGGGAATTCTGAAATTTACTCAAAATAATTTGAACACACTTGACAAATAGATTTCATATCTTGATACCCTTTTGGAAGTTACCTAACATATGTGAAAATCAACTATGGTTCTTTTGGACTAAATACATAGACCAACACCCTGCTACACACCAACTAAGCCCAATTAGCCCTCTTTTCCAAAGCAAGTACCAAAAAATGGTACGACCACAACACAAAACAAAAAAAAAGTCTTGAAAAATGTTTCAAAACCATATATTTTCCATGTTTCAAGACAATACACAATAATTTGATAGGTTAGATACTAAACCCCCCTTTTTAGGCCTAAAAAACTAGGGCATCCTTGTTCAAACCCCAAAACTCCCTTCCAGATCTTGAAACTTAGTATTTTCCATTAATTTACCATCCCCTAAAACTTTTTCACATAAAAACACTACCTCCTTAAGGTATATATTTTGCTGCTATACTCATGCCTCCATTTTCATGCTTTTCCTCACTCAATCTCTTACCCTAGGGTATCAACACTTCATCTCCACATTATTCCTTGCACATGTAAGGTTAGAGATACATATAATACAAGATTATTGGCACATTCCACAAGAAAAAATCACATATAATACAAAATAAAGTGGAATGGGTCACATTTGCATTGTGACTCTCAAAACTTCCCAAAAATAATCACCTACAACAGATTTTAGAACAACCAATAGAAGTATATCAGATTTGAATGTAAAACCTTCAATAATAGTATCAAATGATATTACAAACACTCCTCTACATTTACAAATCCATTTCCAATAAAAAATGAATCAAAGAAGAAGAGTTTCAGACCAGTAAAGTGTAGATTTTAGACCAAAATTGCAAGGAAAACCTTGTATTTTTATTGCCAAACCACAATTTCTTACAATGCCAAGAAAATAAGACCCCATACCTCCTCATTTTGGATCATAAAAAACATATTTAAACCTCTTCCCTTCATGGAAACTGAAAACCAACTCTTAACCACCCATACAACCACTTTTGGGTGTTTACAACTTTAATTTATTGCCAAATTGACATTTTTAGTTGTCAATTGACAAGTTTCTAACCTTTTTACATCTTGACACTTTCTAATCAACTTTATTACATTAATATGGTCACACAAGACCTTATAAGACTTAAAATGCTCATTAAAACCTATTCTACCCATTGGACCCCATTACATTACTCATTTTGACAACTTATTACAAAATGACTCATTACATGAGTTTGATGACTTCAAATGGAATTATTATCCATGTTTAAAATATAAAATGGTCATTTTAACCTTATAGAATTAATATATCATAAATATTCATTATGGCCTCATGGTGGCTAATCTTGTCTTGAGTGCTCTTGCACCACTTTCTTGTCAAAAAGATCTTCCTTAACTGATACAAAAACAATTTCCTCATTATCTTCATCCTCAAATTCTTCATCGGTAACACCTTCATCAATTGCAACATAAAATTGTTTCTTTCCTTTGTATTTATACTTTCTAAACTTTTCCTTCTGATCATTGTTAGGACAATTATTTACAATATGTCCTATTTTGTTACAAGAGAAACACTTAAGAGGAAGCTTGACTTTGTACTTGCCGATGCCTCTAGGAAGTCTCTTTGCCAATAAATCCTCAAATTCCATCAGGTTACATTCATCATCCATTCCTTCATTACCACCTCCATTATCACTTGACCTATACACATCCTTTCCTTTTCTTACCAGTGCATTAGATACTAATTCTTTGAAAGAAAATTCTTCTTTAGGTACACTATTATCAAATCTACTTAACTCAAAAACAGTAAGCTTGCCTATAAAAGAATCAACTATAACTTTATCTTTGCTGACTGACCTCAATTCCTAGATAGAAGATACTCTAATAGCATAAGAAGACAATAAAGTTCTAAGCATTTTACTCACCATTACGTCTTCTGTAATGGTTCTACCATAACTTTTGATTCCTCCAACTACTTCTTTTATCCTTTATCTGTGATGGGTGATGTTGTTACCTTCCATCATCTTCATGTCATCAAATTTACCTCTAATACTTTTCTCTTAATCTTTTTGCACATGCTCATCTCCATCATAAATTACCTTCAACTTCTCCCAGACTTCATAAGTTGTTTCAAGACCATGAACATCAATATACTCAGAATCAAAATGTGTACTTACAATGGCTTCCAATGCTTGAATATTCTCTTTATGCTCCTTGAGTTGATCTTGAGTCAGAGTACCAATAGGAGTTGTGTACTTATTTTCAACATGCAACAAGAATTGTGCCCCTATTCATTTGATGTAAATCTTCATTTTGTCACTCCATATTATGTTGTTATCCTTTGTGAACTTAGGACCCTTCTTCATCTTCATCATATCGGATCTTTACCTCAAGCGGTTAAGCTTCGGCACAAAGAGGACCTAACGCTCTGATACCAATTGTTATTATGAGGATTTAGTAAATACTGAGAGGGGGCTGAATGAGTAGTTAAACAATTCTAAAATACTTAAAAAACCAGTACCAATAACTATTCAAACAGTCCTTTAAACTAATTTATGAGCCACTCACATTAAAGTTCATCAATATGCATATAAAGTAAAGATATAAAATCCACACATGAACAATGCAACCACCATATGAACATGAAGACTTTTAAAGTGCAAACCCAAATGGGGAAAACCACGGTGGGAATTAGCACCCACAAAATATTTGCACTCTTCTGGAATGTGCCCGGTTAAAGGCCTAGCCTGATTAGGAGCTTTACAATATGTTTGGTTAAGAGCTGGCCCTTTTAGGAGTCTCCCGGTTGAGGGATTTCACCTTAGCTCTATTACAAGCTCTACCCTATTAGGAGTAACCTTGCTAGAGGATTTTAAACTCAAGTTAATGACGCACTCGGTGAAGGGATTTACAAACAAGACCTGTTAAAGTCTACCCGATTAAGGGATTTTAGTCTGCTGCAACTGTTAGGAAACAACAGGAAAATGAACTGATCACAACACTTCCTTGCTTGCTAGTACAGATCTTTTTCCATTCAACTCTACTTCACACATGCAAACACTTCAATATGGATCGGTAACACACTCTTCTCTAAACCACCAACACTAAAACCCTTCTCAAACTAGCCCTAAATACATTTTAGAGTTAGGGTGGCTACACACCCAAATTACATCAACAAGATTACATTACAAATCATTACAACAAATTTCAAGACAACTTCCACCGTTGAATGATCACCGCACATCAAATTTATAAGCAATCAAACTGTTGTCACATTTTGCTAAGCACTTCGCTATTTCCCAAGAAATCTGCTCCTTGTACACAGTCAAACATCATCTTATCATTACACATGGATTTTGACATGTCATCACAAAGTTATGAACATGACAATATCCACTGCCAAACCATAAATCATCACCGGTCAAAGATATGTCACCAATATACATTCTTCTTCACAAAGTTCATGATAGTCAATCATAACTCTCTCAATATATCAATTCTGATGATGCGGTTTCAGTAACAGACTCATACCAATATCATAAACATATGTTCCAAACCGCAACCCCTAACTCCTCTCCAATCATCCATACCAGTCTTATGATCATCGCACTATTCCTTCTTACCTTGTTGTGAACCGGTTCCACTAGTTCCACTACTAATTAGGCTATACCGATAGGTCTAGAAGATTTAGATGACTCAAAAAACATGGTTATCATCAATGACAACATAAATAAAGTCATCAAATAACTTACAACAAAAAATCACTATCAATAATCTCCATCTCAACATCATGTAAGCTTTACTGGTGATTTTCTCCTCTCATCACCATGTCCATCGAATATGTTCAATGCCAATAATCATTTGGGGTATTGATGGTTATGTGTGATATGTCTATGGGGGATTGTGCATAGTTGCTCATGCATGGTTGAAGGATTTGTGCTCCATAATACAATAGAATATCATAAGAGAGCAGTGTTGCAGAACAAGAGTATAGTGTGCTTAACTTGAACTATTTTTGGCATTTGTAGATGTTGTTTATCAGTTCAAACATTACAATTATTATATGTAATCATTTGTAAGGAAGTGAGCCTTCTAGGGTTGTATCCCTTATTGTAATTTGAGCAGTGAGCTCTAGGCAGTGTGCTTGAATGCATGTGCATTTCTCTCATGTAATATTATTATACTTATAACAAGGTATATTAATAATGTGGATCTCAATCCCACAATGGTTTTTCCCTTAACTGGGTTTCCACGTAAATATCTTGGTGTTATGGTGTTATTGTTATTTTCTTTGTGTTTCTATAGTTCACTTTTATTCATTTGCATTAAGTGGTTTAAAGGAAAGATTAAGAATGTTAAAAATTGTTGAACACTGATTCACCCCCCCTCTTCATGTTTCTTGTTTCCAACAATTGGTACCAGATACTATTTTCTCAGAAGAAGCCTAACAACTTAAGGAAGATCCATGAAAGTGGGTCAATGGATTCCGAAAGTTTGAAGCAACAACTTGTTGTAGCACCTGAGGATCTTGATCAAGTGTAAAGACGTAAATCGTGCTAACTTCAATAATAAATGAAATACTCTTTATTCTTAAATAAACTCATAATTCCTTTAATAAGTCTATTTCATTCCACTTTTCCTTCCATAGATTCATTTTATCATTCCATTTATATTGTAATAAACACAAAATTTCTATAAAATATAAAGATTCTTCATTCAATAAATTAATATAAGTAGTATCCAATCATACAATACTTAGGCATTTCAAGTTGTTGTACATTCAATAACAAAAGAATACAAAGTAAAGGGTGAGATGTATCCTTTGTTTTTCAACCTAAGCTATCTTCAATGCAATCTTTAGCATGAAGACAAGAACAAGATTCAAGCACTTTTTCCACCCAACCTTGAAGCTTACACTTCCCCAGAATTCATAGTCAATCAAGAATACTCGACCCTACACGAATTTCTTAGCAAAAGAATTCGATAGACAAGATGGAATCTGGTGTGTTCCTAGATGATACATGCATTTTCATTTTTCTAATTCCATTAAGAAAAAAGAAAGATTGATCAAGGATGTGGTAGAGTGGATAAATAAATGAATCCATCTATTTCAATGGTTATTCAATTGGTTACTCGATTGAGTATAATGCCATGCATAGCAAATAATATAGTTTGGAAAAAACTAAACTCTCTCTCTATAATCCACATTCGGCACCCATCCCAGAAGGTACAACTTCCCTCAAACAGAAGCCTATCTAGCATTGTTCACATGAATCTAGAATAAATATATACAGAAGACAATCTTTCATTTTTAAATTCTAGCTTCCTATTTCTCGCAAGATAAAAATACCATGTAAAGAAGACAATATTTCGTTTAATAGAAATAGAAAGAATCAATATTTTGTTACAACCAAGCCTATCTAATAGGAAGCAATCTTTCATGGATAAACAAATATACATCTGAAAGAAAAAATCTTTAGCTTCTATCTTTCAAGCAATTTAAAGACAAGAATTAAATATTAAGAAGGTGTAACACATGTATGTATCTTTACATAAAAATTGAAAAAAATGAGTACACATTCTTTTATTCGATCATCAAAATATTTTAAAAGCATAATCATTAACTTGCATTTCATTTCTTACGGTTTAGAATTTCCATGTTTATATCATCGAACCTCTCTATCTCTCAATGTGTTTTGGTTCGTCTACCTCTTTTCTCGAATAACATATTTAGCTTAATACTAATATGTGACTTTCATGATTTAAGAACTCAACTAAGTGATTTTACTAATTTTCCATAACAACAATCTAACATGATGAAATTCATAAAGTGCATATCTATATGGGTTTTCAAATGAGACACCTAATAATCATCTTTACTTTTCATGCAAGGATCAAATTTGGAAGTGTAATTCTTTTCTTCACGAATTCAAAATAAGCTTCAATATTTAATAATTTATTATCCTAGTATTTCATCTTCTTTGAGATTCAAATTCAAAGTTTCTCTCTCTATCCTCTTACTCTATTTGTAGAGGGTTTGGTGATCTAATTTATGAGAATTTTACTAAGTTTATCAACAAACTTTAAGAAAATATTTCATTATTGCATCTATATTTACATGAATGTAATTTGATTCAATTAAAAATGGTTCATATCATGATTCTAATTCCTTCATTAAAATATTGTATAAATCTAAAAATAGAACATTCTTTATCTTTTAGATCTCTACAACAAAACATGCTAGATTAGAGCCTACCTCAGAAAATGTGACCCAAGTTTGTTCTGGTCATTGATAACTTTTAACTATCTGCAATTTATCTTGATTCCAATGCTTTTCTCCTTTGCACTATTCAATCTCATGAGCTCTCTCTACTCTACTTACTACTCTATTTTTCCATTCTCCATTCTTAGATCTTATCTTTTCTATACTTTGCAAAATTTCTCTCTTTTTCACAACATTGTCTTCTCTCCCTTCTATTCTCTACTAATAAAACAAACTAATGCTCGTTCAAAAGCCTAACTTAAATTTGACGCTAAATCGGAGATGATCATAACATATCCTCTACACCTGGTCATCATTCTCCTAAATATCGAATTCCTATTCTCTTCTACCTTCCATTCTCTATTCTTTTGTTGCATCCATATCTCTTCTTTCTCTTCTAATAAGATGGTCTATATATAGTGTTTTCATCTACCTTCTTTCCTATTTTCGGGCTATACCTCCTATTGGTGGATTGATTCTAAATGACACCAGACATGGTTTAATTACAACATAATAGTCCTAATCGGATTCAATCACCTATGTGTTCACCATACAAAGTTATTCATTATCCACTTCATGACACCAAACCAGTAAAGTTGTTAAGTTGATAATTATTACCATTTTTCTTGCAAATAGTTTTCTAAGTTCTTATGATGCCAAGTCGACTAGCATCGACTAACACATAGCATGCAAAGTTTATTAAATTAACATCTTACTGCACATGTCGTTCAAAGATACTAACATCGGTGGGTTTACTTGGGCTAGTAACCCACGACTTTCACCACATATTGTTTTGGTAACAAGGGTATGAAACGTGGTTATATGGAAGAGGGGGTAGTCAGTGGTGTGTTGACTCCCTCTATACTACGCTTGCCTAAAATCATGCAACTACACATTAAACTTGCCAACTACACATTAAGTTTCAATGGCTGCACGTGGTTGTTAAACATCATGAATTGTTATGGAAGGTAATAAATGAGAGGAGTGGTTGGTGGCAATACCCATCTCTCCCTTTAAATAAGGAGAGTGGTTGATATTACTATCGACCACCCTCATTATTATTTTATTAAACTTACCCACCACCTTTATTTTTTCAATTAATCATTTATTATTATTTGTTTTATTTTAATTTTTAATTTTTAATTTAAATTTATACATATACAAATTTAAATAATGACTTTTCATTAAAACAATATTTATTTAATTTTAACAATATATTTATATATATATAGTAATTACATATGTATATATATGCATATGATCAAATGAAATTTCACAAAGCAAAAATAATCAAATATGTTTATATATCATAATTTTACTACTCATTCAAATTCATCATTCCAATTTAAACAAAGGCTCAAATAAGGTCATTTAAATAATCCATCTTTACAAGGTGCAAATTATAAATCCTAATATGGTGTGTGTGAGATTACATATATTATAGTGAAATCTAGGTGCTAAGACAACTCTATGTGAACCCTGTTCTCGCCTTCACCTGCGTTCACCTATTCCTGCATTCACTTGAACTCAATTGCTCATTAGCAATGACAATCCCAATTTTACAAGAAAAATTACTACTGATCATTCGATTGTATATAAATCATTTTAGTGTGTTTGATCTCCTATCTTATTTCATTAACAATTCCATTTTTATTTCATTTCAATTTCATTTACGAAAAAATAAACATTATTTTCCTAATTAAATAATTATGGAAAAATAGGATTCATGACATCAAACCCAAGTTGAGGTCTGACAAGTAAAAGTAAACCTAAAGGAAACCAATAACTTCATTAAAACATTAAAGGATCAATTGAACAAGTCAAAGGAGCAAAGAAAGGAACTTGTTGATAAGCTGAAGTAGAAAGAAAGTCAAAGCATTGATGAAGAAGGTTTGAAGGAAAAGATAGAAGAATTTGATAGACTTGCTAGAGATAATACAATCTAGAAGAATGAGATGGAATTCATTGTGATGATATTGAAAAAATAGATTGATTAAAAGAAGAAGAATGAGGAGAAACTTGCTCAGTCCCTAAAAGATAAATCTGAAGAATGTTGCAGACTTGAGAGTGAGAATGGACTAGTAAAGCTTGACCTGCAAGAATCTAGACAACATGAGGAAGACCTTGAAAGGAAGATCATTCTTCTTAGATATGATCTTGATGTTGCAAATGAGTATAAAGAGAATTTTTCGGGTCAACTCAACTAAGCTAGATAAGATGCTTGCAAGTCAAAAGAATTCTAATGATACTCATGGCCTTGGATTTGAGAAAGGTGAAAGATCCAAATCAGTATAGAAAAAGAACAACTCAAGAAGCCCTCTAGTAAGGAAACCTAATGCTCATAAGTTTAATGGAAACTATTTTGTTTGAAATAAATTTGGTCATATGGCTAGTCAATGTAGAAATAGGATGATCAGTAATGGTCCATTTTACCGGTCAATGTTTCAAATGCAACAAGTATGGTCACAAGGAAAATGAATGTCGAAGTATGATGAATAACTTTCAAAATAGGAGAAATGTCAAATGTCATGCATGTAGTAGGTTTGGACATGTTTCTATTCAATGCAGATCAAGGGGAAATCAGATGGAGAGCTATGCAAGGAAATGTTGTTTGCTATGCTTACAACAAATCTCATCACATTGCTAGGTATTGCAAAAGAAAAAATGTGAATAGGAGAGGTCCAGAAGATAAGAACAAGAAAATGAAGGTTGGTGAGAAAGTAAAAGAAAAATATGAGGAGATCAAAGATTAGATGAAAAATAACTGGGTTAAGAGGAGTGATGATAATGCAATGAATGGGTTCACACCTAATTTCGATGTTGGAACCTCATCCGATAACTAAGCTAAGGCATCTAGCCTTAGGGGGAGGTTTTCATGAAAAATATTTCAAACCCCTTGTTTAAGATTTGTGCCTGATTCCAGCAGGTTGCATAGGTATGTGTGATGATTACATATATTTTTTATGACTTTTTGAAAGATTTTGAGTATATTTGAAGGTCCACTAAAGATCTTTGTGAAATATAGAGTATCCAGAAGTATTAAGGTTAAGTGCATTTATTATACATAAAATTTTGGTATGTAGAGGATAAAAAGTGAATTAACCTTTCATTTCTCACTTTGCATTCAAAGCAAAAGAGAAGAACAGTGTGGCGAAGAAGAATTTGCAGAGATTCCGAGCAATATCCAGATTTGATGTGTGATCTTACATCTAGTTGAAAGGTATTTAACAATGAAACCCCTTTTGGTTGAAGTTTAAAATTTAAAACTTGTAGTTTTCTTCATCTGGTATTGCAACTCCTTTGGTTGTTGGAATCACTCAGCATGCTCAACCAAACTTCAATAATCATCCATTCATTTCGATGGAAGATGATCCTAAGAGTGCATTTTCATTGATTCTCTACGGAGTATTGCATATTGAAGACATTAGCGTTTACATGCACTATCCTATTTAGGAATTGGGAAGCTCACAAATGTTGAATCTGTATAATAATCAACTATCTCCTAAGAGTTTGGTGTTAAAACCAAAATTTCAAGGATTGGAAGATAAGGATTTTGCGTAGTTCATTAGGTTTCTGATGTTTTATGAATAGGAATGGATCTGGTTAATACTGAGCCGAGTACATGGAAAATTCATATAGTTGGACAAGCCCCACAAGATCACCAAGATAGTTATTCAAGTTGTAACAGGATTGTGTGCATCCAGTAAGCTGTAAAAAATGACATTGTAACTAATGCAACAAAGTTGTAATTTGATAAACAAGAAATAAAAATTAATGACATCCTGGAGCATGATATCACATTTGTATCAATAGTCAATGGCTACAAGATCTATTATTCTAGAAGAGAAAATTCTATTTCTGGTACTGCCATATATGCCACCTATGAAATGATGAGAGAAAATAAGAATTGTGATCTTTGTGAGTTTCTCTAGAGTCATCTTATTAAGAATATAAAGAAGATCGAAGAAAATAAGAAACTTCATTTCAAGTTCAGAACCCTGATTCTATGCATATTAATCTACTTCATGAATGGGATTCTTGGTGTTGTGCAGGTGTTGTGGGCCTTTGACAGGTCGGTAGTAGTTCAGATCTAGGAATACTTATATAGTTCTAGTGAATCTAAGGTTTCAAATAAGAATCTATGGGGCCCAAAAAACTCCAGAAGGAAATGCATGAGAGGGAAAGAATCCCTGAGACCATTGTGGAGAAGTATCAAGACACCACCATCTATTTTATGGTAGACATAGATTAGTGTTTGATGGAAGCCATAGAGCCCCAAACAATATGGATTATGCCAATAGGCTATGAGGTTGAAGAACAGATCTTTGAACTATATGCAACACCTATTGATTAAATTGGTGCACCCTAATGAGGAAATTTTTAGAACATACAAGGAGAAGAACTCAAAACTTCATTAGAAACACATAAACCAAAAGAAGGTGAGGAAGGACATAGAGGATCTTGCAAAGAGCATGGGGATATCAAAGGAAGTGGTCTAAAAGATAGAGAGTAGAATATTCTCTCTTAGGAGCAGACTACAAAGAAGGAATATAAACTAGAAGTGTCTAATCCTAAGCCAAGGCAATCCAGAAGCACAACTCCCTCCTCTAATTCTGCAAATCTTGCAAGCAAGCCTAAATATTCAGTGAAGCTAGTCAGTGGTGGTGAGAAGAAGAGGAAGATAGTCATATTTATGATTGTGGATGATGAGGATGTTGGAAACAACAATGAAGGAAGACTAAGAGGGGGGTGAATCAGTCTTCATCGGATCTACAAACTTAATCTCAAATATAGATCTAATAAACTAAAACAATAACAAAGATAAGAAAATTGAAAGAACAACACAACACCAAGATTTTGAAGTGCGAAACCCGGTTAAGGTAAAAACCACGGTGGAAACCTACCCACAATAAAATGATACTCTATAGTAGTGTGTGATAATATTACAATGGGGAATGCACATGCATTCAAGCACACTTCCTAGATCTCACTGCTCAAAAGATTTTGACCCGATAGTCTACAAACCTCAAGGAAGTCTCACTGACTTACAACAAGATTCGGGCTACAATCCAGAAGGAATAAATTGAAAGAATAACATCTCCAAAAGCTTGATTACAGTTCTAGTTAAGAACAAATATCTGCTATGCCACGCCAATCTCTACTCAAACATAATACCAAATGATGAATCCTTGTTGACACATAAACCTCTTTCTAATAATGCAGACACAACCTCTCCACCCAAATGACATGACAATATCACCTATATATACAAATCATCAACGTTGACAACAAGGTCGACTAAACCCTCAACTAATAATTACAAAATTTACATCAGAAGATACAAATATTGACTACCAAACCAATGTAATAATTTACATGATATAACATGGACCCAATTCAAATTCCCAAATGCTTAATTCCACTGGAAATCATGCCAAGATCAACCGCAACAAACTACACTATCGAAAAAACTGCATAACATGAAGAACATCACTGATTCATTAAAACCACTAAAAAATTGCACAACGATCAATTCAGATCATCAAAATAAATAGGACACAATTAGGAAACACTAGCAAGCACATTAAAATCATCAGTAGCACTTGCACCAACACCACTTATCAAATCTTCATCAATCAACATTTGAAACTCAAGAACATATCTAATCAGCAATTGTCATGAAGAAAGATAGATTGTGGAAAACCAAATCATGATCCATCTGAAATAAAGATAAAAAAAAAAATTCCCCAACTGTAATACCCACCCTAGCGACTTTTCTTGGCATGGACATTATTTGTTATATTTGGTGATGTTGGACTCTATATTTCCTTGTTAGAGTAGATGATGAGACATATTTAGTTATATTTGCACCTTTATGGTTCAGTATGTTATTTGATGCATTAGTGAGTTAGGGGTTTCATTGGTTTATGTACATGATTTCATTATGATAATCTTTTCATATGACTGCTATATTTTATATTTATTATCTTGAACTAACAATGCTAGCCCAACCATGCTTGGAATAGATTACTATATGAGATATCTGTAGGATGAGGGGAGGTAGTCGTAGTTACTCTACGGAGACCCACACGATGTCGCACTCCCCCTCCTTGTTTATCATTTGTATATGGATATATATTTCAGTGATGCAGGATTGCAGGTACTGGGCATCGACTCCACTTAGCTACACAGGTCTGAGTGTGCCTCTAAATCATTGAATTTTGTTGTTGCGGAGATAACACTAAGGTTCCCACAAGTAAACCTATTGGACGTAGGTCTCCTATTTAGGAAGATCACCCTATCTTGAGGGTTGGGCAATGTCATGTTTATGATGGGTATTGGGTTGAGTATTTTGATTGGTTCTAATTTATATCGTTCGTAATGATTTTTATATAATGTTTGATTATTTCTTTGATAGGATACCTACACATTAAATGATTTAAGTGGTCTATGTTATGTTGCATTAAAAAGATGAAACAAAAGTAATACAGATTTATTATGTTATATTTATGAACATAAATATATATATATATATATATATATATATATATATATATATATATATATATATATATATATATATATATATATATATTCACATATATGGGTGCACACATATATGTCTACATATATATATATAGTATGTATGTGTAATATAAGATTTTTTTTTATTAATTCTATATATATATATAAAAAAAAGGATAAAATTAAAAGATCGAGGTTTAAAATAATGTTATATTAGTCAATGAGTTTTGAACCTATGACTTCTCTTGTATGAGTCTTGATAGTTACCATTGAGCTATATGTGTTATTTGAGATTTTTATTAGTTATCTAGTATTTAGTATGCTTATTTACGTGGGGTATCTATTAAATTTTAAATAAACTATTATAGTTAGTGTTAATAAATAATACCAACCATAGAGGTTGGAATGGTTGGTTCCCGTAAAACAACCTCTCCAACTATACAAGTTGGTATTATTTATTGAAGTTTGTATTTTTGGAGAAGGGGGTTGGTATTTTTTGGGAAGGTAATCAGAAGGAATTTGAAGGTTTAGGAGTAGGAAGAGAGATTTGCACAGGAAGAGGTTGGATTTTTGCTTGTTCTTTCTCAAAGGATTTTCTCCACAGGAACCAAGGTAGGCCTCATTCCAGGAAGAATCCATGTGGCTTGCTTGTGCTATGCTTGCATAATTTTAATAAATATTAGATGAAAATTTAAATTTAAAAATCTAAGTGTTATTCTAGAAATACTTTCTTCTTCTTCTTTCCTTGTTTGTGTAAAGGATATGCTTTGGCTGGGAAATTCAACCTGGAGAAAATGAGTGTCATGTTGGGAGTAATAACTCTTGTATTTGTTTTTAGTTTTATTTTTATTTTTTATATATATATAAATTATTTATGATCTGTAGTGATTCAAATATAAAAATACATCTATAATTAAATTTCATATTTCAACCAACAACTATTCTTCAAGTGTCAAGTATCAACCCAACAAACAGGATTTCCATTCTTGTGATTGTCCCAGTTTTGTTAGTTTTGATTCTGTTATTCATAACTTTCACTACGGATATTATTTGTCAAATCACTTTAGTGACAACGTAGAAATATAAGCATACTAAAACATATCCAAAATTTAGGAGCATCCAATGCTTAGTTTGAAAGTTAAGTTACCCATACCAAGACTAATTTTTTGTCAATCAAAACTCAAAAAAAATCATTGTTTGTGTCACTAGGGCATCAAATATCTTCCTCAAACTAAAACCAAATGATTCTAAAATAAATAGATATTAAAGATAACTCCAAATATTATAATAATCCAAAATATTTCATCTTTTAATGGTTTAAAATGAAGTTATGAACATACTCTTTTACACAACTCTATCAAATACGGTTTTAAATAGTTTTAAGAAAATTTATTTAAACTTTTATTATAATCTTTGGTTGAGGCTAAAGTTAAATATAAATCATTATACTATTTTCTCAAATATATTTTAGTCTTCACTCAAACCATTATCAAGATAAATATCTATGGAAACATGGTTCAATTTTTATGGGTTTTTGAGTTGTTCTTTGGGTTGCTTTTCCTTCTTAGGGGTTTGGGTGTTTTCTATAGTAGGTACCTATATTTTTTAAAGACCTCTAATTCATGTATGTGAGATGTTCATGATAAAAATAAAATAAAATGTTTTATATATGTTATGCATTAGCCACCTTCTTCTCATGCTTGATTGTGGCTTAGAGATAAGGGTCAGACTCATCCTTATGATTTGGAGGACATGGGAGAGTACTTGAACTTATATGCTTATTGTGTGAGATGAATTATTATTATTTTTATTTGATGAATGTTTGAGTAGGGTAACTAGATACCCTTGGTGGGTGGCTCACTATAGGTTGCCAGGACCCAAAGTGGTTGCTAGGAGATCCTATGAGTGGGTTTAATTCAAGTGATAACCTTTTTAAAAATGAACTTGGGTTGGGTTGGGCTATAACACACTAATACAAGATAAATGATTATTTTAGTCCATATAGGCCTATTGGAGTACCGCGACCATTGTTATGGGCTAGCTGGATCCTTTTGAGAGGGGACCGCGGTACATGGTAGGCAGGGTGGATCCCGACATTAAGGCTATATGATGACACCCACCTAGTAGGTGTTTTGGTTCTCTCTCTCTCTCTCTCTCTTGTGATGTTATTTGATATTGTTATGTGATATGTGGTTCTTGTTTATTGTTTTGGGGAAACATGTCTCATGGCCTTAGTATTGCCCTAGTACTTGCATGGACCTTGGTTTTATCTCCTAGCACGGGGGAGTGGACCTTTGTGGTTCCACGTGGTTGGGTGGTAAATATTTTTCGAGGTGTAATCGTGATCTCTTTTGATGATGCTTCTTGATCCTTGATTGAAGATGTTGAAGACCTTTCTTTTGAGCTAGTACATTCAAATATTGTAAAGATTATTTGTAAGCCATGAATGGCCTCATAATAAACATGTAATTTTATGAAAAGTACTGTAAAAGGGAGAGTAGTTTATAGGAACTATGATAAGGGATGACTACTTTGTATTTGAAACAATGTTTTTTAATAGTTATGTTACCCTTCCAAACCTATCCCTTTATGATCTTATTGTGTTGTTATGAAAATTGAGTAGAAGGCATTAATAGAAATTGCAATTGCATTATTATATATGTTGTTATCAAATGAAAAGTATTAATTGTATGGATGTTGTAAATAATAATCAAGGGGAAAATGATGCAAAGGATAGTTATTCATTCTATAGTGGGAATGGGATTGTTATGTACTTTTACTTTGGTCTCAAATGAAATGATAAAAGCTTTGTAGCATAATCAATAGCTAGTAAAGTTAATGTGTTGTGAAATATTATATCATGCTCATAATTAAGAAGATCATTGTATGTTTATTTTAAGCACATTATGTTATGTGTTAAACTGTTATATCTTTCAATTATGTTGATGAACATTAAAGGGAACCTATAAGGGCATTAAGTATGTTTACTTTCTAGAGGTGGTAGATGTATGTTATAGTAAAATAAAAAATAAAAAAATTGTAGCATATTTTGGAACTTTTGTTATTGTCCTATCGGGTTCCTTGGTGGGGCATGACACCAACAATATCCTAAAATATCAGCTCAATATATCGTAACACTAGAATATACCAAAAGAAAAACTGAACTCTGCAAAACACCAACACAACAGAAACACAACTACAAAACTAGATCATAAGATCTTCTAAATCTGTAACCACTAGAGAAAATCACAAGAATATATTGACATAAATGACAAAAAAATATCCTAGCAGCAGCAATGTCCAACAATCTCCACAATATCCAACAATCTCCCATTTTGGCATTGATGGCAACATATGAATGTGAAAAAAAATCAATGCAAAGAAAGAAGATATCTCAAGAAAACTCCCCCTAAGATCAAGACAAATAATTTGTTTTCCACATGATCTCTCTCCCCCTTTGACAACAATTCCAAAGATCTCAAAACAAAAAAAAAACTCACTCTCCCCAAAAACAGAAACATGAATTTCAAGAATCTCTCCCCCTAAAACATAAACTACTCCACCAAAGAAGCAATACCAACTCACCAATCGAGATACAAATATAAGGCTCTGAGATCCACTAGATTGATGCAATTCAATGCATCTAGTTCTCATTGGGAGGGGTAGATACCCCTAACTTGTCTCATAAATAGACAAATATATCTATAGGAAAAGGCTTAGTGAAAATATCAACAATTTGTTCCTTTGTAGATACATACTCCAGCTTCACTTTCTCTTCACAAACTTGTTCTCTCAAGTAATGATATTTGATTGAAACATGTTTAGTCTTTGAATGTTGCACTGGATTCTTTGACATGTTAACAACACTAGAATTATCAGACTATATGATAGTAGGCTCATCATAGATAACTCTGATATCCTTTAACATTTGCTTCATCCAAACTACTCGAGTGCAATTACTAGCAGCAACAATGTACTTAGCTTCAACAATAAATAGTGACACTAAGTCTTGTTTCTTACTAGCCCATGTAACCAATTTATTACCCAAAAAGAATACTCCATTGGTAGTGCTATTTTGGTCATCAACATCACTAGCCCTATTAGAATCAGTGTAAGCACATAGTAGGAAATCATCATTCCTTGGATACCACAAACCATAGTCCGCAATTCCCTTCAAGTATTTGAATATCCTCTTAACAACACTAACATAACTCTCTTTCAGATCATCTTGATATCTAGCAACCATGCACATAGCATGCATAATTTCTAGCCTAGTTTAAGTAAGATATAACAGTCCACCAACCATAGATTTGTACAAACTCTGATTAGCTTTCATAGATTCATCAATCTTAGACAATTTACAACTAGTCACCATAGGATTGTTAGACAGTTCAAACAACCGGAAGACAACTGAGACAAGGGGGTGAATCAGTTGTCACAGATTACCATAACCATTAGCAAATTAAACTTTAATACTGGAACCCAAAAAATTAATACCAAAATAGAAGATAAACCAATTAAGTATAAATAATAATCATAGAATAAATACTATCCACATGACACCAAGATTTGTGTGTGGATAACCCGGTAAAGGGATAAACCATGGTGGGAATCCTACCCACAGTCAAATAATATTTCTACAGTAAGTATGTGAATTACAATTGAGGGGCCTGCACTTGCGGGAAGGCCAACAACCTAGAGCACACTTCTCATCACAAAAGGAGCCTCACTAACTACATAGAAATCTAAACTACAATCCGAAGAAGTGTTGAACTACAATAGATAGCATCTCATATGTTTGAGTATAGTTTCAGTTAAGCTCAATACTAGAGGACTAAATCCTCTTACATAAACCCTCTACCAACTCCTACGCCTAAATGATATTACATTATTTGCACATTACATTCCTTGACCATGACCACTAACATTAACTATAATGATGTACAATGAGATCTTACATCTATATATACAAACCCTTGACCATAAACAATCAGGTCGACCACCAGACAATAAACCAATTACATAATTACAAACCATATCGGCCTTAGGCCAATCAACACATAAGACATCTTGTAAATACATTAATAGGTCATATCCACACATTACATTAAAGTCAGTCTATAAACTAGATCAACCGGGACCAAGTATAGGTCCACACGCCACAACAATGATCTCCATCTGTGAAGTCTCAAAAATGATCACCAATAGCATCCAGAAACTCTAGAAGATGCATCAACACCACTTATATAATTGATTAAAGATCTCCACCAAAATCTCAGCCAGTGAAACCCTCACCGGAATCAGAAACCAATCTTCTAATAAAGTAGGATAGCATCCGATCCCCAAACCAAAACCAACTGACCAAATATGAGCATGAGTATCATGAATAAGCCAATACCATAACCAAACTATACCAGAGCCTACCAAATCATACCAAATCCAAGTTAACCAGAAAGAACTCAACCTACTGAGACCATAAGGGTGACGGTAAAGCATCCAAACAACTAGTGTTTGCATCAATGACAAAACATCAATGCAACACATAATAATTTCACCAAATGGCCAACAAGGATTTCCAACTAGTTTGGAGTCATCCAATCCAAACTTCTTTAGCAATTCCTTCAAATATTTAGTTTGAGATACAAATATACCTTTTCTAGTTTGTGAAATCTAAAAACCTTAGAAAAATTTCATCTCACCAATCATAGACATCTCAAATTATTTTTGCATATCATCGACAAAATTCATCCTCAAGTTATCATCTCCTCCAAAGATAATGTCATCAACAAAGACTTCAACAATCAAGATGTTATCATTCTCAATCTTAAAGTATAGGTTATTATTAGCAACACCTTTACTGAATCCCAATTTCAACAAGTATTTATCTAATCTAGCATACCAGACTGTAGGGGATTTCTTTAATCCATAAAGAGCTTTCTTCAGTTTACATACCATGTCTCAATCATTTGACAAAGAAAATCCATCAAGTTGGTCAATGTAGACTTTTTTCTCAAGATCACCATTAAAAAAGGAAGATTTGACATCCATATGATATACCTTAAATCTTTATAGGTAGTATATGCAAGCAACAATCTAATAGATTCAAGTCTGGCCACCGGAGAAAAAGTATCCTCATAATCAATTCCTAATTTCTATGAATACCCTTTGCAAACCAATCTAGCTTTATTTCTGACTTCATTGGCTTCATTCAATTTGTTTCTGAATGCCCATTTAGTACCTCTTACATTCTTATCTATAGGTCTAGACACAAGTTCCCAAGTGTTATTCTTTTCAATCTGATCTAAATCTTCCTCCATAACTCTCATCTAATTTTCATCTATAAAAGATTCAATAACATCTTAAGGTTCAACTTTAGAAATCAAACATGCTTCTTCATCAACTAACCTTCTTCTAGTCATCACACCTTTATTTTTATCACCAATAATCTGATTTTCTGAATGATTCAATCTTACATACCTCAGAGTCTTTTGATTGTTCTATTTCTTAGGTTCATGCACTTCATCATTGGCAACAACAACATCTAGATTAACAGTCTCTACTGGATCATTCTTCTTTGGCTCTTCAGTCTTAATAGGGTTTAGAATAATATGATGGCCATCATCATATCCACATGATCTGATCTCTTTCCCAAGGTTTTCATCCACCTTCACATTTGCACTTTCTAATAACTTTCTGAGTCTCTTACTGTAGCACTAGTAGGTTTTTCTCTTTGTAGAATATCCCAAGAAAATCTCTTCATCACTTCTAGCATCAAACTTTCCTATTTCATCCTCTCTCTTGAAATAGCATTTTCTACCAAATACTCTAAAATATCTCACCATAGGAACATGACCAAACCATAACTCATAAGGGGTCTTACCGGTATCACCTTTAATATGAACTCTATTGAATGTGTAAGCAGTAGTGCTAATAGCTTCTCTCTAGTAGATCTTCAAGACATTCCCTTCAATCAACATAGTCCTTGCAACATCTAAAATAGTTATGTTCCTTCTTTCAACAACTCCATTCTACTAAGGGGTTCTAGGAGTAGATAATTGTCTTCTAATCCCATGCTTCTCACAGAATGAATTAAACTTATTGGAACAAAATTATCCACCTCTATCAGATCTTGAAAACTTCACCTTCAAGCTAGACTTAGTCTCAACCTTTTCTTTGAATATTTTGAATTTATCCAATGCTTCTGATTTTTCCTTCAAAAATACAACCCACATCATCTTGGAATAATCATCAATTAGCAACATAAAGTATCTCTCACCCTACACACTTCTAACATTTTTAGGTCCACATAGGTCAATATGCACAAGATCTAGAAAAACATCAAATGTATACTATTTTATCTTGAAAGAAATCCTTGTTTTCTTACCCAACTAACATTCTTTACATACCAGTTTAGTAGGCTTAACAATCTTAGGAAGATCTCTAACAACTTGTGTAGAATTGATCTTAATCATTGAATCAAAATTTACATTACACATTCTCCTATGTCATAACCAGCTTTCATCAATCTGAACAATCAAACAACTTTTCTCACCAGCATTCAAGTGAAAAATGTTAGCTTCAATCTTAGTTCCAGATCCAATCTCTATACCAAATGCATTAGGATTTTGCATTTTGCATTCTTGATTTGTAGATCATAACCTTTATCAACCATCTGTCCAACACTCAAAAGATTATGCTTCAAACCTTCAACATACAAAACATCACCAGTGTTATGCTTACCAAAGAAATAGAATCTCTCCCACAGATTACACAGACGTTTTCATCAACCTTGACAATAAGGTCAGCTAAACCCTCAACTCATAATTACAAAATTTACATCACATGATACAAATATCAACCACCATACCAATATAATGATTTACATGACATAACATGGACCTAATTCAAATTCCCAAATGCTCAAATCCACCAGAAATCATGCCAAGATCAACCGCAACATGCTACACCACCAGAAAAACCACATAATATGAAGAACATCACCAGTTCATGAAAACCACCATAAAATCACACAATGATCAATATGGATCATCAAAACAAATAGGAAACAATTAGGAAACACCAGAAAGAATGTTAGAATCATCACTAATAGTTGTACCAACAACACTTATCAAATCTTAATTGATCAACATCTAAAACTCAAGAACACGACCAATCGACAATTGCCATGAAGAAAGACAACTTGTCGAGAATCAAATCATGATCCATCTGAAATTAAGATACACATGAACATCCCAAACAATATCCCAAAATATCAACTCAATATTTTATCACAGTGGAATATACCAGAGGAAATACTGAACTCTGCAAAACACCAACATAGCAAAACCAAAATTGTAAAACTGGATCATAATATCTTCCCAATTTATAACAACTAGAGCAAATCATAGGAATATGTTGACATCAATGACAACAACATATCCTAGCAGTAGAAATATCCAACAATCTCCACAATATCCAATAGAGGATACTGAATTAGATGAAGTAATAAACGAGGTGAAGGCTAAAATTGCTAAAGCCACCAAAGTTGCAAAAGAGAAACCTTTTGGTGGAGCCAAACCTGGTAAGAAATCTAAGACATCTGAACTTGATTAGGCATTGAATAAAGGTAAAATTGAAGTTAATCCTCCTATGTCTTCGAGTGAAAATGTTAATGAGGTTGTTAAGATTAGGAATCTAAAGCCACTATCAGAGTGGTATGAAAATTTTGATGAACCCAAAAAAAGAACTTTAGAAGAAGCAATTGTAGAATACTTAAATGTATATAGCAGATCTCTAATTAAACTAGTGATAGTCATACCCAAGAGCTTTCATGACATTTTGGATTCTAGGAGACAAACACCAAATAAGGAGGATGAGAGATTGGAGGAATATGTATTAGTCAACTTATGTTCAATTATTTTTGATAAACTTATAAGGCACTGAGAGGGGGGGGGCAGTGAATCAGTGCAAGCAAAAACAATATGAATCTAATTACCGACTTAAACAACTTAAAACTTTACAAGCATAATAGGAATATCACCACATAAGATAATGCTCAATAAAACAAATTCCACATAACACAAGAGATTTATACGTGGAAACCCAAAAGGGAAAAACCACGGTGGGAGTTAATACCCACAAGATTCACTATCTACAGAATAGAAATTTTGACTGGTTAAGGTCCTACAAATATGCCTTGTTAGGAGCACACCCGGTTAGGAGTCACCTGGTGAAGGTATTAAATATGATGAGCTCTGTTAAAATATTTTACCTATTAGGTTCAACCTCGCAACAGGATTTAAGACTCAGATGTTGAGCCATCCTATTAGGGGATTTACAATGTAATGTCTGTTAAGACCTACCCAGTTAGGGGATTTTACTGTTACAAATTGTTAAGAAAAAACCAGTCAAATGATCTTCATGTAACACCTCTATGTCTGATAAGATCTACTTCAAATCCTCAAAAATTCAATAGTACATCAATACAAAGCTTCACTAATCACTACACAATCAAAATTGCATCCTTCGCTAATGATCTCACACTCTTACATACACACACCAACTTGATACCTCATCACACTTTTTATAAACATCTCTTAGTTGGATACGGCCTTGGAACAATTTCCTAGGTTCAATGAATCTAGACATTCTTACATTACACTACTTACTTATGTCGGTCAGCGACATAAGAAATAAAAAACAAGACAAAACCTATACCGGTTTACCGATTTAAGTATCTTTATCACTACTAGTTAAGTGTTCATCTGAATGCTTGCTCTATACATTAAATGTTGTTGGTCTAGTTGAATCTACCAATGCGGTCATGAAAATAGCTCAAAATACCTATCTCCATCATTTCTTTAAAACTGCATCATCCAACTCTTCATGAATCATATGTACCGATTGCCAGAATGCAACTTTGTCTATGTTTACCAGTTGAAGTCCTAATTACTGGTTCTCTATTAAATTGTCTTCTATACCGGTTATACCTTACCGATTGGCTTCCAAGACTTAGATGACTACAAAAACATTGTTTCCATAAATGACAACATAAAACTTAGTCATCAAACATGCATCTCAATCTCTTAATCACATTCACCAATCAATCCTTTACTGGTTGCATATCACCATAAGTCTTTACCAGTTCAATCAAATGCCAACAATGTAAGAATAAATAGTGAGTAAATATAATCATGTTAGGCAAAATTGATGAAGTTACAAAGGAAATAGAGAAGATTTTGACAAAAAAATTGTTAGATAATCAATATGAGGTTAATTAGGAAAAAGAGAAAGAAGAATCTCATCTGGGAGAGCAAAACATGCCATCACGTGACAATCTAGAAGTGCAAACAATGGATGCTACTTCTATCCTAGAAATCCAAACTATTGAGCTGGTACAGGTTAATGTAGAGGATGTGGATGTAAGGAAAGTAGATGAAGGAAAGGACAAGGTTGACAGTCTTCTAGTTGATGTAGTTAATCCTCCTATTCCTTGAGAAGAATGTAGAAAAGGAGAAAATGGAGATTAAGGTTGAAGTTAAGACTGAGGCAAAAGACACTATAGTGTTAGTGAAGGGAAAGCAAGTCATTGGTGACCCAAAGTTTATTTAAGGTCCGATTAACCTTTCTTCTTTTTCTCTTATTCAAAATATTAAACCTACATCATTTGCAAAAGCAAAATCTAGTGAAGATCTTTTGAAGTCTCATATAGAGGATAGTATGTTGCTAACCTTGGCAACCAGTGTTTTTGAAAAGTTGATGCCCTCATTTCAAAAGGATACTTCAGACACTCCATCTAGGTAGTTAAAAAGTTTGATCAATTCTGTAAATACACATTTTGAGTCTTTTAAAAAGTCTGGTGAGGAAAAGGTTAGAAATTAATTCAATGCAAAGAGGCTTCAAAACTTGAAGAAGATGATTGCCAAAGACAGGGTCACTTTAGTTGCCTGTGTAAAGAGCATGGAAGATGCATTGTCTAAAGGTGGAAACCTATACAAATCATGCTTATCATAGTCCAAGTTCACTGCTGACATTGAGAAAAAGTCTAAGGTACCTGATGATGAGCTTGAACGCATATCTCAGTTAGTTGATCCCCAGTTAGTATCATTGAGTAGTCATAAAAATTAGGTAATATCATTACTTGAGAAAATCCAATGTTCGAGCCATGATCGGGAGAGAATAATTAGCATAGGTGGATAAATTAGGAGTCTCATTACTCCTAAGATGGACATTATGTTGAATGCTTTAAAGGATACTCAAGATGATCTAGCTAGCAGTGATCCAAAATATGTAGAAACCGCAAAAGCACAAGTTTATCTATTTAGTGGATTGATAATGATGTTGGAGAATATGTAGAAGGGCTAGGATATTCACTTGAACACATTAAATAATTCTTATGAATACATCTTCAAATTTTTGTGTGTAAAGATTGTACGTACATATGTAAATAACATTTTTTGCTTGAATTTTGGTTTCTGAAACTCTACCTTTTCCATTGATGTCAAAGGGAGAGAGTAGATGAGTGAAAAATGTTGATCTTAGGGCAGTTATTGATTTTTGGAGTTTTTTAGTCAGACTTTTGGTTGGAATGTATATATCTTGGTTTTGGTCTGACACTTTGTCATTTTTCACTAACTGTTGCCATCAATGCCAAAGGGGGGGATTGTTGGAAAGAGAAACTTCATTGATGATTAGATGTTGTCATTGATGGCAACTTGAATCATATATTCAATCTATTGTTCATGATTCATTCATACCTGAAGATTGATTGAGGTCCGATGAGGTCCGATGAGAAGAAAAAGTCATCTGACAGAGTGTATAGTGTTTTGGTTGGTGAATCATTTTTATTAGTATTCTATGTTGCAAATATCAAAGATTCATTATAATCATGTAATATACCTTATTCCAGAGTTGTGGCCTCCGGTCTTCAGTGTTGAGTGAGTTGAAGGATCTGGTAGACATGTTTTGAGTAGAATAGTGTTTATCAACAGTAACATGTGGAGACTCTTTGTGCGGATCGTGGGGAGAAATTTTGGTGATTTTTTGTGTGTTCAAGGATGTCGAGATGGCATGTGGGAAGCATGTGGAAATTTTGTTTTGGTCTGCATGATTGTTTTGGATCAAATTGAGCCAACTTGGGTAACATGTTTCATTTGTGTGTTACGCAGCTTTTGGGCCGACATGATGGATACCTAAATTGTTGATGTGGATATATTATACTAATTGATTTGATCATTTGGGGTAGTGATGGTTATGTGTGATATGTGTATGGGTTATTGTGCATAATTTCCCATGCATAGTTGAAGGATTTGTGCTCTAGAATACAACAAAATATCATAACAGAGAAGTGTTACAAAACAAGAGTATCATGTGCTTAACCAAAATTGTTTCTGGCATTTTTAGATGGTTTATTAGTTCAAACATTACAATTATTATATGCAATCATTTGTAAGGCAGTGAGCATTTCGGGGTTGTAGCCTTTACTATAATTTGAGCAGTGAGCTCTAGGTAGTGTGGCTAAATGCATGTGCATTCTGCTCATGTAATATTATTATACTTATAACAAGGTATATTAATATTGTGGGTCTGAATCCCACTATGTTTTTTTCCTCATCCAAGTTTCCACATAAAAATCCTGGTGTTATGGTGTTATTGTTATTTGTTTTGTTCTTTTGTAGTTTAGTTTTATTCATTTTCATTAAGTGGTTTAAAGGATAGATTAAGAATGCTAAAAAATGTAGAACACTAATTCACCACCCCCCCCCCTCTCAGTGTTCCTTGTTTTCAACACAACAATCTCAGCCTTTCTTTCCTTATCTTTATTAAACAGATTTTGGGGGTTTACCCACTCCTCTTGTTTTTGAACCACAATCATCTCTTTATCTATTCCTAGTCTTAACCCCAATAGAGCATGAAGCCTCCCCAATTCTTGAAGGGGAGGGAGGAATTCACCAACAATTATGAGATTTTACTTGAATAAAGGGATTTGAATCTTCAAGCACCGAATCATTATCTAGAGAATGATTAATGGGGGACTTATAATTGAATACCTATAAGAAAGAGGTCTCCTACTACATATCATGTATATGAGGATTACCCACATCAACAATTATATTAAGACTCTGCTCTCCCAAGATAGGAGAAACAGAGGAAATCGAGACCAATGTCACACTCATTTCCTCTGAAGTTGGTCAAGACTTTTCCAACAAGTCTCGATCATGAATATTACTTGGATTACTTTGCTCAACATGGGGAACATGCTTAGAAGTAACTACAGCCTGGATATCACCATTGGGGTCCACTTGCAATTTCTTATGATTCTAATCTAGAGCATCAGTCTTCTCTACCACTTGAGATGAAAGACCATTCTACATCGGATTAATAGCCTTTTCCCTAAAAGGGGCCAAATCAAAATATTTTTTCCTCTAGAGTTTTTTTGCAGGAAAGTCCCTAGCCCAATTTACCACCTTCTTGCAGTGAAAGTAAACAAAGGGAATGGATTCATATTCCACTTTCTGGATCCATTTTCCCAACTTCAAATTGAAAGTTATTTCCTGGGGAAGATCCACCGACTCTTTTATATTCACATAGATCTAAGTGTAATCTAGTCTTGATTTAGCTACTATCATAGGATCCAAGGATAGCAATTCTCCAAAACAAGTAGCCAACCCATAAAAAATTTCCTCATCCCAGTATTATAAGGGGAGGCTAGGAAGACGAACCCAAATGGGGGCCTCATTATACTCCCAGTCCTTGGGATTAAAGCATGGTTCCCATAATTGTTGATGAGAGAATTAGAAGGGACTAGACTTAGGATTAAAATAAATACACATGCTAATGTGATGTAAAAAGATAAATTAATTAATTTAGATAAGATGAATATATCAAACTCACAATATGAAATCTTCAAACATTTCAATACCACCAACTAATAATTTCCATGCAATTGTGTGAAGTTGGTGTACTATGTTTCTTTAGTTTAGCCTTGCTAACTTGTTCACCTTTATCAACATTTATTTGTGTGGCTATTTTTAATCTATATATGTTTTAAAGTACAAACATAGTCTATTTTGCATCTTCACAAACCTTTAAAATTTATCACAATGTAGTTTCTTTATGATGCTTGCACTAAAATTACCATGAAACTAAATAATAAAATTTGAAGCTTATGTACATCTATGGAAACATCAAATTGTTAAAAAATGCACTCATTCATTAATGGTGACTATATTACTCAAAGAATTTGTTGTTTGTGACTATTTATTTTTGGCTCATACTAATGAAGGTCGATTTATTTAGGGGTTCCTAGTTGTGCATTTTTTATTTTTCTCTCAAAATTACTTCGACATTTTAAATGACTTTAAAATTTTGAGTAGTTTAACTAAAGAGTTTGTCAAATAAATCTATTTATTTAGGTTCACATCATCAATCAATGTATTTCTATCAAAGGTATTTTCGAAGACCTAAAAAAGTATGGTACACAAGAAATAGACTTGCATATCATAAAATGTCTAGATCTATATTGATATGCTAGTAAGAAAATCTTAGTTTGCATATTAAACCAATTGCTTTTCTTTGAAGAAGATTAACTAAAATATGTAGAACTTTTTATTTTTTTTTCTAATTAATTCAAGAAATTGAGTAATGAAATCTTCCTTACTTTGCAAGGAATAGGAAAGAAAATTATTAATTGGAAACAAATCCAAAGGTTCACATAAGGAACAAATCTGGTGAATTGCCAAATTGATGCAATCATGGTTAGGATGGACCTCAATGAGATTTATCTGGATCATGCAGCAAGAGTAAAAAACAACAAAATCAAGACAAGATGATGGAGGCAATGTAGAATTGATTGATTATATAATGAAAAACTATTTACAATCTGTTGGCAACATGCGAACGACAAGATTCAGCTCACTAGCCCGATACAAAAATGCTCAATTACAGTTGGTCTAAACTGGACCTCTTAACCTCAAGATAGATCTTCTTGGTTATCTAAACTTCCTTCTACAAGATTTATGATCTAGAGGGATCCAGGTCAGCCCAAGAAGAATCAAATAATGATGAACATGATGAAACATGTAAAACCACTAGATCAACCTCCGCCAATGAAAATCCTCTACAAAATCCAAAGGAATAAGTGTGGATTAGAGGGAAGTTCAGCCACACACCAAGGAAGGATGGAAACAATGAACTAGGGATACATAAGATTCACCAATAGCAAATAGGTCCACTCTCTTCTGGTGTTCTAACCTAGAAAATTGTCTCAGAATCTAGAAGCGATAAATTGCCAAAAAATGATTCAAACGTTTCGTGGATTTGGGGAAAGGAAGATAATCATGTCCACAAGAAAAATCCATCTCCCCAAGATCTGGTGAGCAATGCAATAAATGCTAAAACTACAAAACAAAACAAAAAACTGAAAATAAATGTTTTTGGTTGATGCAAGATTGCTAAGAACCGGGGATGCTCCTGCATCAAATATCGGGGGTTGTTGAAAAAAAATGAGTCCCTCACTTTTCTAGGGTCAGAGGAAAACCAAGGTGGTCCACCTTTTCCTAATAAATCTAAGATGAATCTTCAACTGGTCTGTCCTTCCATTTCACAAGATACTCTCTGTATAGACTACTTCGGGTACTATGCCCAATCCTAAGGTACAAAATGTCTTCAATCTGATCCAGTTCCTTCTAGGGTATTTTCTTCTCCAAGTCTGCACTACTATTTTCACTGAATTTTGATTCATGATACTAATGTAGATCTGCAATGTTGAATATAGGTGAAATCCCCAAACTATTAGGTAGCTCCAATTCATATTTATTTCCCGAACTGAATTTTCTCAAGATCTTACAAGGTCCAAAATTCCTCATCTGCAACTTGTTGTAGGTTCCAAATAGAAATCTTTCTTTTCTTAGATACACCATCACTTCATTTCCAACTTCAAATTCCTTATGTCTTCTTTTCTCATCTTCTTTCTCCTTATACTTGTTGTTCATATCCTCCAATTTTTATTTAACCTAATATGTAAGGCCTTCATGTGATCTGCAAATTTTTCTTCCTCTACACTTACTAATCTCTCTCAAATTTGATATACCTCTGGGGTGTGCTCCAGTAACAATCTCAAAAGGTGTTCTTCTGATACTCATATTCACTAAATTATTGTAAGCAAACTCTTCTTGTGCAAGAATCAAATCCCAACTTCTGGTCTTCTCTCCAACCAAGCATCTCAAAAAAATTTCTCAACTCCTATTTACTATCTTTGTCTATCCATCATTCTGTGGGTGAAAAGTAGAACTGAACTTCAAATCCATCTTTATCTTTTTCCAAAGTGTCCTCCAAAAATATCCAACAAACTTAGTATCTACGTTTGAAACTATCCTCTTAGGTAATCCATGCAATCTCACTACCTCCTTTAAAATAAGTCAGCTACATGCACTGCATTTGATTTCTTCTTACAAGGTATGAAATGATCCATCTTCAAGAATATATCCACCACCACAAATATAGAATCATTTCCCTCTCTATGTCTTAGGCAATCCAAGTATGAAATACATGCTTATGTCCTCCCAAGGTCTCTCTGAAACTGTTAATACAATCCCACATTTTGACTACTACCTTTTGCAACTTGACAAACTCTACAACTTTGCACAAATTTCCTGACATCCTTTTGAATCTAAGGCCAAAATTAATGTTCACTCACCAATGCTATTGTTTTGTCAATACCAAAGTGTCTGGCTAATCCTCCACTATGCTTCTCCTTTATTAAATTATCCCTCATGGAACTCTTAGGTATATACAACTGAACTCCTCTAAATAACATCCCAACCTAAATGAAATAATTCAACCACTTACTTCTATCTACCATAACCGATTCTCTACATGCTTTCCAAGGTTTTACAAATTTTGGGTCATCATCATACAAGGTCTTCAACTCTTCAAATCCCAATACTGTCACTCTCATTTATGTCAACAAATTTCTCCTTCTACTCAATGCATCAGAAACTTTGTTTGACTTTCCACTCCTATGCTTCAACACAAAGGTGTAACTCTGCAAAAATTCTACCCATAGCATATGTCTTTGATTCAAATTACTTTGACTATTCAAATACTGTAAGGCTTGATGGTCAGTATACAACACAAACTCTATAGGAAACAGGTAATGTCTTCACTTCTTTGAGGCTTGAACTATGGCATAAAATTCATGCTTACACTGAATATCTCCTTCTTCCAGCATTCACCTTTTCACTGAAATAAGATACTTCTCTCCCTTCATGACTTAACATGGCTCCAACTGCATTCCCACTTGCATCACAGTCTAATTGAAATACTTTACTAAAATACAATAAAGCTAACATATGCTATTTAATCACCTTCTGCTAGAAAAATTCCAAACTTTTATTTGCTCCAGTTGTCCATTTTAATTCTTTCCTATCTCCTCTCATTGTCTCATTCATAGGGCTACAAACTGGACTGAAATTCCTGATAAACTTCCAATAGAAACTAGTGAGTGCATGAAATGATCTTACCTCTCCAACGCTTTCTAGTGTAGGCCTTTCAACAATTTCTCTTGCATTCTCAAGGTCCATCTTCAATCCATCCATAGATATCACAAATCCAAAATAGACTAACTTTTCCTTCATGAAACTACACTTTGTTAAATTTATCAGCAACTTCTCTTCTCTCAACCTCTACAAAATTGTCTTAAATGCAACAAATGATCCTCTTTTGTCTTACAAAAAATCAGAATGTCATCCAAATATCACAACAACAAACTTACCAAATAATTTATTCAATGCCTCATTCATCAACCTCATGAAAGTACTTGGTGCATTAGTCAACCCAAAAGGCATCACCAACCATTCATATAATCATTCATTTATCTTCAATGCTATCTTCCACTCATCTGCTTCTCTCATTTTGATATGATAATATCACCTCTTCAATTCTATCTTTGTGTAGTATTTGGCTCCACTCAAACAATCCATTATGTCATCCATCATAGGTAAAGGAAACCCATACTTTACTATGATCTTATTTATTGCTTTGGAATTGGTACACATCCTCCATTCTCCATTCTTCTTAGGTTCTAACATGGTTGGTACTACACAAGGGCTCAAACTTTCTCTGATCGAACCCTTTTTCAACAATTTCTGTAATTGTCTATTCAACTCCTCCTTCTCTTTCAGTGTCATCTAGTGTGCTGCTTTGTTAGGCAAACTAGCTCTGGGAATCAGGTCCATGCAATGATTGATACTTCTCACAAGTAGTAATCCATTAGGCACATTATCTGAAATGATGTCTGCATACTTTGTCAGCAACTCCTTTATCTCCTCTAGTTTTTCTTCATGCTCCAAGCTCTCAGTCTTCTTAGGAACTATGGGAAAACACATGTTCTCATGTCTCATTCCATCCACCAAATAGATTCTAGAATTTGTACAGACTTCACTCTGTAGGGGCTCCTCCAAGGGTAACAAGTTTTTCTTCATCCCATTTGCAACAATAGTATATATGTTCTTTCTCCCATCATGTATTTCTTGTCTATCAAACTTCCAAGGTCTACCCAACAAGATATGACAAATATCCATAGGCATAATATCACACAAAACATCATCATGATAATTCCCAATTTTCAATTTCACTAGACATTTCTCCCTTACTAATATCTTATGATCATCCTGAATAAATTCTATCTGATAAGTCTTAGGGTGTTTCAATCTTTCCAACTTCAATTTAATAGCCATCTCTTCTAAAACAATATTATCCAAATTACCATTATCAATAATGAGTTTACAACCCTTACTAGATACCTTACATTTGGTTTTGAACAAATTTCTCCTCTACAAGGGTTCTTCATCTTCTCTGATATGACACAAATCTCTCCTCATCCTCAATAATTTTCCATCTGCTAGTTTGTTAGCTAATCAAGTAGGATCTTCTTCTACAAATGTTGTTCTTCTAGTATTGTCTGTCTTTTTACATTCAAAAGAATGATGTCTTTATTCCCCACACTTAAATCAAGTTCCTTTAAATACTCTTTTCCTATCTTCTATCATCTTTTCCACAAATTTCATTCTTGTAACCATTAGGTTCTCTCCTCTAATAGAAATTTTTTTCATTCTTTTGGTATGAACTACCATCCTTGCTTACTTGTATTTGTTTTGAACTACACAAGTTCCTCTTTCTCCTTGAGATCTTCCTCTAGAAAACCTTCCACCTCTACCTCTCTATCTCTGCTCATGTCTTTTATTCAAATTTTCTTCTTCTTTCAAGGCATATTAGTAAGCTTCTTTGGTACAGTCACTGGTAAGGAGTAACCTCAAAGAGATCAGTCTAAACCAGTCAGCAAGAGTAAACACAATGGAAACACAAGGATATGATGGAGTCAATGTAGAACAGATTGAATTATAGCATGAAAATTGATTACAACCAACCGGTAACAACCAGGTTACATAAACTAGCTCACAGGCATGCTAGAACATGCTCAAAGTACAAATAGGTCACAACTGGGACCTCAAACTAAATATTTGTCATCTATGATCTATATCCAACCTTTGATTTCATTCTAATTCTCAATTACAATGATTTATATGATTCAAGGAGATGCAGTCGACCCAAAAAAGGGATCAAAACCCAAAGAACAAGACCTAACATGTAAAACCATTAAGGTCAGCCTCCACCAAAGAAATCCTTTTGGAAAATCCAAATAATGAAGAGAAAATCATGGGAAAAGGTCGGCCACACACCAAGGATTATCGAAATCAATTCTTAGGGCTCTGTAACTTATGGAAGAGATCTGGTAGATCACAAATGCAAATAGGTCCAGGCAACCAGTAACATGGAACTGTCATGGAAACCGATAGTGGTAACTTGTCGAAAAATGATCCAAATGCTTTGTGGTTTGGGAAATAAGGCAGATGGTCAAGTTTTCAAGCAAAATCCATTTCCACAAAATTCGATGAGCCAAATTCGATACACAGAGAGAGAAATGTTGAAACTGCAAACAGAAAGAAAAACAAAAAGGAAAATATTTTTAGTTGATGCAAGATTGCCATGAACTAGGGATGCTCCTACATCAAACATCCAAGGTTATTGAAAAAGTGAGTCTCTCACTTTGCTAGGGTTAGAGGAAAACCAAGGGAGTTTTCCTCTTCCTATTAAATCCAACATGAGTCTTCAACTGGTCTATCCTTCCACTTCACTAGTACTCCTTATACTCACTGCTCTTGGTAGTATACCCAATTGTACTATCCAATATGTCCTCAATCTGATCGAGTTCCTTCTAGGGTAACTATTTCTCCAAGTTTGCAATATTGTCTTCATTGAAGTCTGGTTCATGATACTCATGAAGGTCTATATTATTGAATATAGGTGATATGTTCAAGTCATCCAATAACTCCACTTCATGTGCATTTCCAGACTTGAATTTTCTCAAGATCTTACAGGGTCCAAACTTCTTCATCTACAACTTGTTATAGGATCCAACCAGGAATCTCTCTTTTCTCAGATACACCATCACTTCATCATCAAATTAAAATTCCTTATATCTCCTCTTCTCATCTACCTTCTCCTTATACTTGTTGTTTGAATATCTTCCAAATGTTGCTTAACCTGAATATGCAAGGCTACCATGTAATCTGCAAATTCTTCTGCTTCTGAACTTCTCCGGTCTTTACTCCTGATATTCCTTAATTTTGATATACCTCTAGGGTGTACTCTGGTAACAATCTCAAAAGGTTTTCTTTCGGTTCTCCTATTTACTGAATTATCGTAAGCAAACTTTGCTTGTGCAAGAATCAAATCCCAACTTCTAGTTTTATCTCCAACTAAACATCTCAATAAATTTCCCAAGCTTCAGTTTACTACCTCTGTATGTCCATCAGTCTGTGGGTGAAAATTAGAACTAACTTCAAATCTATCTTCATCTTTTTCCAATGTGTTCTCTAAAAGTAACCAACAATCTTAGTATCTCTATTTGGAACTATTCTCTTAGGTAACCCATGTAATCTCACTACTTCCAAGTGAAAAATAGGTCTTCTATATGCACTACATCTAATGTCTTCCTACAAAGCATGAAATGAGCTATCTTAGAGAATCTATGCACCACCACAAATATAAAATCATTCCCTCTTTGTTTTAGGAAATCCTAGGATGAAATGCATGCTTATATCCTCCCAAGGTCATACTAGTACTATCAAAGGTTTATACAATCCCACATTCTGACTACTCCCTTTTTCAACTTGACAAACTCCATAACTTTGTACATATTTCCTAAGATCCTTATGAATCTGAGGCCAAAAGTATTTCTCACTCACCAAGGCTATTGTTTTGTCGACACTAGTGTCCAAGTAATACTCCACTATATTTCTCCTTAATCAGATTCTCCCTCATGGAACGATTAGGTATGCACAACTAAACTCCTCTGAATAGCATCCCATCCTGATTGTAATAATCCAACCACTTCCTCCTATCTACCATAACCAGTTCTCTACATGCTTTCCAAGGTTCTCCAAAATCCAAGTCATCATCATACAAGGTCTTCAACTCTTCAAATCCTAATACTGCCACTCTCATCTCTATCAGCAGATTCCTTCTCCTACTCAATGTATCAACAACTTTGTTAGATTTCCCACTTCTATGCTTCAACACAAAGGTTTAACTCTGAAAAATTCTACCCATCTCATATGTCTTTAATTCAACTTACTCTGACTATTCAAATACTACAAGGCTTGATGATCTATTTACAAAATAAACTCCTTAGGCAACAATTAATGTTTCCACTTCTTCAAGGATTGAACTATGGCATAGAATTCTTGATCATACACTGAACATCTCCTCCTAGCATCATTCAAATTCTCACTGAAATAGGCTACTTATCTCCCTTCTTGACTCAATAATGCTCCAATTGTTGTTCCACTTGCATCACAATCAACTTGAAATACTTTTTTTAAATCTAGTAAAGCTAGCATAGGCTTCTTAGTCACTTTATGCTTCAATAACTCAAAAATTTTGTTTGCTCTGATGGTCCACTTGAATTGCTTCGTATCTCCCCTCATGGTTTGAGTCATTAGGTTACAAACTGAACTAAAATTTATGATAAACTTCTAGTAGAAACTAGCCAATCCATGAAATTATCTTACCTCTCCAATGCTTTCTGGTGTAGGCCACTCAACAATTGCTTTCACTTTCTCAGGGTCAATATTTAGTCCATCAACAGATATCATAAATCCCAAATAGACTAACTCTTCCTTCAAGAAAGTACACTTCTTAAGATTTATTGACAACTTTTCTTATCTCAACCTCTGCAAAACTTGTCTCAAATGCAACAAATGCCCCTCTTTTGTCTTACTAAAAATTAGAATGTTATCCAAATAAAAAATAACAAACTTAACCAAGAATTTCTTCAATACCTCATTCATCAACCTCATGAAATTACTCGATGCATTAGTTAACCCAAAAGGAATCACCAACCATTCATATAGTCCTTCATTTGTCTTGAGTGTTGTCTTCCACTCATCTCCTTCTCTGATCCTAATCTGATGATATCCACTCTTCAAGTCTATCTTTGTAAAGTATTTAGATCCACTGAAATATTTCATTATGTCATCCATCCTAGGCAAATGAAACTGGTATTTCACTATGATCTTGTTTATTGCTCTCAAATTTGTACACATCCTCTATTCTCCATTCTTCTTAGGTGCTAACATTGTTGGTACTGCACAAGGGATCAAACTTTCTATGATCAAACTTTTTTTCAATAGCTCCCGCAATTGTCTTTTTAGCTCTTCATTCTCTGTCGATATCAACCGGTGTGCAACTTTGTTAGGAAAACTAGCTTCAAGAACCAAATCCATGCAATGACTGATACATCTTACTGGTGGTTATCCATTAGGCACATTATCGGAAATGATGTCTTCATATTATGTTAGTAAATCCTTTACTTCCTCTAGTTGTTCTTCTTCCAATTCTAGTTTCTTAGTCTTTTTAGGAACCAAAGAAAAACATACATTCTCATGTCTCATTCCATCCACAAATTTCCTTTCATCCACCAAACAGATCCTAGCATTCATACAGACTTCACTCTTCAAAGGTTCCTCCAAAGGTAACAAGGTTTGCTTCATCCCATTTGCCACAATAGTGTATATGTTCTTTCTTCCATAATGTATTGCCTATCTATCAAACTGCCAAGGTCTACCCAAAAAAAGGTGATAAATATCCATAGGCATAATATCACAAAAAACTTCATCATGATAATTCCCAATTTTCAATTTCACCAAACATTACTCACTTACCAACAACTTATAAGTATCCTGAATCTATGCTACCTGATAAGGCTTAGCGTGTTTCAATATTTTCAAGTTTAACTTATTCACCATCTCTTATGAAACAAGATTATCTGAACTACCACTATCAATAACAAATTTACATCACTTACCAAATACCTTACATCTGGTCTTGAACAATTTTTTCCTCTACAAGGTCTCTTCATCTTCTTCGGTATGACACAAAACTCTCCTCATCATCAACATTTCTCCATCTTCAAGTTTGTTAGCTAATCCGGTGGGGTTTTCTTCCACCATTGTTTCTCTTCTAGTATTCTATGTCTTCTTACATTCGAATTCATGATTCCCTTCCCATCCACACTTAAAGAAAGTACCTCTAAATGTCTTCTTGTCTTGTCTTCCAAAATTCCCATTCTGGTAGTGATCCGGTTCTCTCCTCTAGTAGAAATTTATATCATCTTTATGATATGAATTACCTTCTTTTCTTACTTCCTTGTCCTTTTTCTGATTTGTACAGGTACCTCTACCTCTAGTATATCCTCTTCCTCCTTGAAATCTACCTTCAGTAAACCTTCCACCTCTACCTCTCTGCCTCTGCTCATGTCTTTTGTTTAGCTTTTCTTCATCCTTTGAGACATACTGGTAAGCATCTTTAACACTCTACAATTTGATCAAATTGAGTTCATCTTGTATATACATCCGCAATCCATTCAAATATCTTGCAACTTGTTCAACTTCATCATCAACATGTTTGGATATTATATTCAACTTGTAAAATACTTCAGTGTATTCCTTCACAGTAGATTCCTTCTGTCTTAAATTTTGCAACTTCCTAAATAGATTTACTTGATAATAAACTAGTATAAACTTTGACTTCAACTTAGCAACCATTTGATCCCAAGTCTTGATTTTCTCTTTACCTCTTCTCTTTCTATCAACCAGTAAATGTTTCCCACCAAAGAGATGACCTTTCAATTGGGTACAAGAATATTTCACCTTCCTTTCCTCTTCAGTGTTCTCAAAATCAAAATACTTTTCCATCTCTAAGATCCAATCCATCAATTCATCTAAATCCAACTTTCCATCATATTCTGGTGGGGTGAAATGGGGTTTAGTATTAGCCCTACTCAAAACCCTCAAAAACCTTTCCTCATCCAGATCAACTGTCAGTGGGTTTACTTATTCTGTTGGAGCTTCTTCTCCTTTATCTTCACTTACATCTTCAATATGTTGACCTCTTCTTTGTGTTGTCTCCACAACTTCCAACTAAGATGCTATCTCTTGCAATATCTTCAACATAATAGGGTCTACATTCCCACGCACTCTACCATTCCTAGTTCCTCTCTGCATCATATTTCGCCAATTTTCTGTAGCTGCAGGTCGCATCCATAGTCCTCCACCCTACAACAAAATTCTCAAGACAACCAAAATGAAAACTTGCTCTAATACAACTTGGTACAATTACTGGTAAGGAGTAACCCTAAAGAGATCAGTCTAAACTGGTCAGTAAGAGTAAACACAATAGAAACACAAGGATATGATGGAGGCAATGCACAACAAATTGAATTATAGCATGAAAATTGATTACGACCAACCGGTAACAACCAAGTTACATAAACTAGCTCACAGGCCTACTAGAACATGCTCAAAGTACAAACAGGTCACAACTAGGACCTCAAACTAAAGATTTTCCTTCTATGATCTATATCCAACCTTTGATTTCATTATAATGCTCAATTACAATGATTTATACGATCTAAGGGGATCCAGTCGGTCCAAAAATGGGACCAAAACCTGAAGAACAAGACCTAATGTGTAAAACCAACAAGGTCAACCTCCACCAAAGAAATCCTTCTAGAAAATCCAAAGGATGAAGAGAAAATCATGGGAAAAGGTTGGCCACATGCCAAGGAACATCATAATCAACACTCAGGGCCCCACAAGCTACGTAAGAGATCTGGTAGATCATAAATGCAAATAGGTCCAGACAATCGGTAACAAGGAACTATCAACTGGTAACAGGGAACTACCAACTAATAACAAGGAATTGTCATGGAAACCAGTAGTGATAACTTGTTGAAAAATTATCCAAATACTCTGGAGCTTGGGAAATAAGGTAGGTGGTCACATTTTCAAGAAAAAACCAACTCAACAAGATCTAGTAAGCCAAATCCGATACACATAGAGAGAAATGTTGAAACTGCACACAGAAAGAAAAACATAAAGGAAAATATTTTTGGTTGATGCAATATTGACATGAATCGAGGATTCTCCTACATCATTCTTCAATGCTCTGCAATTTGATCAAACTGAGTTCATCTTGTATAGATTTACAATCCATTCAAATATCTCACAACTTGTTCAATCTCATCATCGACATGTCTGAATCTGATATTCAACTTGTAGAATGCTTCAGTATACTCCTTCACACTTGATTCCTTCTGCTTCAGGTTTTGTAAATTCTAGAATAGGTTCACATGATAATCAGTTGGCATAAACTTTAATTTCAACTTGGCAACCATTCACTCCCATGATTTTATCTTCTCTTTGCCTCTTCTCTGTCTATCAACCTACAAATGTTACCACCAAAGATATGTATGACCTTTAAACCGAGTACAAGCATATTTCACCTTTCTTTCGTAGTGTTCTCAAAATCAAAATTCCTCTCCATCTCTGAGATCCAATCCATCAATTCATCCGGATCTAGCTTGCCATCACACTCTAGTGGGGTAAAATGTGGTTTGGTGTTCGCCCTACTCAAAACCCTCAAGAACCTCTCTTCATCCAGATCGATCACCGATGGATTTGCTGCTTCTACTATTGGTGCTTCTTCTTCCTCATCTTCAATCACATCTTTCATATGTTGACCTCTTCTTTGGGATATTTCAACAACTTCCAACTAGGCTACAATTTCTCTTAATATTTCCATCACAACAAGGTATGCATTCTTACACGCTCCACCATTCCTATTTCCTCTTTGTGCCATCTCAATGCTATTCCTTTGCAACTACAGGTCAGATCCACACTCCACCACCCCACAAAAAAATATTCAAGACAACGCAATCTCTAAATGAAATCTCGCTCTGATACCACTTGGTGCAATCATGGTTAGGAGGGAACTCAACGAGATCTATCTAGACCATGTAGCAAGAGTAAAACACAATGAAAGCAAGACAAGATGATGGAAACAATGTAGAACTAATTGATTATATCATGAAAAAAATTTTACAATCTATCAGCAATATGCGAGCTACAAGATTTGACTCGCTGGTCTAATATAAATATGCTCAATTACAATTTGAATCTAAACTGGACCTCTTAACCTTGAGATAGTGTTAGACAATTCAGATAATTGGAAGACAACTAAGGGGGGGTGAATCAGTTGTCACAAATTATAGGATAATTTAGAAATTAAAACTTTAATACTGGAACACAAAACAATAATACCATAATAGAAGTAAAACTAATTAAGCATAAACAATAATCACAAAATAAATACCATCCACATGACACCAAGATTTGTATGTGGAAAACCCGGTAAAGGGAAAAACCATGGTCGGAAGCCTACAACAGTCAAATAATACTTTTGCAAAAAGTATGTTAATTACAATGAAGGGACCTACACTTGTAGGAAGGCCAATAGCCAAGAGTGCATTGCTCATCACAAAAGGAGCCTCACTGACTACATATAAATCTAGACTGCAATCAGGAGAAGTGTTGAACTACAAAAGATAACATCTCCTATGCCAGAGTACAGTTCTGGTTAAGCTCAATACCGAAGGACTAAATCCTCTTACACAAACCCAATTTGATCGCCAACGATCGACCAACTCCTCTTCCTGAATGATATTACATTATTCACCGATTACATTCCTTGACCATGACCTCTAACATTAACCATGATGATCTACAATGAGATCTTACATCTTATTTATACAAATCCTTGACCATAAAGAATCAGGTCGGCCGCCAAATAATAAACCAATTTGATAATTAAAAACCATGTTGGCCTTAGACCAAACAAGTAATATCAACACATAAGGCATCCTGACAATCGAACAATAGGTCCTATCCATACGTTAAATTAATTTCGGTCTATAACCTACATCAACCAGGACCAAGTATAGGTCCACACACTTCAGCAATGATCTCCAACTGCCAAGTCTCAAACATGATCACCAACAACATTTTAAAACTCCATCAGAAGCTACACCAACACCACTTATACAATTCATCAAATATCTCTACCAAAAGCTCTACCGGTGAAACCCTTGCCATAACCAAAAACCAATCTTCTAAGCAAGCAAGATAGCATCCAATCACTAGACCAAAACCAAATAATCAAATATGATTATAAGTATCATGAACAAGCCAATTCATCACTAGATTATACTGAAGTCTACTAGATCATGCTAGATCCATGTTAACCAGAAACCACTCAACCTACTGGGACCAAAAGGTTATTGGTAAAGCATCCAAACAACTAGTGTTGACATCAATGACAAAACATCAATGCAACAAATGGCCAACAATCTCCCCCTTTAGCATTGATGGCAAGACTAGATGTGAAAAACATCTATGTACCAAGAAATGCCAAACAAGTCTCCCCCTATAGAGGACAACCAACAATCACCTGCATATAGGTTTGAATATCAATATCTCTCCCCCTTTTACTTTTTCACATCACTATCTCTCCCCCTTTGAATAATATTTCTCCCTTTGACATTTTTACTTTTTCACATCACTATCTCTCCCTCTTTGACATCAATACCAGAAATCTGATAGAAATATCAAAGCAAAAGCATAAGCCTCAGATTCTTAAAGCTAACTACTCCCCCTAGGCAGTATCATCCCACATCAATGTCGAAATGAATAGTATCTCTAATAATGCATGCTGGACTGATGCCAAACTGCATCAATCAAGTCTCTGTCAGAGGGGTAGAAACCCCCAATCTATCTCTCAAGTACTCAAATGCTTCTTTGGATAAAGGTTTAGTGAAAATATCTACAATCTATTCTTTAGTGTTCACATAAACTAGTATAACTTCATTTTCTTCCACCTCCTTCAAAAAGGTATACTTGATAGATATGTGCTTTGTCTTAGAATGAAATACTGGATTCTTTGATATATCAATAGGAGCAGAGTTATCATAGTGAATAACTATCGGTGCATCACAATCCACCTTTATATCCTTCAACATTTGCTTCATCCATAAAACTTGTGTACAGTTAGTAGTAGTAGCAACATACTCAGCTTCAGTAGTAGATAAAGAAGTACATGACTATTTCTTGTTGATCCATGAAACCAACTTCTTTCCAAGAAAGAAAGCTCCACCAAAAGTAATTTTCCGATCATCAACATCTCCAACCCAATCAACATCTGTATATGCACATAAAGAAAAGTTATCATCCTTAGGGTACCACAAGTCATATTCTGATGTACCTTGCAAGTATCTAAATATCCTTTTCACCTCCATCTCATAAAATATCAAGGATCACTCTGAAATCTTGAAACAATACAAACAACATTCATAATATCAGGCCTAGTTTGAGTCAAATAAAGCATACCTCCAATCATAGATTTGTATCTTGTAGGATTTACCAGTGTAGATACATCTTTTCTTGTCAATTTCTTACTTGTAACCATAGGTGTACTTACCAGTTTAGAATCTCCCATACCAAATTTCTTAAACAATTCCTTAGCATATTTAGTTTGATAGATAAAAATCCCTTTGTCAGTCTGAGTAATCTGCAAACCTAAGAAAAAATGCATCTCTCCAACCATAGATATCTCAAACTCTTTCTCCATATTCTTAGAAAATTCTATGCACAATGTATCTTCACCTCCAGAAATAATGTCATCAATAAATACTTCAACAATCAGTATATCATCATCAATGCTTTTATAATATAAATTACTGTCAGCACTGCCCTCAATAAAACCAAGCTTCAAAAGATATTTATCCAACCTTGCATACCAAGCTCTAGGTGCTTGTTTCAATCCATATAAAGCTTTCCTTAACCTACAAACCATATTTGTATCATCTGATAGTGAAAAACCATCAGGTTTCTCAATATAAACTTCGTCATCAAGATCCCTATTCAAAAATGCACATTTAGCATCCATTTGATAAACCTTGTAGTTTTTATAAGAAGCATAGATGAGAAATAATCTTACAGCCTCAATCCTAGCTACTGGTACAAAAGTCTCTCCATAATCAATTCCTTCCTTCTAAGAATATCCTTTACAAAGAAATCTAGTCTTATTCCTTATAACTTGACCATCCTCATTAAATTTATTCCTAAAACCTCATTTAGTTCTAATAACATTTTTATTTTTAGGCCGGGGAACCAAAGTCCATGAGTTTTTTTTCTCAATCTGATCTAATTCTTCTTCCATAACTTTTAACCAAAATTTATCTTTACATGTCTCAATTACCGATACTGGTTCAACTTGTGAAATTAAACATACCTCATTAGTTGCCAATCTTCTTCTTGTCATCACTCCATTGCTCTTATCTCCAATGATTTAATCTTCAAAATGATTCAATCTCACATACCTAGGAGTCTTCTAACTCTCTGTTCCTCTTCCCTGTTCTTCAGTTACTGTAGAATTCTCTGATGTTGCCGGAGTAACTAGTTCAACTCTCTATTCCGGTAAAGGTGCTACCAATTCAAATATAATCATTTCCACTACCCATTCCTTCTCATAAATTTTGGTTTGACTTTTTCTCAACTCATCTACTTTGACATTAGCACTCTCCACAATTCTCTGCAATCTCCTGTTATAACATCTAAATGCTTTGCAAAAAATCAACGTGAGTGGAGTAGGAGCAGGAGTAGGAGTTTCAATTTATTCAGGTTTGAATTTGAATGGCCCTAGTGCGGGTTTCCCAGGTGATGGGGGTCCACATGTTTCCCCCGTGACTCGCCCCTCTATCAAATCTGATCTTGATCCCACTGATGGGGCCTCAAATGATACATGGGATGGTGGTATCCTGCAAAATACTACCAATATTAAATCTATCATCTCCAACAAATCTGGTGGTGTTGAGGGTGCCAATACTACGGAGGTCTTTTTTAAGATTCCACCTACAAAGTGCAACAAGAAATGGGCTTCATTATTTGGGTCTAAGCTTAAGGGTATGGTCATTTTGCCTATTCCACATAAAGTTGACCTAGAGTTTGGTGCTTGCTCCATCTCTATCTCATACTGTAATGTGGATTAGAATATGGCATACATGAACTTAGTCTTGGTGGGTAAGTTTGTAAGACTACATCTGAACATTGAGGCTGTTAGAGCCTAGGTGTCTAGAAAATGGAAAGGTAAGGGTCAAATTGATGTTGTTACTATGGTTGGTGGTTTCTTCTCTTTTTCATTCACTTGTGAGGAAGATCTTTGATCTGTTTTGGTGGGTGGTCCTTGGATGTTGGGCAAAGCCTCGCTGGCCCTCAAAAAGTAGGAACCAGGATTTAATCCTAAAGATTGGGAATGCAATGAAGCCCCAATCTGGGTCAGATTGCCAAGTTTACCCATGGAGATCTAGGGAGAAGATATTTTCGTGGGAATTGCAGCATGTTTTGGAGAGCTAATTTCAGTTGACCTAATGACTACAGCTAAAAGACTCTTTGTTTATGCTAGATTGTGTGTTAATGTCAAACAATCTACCAACCTACCATTCGAGATTAATCTTTTCTCTAAGTTGGGTAGATGGGTGTAGAAAGTGGAGTATGAATCCATCCCTTTTGTTTGTTTCCACTGTAAAAAACTGGGTCATTAGGCCAGACAGTGTCCGCCTAAGCCAAAGAAGGAATGGAGAAATAGGAATGACAAGTCGCTCTTAGAGAAGAGGGATGCCCTACCCTCTGATCCTCCTCTAGAAGGATTGTGCAATGATTCAAATGGATTTTTTTATTCCTCTATCCCTCCCTCAATTGTGGAAGATGGGGTCATGTCAGGAGTAGGTTTTACTTCAAATGTACTTGTGGTCCCTACTCCTAACCCTCCGCTCTTGGAGGAGAATGTTTGGGAATCCCCTATTGTGAATACTCCCTGTGAAGAAGGGAATACTTTAAATGCTAACTCGATTGTCCTGGATATTCCCATTTAACTAATCATTAAATTGGGTAACTTCGTCGAGGCAAAACCCTAGGTTTCTCTCACACTGGAATCACCCCAAGAGGACTCTTGTCCTTTTATTGAGGTCAAACCCAAAAATAAAAGAAGGAATTCCCCTATTGGCCAATCTACTCCGGCCTCTGGGGGGTTTCAACCATAAATAGATAAAAAGTGGATTATGGGTCAGATTCATGAGGGGTGGGGAGGCCACCCAACGCGGTTAGTAGAGATAGGCAGATTCAAGCTTCCATTGCGAACAGAGCCTAGAGAACGTTACCATAAATGGGGATGGGATCCCCCTCTCTTGATAAATGAAAATTATGTCATGGAATTTAATGGGATTGAAACATCCCCATAAGCGTGATCTACTATCCAACTTGGTAAGGGATCATAAGCCAAATATTTGCCTTGTTCAAGAGACTAAAATGCCTAGTTATTAAGTGGAAAAGATTAAATAGGTGATTTTTGAAGATTGTGGTGTTCACTGTGTTGATGCGGATGGTGCTTCTAGCAGTATCGCCACTCTTTGAAATCTGAGACTATTATGTGGTAAGGTGGTTCTCTCTTCTCCTAATCACATTGCTAATAGATTCTATAATCTTAAAGATGGATCCTTCTAGATTATTTCCAACATCTATGATCCTAATGGGAGAACTGCTAGGAAAGTTCTCTAGTCTTCCATTTGTCATGCTAGATCATTTTTCCCTAATGAGAAATGGATTCTTCTAGGTGATTTCAATACCCCTCTCTCAAACTTGGAGAAATTTGGGGGCATGCCTATTTCTATTGATAGTAGACAAGACTTGGCTGATATGATTAATTCTTTGAGCCTGTTGGACCTAGATCTTATCGGGGCTAAATTCACTTGGTCTAATAGATGTAGTGGGGAGGACCTCATATAGGTTAAGCTAGATAGGGGTCTTGTCTCTCCTGGTTAGATAAAGTTTGCTTCTTGTAAACTCAATGCCTTGACCCAATTAGGATCTGATCACTTCCCTATTTATCTTTTGGTGATTCCATTATCTAGAAGAAAGGAATACCCCTTTATATTTGAGAAAATATGGCTGATGGCCCCTTACATCCATGATAAAATTATGGAGTGGTTGAATAGTGATATCCAGGGTACGACCATGTTTCGTATTGCAAAGAAGCTATCCAATGTCAAGTCCTCCTTTGGTAATATTTTCAAAATTAAAGATAAGCTCAAGTAGGATCTTGAGGAGGTTCAGAAGCATATCCAAGATTTCAGGTTTGATAATGATGTCTCAAACAAAGAAATTGAAATTTTAACTAAATTGCATGATATTATTTCCAAAGAGGAGGAATTCTGGAAGCAGAGATCTAGAGCCTTATGGCTTAAAAGTGGTGAGAAAAATACTAAGTTCTTTCCATATGATGACTCTCAAGAATGGGGTTGCTAATAGAATCAGTAAATTTTAGGTTGGCCAAAGATGGGTTGATAAGCATGAAGAGATTTTCCAGGAAGCCATCAGTTACTTCACTAATCTCTTATCGATTGATGACCCTCTTAATGCTTTGGCCCAAGATGAGATCTTGGAGGAAGTTCCCAACATTGTCTCTTAGGATATGAACATGGAGCTAACCAGAATCCCCACTTATGATAGAGTTCACAATGCAGTCTTCTATTTTGAAGGTAACAAAGTCCTTGGCCCTGATGGTTTCCCTTTGTTCTTCTTTCAAAACTTTTGGCAGATCTTAGGCTCTAATGTAGTCATCACAATGTAAGATTTTTTTGGGTCCCGCTCTCTTCTGAAGGAATTGAATGCCACCTTCTTTGTCCTCATTCCCAAGAAACTTGATGCCTGTTCTTTCAGGATTTTAGACCTATTCGTCTATACAATTCTATCTGTAAAATTTTCACCAAGATCCTAGCGCTCAGGATTATGAAATACCTCCCCTCTTTAATTTCAAAACACCAGAATGGGTTTGTTCCTGGGAGGTAGATTTTGGATTCCATAATTGTGGTGCATGAGAACATTCACTCCATCAATTAAAAACCTAGTTTTTTTTTCTGAAATTGCATTTGTTGAAAGCTTTTGATAGAGTCAATTGGATTTTTCTTCTCAAAATCCCTATGAAATTTGGATTTGGATATAACTTCATCCTAATTATTAATCAATGTGTGTCCACTCCCAAATTTTTCAGTCTTGATCAATGGTGTTGTCTCTGGTTTCTTCTTTGCGTCGAGGGGCATTAGACAGGGGGATCCTTTATCTTATTTCCTTTTCATTCTGTTGAGTGAAGTTCTCAATAAAATTATCAAAAGGGAAGTTAGAAAGGGAATCTTTTGGGCTTATGACCCTCTTCTCAGACCTCTACCTATTCTCACCAACAATTCGTGGATGATACTTTGTTGATGGGAGAAAGTTCGATTAAAGAAGCTAAAAATTTAAAAGACTCTAGATACTTATGAGCAAGGCACTAGACAAAAAATTAGCCTGGCTAAAAGTTCCATTTTTTTCTTTAACACCCTAGATCATAGGAAAATGAAGATTGCCATGATTCTAGGGTGTAAAGTTGGGGTTCTTCCCAACTCTTATTTAGGTCTTCCCCTTTGCCATGGTTTGGCACCAAATTCCTTCTAAGAGAATCTTATTTATAGATTCTAGAATAAGATGGGTGGGTGGAAAGGTGCTTTGTTAAGTCAGGATGGTAAGCTCCAGCTACTCAAAGCTATGCTACATAGCCTCCCGGTGTATGCTATGAGTTTATTCAAAATTCATGTCAAAATTGTTGATAGACTGGAAAGAATTCAAAAAAAAAAATTGTGGAGTCCATGAGGGGACTGGACATTATAAATCTATGAGATTTTAATAAAGCCTTGATGGCCAAACAATTGTGGAGATGTCTTAAAGAGAATAATGAATGGATTGACATTTTCAAACATAAATACCACATCCAGGGTATCCAAAACACACTGGAATCTTATGACCTTCCCAAATCTGTCTCTAATTTATGGAGCAATTTCTTTGGTTCCACCAATATTATCTTGCATAGTTGTAGACAGATGTTGGGGAAAGGAACTAAAATCAGATTTTGGGAGGATTGGTGGATTGGTGATGGCCCCCTTTCAGATTTTTGTTTGGGCTCCTCCTTTCAAAGAATTATGTCTCAAAAAAATTGGCTCCTGGGTAGCTGATTATATTTGAGATGGAGCTTGGTTAGATCTCAAATATGTGGATGATACTTTGATACCTTTGCAACCTTGGTTAAACTTTATTCATATCCCTCGCTCTCATGTGGAGAATGAAGTGTTCTAGAATTTCTCCTCTTTAGGGAAATTCAAGGTTCTTGATGCCTACAAGTTCATCTCCAGAAGTTTCTCTCCCTCCCCCTTTTGGGTTGGTCTCTGGAATAAGCTTTTAACTCCAAAAATTAACATCTTTTTTTTCCTTTTCATGCAGAGTAAGATTTATATCATTGAAAACCTTCACAAAAGAGGTCTTCCTATTACTAATAGATGCTTCCTATGCAAAGAAGCAGCGGAAAATGCCGGTCATCTATTGCTGCACTGCTCTTTTGCCATGGATGTCTGGAATTTCTTCCTTGATATGTGGAACACTAATTGGGTCTTCCCTGATTATGTTCAAAGGCTGTGGTTTGAATGGAAGTGCCCCTTCGACAATCAGGCTTTGGGAGTCCTCTAGAATATATCTCTTCCTCATATTTCCTGGGGTATTTGGAAAGAAAGAAATAATAGAGTTTTTAGAGCTTTGGAATCTCTTGTGCTTGTAATCGCTATTAGAATTAGAAATTCTTTCAAGGAGAATTTTCTTCACTCTTGCCCCAGTAGAAGGAATGACCATCCCTCCCTACTCTCCAGGATGAGTGGGATACTATCAAACAGTGGCAAATTGGCTGGAATATCTCCATTCCTTTGCACAAATTTAAACAGTGCAAACATAATGTTCTATGGCATCCCCCCTTATGGGATGTATCAAAACCAATGTGGACGGGGCAGCTAAAGGGAATCCTGGGTCGGTTGGGTGTGGGAGAGTGGCTAGGAATCATATGGGCTATTGGTTTCTATAGTAGCGCTCCCTCTAAGCACCCAGTCCAACCATTTTGTGGAGGCCAACACTGCCCATTTAGGGATACACATGGCTAAAAGGGAAGGATTTAGAAAGGTCTTACTGGAATTTGACTCACTTAACATTATCAAGTGTTTGAATGGGCGTACGAATCCTAGCTAGACTATTGCCAACTTGATCAAAGATTATTGTGATATGATTAAAGAGTTGGATGAATTCAAAATCTCTCATGTATTTCGGGAAGGCAAAATGGCCAATATGGTGGTGGGCTGCGTAGCGGTAAAATGGTGGAGCAATCGGCTCTTTCCCAAAAAACTTGTGCGACCTGGAATATGATGATACCATCCACTTGTGGTAATTAATGAAGAACATTAATGATTTGATTAAGTTGTTGGGGAAATGGTTTCCTTTCGATTTCCCTATTTGAAGATCTAGAAACTTCCCTTGTGCCTGGATTTTTTGTCTTCTTGTGTGGCCCCTATCTTGCTTTTGTTTGGAGACTTGTCTTGTGTGGCCCATTTCCTATTTCTGTTTGGCGGCCTAGAACATTATGGGTGGGGACAAGAATAGAAAAGAAGAGACCACTTTTGATAAATGGAAGAAAAATAAGGAGGTGTGGCAGGAAATTGTTGATGGGGGGATGGTTCCCTTCTTGGAAAGACTCCATGGCCTTGCTCCTCTGCTCATGGAAATGTTTGTCAATAGGTGAAAGAAAGGGGTTTTGAGGGCTTATGGTGCTTAATTACAGGTGGATGAAACCCTGGTGGCTATGGTTACGGGTTTGGCTATGAATGGCAGAAGGTTTTACAGAGATAGAAAAACAGGGGAGGAAGACATGGCGAATTTTTTTGATAAAGATAAGGAGAGTTTAAGAGTTAATAAGATGGCAGATTGTGGCTACAACAGAAAGGACCTAATGGCTTCCTTGGTGGGTATGGATGAATTCATTATGAGGTACATTACGCTTTATGGTAGATATGCCAATATCTTTTCTTATTATTTTACCATCTTAAATCACTTTAGGCATGGAAAAGTTATTTCGATTCCATTCTATCTGGTTTCTTCTTTGGAAAATACTCTAGAAAAACATATTGAGAATCCAAATAATCCGGTCCTCCATGAGGCTTATTATTCTCAATATGGAGTAAGTCAAAGCCCATGAAGTTGTGCCCTCTCTCTCTGAGAAAGGCCAAATCCCTAATATTGATTTTCAAGATATCTATGATATAGATATGGAGATGGAGGATAGTGGGAGCGCCAAACCTCTTGTTGACCCTAATTACAAGCCAGTTGAAGAGGGTGAGATGTTGGTCACCCCTGGAACCCATAGTAGCAAGAACCCCCCTATATGGGTTGCAAGTAAATATAAATCAACCAACAAGATGGTTTCTCAAACTAAGCCTTATTCCAAAAAGAAGAAGTTGGTTACTAAAGACTATGATCCCAAGACCTTGGACCAGGAAATTAGATTCGACATTCCTCTTCATGTCCTAAAGGAGAAGAAAATGAATCTACCTAAAGATGTGGATAGTGGCTTACAAAATGAAAGTACTCTGATGAATCTAGTGACGGAAGAGACTAGAAGCTAGGAGAACTGCTAAAAGTGGTTGGGGAAGGAGATTGATACCCTCAAAGAGGGGATTAAGGAGATAATTGATATCTTCAGTGATTCACTTGATCCTAACAAAACGGAGAAGCTCATGATCATGACCCAAAAGCTTTCCCATGATATGGAGGTTATGAAATGTAATCTTGAGAAAATAATTGAGAAGATTGAGCAGTCTATGGAGGAGATCAAGAATAACATTAAGAATCTGGTTGAAGAGGGGAAAATGTAGCAAGGTGGAAAGAGGTGGTTAGTGCACAAACAAAACACTAAAAGATATTAAAACATGAAACATGCATAAAACCACATAGAAACATGTCAACAAAGCTTATACCTTGCAAACCTTTACCTTCTCCCTCAAATTGAGCCTTCGGTGAAGTTGACTAGCTCCTCTCTTCAACTTGACTGGATGGGCTTCTTCTTGATGGATGTGGAATTCTCTCCAAATGCTCAACAAGGTAAGTGGATTTGATAGGATTTGGATTTGATTGATGGATTAAAGATGGATGTATTTGGATTGAAAGATTGGAGAAAGAAGAGGAGAAAAGAGCAACATGACAATGCATGAGAAGTGGATTATTTGTGAGGGGAATAGGCTTCAATTTATAGATTGGAGAAGGCCAATGGAGGGCCAAGATTGATTTGATTATGAAGGGTTAAGATTGATTTTAGATAGAAGGCATGGATCAAGGGTGCCTTGGGAAAATAAACAAGAATATAAAATTCCTTAGGAAAAAGGGGGGAGAAAATTGAATTTCAAACTTGAGGAATTAAAAATTCCAAAATAAGGATGCATTGAGGGATTCAAAGAAATTTGAATTTCTTTGAGAGACACAATGTTGATGTGACATGAGTGGGAATTAAAAATTGAGGGATAATGATAAGCATGATTATGAGAGATTCTAGAAAGGATTAATTAGGCTAAGTGGGATTAGGAAAAGTGATTTGTAGGAATCACATGACTAGGTTAATTAATTAGAATTAATTAACTCAGTGGGTTTAGAGGAAATAATTATTGGAGGGGGTACTTTAGAAGAATAAGGGAATAATTAATTTATTTGATAAATTAATTATTGGACAATAGTGACAGGATTAATTAAATTAGATTTAATTGATTTTGAGAGGAATAAGGATAACATAATTAAATTAATTAATTATGTTGATAGGCTTAAATTAATGAAATATTAATTTTAGGTGTCTACACTGGTAGACATAAGCAAGAAGGCCATGGGAAATAGTATGGAGGGGTTGGAAAAGATCAATGCCATGGTGGCGGAGTAAATATCCAATCCTATTGACAATTATTATCTTGGTGACAGTAACAGAAATAAAGAACTAGCGATGAAGACTCTGTTGTGGGTGGCAATAAAATTGCAGACCCTAGTTCGAGGACCAAAAGTAAGAGTAGCAATAAGGGTACCTCCAAGTTCATTATGGATGACTCGGAGGAAATCAACAAGGTTGCCATCCAGAAGAACAAGGAGTTGGTGCACTCGCTTAATTGAGTTTTTTTATGTGCTTTGTTTTGTTGTTTGTTGTTTTTTGTTTCTTTTTTCTTTTGAACTTAGTCTAGGGCGTTCCCCTATTTTGTTGTTGGTTTATGTTTGGTTGGCTAATGGCCAGTTTTTGTAAAACTCTTGGTTTTGGGTCCTTGTAAAAATCGTTTATCTTTATAAAAAATATCTATATGCTATTTTTTCATTAGAATAACTAAGAAATATGCCTTCATCACTTCTAGGATTAAATTTCCCAATACTATCATCTCTCCTGATATAACATTTACTACCAAAAATTCTGAAATACTTAATTATAGGTGTATTGCCAAATCATAATTCATAAGGTGTCTTACCGGTTTCTCCTTTGATATGTACTTTGTTGAATGTATAAACCATTGTACTCACTATTTCTCTCCAATAGATATGAGGTAGAATTGCTTCCATCATCATTGTTCTAGCAGCATCCAAGATAGTTCTATTTTTCCTTTCCACAACTCCATTTTGTTAAGGTGTCCGGGGAGCAGAAAATTGTCTTCTTATACCATGCTTGTCACAAAAGTTATTAAACTCACCGGATGTGAATTCTCCACCATGATCTGATCTCAAACATTTAATCTTCAATATTGATTCAATTTCCACTTTAGCCTTACAGATTTTAAACTTTTCAAATACTTCGCACATCATTCTAGAATAATCATCAATGATTAGCATGAAATATCTATCACCATGAAAACTTTTAACTCTAGCAAGGCCACACAAATTAGTATGAATAAGATCAAGAATATCATTTGATTTATCTTGTATACTCCTAAAAGAGGTTCTGACCTATTTGTACCCATTTGACAATCTTTACATATTGGATTATAGGGCTTCATAATCTTAGGTATATCTCTAATAGCCTTAGTTGAACTAATCTTCACAATGCAATCAAAATTCACATGACACAACCTTTTATGCCATAACCAACTCTCATCAATTTGTGTAATCAAACATGTCTTTTCACTGGAGTTCAAATGAAATATGTTACCTTTTGTTTGTGTACTGGTTGCAATCTCCAAGCCAAATCTGTTAATGATTTTGCATTTTTCATCCTTGAACTATAATTGAAATCCCTTATCTACCAATTGTCCTACACTCAAAATATTATGCTTCAAACCTTCAACATAATAAACATTGTCAGTATTGTTCTTACCATCCAATGATATAGTTTCTTTTCCTTTAATCATACATGCCTTGTCATCTCCAAATCTAACTAGTCCACCATCAAATCCTTGCAAAGACAAAAACTTCCCTTTATCTCTAGTTATATGATGTGAACAACCACTGTCAATTACCAATTCATCCTTGTCCTCAACTTTAGCGGCAAGTGCCTTCTCCTCAGGTACATTCTCTTCCAGTGTCGGATCATCTTCCTTGATAGTCAGGAATACTCATTCCTTCCCATTGTCGGATCCACTAGTAGAGTCTTTTTTCGGTTCATCATTTGAATCAGTAATGCCTTCCTCATCCGCTATGTAGCATGATTTCTCTCTATATTTCTTGAATCTATACTTGTTATGATATCCAAGGTTAGGCTTATATGATCTTTTAGCTCTTTCTTCAAATCTTGAATTCCTTTCAGGACGTCTAGATGCAAAATGGCCAATATTATTGCATGCAAAACATTTAAAAGGTGCTTTTCCTTCATACTTACTTCCTATGGGTCATTTTGGTACTCTTCTAGCAAATAGTGCTTCAAGCTGCTCAAACTCATCATCTTCTCTCTTCATATCTTCTAATTATTTTGCATATAAAGCTTTCCAGTCTTGCTTACTAGTTGTAGATGTAGATACATGAAAAGAAGGTTTAGTCTTCATAGCTCCAGAAGGTCCAAATTCATCAAGCTCAAAAGCAGATAGTTTCCCAACCAAAGTATCTCTGTTGACAGATGTATTAGCCATTGTTCTCAACTCATTGATAGCAGTAGCCTTAATTTTGTAATTCGGTGCTAGGGCACCCGAAACTTTAGAAACAATCTCATTTTTTCTTAGAGTTCCACCACAATATTGAATTCCCATAACAATATCATTTACCCTTTCCATGAATGCAATCATCCTTTCATCTTCTTCCATCTTCAAGTTTTCATATCTTACCCAGTAACCATCAAGTTTAGCAATCTTTATTGTCGGGTCACCTTCATTAAGAGTCTGTAACTTATCCCATATAGCCTTTCTAGATGATTTGTCTGTTAATCCAATTATTTGCTGATTAGAAAATGCACACAAGAGGGCTTCTCTTCCTCTACAATCATTCTCAAGCTCCTTGTCCAGTTTTGTCGGAGGAGGATTACTAGATCTTGGATTATAGGGTATGACACCATTCTATGTGATCTCCCAAATCTACTTGCCAAGACATATCAAATTAGTCTCCATTTGAATCTTCCATACCATGTAATTTGTTCCTTCAAGCCTTGGTATATCCCTTTGAAATATAGCTCCAGACAAATTGGATGAACTTGAACTGTTAGTCGCTATAGGATCTTCCTCAAGTAGTTAAGCTTTCTGCAAAGAGGACCAAAGCTCTGATACCAATTGTTAGACAGTTCAAATAACTAGAAGACAACTGAGAGGGGGGGGTGAATCAGTTGTCAAATATTACAGGAACATCAACAATTAAAACTTTAATACCGAAACCCAAAATAATATACCATAATAGCAGTTAAACCAATTAACCATAGAGAATAATCACAGAATAAATACCATCCACATGACACCAAGATTTGTATGTGGAAAACCCGGTAAAGGGAAAAACCATGGTGGGAAGCCTACCCACAGTCAGATAATACTTCTGTAGTAAGTATGCAAATTACAATGAAGGGGCCTACACTTATAGGAAGGCCAACAACATAGAGCATACTTCTCATCATAAAAGGAGCCTCACTAACTACATATAAATCCAGACTACAATCCAGAGAAGTTTTGAACTCCAAAAGATAGCATCTCCTATGCCAGAGTACAATTTTGGTTAAGCTCAATACCGGATGACTAAATCCTCTTACACAAACCCAATTTGGTCGCCAATGATCAACCAACTCCTCTGTTTGAATCATATTACATTATTCGCACATTACATTCCTTGACCATGACCTCTTACATTAACCATGATGATCTACAATGAGATCTTACATCTTATTTATACAAACCCTCGACCATAAACAATTAGGTCGACCACTGGATAATAAACTAACTATATAATTACAAACCATGTTGGCCTTAGACCAAACAAGTAATATCAACACATAAGACATCATGAAAATACAACAATAGGTCCTATCCACATGTTACATTAATTTCGGTACATAACCTAGATCAACCGGGACCAAGTATAGGTCCACATGCTTCAGCAATGATCTCCAACCGCCAAGTCTCGAACATGATCACCAACAGCATCCTAAAACTCTATCAAAAGTTGCACCAACACCACTTATGCAAGTTATCAAATATCTCCACCAAAATCTCTATTGGTGAAACCCTCGTCGAAACCAAAAACCAATCTTCTAAGCAAGAAAGATAGCATCCCATCACCAGACCAAAACCAACTGATTAAATATTTGTATAAGTATCATGAACAATCCAATTCCATCACCAGATTATACCGGAGTCTACCAGATCATGCCGGATCCAAGTTAACTAGAAACCACTTAACCTACCGGGACCAGAAGGGTGTCGGTAAAGCATCCAAATAGCTAGTGTTGACATCAATGGTAAAACATCAATGAAACAAATGGAAAACATATAGATCTTCTTGGTTATCTGAACTTCCTACTACAAGATAAATTACATTTATTTATATGGTCTAGAGGGATCCAAGTCAGCCCAAGAAGAATCAAACAACGATGAACATGATCAAATATGAGAAACCACCAGGTCGGCCTCTGCCAATGAAAATCTTTTGAAAAATCCAAAGGAAGAAGTGTGGATCAGAAGGAAGGTCTACTACATGCCAAGGAATGTTGGAAACAACAAACTGGGACTCCACAAGCTATGGAAAGGATCTACAAGATTCACCAATATCAAATAGGTCCAAGCAGTACTGGTATTCTAAGCCAGAAAATTGTCTCAAAATTCGGAAGCAATAACATGCCAAAAAATGATCCAAACATTTCGCGGATTTGGGGAAAGGAAGATAATCATGTCTGCAAGCAAAATCTATCTCTACAAGATCCAGTGAGAAAATTCAAAAAAATGCAGCAAGAAATGCTAAAACTACAAAATAGAAAACAAACTGAAAATAAATGTTTTTGGTTGATGCAAGATTGCTAAGAACCGAGGATGCTCCTATATCACAAACAACCCAATACAAGGTTGTTGATTCATTTTTTATTTCTTTTTTTTTCAATTTTCTTCAATTGCTAATAATCTACAGAATTTTGAAAATATATAGATTTGTCTTTACCATTTTGTAATTTGCATTAAGATTGTAGAATCAAATTTTAAAACAACAAAGTATTTTGAGAGTGAATGTTACTATGATTTTAAATTGTTAATATGTTATTTTTTCCTATTTCAATAATTACTATTATTAGATGCAGCATGCTAACAATATATATGCATTCATATTCAACCTAATCAGTACATCAAAAAATTCATTGTATAGCCATATCAAATAACAATAACATTATATGGAAAATTAGTTAGCTAACAATAATAAATGAAGATACTTTTTCTTTCAAATATATTATAGTGCCAATATAAATTTTGTGGCATACGAGGACAAGATGTTAGGAGCAGAAGCACAAATTAACAAGAAACAAACAAAGTAAAATTGTAATCATTGGTCCTGTACAAATCAAAATTACAAGACCGCATTTGCTATTAACCAATAAAAAAATTATGTATTTCTCAAAGAAATGAAGAGATAAAAAGTTGAACTAGATAGACAAAAAAAACAAAAATTATAGATGATGAGAAATGTGAATTTACAAGATAAAGTCCAAATTTTAGCATTGATAGTTTGTTCATAGGTTTTCTATGCTATTCCCAATAGCACAAGGCCTTTTGTTTTAGGATCATTAAAGCCCTGACAACAATGAATCTATTGAATTTCATTCTCAAGCTCCTTCAAAGTACTTAATTTATAATTTTTGTGGCTCAAATGCTAAATGTAAGTTATTTGTCTCCTTGATCTAAAGTCTCTTGTAGAAAAATTTAAAAATTCAATGCTTCTTCCTCTACATCTTTACAACAAATTAAAACATTTCAACAAAAAACATTAAAAAATATACATAATTTACTTAGTTATAAATATTTTAAGAAATATCTATGAAATGTTGTTTGATTATTTAAAACAAATTGAATATCCTTATTCTCTTCTTGGAATTAATCTTTTAAAATGAAATATCTTTGAAATCCACTTAACAAGATATTTAAAAAAAAACTTTGGCAACTTCAAGGAATATATTCTTATCCTCAAATACAAGCTTAGATTTTCTCAAATCTATTGCATTCATAGGAGGAGAGCTTGTCATGGTTAATATTTACCTAGTGTTATATTATTTTTTAAAATTGTAAACTAGTTCAAAAATTGAATTTTGAACATTGTTAGTACTTAGAGTTTTGTTTACAGTTTTAAGTGTGTAGTATTTTAATTGAATGTAATACATGTCAACAATATTTTTGTTGCTCTTAGAAATTTTAAAATTTTATCTATATATTTTAATAACAGATTCTAAAACTTCATATGCAATTCATCTAATCAAGCAATCATCTATGACTTTCTCAATTTTTACAAACACCCCACACATAAACACTTTTCCTTTTGAAAGATCATGGAACAATTATTATTAAATATTGTTTTTGTTCAAATTTATGCTATTGATTTTATTTTTTTTAATTTTTATAAAAGTAAATAGTACCACTGAAATATATTAATTTTTAAAAGTTTTTTACAGTGTCTAGTTCAAAAAGCACCGAAGGGAAAGAAACCAGTAAGGAAACCCTTTAGTATTGCTTAAGTAACACAAGTCTATTCTACCCAATGCAAAATGCCCATTGGCATACTACATCAAAAAATCCATCCCAATTACATAAGCCGCATTAGATATAAAGGAAGCTGCCAGCGGAAGCATATAGGAAGAAGATTAAAGTATGATCTCAGGAGGATGCATAGCCATTGCTGCGAAAAAATACCAATCTGAACCACCCCTGTCTATGAAACACAACTCTCCAAACTAGTGGTTAGAATGATACCACATAGCAGAAAGGAAACCATAATCAGAAACCCTGTCAAAATAAACATTGTGATCAAGCATAACAGAACCCAAATGAGGAGAAAGAGAGGATGCTAAAGTCCTTGTGGAGCCAAAATAAATCCAATCCACAGAAAATTCCACATAACGATCTAAGAAAAAAGCAACAAAAGAAGGAGCCATCTCAGATACCAATTGATCTATAGATTCCAAGATCTAAAGGACAGCCACCGGCCACCAACCCAAACCAAAAGCTTCCAAACAAAACAGAACATCTTGACATAAAATACACAGTGACAAAAAAGAGAGAGACATAAAAACCAACCATAGAACTTCCATATATACCATTCACACAAAGGAGCATTATAAAATATTGTAGAAACCTCCACAAGTGTGCAAGGCGCATCCCTGAAATATGATGATAGAAGATCAATCCTTATAATCATATGAAGAAAGAGAGCAACCGGCTGGCAGCATGAAATTACTCAATGTAATGTGGAATGAGCATGCCAAGAAACCATAATTCTCACTGAAAACCAAGAAATGAAGAAAACTATCATGTCACTGTAATCATCAGTAAATGACTGAACAAGGAGAACGCACGAGCGAAGATACCGAAGACATCCCACCCAACTTAACCGAACATGATTAACACACACAAAACTAACACTAAGAAATGATTAAAGGAATGTGCCTGCACAGAACAACAAACAATAACATGTAATGAGTACTCCCTGAAAGATACGCTAAATAGCCCCGAGTACTCAAAGCACCTTCATAATAACAAGCCAATTAAATATGAAATGAAAGCCACACCAGACTTATACAGAACAAAAACATCACATGCCAAACCAATCAGGCACACAATTGCAGACCCACACCCTCCTTGTTCCATGTAGAAATTCTTGTCGAATATGCCATTAACAAGGGAGTTCTCATAAGGCCAACAACACCCTCCTCAATGTCACATATGAAAGAAAAGCCATACCCAACAAGGAGGTTGGTGAGGACTAAAACTATGCCCAAACTATTTAAGGCACTCGAATGCAGACTCCACACTCCCCTTGCTCTATACAGAGATACTTACTGAATATGCCATAAGACAAAGAAATTATGATAAGGCATATAATACCCTCCGCTATGTCATATGTGAAAGAAAAACCATATCCAATAAGGAGTGTAATACAGACTACAGGCATGAAAAATCTGATTTAAAAGAGAATACTAATACAAGAGGTAGGGATATCTTGAGGGAGAACCTCCAAATACTTAACCTCTTCCACCACAACCCTATTAGCCAAGTAATCTGCAATAGCATTTATCTCCCTATAATAGTGGGAGATAGTGAAGGTAGAAAAGCACTTCAATGGTGTAAGAATACATTCTAACAAGTACTCCAGATGCCAAGAGACACATTTCTCAGTAGAGACTGACTGAAAAACCAACATTGAATCTCATTCAACAATAATGTCCTTAATTCCCAGGGATATGGCAAGATCTAAACCAAAAGATAAAGCTCGAAATTCAGGAACATTATTGGTGTAGACACCAATATGTTTGCCAATCACTTTAATGATCTTAGCATTATAATAAAAAATAACTACCCCAACCCCAACCTTCCTCGGATTACCCTTAGTAGCCCCATCAAAATTTAACTTATATGAGAATTGAGGGGGGGCCATCCATTTAGCCATCCTGTGTTTGGCAAGCGAGGGAATTCCAGCATATACTACCCCATGTGTAGGGATGACTCGAAGTGAGCTCCATTTCCATGTAATCCAATTATCCCAATGAGAAAAGGACCTAAGATGTTCCAAATTTTTGTAAATATAAGAAAGAACCACCTCAAAAATAGAGAATTGGATCTTGTCAATAACCTCCTTCAGCAAAGAAGACTTGTGATTAAAAATTCTAGAGTTCCTCTCTAGCCAGATGTTCCAAATAACAATAGAAAGTGCAACAATCCAAATAGAGGAGTAAAAAGCGGATGAATACAATAAAGGCTAGGGCTGAAAATATGATAATAAACTAGGACTTACAGCCGAGGACCACCCAAGCATACTAAATAACCAATACCAACAATCCATAGCAAACGGACATTGCAAGAACATATGATCCATAGTTTCCATAAAAAACCCACAAAACACACAAGGGAAAGCCACAATAATCCCCAACCTATCCAATCTCATTCTAGTAAGGACCCTATCTTGGACTGCCAACCAGGCAAAAGAACCAACTTTAGGAAGACATGCCGAATGCCAAAAAAGTTGAGAAGGCCAATGGGAAGAAGAAGAGGACTAAGACAAAGATTTATACCCCTCCTTTACCGAATAGGAACTTGAAGCACTTTTAGTCTACACAAAACTATCTTCTTTATTTTCGAACACAAGAGATCTATTCTGAAGCTTAACCTCAAAAGAAAGTCTAAGTTCATTCTCAATGGGTAGAAAAGTAGCAGACTTCCATCGAGATAGTGAATAAGGGCTTGAAGAATCAATGTCAAAGTAATCAACAACAAAAACCCCCCAGAGATCAGACAAAATATCAGGCAATGGAGACAAATATCGAATGGAAGATAATGCAAGATGACCATTCCAGACTTATCCCAAAACCTATCCTTTTTCCCATTATGAACAACCCAGAAAAGGTGCAAAAGAATGACCGAACGACAACTAACCAAAAAATTCTAAAAAACTAATCCTTTCAAAAGGGATGAGGCTGCGAAAATCCTCTTTCTAGGAGCATCCCTTAAATACTTAGTAAGAATAATAGAGGCCCACTTACTCGATGAGTCCTTATATAATTTCCAGACAAGTTTATCCCCTAACGCTTTATTCTAGGACACTAAATCTCGAATGCCTACACCTCCCAATTCTTTTGGAAGGCAAAATTTATCCCAGGATAGAAGAGGAAGCTTCTTTTTACCTCCAATGTTATCATTCCAAAGAAGAGATCTTAGAGACACTTTTAGATCCTGAATAACTTTAGAAGTAGTTTTTAAAATAGACATCAAATATATAGGAATGGCATTAAGTATAGACTTAATTAGAAGAATCTTACCTGCCATTGTGAGCCATTTATGGTTCCAGGAAGAAATTCTAGATGATATCACATACACCACTTTATCCCAAAAATAGACTTATCAGACCCAACAAAAAAGGAATGCCTAAGTATTTGCACGGAAAATCCCCCACTTGAAAGCCCCAAAATGAAGTGAGCCTCTTCTTAACCAAAGGGGAGACATTTAAAAAGAAAACCTTAGATTTTGAGACATTCACTTTCTGACCAGAAAAAGAAGAGTATTCAGTAATAATCTTCTTGATTATAGTAGCTTTTGTCAAAGAAGCGAAGCCAAATAGGAGAGTATCATCCACAAAAAGACAATAGGATTGTGACACAGGATAGCCTTCCAATCTAATACCCCTCCATAGAATAGATGCAGAAGAATTATAAATGGTCCATCTTAAAGCCTCTACTAGAAGTATAAACAAAAAGGGGACAAAGGATCACCTTGCCTAACCCCCCGAGAGGAAGAAAAAAACCCCAAAGGTGATCCATTGATCAAGACTGAAAACCGAGCACAAGAAATGCAAGAGAAAACCCATTTAATCCAACTATAGGCAAAACCAAAATGCTTCAAAACGACAACCAACGACTGCCAATTCACCTGATCATAAGCTTTAAGCATGTCAAGTTTTAGAATCATAGCTGGAATTTTTTGTCTCACAATGGAATGCAAAGTCTCATGAGCAACAATTGCACCCTCTGGAGTTTCCCTACCAAGCACAAAATCTCCTTGGTCAATAGAGATAATCTTGGGAAGAATTGTGGCCAATCTAACTAAAATTGCCTTAGTAAAAATTTTGTAAAGAGTATTACAAAGAGCAATAGGATGAAAAATCTGAAAAGGAGCTAGGATGATCCACTTTGGGAATAATAGTAATAATTGTATTGTTAAGTTCTTTCAAAATAGTTCTATTCGGCCTAGACTCTTTCAAAGCTAATAAAACATCATTCGCCACAAAGTCCCAATACTTTTGAAAGAATAAAGTCGTAAACCCATCTAGGTCTGGGGCCTTTTCTGAATGCGTGGAAAAAACTACCCCTCTTAATTCTTCCAAAGAGAAGGGAGCCATAAGCATCATATTATCTTCATGCCTAACTAAAGGAGGGACCAAATATACAAAATTAGTATCTAAAGAAATAGGCTCAGCCAACAATAGAGACTTAAAGAAAATTACTGCTTCAACAGCAATATCATTCTCATCAAATCAACTTTTCCAATGAGAATCAATAATGCAAGAGATTCTATTTCTCTGACACCTCAATTTAGTGGAAGAATGAAAAAATTTGGTATTTCTATCCCCCTCTGAGAACCAAAGATCCCTTGATTTCTGTCTCCAATAAAATTCTTCCCTAGCAAAAACTTCCTCCAACTGAACCTTCAAATTCTTAAGCCTATCAAAAGACAGGGAAGTCATACCTGAGCTCAAGATGATTTTATTAATGTTTTATATTTCCTTCTGAATCCTAGCTTTTTCTCTAAAGATGTTCTTAAAATGAATAGTATTTGAAACTCTAATTTTGTTTTTCAAAAAAGCCAATTTCTTAACTATCTAAAACATCCTTGAACCATGAACATATGGAGCAGACGTCCACCATTGCCTTAAAAGAGGCAAAAAAGATTGATCCCTAAACCACATCGGCTCAAATTTAAAAGGAATCTTCCTAGGAGCTCTATCCTCTAGGATTGACAACACTATAGGAAAGTGATCAGACCCAAGAAAGGGTAAGACTGAAGAAAAAATGTCCTGACCAGAATTATACCAATTGTCAGATACTAAAAATTGATCCAATCTTTCCGTAATTTGATAGAAATCCTTCTGTATATTAGTCCAGGTAAAAGGACCATTCTGAGGTTTACAATTTGCTAATAAAGAGGCAAAAGTTAGCAATAATGTGTTTATTAGGAATAATCCCCCCAACTTTCTCTTCTAAACTAGAAATAGCATTAAAATCCCCTCCAAAGATCAAGAAGGCATTCATTAAAGGAGAAGCAATCGAGGCCAGAGTTTCCCAAAGCTTCCTTGTTTCCACCACCCCAACAAGGCTATAGACATTAAAAAGCTAAAATTTGGCATTTGACAACCTACTTTTTACTAACCCAAGCATCCAGTTTGATGAAGAAGCAACCAAAGAGAGATCCACAGTAGAGTCATTTCAAATAAACGCAACACCTCCAGTTGCCCCTAAGGAAGGAGAGAAACAAAACTTCCTTGGTCTCCAAGAGGAGAATAGCATATCTGATGAAGATATATCCAACTTGGTTTCTTGCAACATCACAATATCAAGCTTGATTAAGTCTAACTGAGACTTAATCAAGCGTCTTTTGTTAGGGGCATTTAAGCCCCTAACATTCCAGGATATTAACCTCATTGAGCCAAAGGGGAGACATCTGCTCCCCTCTTTTCAAAAATTGGAGTGTGGGAAACATTTCCCAGATCAAAATCCTTATGAAGGCTCCTCTTGGAAGCCAGTGACTATGTAACAGGTGGACTAAATGGTTTTATGGACCGCTTCTTTTTGGAATATTCCAGAGAAGCAAGAAGGGTTGATTGAATGCCAACATCAGTCTCCAATTGATTTTTAATATGCTTAGGTTTTCAACCCCTCTTCGCAAGAGTACAAGAAGGAGAAACATGCGAGGGAGGGGATTGAATCAAAGGTAAACCATCAGGAGGAGCATTTCCTACATAGACCTTATCTTTACCTTGATCCATTCCGTCCTCCCTACAAGTATGCAATGAATCGCTAACAACAGAGGGAACCAAAGCTTGTTCAGGATTGAGTGAGTCAAAAGGATTGCTAATAGGGAAGGCAGATAAATCATTATCCAACCTACCTAGATCAGCTATAATTGAGGTTATTACTTTATCAGCCAGCTCAGAATTCAAAACAATATCTTTATTATTAACAAGATTTTGCACCTAAGCAATAATATCATCATCCAGAGTGAGACTAGGATTATTAGAAACCAAAGGATGAGGACTGCTAGACAACAAAGAATCCTTAAAGGCAGATTTATCCATTTCCAAACCCCCACATTTCCTAGTAGACAAGGAATTAACATTACCCACACAAGCATCCTTATCCAACCCCAGAACTTGAGAGGGAACATGATCTTTATTAATACCAATTGAAACATTTACAACAGGAAAAAAATGCGAGTCTTTAAAAATGGGAGGTACGAAATTCCAAGAAAAACATTCAAGGTTTCTGTCCATAGAAGAATCGACAGGCCTGTTAGTAAAACTAATCTTTTTCATCTCAAAGAAAAGAGTCGAATCCATGACAACTGAAGAATCCAAAAACTCTAATGAGTCTTTTACAAGAATTTGACGCCAAATACCAACAGGGGAACGAGTATTGCAAGTTCAAGGCGGGGTCACATTCGCAGCAAGAAGAACACAAATTTTAACCAAGAAAAAACCATCCTCAAAAACAGAATGAGACATTAAAAACTTGCCAAGTGAATCTCCAATTTTCTTTAGAACCTCCAATTCAACAAATTCAGAAGGCAATTGTGGGATTTTAAACCAGACAGGGATTTGTTTGGAAGAAACCCAAGAGGGCTCGAAGAAGGGCTTCTAGATTTCAACAAAAACCAAATTCTTACCCAACCAAAAAAATGGGGCTTCTAAAGCCTTATCCCTAGCTTCAGGAGAGTCAAAAACAACAATAAAAGCACTTGCAAACAAGACTTGAAAGTACAAGGTTCCATACCAGTGAGAGTGGATCTTACATTGAAGCTTTGAAAGAGGGATGAAATCTCCCCAAACCTGAATAATGACTGCAAGAGCCTGAAGATCCCAAGCCTTTTTCCCAAAGAAACATTAGAAGCGTCAATGGAAGGAACTGAGAGCCATACAGAGGTTGATTTCAGAGTCATCTCATTATTCGGCAGAGTAACTTCCTCCAAATTTTCTTTCCTCAAAGAAGCACCCAATGTATGTTTTACAGGCACAACCCTAGATTTCATATTAGCCTCCCAACATCATGCCTTATGAATAGCATGAGAAGCCCTAAAATTATCATCCCCCGAAGCATGCCGCCGAACCCTGAAAGCCTTTGATCCTCTCTTATGGCCCCGTCCAACCGAACAGCAAAAAAAACCCTAAAAATAATCTGAGGATGAAAACACACAAAAATTAAACCTAACATTTTTAACCCAAGGCAAGCCCTCATTTCCTACTCGAGCACCATGAAAATGCAAATTCAAAGAACCCTTATGTCGAATGGCCATGTCCACCCATTGACCATTCTGGAAAACGCACCGAGGCACATGATCCGAATGGGTGTTGAAAGGATCTTCTGGGGGGAGAGGATCAACAACCGCTTCATCTCCCTAGCCAAACCTCAAACCCTCCTCCTGCATGTAGAAAAATTGCTCCTCACTCCTCGCTCCCATTTCCTACAATACAATATTCCTATCCACTATTGATTTTTTTATAAATAATTCAAATATAGTTTTGCACTTCATGACAACAAGAAATGAACAAAGTACAAATAATTACAAATATTTCACAATCTTATACTCTTCCTCTTGGCATAATTATTATTTTGGCATAATATTTGAGTTCAATGAATTAGATTAATGGTCAAACATTTACAGATATTTCAAATGCTTCCATGTAGAACAATTACAATTATTTCCTTTGCTCTTTGCCTTACAGTTCTTCATACCTCACTCAACTTCATGGTAAAGCCATTTTACCATTTTAAATTTATGAATCATGTACAAAATCAATAATATTTATTCTCACAATTGGTTCCAACACAACTTCCAAAGTAACTACTCTAAATGCTATTGCTTCTGAACCTTGACACTAATCCAAATCATTCTACAATAGACAGAAACTTGACGCATTACATCTCTTGTTTTAAAATGACCTTAAAAACAACAATTCCATTTACATGAAAGCCTAGATCTCAAAAGAAACCTTCCTTGCAAAATTCCATGGTTTCTCAGCAACATATTCAAAGGGCTAAGGAGATGAATTTAGCATATGGCAAAGCGTTAGGGGAGCAAGTAGTGCTGTCTTAAAACATCCTCCCCCTGTGTAGTCTGTGAGCGCTTCGAAACAATGATGATCCGCACCCTTGGGATGTATCAGTTTTAGCCTTTCCACACACTTTCTGCCCTCCTCGTTTACCCGCATGCTTGTGCCCACGATGGACGAATGGCACTCATCCAAAAGCGCTGGGCGCTCTTCTCCAACTCCAGCATATGCACAATACCCAAACAATTGCCTCGTTTTCATGTCAGGAGCGATCAATGCAACGGTGCCCGGCAATAAGCCTACGAGCGTTTGGCGGACTATCTCGTCGCTTTGCTCTACAGCTCCCACGTACAAGTAGATGATCTTGAAGTTTAGGCCTATAAGTCGTCTACTTTCTTGCCTGAATACTTGTAAAGCCGCAGCATTACAAGGTAAGGAGAGATTGCACACAGTCAACAAGAAAGCCACTTTCGCTTCAGTAGATGGAAAGGGTGACGAAGTGGGGCCCTCGATCAGCCTGCCCCCGTCATCCACATGCACTAGTCTTCTGTCCGCATGAAGCAATGTTGTCGATATCATTCCTATCAATTCAGATCCCTGCAGCGCACCGTAACACAAAGATTAACCATAGAAACTTTATAGCTATGGTTTCAAGGAATAATAAATGCATGTAAGAAATAAAGAAAAGGATTCTATGAATTCCAAAACAATAATGGTAATAGAATTGAAGTAGTGATAAATTTGTCAATAGCTCTTTGAAACAGAGTAAATAGTTTTAAAAGAAGACAACCCACCATACAAAACGTGATGAAACAGAGAGAAAATTTTCATGACATGAATTAAAATTGTAATCACTTCAGAGCTTACCAGATCGTTGCCCGAGTAGACCACCAAAGGATGTTGCTGCTTTATTTGATACCACTGATGTTTTAAGTTGGATGACTTTCTTATATTCAGAAACATCAAGCTCTTTATCTTAACAAAGCTGTCCATTGCCTCTCCTCCTATTTCTGAGCACTCAAAAACGTCTATTGCAGCCAGCGACTGCAGACGTTCAAAATTATCACAAAGCCTCTTCAGCTTTTGACATTTCTCTAGTGACAGATATTTTAATCTCTCCAGCTTTCCAAACGATTGAGGTAGGCTTACCAAACTTGAACACAAGCCTAAATCTAGCTTTTCTAATTTAGACAAATCACCAAAGCTTTCCGGCAGGCTGGTAAGCTTTGAACAACCTCTCAGCTTAAGATGACGCAGGCAGTTAAGCTGACCAAAGTTGTATGGAAGCCTTTCCATGTCGCACCAGTAGATTTTCAGCTCCTCCAACCTAGCTAGATTTCTAAAGCTTTCAGGCAACCCAATGAAATTTTTACACCCGTTTATTGTGAGATAGCGTAAACACTCGATTTGGCCAAAGTGAATGGGAAGACGCCTGAAGGTAGAACAATCTAAAAGCTTTAACTTCTCTAATGAAGAGAGCTTGACCAAGCTTCCGGGGAGTTTAAAAGTGTTCTTCAGCTTCATTAGACGCACAGACTGCGGCAACTGCACATATGGTTACCTTTTCAGATTAGCCCAACAAACTATGTGCCAAAAAAAAATTCATGGAAAAAATAAACTTGAGCCTTAAATTATCCCAGTAGACTGTGCTTATATGTTAATATAATATTTCATGGAAACAAAAATCTTGAGACCCGTCAGAAAAGAAAAATTGAATGATGAGAGATGGAAGTACACTTGCCTCAAAATCATTATCTGTATCTGATAAGTTACCATTGAAGAAAGCCAATCGTTTATACTTGTTGCCATCGATTGGTAAAAAGGAATCACCATTGTTGAAGACCTGGAGAAACCTTAAATTTTTAAAACTTGCCTTACATCGTCCCAATACACTCGAACTTTTTCCCAAGCACAGAACTCTTAAGGATTCACTCATGAGGTCCAGATCCTCCGCTGGAATTTGAATTTGCTCTTCGTTATCTGAAAGAAATATACCTTTGACTTGTCGAAGCTTCTGCATAAACATTTGCAGTTGCACATAAAACAAGAATGATTTATTGACATTCAATATATTGAACCAAAAAGGCAAACATCTTATCTAAAAAATTGTTTCATTGGAATCAACATGTTTACACTGAATTCTATTTCACCTGTCTAATGATAAAAATAATTTATGAAGAGATAGAATAAGTTTATACAGTATATTGTAAGTTACAATTTGTTTCGAGGATATTAAAATTTTTAATGTAATTTCAAATGAATCTAAACATACTGTTTAAATAAAATTGAAGAACCATACCATGCTATAAGTTGCGTGATTATAAACACAAATACCTGCTTATCTTGGAAAACATCTTTCAATGACTGGACGGAAACAATTCTTTGGAATTTGGCTAGCCATCTTGCTCGTGCTCCAACAATATCGTGCATAGTCAATTTACCTTCCTCGGAGTTCTTAACAAGTGCAGCATCTTGCAAAGCTTTAAGTTGTACCTCTCCAGTAATATACCCAACCTCTGCCCATTTCCAATTCTGAAAGAAGTGAGCAACGTCTAGAAAAGCTTCTTTATAAGAAGTCTCTAGCAAGCTCTCATAAACACAGTTGACTATTTTCTCACTTAATTCTCCTTCTCCATTCTGCAATGTTTCATTCAGAAATTTGAGCCAATATGAGACGTTACTGCCGTCCGTTAGCAAATTCGACCCGACCATTTCTAATACTAGTGGAATACCACCACAGCATTCCACCAGCTTGTCGATAGACAAGTGTTTCTCTAAACTTGCATCTGAATTCCCTAAAGCTTTCTTACACAAAAGTTTTTTGGCATATGAGCTTGACAGAAAATCTACTCTATAGTCAGAGCGCTGAATAGGTGAATGCAAAATAAAGTTAGTCTCGTCGAGTTTCCTAGTGGTTATAAGCAATCTGCTCTGGATGGGAAGGCAGGAGAGGTCCCTTGGAAAAAGTTTGGTTAAGTCACTTCCCTTAAGAGCGTTATCTATAAACACAAAGACAGGTTGATTTGCATTTGACTTGAAAATCTCTAACAGTTTTTCCTGGCCCTCCACATAATCCCTCAATTCGATATTTTTTGCAAACAAGTCTCGTAAAAGCTGCTGCTGAAGTAGTTTAAGATCTTGCAGGCTACAGTTTTGGTCGATATGTAATCTGCAGAATTTGTAGCCCGGGAGGAGGATTCTATTGTACACTGCAGTAGCAAGGGTTGTCTTACCTATTCCCCCTACTCCATAAATAACCACAGCTTTCCTTGATTTGTCATTCAGATCTAGAAGCTCGATGACCTTATCTCGTGCCTTCTCTATGCCAACTGTAAATCCAAACAAAATCAAATTTATATTAATAACCATTTACAATGCGAAAACACAAGACAAATGGGAATTTTTTTATCTATCTGACATTGTGTAAATTCCATTTTGACTGGTGAAAACAAGGTCAGCAGGTTGAGTCAAGTTGTAAGCCAGCACAATAAAGTCCTGGTTGTTTAGACGAGACCTGACAAATGGGCTTTTAGTAATGGGAAACATAACAAACGCACAAAAATTCAAAACTGAAGGAGACAGGGATTGACAGCATAAAGAAAGACACAAAAAATTATATCTTGTATTGACAGAAAAATCTCGTATGGAAAGCTAAACCGTAGAGCCTGAGCTCTTTCTAATGCGCACACACACAAAAGCAGTCCTTTTTTTGGCCGATGACCGTAAATTTTCAATCTGCGCAACCTGAAAGATAAGAGTTTTCTAAAACATTGAGAAAAGAAATACGCATTCCTGAAAATAAAATAAGGCCTAGAATTTTGGGGCATAATGCACAACGCCCAGTTGATACGATTCAATGATCAGTGCCTCGGAAGATTCGACAAATCATTAATGACTAGCATGATCAAATTTTTCTTCCCTTTTTTCATACATATGAAAGAATTTTTTTCTATATTTAAACATATTACAGATGTATGGACTGTACGCAATATTAATAGAATATTGCAGAACGGGGACAAAGGAGGACAGAATTAAAAAAAAATCATCTCAGAGATTAATTGAGGAAATGGCGCCATGCTGGAGGATGTTACATGTTCTTAAAAAGATAAAGAAAATGTTAATCAGCGTTGGCAATATATATTCCAACACCTTCCTTACTCAAAACTGCCATTCTTTAGGGCACCTAAACAATCTCATAGATATTCAAAGCTTTGTTTTTTTAATGGTTTTGTGAAAATGTCAAAGTATTATCGATGGGCTTATTTTATTTGGAAATTTATAAAAATAAATAAATAAATTACTGCTTTTAGCATCAAATTTTTTAACAATCTTTTCATCTAAATTGTTTGACGTATAGCTCCTATTGATGTTACAAGCTATACATTTATGATGAAATAGGGGCATGATTTTTTTTGGATGCCCATGATACCACACCTATTCTAAAATAAAAAAAAATGATTAAATTTATTTTTCATGTCATTAATGTTGCATGCACAATCATTTTATATATATCTTATGAGTTTCAACTCATTTGACCTTGAAAATAGATTTACATGATCTTTTGGTTCCAATCATATATCTCAAAACTATTTGTCTTGCTTATCAATGAAAGTCTTTTGGAGACTTCATGAACATTAAAATAAGCTCGTGCTATACATTATGTTTGCCCTTGCATAACTAATGATAAATTAGACTATCAATGAGTATTTTATATAATGTTGGACTAACATTTGATCCCTTGTCATCCTTTCTTAGATTCAAACATGTTAAATAAATGTTGATGACTAATACTCTATTGTCATTGCCTACAATAACATTTGATTTTACTAAATTATCAAAACTAACATTTCTAAATGGCTTATCATGTGATCACTACATTATGAGTCTAAAAAGAAAACATCTTATGGAATTGTATTGCGAGTATTGAATGCTTGAAAATATTACCTTGGTTTTAAGTTTTGATTGAAAAGATTGTATTTTCTTACTGAAATTAAATTGTCATTTTCTATACTTATATGCAAAAGATCAAGTCTTGTATGGTAATGATATTCGACATGAGATATGTCAAATGATTCATGATTTTTGGTTGTTGTCTCTTCCACTTAAATTTGTAGGACCCATTCTTCCACCTCTTAATGAATTTTCTCCTCTTCCTCTAAAGTTACATCTCCATCTACGTCTAACTAATAGAATCTTAGAATTTAAAATCATGTTCCAAAAAATGACTGGAAGAATGAAATAGCACATACTTGAGATAAATTAGTAATGCATAGAACTCATCAATAGAAAACCATGAAAGATTTTTTTCTCTTCTATAGCCACAATAATAGATTCAAACATTGTGAGTAGGCTCTTCATAGTCCTTTCTATTATTCGTTTATCTTTTGCAGTCTCATAATAAGATCTAATTTTTATTAACTAAGACAATAATTTGTCTAAAACATAAATTTACAGATTTAGAATACTTTTCAAAATCTTTACTCAACAATAGCAAGTTTTCATTGATATGTAGATTAGAGGATATATCATGTTTCATTTGATTTTTTTTTGTAGTAACGTTTGGGAAAGTATTTTCATGATTTGCTTGAAATATGTAAAAGAGAGCCTTAGAATAGTTTTTTGTTATCATTGATTATGTCCTCCTCTATATAAGATAATGCATTGTGTTGTTGCATCCATAGGTTTTAGAAACTCATTCTCCACTAGTTCCAATATACCTTATAGAGATAAACAAAAAACAATAGTGTCATTGAGCAACACTTATAATTCTTGCCAATATATTGAGAAACTTGATGATTTATAAGACTTGCATAGAAAGAAGGTGTTATTAATCATTTTGATATCAAATGAAAATATAGAAAAATTGAGAATTAAAAAATATATAAAAAATTACTATCTTGTATTAATAAAATGTATTTTACAAAACGTTAAACCATAAAACTTCTCTTTAAAAAAAAAATATTTTTGTAATGTTTAAGAAATTTTTTAATTTGCACAACCTTGTGAGAAAATTTCTGAAACATTAAGATAAAGAACTCAAAATCATGTACTTGTGGATAGAATCTACTATAGAGGTTCTAGATGGTTTTGTATTCTACTAGGGTTTTTCTTTCTTTTGTTTATTGTTTTTTTTTTTGAGGCAAGTTTGTCATCACACCACATTTATTACAAGATTCTTTGAGTTTATTATGGTTGTTGCCAACCTCAGCCCAATATTTGAAGTTGGTGTTGGAGCTTTCGTGTCTAGCAATCATGGCACCCATGGACAAATGACCCAAGAAATTTGTTCCTAATATCTGTCATAAGGTATGTCTACTAAGTCCCCTGGTGTTATTTTGTTTGTTCAAGATTTTGATAGTGTATACCAATAGCTTGAACAGTTTACTTTGATTGGGTATTTTGTGGGGAGGGTTCCACTCAAAAGCATGCTTTGTGGCTAGGTTGCCAAGACTTGGGCCCCTCATGGGGTCTGTCTTGATGCCATCTAGAAAATTACCAAAGTTCTTTGTTGTTTTTCTTTGCTATGTCAAATCATGTTCAGGCCATTCTTTAGCATAGACCTTGGTATGTTCATTCCTCCTTGCTCATTTTTTAGCCATGGCCAAGAGACTTTTTTGTCTCTAACAAAAAAAATGCTCAAGATATCAATTTGGATTGAGTTTCTCAGTCTCTATTTGCATTGTTGATCATTTTTGCAAATTGGTTGCTCAAGTTATTGGCAAGGTGGTTTGAATGGAGCTTGACCAGTTTTACTGTGATTGTGCCCATCCTCAAAAAATGTTTGATGTTGATTTAGATTTATCATGTGACCTCAAAAAATCCATCGATATTCAAATAGGAGGTCTTTGTCACTCACAACAAGTTCTCTATTTGAATTCACCCAATACTTATTTTCATTGTCAGTCCTAGAGAACAAGATTAAGGATTGCCTTTTGGCTACTAGGTGGGCGAAGACTCCTTCCAAAGACTCTGAGCCTTCATGCTCATCTAAGGGCCCTAAATCTTGAGAAGGTTGGAAACTTGTTGCTCACAAATTTAAGAAGTCTTTGTCAGCTTTGTCTTCTCAAAAGCAGTAAAGTTTAGTTGCCCTACTTCTGCAAAAACCATAATCTCTGCTTTAGGCATAGGTGTAACCTATTGTTTCAAACCCTTTTTATAAGGGGAAGGACTCTCATGCTTCTGCATTTGGTGATGGTTTTGTTCATGCCACTTGGGTTTCAACTCCTCAACCTATCTTAGTGTTCTTCACTCAGACTATTTCTTTGGGTTTCTCTTGCAACCCTTTTGAGTGTGCAGAGACAAGAGCTGGAGCTCCAAAAAAATGCAAGGTTTTCTATCCTATTTTCCAGGTGGAATTAATTTTTTTGTAGAATAGCTTCTCTTTACTTCAGAACAAGGATACCATGCATGAAATTGAATCATGAATTGTCTATAATATAATATTTGAGATCATTGGCATTGCCAAGAAGTATTCCAAGTGGGATAATCAACAAATTTGTCCTTGTTCAAATATGTTTTATCTTCAAGAAATAATTTTTTTTTCTTTCATGCTTACTACTGCATGTAGAGTTACTTGACCAACTAGCCTGTTTTTTCCTCTAATAATGAGGCAAGATGGGGAGGTGTTTCCACTCTCCTTGCATCACATTAGTAGTCTTATATAGTGTCTCATGGGTCAAATCCCACTCAACAGTTGGTCTGGATCATGAATATTTATGCTCCAAATGATACCATTAAGCGATCTTTGTTGTGGCAGTGGATTGCTAATTCATTGTTGCTTGCTACTTGGGTGTTGTGCAACAACTTCAATATGGTGGAGGCTACCTCTAACAATGTAGATTTAATTCCTTTTTGATGGAAAAATGGTGAAAGGGAGGCATGGTTTTACATGCACAATAAATTGGTTATTTTTAATCCTAAAATAGATTGTTTTTGTCCTCAAGGCGTTTGGCATTCATGGAATGTTTTTTGTCGATACCGATAGAGATTTTAAAAATATTGATCATGCTATGATGACGACACAATATTTTTTTTCTTTTGGAGAGTACCAAGATTTCTAGATTTTACCTCTCTTAGAGGTCACCTATTCAGATCCCTATCCCATCAAGTTTATCTTTCAATGACAAGTGGGTTGTGTACAACTATCCAAGACTCATTTATTTCTAAATATTACCTTGTTGAGTCACTAGACAATGATGTCCCACATTCAGTGTGTTTGGAATTCAGAGAGTTGTCCTACTCAGCAAGTCAATTGGATTTCTTGGTGGAGTGATGTTATTCAAAGAATCTCATTTTCTCTAGATTTATGATAAATACTTGGCCATGTATCATTGATGGCCATATGAGGCAACTACCTTGGATCTTTTCCATGTCATAAAGGCTCTTGTGACCAATAATTTTTCTCCCACCTAGAAAGTTAGGGTTTCTCACCTTCACCATAAAAATAGATTGTTGATAGTCATGTTGCTCATGGTGCCTAGATCTTGATGCAAGGCATCATAGGCTTAAGGTTGGAGATCATGCCTCCAAGGAATTTTTCTTGCCTCTTCATGCATGTCACTCCTCACTTAGCATCAAGAAGATCAATGAAGGACAAATGATTCTTTCTGAGCTATAGGACATTCTCCAAGAATTTGTTCGCCATTATGAGAAGGTATTCACAACTCAAGATGCTTCACGTGAATGAGATAGATCATTACAAGATTACCTCAATGTTGTGCCCTCTCAATTTTGCACAACCGAAAACATTTTTTGTGATCAATTACTCACCATTGAGGACCTCATGGAAGTTGCCTTCTCCATGGCTGATGATAAGGTCATTGGGCATGATGGCTTTCCTTTTGAATTTTACAAGCTCTTTGGTCTTCTATGAGACCTAATTTGGATAAGGTCTATCTGGATGCTTTTCATTCTCAATCCCTTGGTCAATTGATCAATAAAGGAAACATAAATTTCATACCTAAAGCTAGTGATATTGAAGACATTTGTAATTAGAGGCCTATCACCCTACTGAATGTCTCATATAAGATCATTGTCAAGGCCCCAACATTGAAAATTTTCCATCTGCTCCAATAGATTGTCCACCCTAAATTAGATTATTTACATTAAATCTAGATATTATAGACAACATCAATGCAATGTGGAAAGGCATGGAGTGATCTTGCTAGTCTAAGTAGAATGTTATCTTTATTAAGCTCAACTTTGTCAAAACCTATGATATAATTGAATGGCCATTCATTCTTGCCATGTTGGGAGCTTTTGATTTTTTCTCTCGGTTTATCTAGTCTATAAAAATAATTTTTGGGGATTCTTTTGTTTCCATCACCATTAATGGTCACTAAATATCAACCTTTGGGATATTCAAATCTTTTCGCAAAGGTTTCTCTTTGGCTTATTGTTTGTATGTGCTGGTTGCCAAGGGGTTTGGGTATTTGCTTGCTAATGCCATATTTGTAGGATCAATTAGAAGCATTTTTCTCCCTAAGTCTCATTCTCATCTTGTCAATGGCCATTTTGTAGATGATTCTTTTCTCACCCTCATTGTAGATGAACCAAATGTCCAAGAGGCCCTACAATGTCTTGACACCTTTTGTTTAGCCTCTAGGTCTACTAATAAATGGCACAAAACCCAATGTTATAAACAATCCTTCCTTTTGGCCCCTTCTTGGATGCTCTAGTATGAAAAGAAGTGGATAGGTCAAGGTGAAATATTTTCATTTTTAGGAATCCCCTTTAATTTTTAGGGATCTCCTATGGATCTCTGGAATGCGGTCCTCACAAGAGTTGAGATGAAGTTGGCTTATCAAATCACCAAACCCCTTTCTCTTGGGAGGAAGTTTTAGATATGATTAAATATTTTGGTAGCCACTCATGTTTACTACTCTTCTTATTTGGATCCTTCTAAATCCTCTTACAATAAGCTTGAAAAACATGTTAGAGACTTCTTATTGGCCTTGTCTACGAACCATCATGGCTTTCACAAAGTAGCCTAGGAGTTCTATTACCTCCCATAGGAATCAGATGGCCTTGGGCTTTCTTCTACTTAAAGAGAGGGCCTTGCTTTATGTGTAAAATGGATTATACAAGCCATTTTAGAAATGAAGCCTAAAATATTATTCTTCGCCACTACATTTCTTTAGGATTTCTTGCTAATAGACCTTCTTAAATGGGGATTAGCTATCAAACCCTTGTTACTATGAAGCATGTTGGGTAGATAATAGGTAATTTTGTGGCCAAAAGCATTTGGCATGCTTGGGAAGTTTTCAAACCTTGGCTCTGATGGGACAAATCGGGTTGCAAATATGGTCTCTTTTTTAACCAACATAACATTTGGTGGTCTCCACTCATTCAGATTTAGGGGCTCCCCTTGGCTTGAGTTCCTGGAATTTGTGCTTTGCACTTTCATAAGCATGTCATTCATACCCACTAAGACTTTTTCCTATTGATACTATGAGTCTTCAGTCATAAGAGGATATGAGAACTCAATTCCATTTTGACCAACCAAATTAAAAAAACATTTGATTATCTGCCTCTAAAGATGCTACATAAGTTGGGTATTTAATCAATGAAACCTTGGTGGAAAAATTGGCATTGGTTTCCCAACACCAATCTTTGCAATTACAAACCCTAGATGGGTTACCGTTGGCTCTCTCCACACTTAACTATGGTATTTTCTCTAAACCTTTGATGGCATTTGCAATCTTCCTAGACAATATGGACTCATAGATTTTGTAATATTTGGTCTACTATCCTTGAACCCAATCTCACTCATTTTGCTTGGTGTATTCTTTTCCAAGGCTTGCCTCTATATTCTCGTCTAAGGCACATGAGCATCCCAGAGTTGCATTGTCCTTTTTGTAGTCAGTCGGAGAATTTGATCCACCTTTTTTGGTTATGTCATTGTGCTCAAAACTTGTGGAATTGGATTCATGACATTTTTTGGCCCCTCCAACCAAAGCCCGTTTCTTGGCATATGGCCCTTTTGGGAGATTCTCCTCATACCCCTTTCTAATTTTCCTAGATTTGGCATGCTTTTAGGGTGCAAATTCTCTTCACACTTTGGAAAGACAAGAATTTTTTTTTGTCTTCCCATGGCTCTATCGATATTCCTGTTTTATTTTTTTACCAAAGTTAGTATTTTTAATAATGTCGTGCCTCAAATTCAAGTGCAAGCTATCAAAGTTTCTATGGGCATGGCTCGCCTTTAGACCCTTCTAGATCATTGTGGAAATGTCCCTTGTATAGTTCCAAAGTGCCTCTAGATTCTTTTGTCGGTTCCTCTTCTAGACCCTCAGCCTCTTGTGATTGGTCTCAGTCCTATGGCTATCGACATGGAAACAACTCTTTCACTTGTCTCTCTTAGACCTCATAGTCTTAGGCTCCCCATTGTCAATCTAGTGGCAGCATTGCTTTCAATAGATAGTGATCTACCTCTTCGGCTTGTGGAGTGTTTTCCTTCCAATGGGGCTCGGGGGGTGCAGAGTTGAGAGATGGTGATGCTAGTGGGTGGTTCGCTTTAGGTGGTGGTAGTGGCTAGCCAATTTCTGGTAGTGATGGTGGCTGGCTTGGTTCTTTTCAAGGCTTTCCATGTTTTTCTTTGGCAATCTCGCTCTCTCGGATGGCTCAAGACAAGGAGAAAGAGGAGGCTTCTACTGAAGAAGGGTGGTCCCATTTGGATGATATTCCTGACCCCTCTAATGTATAGGGTCCTAAGGATGAAAGAGATGCACCTACTTCGGCCACTGCTCTAATTGCTTAAGCGCCCATTTTTTTTTTTTTTCTATTCTTCAAACTCAGCTTGTAATGTTGTGTTTTTTGTGTATTCAAACGCTACCTATTTGACTCCTATAAGAGAATCTTGTATCCCCTACCTTTTTAATGAATAGTATACTTTATCTTTTTAAAGAAGAATGACTACTATTCATCAGATCCTATACTTATTGCCTAAAACATTCATCTCTAAAAATAAAACCAGACATAGAACTTTGGGATATGACCAATAATGACCATTTGATACTATTCAAAGAACAGTGCTTAGAAGTTAGGAATGTTGAACAAATCATTGATGAACAGCACGATTTGATTTCGTCCCTTATTTTTCATACATCTCAAAGCTTTCTACTGTATTTACATTTTGTAAAGGTATCGATTACAGGCAAAATTAATAGTCTTGTGTAAATGCATCATGATATTGGTTTTAGTAAGTCCCCCTAACCTATAATAATGAGTTAATAACGCTTATGGAAATTGCTAACCTATCGTGGTAGTTGTGTACAAAGTTGATCACTAATTCAAAGATGTTTTAATGCAAACATTAATATCGATGAAATCTTGAACAAGGATAAAGTACCTGCATCCGGATATGCGCCTCGTGAAGGAGGAAGAAATGTGGGCCTCGCTTCCAAAAGAGCCACAAGAGATGCCAAAATCAGATCTGGATACGTATGACCCAGTTCAGATTCAAAGCTCTGCAATTCCTCTGCGTCCACGGTAGCAGAAAACAACCTACACCGCACCACAGACAAGCAAAGTTATATCCTAAGTGTTGGCTAAACAATTTAACTATGCCAACTCCCTTAGATATCAGCTAAAATAAATTTAAATGTTACCTTGAAAGCTTGCTGGACTTCATTTGCGAGATACACATAATGGACCCTTTCACGATAAACAGTAGGACATCATTTAATTTCTTCTTTTCCTGTTCTAACTGTTCATTTAACTGTTTTATACGTTTAGCCAGAGCAAACATATATTGCAGGAGTCGTAAACATTGTCTCCTGTTGGTAGAGACTTTATCAATTTGTTTGAGAACATGTCCCACCAATGAAAGCCCAACTCCTACCCAGTGAATTTTACCTGCACCTTTCAGTACATTAATTACCACATTACGTGCTTCACGAGCTAGAGTGGTCTTAAAGTCCTGCAAAGCCACGAGTAGATTTGTAAGTTGAGGAATATTTGAGATTTGTAATTTGCAGTGAATTCCTGATATATACAGTACCTTATCACTATCTTTGTTCATATCATCAATTATCTTCTCGATCAATCTGCTACCATGCTGGATACAGTTATTGACTGTAGCAGAGACAACGAGATCTTTTCCAGAAATGCCCACATCCCCCTGTAATAAAATAGGATAATTAATCATTGATGAAAAGAAAAAATTGTTGAACAGTATGATAGTTAATCAGAACTCTCATATGCATGTTATACTGAAATATCAAACAATTTAATAGTCAGTTTTCAGAAATCATTTGCAATCAAAATTCCTATTACATATAGAGAAAAAACAATAGATTTTGTTATAGAATCGGACAATTGTATTGATCATAAAACAATTTCGATTGAAATAGAAAAATATAATGGCATCGATTACGTCAATTGTTTTCAAGAGCTCATCAATGTAGGAGATCAGTTCATCCAGCTGATTCGTATCTTTAACTGCCACTCTTATCACATCGTCATCAACTTTATCAGTATTCACAGAAGAAGAAGAAGCGGCATGTTGTGTTGCATTGTGATTAATCGGAGAAGAAGAAGCAGCAGCATGTGGTGTTGCATTGTGATTTCTCGGAGAAGAAGAATCGGGCGTAGAACAGCAAGCATTGCCCATTGTCAACAAAATATAATTCGCAGTCAGACCAAGGGGAGAAGGGCAGAGCAATCAGACCAAGGGATTTCTGTATGAATCTTCCAGTTCGCCCAAAATTACAGAGCAGACGGATCGAAACCTTGTGTAACAGCTCTAATGGAAGCAGGTGGGAATTAAATAGACTTCAAGCAATTGGATTATATGAAACGAGTTCGATTTTTAAATCGTTGATTTTTTCTCTACCAACGTTAGATACCTTTGGAAAATGTATCTGAATTGGCAAGCGCCATGGTTTGACTTAATTTTCAATTTGGACAACTTGCCCTAGTTAATTTTAAATGTAGTATTTCTCGACAATATTCCAGGTCAACCTAAAATAAAATAACAGAAGGATCAAAACATTGTACGACAGCTCAAAATAAAGTTGTTGCGCATTAAATAAATTTCAAATAAATAAATTTTTAAAAATAATGTTCATTGACTTTTTCTCTGCGCATTAGATCCCTTACGAAAATGTTTCTGAATTAGCAAGCGCAATGGATTGACTAAATTTTCAATTTGCAAGTTGCAGTAGTTAATGTTTGATATTGATCATTGAGTTGCGAGTTGACCAGGTTAATGACATTGTTTTAAGATTTCATTCGCGTTGCGCATATCTTCCATCCGCCAATATTGCTTGGTTACTTAGTTCTTTATGTCATTACTACCTACTTTCCTCCTTCCGTTTTGATAAACCTTACATTTAATATCCAAGTATTTGACATTTGAATCTGTCTTTATTGTGTAATCCATTTTAACATTATTTCAAGTTTTAAATAATTCAGTTCTTTTTTAATTTTTCTCATTGTTATTATGCTTGTAGTGTTGTCGTTCCAAGGATCAAGTGCAGCTGGGTATAGGGGAAAGGAGTCAGTAGTTGTTATAGGACCAATAACTCTCATCTTTTTGTCAACCTCACTCCCCATTAGTAGACATAGTAGGAGCCAAAAAAAATGGTAATGGAAGGTCCATTATTAAATATCATATGTACCAATAGTGGTGCATTTTTTAGCTTTTTTTACCATAATTAGCTCATTACTGGGACATTTGTGCACCACTACTGGGGCATTTGTCCACTGTTAGTGGGGCATTTGTCCACTACTACTAGCTATTTTGAGTTATCTACTATTGGCGCAAAGGTGATCATGTATTGGACCATACTTTGAAATGTGTACTATTTTTACCTTTGTGCACATAACGAATTCCACATCATGCATCATTACTACCCACGAGCCAAAACAATTGCTTTAAGTAGTTCAGTCCCATACAGAGAGAACAAAAAAACAAAATCATTGAAATGAGATGAACCGTTTAGGAGCTTAAGATGCACAAAGTTAGCTATGGTGACTACTAGTTCCTTTCCCCTACGGTTATAAAATTATTCTTTTTAATTATAACAAAGTGTATTATTATCAATGTATATCTCTTTGCACCATTATAATTCTTCCAATGGCTTCCCATTTCAAATGTCGCTTTTCCATTTGGCTCTCCTTGCAACAGCGTGCCTACATGCAATGTAGTTGTCGATATTCCCTTTCTTGATTAATTAAAAATGATTTTTATAAACTATACATAATCAAATAAATGAAAAAATATGTCATAATAATTTTACATTATTAATATCAAATTTGTAATTTTAATAATTTTGTTTTTAACATCTTAAAAATACCAACTATTTTTTTCGGTGTTCTTAATTTTTTCTAAATGTTATTAAGTATTCATTCATAGGTATTTTCAGGTACTCCTATCCATATAAGATAACCATTAGTCCAATTCGAGACAACATCTAACCATATGGGTTGGGTAATTGTTCATTCATGATAGGCATCCACCCAAACGAGGTAGGCATGTATCTCCATTATACATGGGTGGGTATGTGCTCTAGCCAGAGTCTTATGACTCATTGGGACCATCTGGGTCCTGAGTCGCATCCCTAAGACTACACTCCCCATCGGAAGTACATCGAGGTCAACATCTTCAAAGGTGTGAATCATAACTTCAAGCTTGAAACCCACCCCAGAATTTAGCCCTAAGGCCCTGAGGAGTCAAGAGATCCTTTCGAGATCCTTTAAAGTATATCATGAATATATTTTACCTTATCATTTATGTTAGGAATTCTTAACCCAAAATCCCTCAATGATTCATCTTGAGCTATTAATCTTTATAATGCTTAACCTCCCTAAAACCCCATCCTTGATTGCCTGCGTAGTAGGGACACACTCCATCCCTAGACTGCCTACATACACCACTTCCAAACGGGATCAAGGGCTATGTAGTTCTAGTTTCTAAACTAGGTTTGATGCAGTGTCATTATCCCAGATGGTTTCTCTGCAGTTGCTACCCATGTTGGGAAGCTCATAAAGCAAAAACGGTCCATGTTGGTTGCTTGCTTGTTTACCTAAATTCCAACTAGGTCTTAGTCCTATGGTCAGATCACCCTTATCCTATTGTCAAAATAGAGAATCATAAAATCTAATTAATATAATAAAATAGAATAATCATACACACATTCTAGCCCTTTTTGGAGTTTTCTATAGTTTCACTAGTGGATGCAGCTTCATTTAAAATTTATCTTATTAAATTATCGATCGAAGGGGGATTTCTCACCCCTTGGATTTCAACTCCATCATGTTCTTTATTTCTCCCTAGCAGTTTATAGGAACGATGGCACATACACCATTGTTGTAGCTTAATTAGATGTTAGATGCAGTAGCTCGATTGCGACGACATTGCCTGTAAGCGAGAGCTAGAGGCACCATTTATTTAGGTTTTTCTAATTTTCTCCTCTTTATTTAGGTTTACTAACAACATGGAAATAAAAATGCAACTAAACCTTCATATAAAATAAGTGTTGATATCTAGTTTTAAAGTGATGAAAGCTACACATATATTACTGTTTTAATCAATGAATCTTTTTTTAGAAGGTAAATTTGTGTGTGTGAAAAAGGGTCTGTAGCTGCAAGACACAACACTTCAATTAAGTCATTACATTTATGGTTAGATAGATATAAGCATGAATAATAAAATCATAACAAATCGACCAATTGCCTTCTAAAAGATGCGAGTATAAGATTGCTCTCAGATTTTTATAAGCAATACCAGTGACTAGACTACACCAAGATGAAGGATTTAATCTATATGAGCTTGATATTAAACTAAATGGATGCAAGATAGATAAATAATTCAAGCAAATATGAATAAACTAAATATGGATGCAAATAATCTAAAAAGGCACAATGTATTCAATGACTCCAGAGCAAAAATTAGTGTAATAATAATCTCCAAGCATGTTCTCAAAAATCTCTGGGGTGAATTGGAATGAGAGCTGAAGGTTGAATTTATAGAGAATTACAAGAGAGATGATGAAAAAGCTCAATTTAGAATTAATTGAAAATAATTGAGAAATCAGGTTCAGTTAACCTTGAGATAGATTCCAATTATAGTTTAATCGAAATGCGTTTAGATAAGAAGTTCAAGTTGCATTAGAAATAATATTAAATTAATTCCATGCATTTGTGATAAAAATAGATAATTCTTTAATTTATTCAAGAAAAGAGTCTTTTCAATGCAACTCAACTTCTTTTTCTGAAAAGCTTTGAGTTCCAATTTTAGAGAATAATTCAATAATTCAATTTAATTGCTTTTATGATTTCAAGTTCTAAATCTAGAAAAATAAATAATATCTCAAGTTTGATTTCTCTCTCAATTCACTTCTTTTTGTTTATTTTCAATTCAACTCTTGCTTTGTAATTAATTCTTCTTTTGTAATAAATTAATTCCTTTTGCATGATTAAATGGCAAATTTATTAATTAATTAAATATGGAAGGATATTTAACAAATTAAAATAGGATAATTGATCAAAATGATATTCTTGGAAATGATCCAATTAATTAAATAATTATTTAATTAATATTGAGTAATTGACTTGCCATGTGATATTTGATGATTGAAGAATTAATAATGTGCTCAAGATTGATTTAATTGCCTTTTGTGAGGACCTTGGTGATGTTGTCAAGATTAGGGGCCCATAGTTTAGATGACCATTTTTAGGGTATTACATTTTCCCCTCTTTGAATTAATGTGCGAGTAGCACGTTGGTTCAAAGAATGTGTGATGTCTAGGAGATGTCTATTCTGAACTTGATTGATCACGAACCAGATGAAGAGCAAGGTGTTTAGCTTGATTCGAAGTGATGAAGCTGAATGAAGTCAGAATAAAGCGATACCGATCCCGAACTTGATTGAACTTAGGAACGATAAAAAATAAAAGATACCGAACTTGAACTTGATTGATCAAGAAGCAGACCTTGCTAATCTAGAACTTGATTGAACTAGACACAGCGAGCGAAGATAAAAATTGATCTTGAACTTGATTGATCAGGATACGATGAGCGAAGAATAAACTATCCAGCTTGATTCGATGCGATGAAACTGAACACCTTCTTAGATTGAATGTGTGATCAAAGATACTCTTTAAACTTTTGATTGAGTTTAAACGAATAATCAGCTTGATGAAAAGTGATGAAACGGATTAACATTAAGAAATTGATTCAGATAAAAGACAAATATCAGCTTGATTTGAAGCAATGAAATTGATATGCCCCTAGTGATTGATTCGATTCATATGATCGAGAGATGTCAACTTGATATGAAGCAATAAAGATGAGATGCCCCTTAGCAATAAGGATTTGTTGATTATATTTAGTTGAAAAGATTTTTCTCGACTTTTGATAAATATTTAAAAATAAAAAATAAAAAAATTCTCGACATTGAGGATGTGAGGTCATAAGGTCGTGAGTATGTCCCCTTGGGAGCGAAATCAAAAGATAACGAGGGTACATGATGATAGGCAATTTTCAACGATGATAAGTTATTTGAGCAGAAGGAATAATTCAGAGGAATTCTTGAAAATTTGGCATTGATTGATAAGAAATTGAGCACAAGTTGATTTGTAGAATAAAAATTGAATTAAGATTCAGTGTTGGTTCATGAGAAATTGAGCGCAAGTTGAAGAAAGAATGAGCTTTTTATGAAAAGCGCTAAGTGGTCCAAATTTTGGAAATTGACTAGCGAAATGATCTCGGAATTCAATTTCGATCTCAAAAATGGAATCAGAACGGGCGAATTAGCTAAGGATACAATTTTCATGTCCATTGGAGCAGGTTGAAAAATTAGGGTTTTGGCTATATAAGGGGTAAAAGTGTCATTTTTTATTCATTTTAACCTCCCAAGTTTGAAAATAAAAAAATCCTACTGCAAAGAAAATGGTGGTCCCTACTCATGAGCATCAATTTGAGCACCAAAGATGACATAATCAACCTCGACACTATGAGCCAGTGGTAAGTGGTCAATCTTAAGCCTTTTTATGTTCTCAATTTTGAATTTTTTTATTAATTTCAAGTTTTCGCATGTTTTAAGTCAGCCAATCTTGTTTTGTCATGCGAGACAGGATTCTATCTTGTACGACAAACTGCTAAATTTTGTTTTGTCGTTTGAAGCCATTAGTTTTGTCATTCAGAACCCACCCTTATGTCATACAACAACCTTCATAAAAGACCATTTTGTCATCCGAAGTCTAATCTTTTGTCGTATGGGAGTCTTTTGTCGTACGAGGCCTAATCCTAACTCGTACGAGTTGCTGCCCTTTTGTGTTTTGTCGTTTGGAAAACAGTGAGCATTTTTTAATGTCTAAACTTGAAAATTTGATTTTGCAATTGGCGTAGTTGGATTTGCGTGATGTTTTGCTTCTCTTGTAGGCTTATTTGGAATGTTTTCTGATGCTTTGTTGTTTGATTTTGTTTTGCAGGTTCGATTACCTCATGTGCTCTTCAGATGCATTTATCCGCCTGTAGACACTTAAAAATAATTATTTTAATTATTTTTTAATTCCCCACATAATTAATTAATTAATTATGTTAATTAAAATCCTTCTCAATATTAATTAAATATAATTAATATTGTCACTATAGCATATGATTGATTTATTTAATAAATCAATCCCTTTCTTTATTCTTCTAAAAAAATCAAATCCTCACAAATCTTCCTCTTAGCTAATTAATTTCAATTAATTAGTTAACCTACATGATTCCTACAAATCATCTTCTTAATTCATCATTAACCTAATAAATTCTTCTAGAAACTCCCTAAACTCACTTAACATTATTCTTTTAGTCAAATTTTCCTACAAATATAAATCCCACCTAACATTTCCTCTAATTCCCCTCCTAATGAGTCGTTAATGGCTAATCATCATGTTTAGCCACAAAGTCAACTTTTTGTCCTTTCATCCAGCCACTAGCTTTAAATGCTCTTTTTCTAGATGAATATAAGATTTTCGAAATCTTACATTCCTCTAGGCATTTCCCTCTCCCAAGGAATTTTTAATTCCTTTTATTCTTCTAATCCCCATAATATCCATTTTTGGAGAATTTTTAATTCCCCCAATGCATCTTGTAGAGTGTGGAGATACGAAATGTCTTTAAGGCATATTTCTTGGTCTCCACACCCTCTCTTGGACCTTGTGTGACCTCACAAGTAAATATTAGCCCTTCATCTCGAATTCATCCTAGCCATCCGTTTTCCTCTCCTCTTCCTATAAAATAGGGTTCCATCCCTTCATTCAAAAACATCTTGAAATTCAGTAAGCTTATGCTGCCCTTTTGAGCCCAGGAAATCATCTTGGCAACTTGATCATCTCATCCTTATCATTCAACCTTATCATTTGTGCACAATATTGGAGAGCCATCCACATCCAGCAATCAAAGGAGCACATCAAGTGGAGCATCATCAAGGGGCGCCTTCACTTCATCAAGCTCAATCCGAAGGAGAAGGTAAAATAGCCAGGTGAAATGGTCTTTTTATGATATTTAGCATTCTGCATGTTTATTTCATTATGTTTTGATCAATTTACCTTTTAAAAGTCTATTTTTCCCTCTTCATTTTGACACGCCCGGTGGGACTCACGTCCTTGAGAACTAATGTTATTATTTTATTTTTTTTAAGGTTTTTGTAGTTGTGAGACACAGGTTCCAGAATAGCGCGACTGCAGAAAAAATAAATAAATAAATATATATATATATATATATATCTTTTTCGCAGGTTCCAGAATCGTGGCTCTGCATTTCTGCGCGATAGCTCCTCCTTATTATGTTCTGTTTCTTTCTTCTTCTTTTTTCTGTTTCTGTTGCAGCACGACAGCTCTGTTATCTGATTTGTTATTTGATTTGTTGTCTGTTCTGTTTTAGTATAATCTGTGCGAAAGTAGGAGAGTATGCTCTTGTCTATATAGACAATCAGAAATCCAGACTTTTCACTTTTCTATTCTGTTTAGCACGACTGTATGCTCTGACCGCAGTAAAGTGTGAAAATAGGAGAGTATGCTCTTGTCTATCTAGACAATCAAAAATCCGGACCTTTGACACTTTTCTATCTGTGTAGTGCTACTGTTTGCTTTGTTAATCTGTCTAAAAATTGTAGGCGCTAACTGTAGTCTGCATTTAATTTATTTATTTCCTGTTATCTACTCTATTTAAATATAATCTGTCTGCCCGCAGGAAAGTGTCAAAGTAGGAGAGTATGCTTTTGTCTATCTGGACAATCAGAAATCTGGACCTTTGACATTTTTATTTTATTCTGTTTAGTGCGACAATTTGCTATATTAAATCTAGGGTTTCTGTCTGCTTTGTTAAATCTAGGGTTTCTGTCTGCTCTGTTAAATCTAGGGTTTCTGTTTTGTTAAATTTAGGGTTTCTGTTCTGTTAAATTTAGGGTTTCTGTTCCGTTAAATCTAGGGTAAAAAAAAAAAAAAATTCTGTTTTTTCGCCATATTTTCTTTATCTTGACTCCATTTCCCTTCAAACTTCACCATATTCTCTACATTGCCATTTTCCACATTTTCTTCCTTGGAGGCCTTATCTCAAAAATCCACTTTTTGAAGCCCAAAATCCCATATTTCTCTATTTTTAGGGTTTGCCATAACTTCTTCCCTTTTCATCCAATCACCTCCAAATTTCTTCCATATTATCCATCTTCAACTTTTGCTTCTTTGTCCCTCTTGGACAAATTTTCCCATTCCTTCATCTCTCCAAAATCCCCATTTTTTCACTTGCATATCCCTTAGAAAGTGGTAAAAACCTAGTCAAACCCCATTTACCCATCAAAGCTTTCTTCAAATCCACATTTGTCATTAGTAAAAAAGTTTTTATTCATGATTTTCTATTTATTCCCAAAAAATTAAAAAAATTAATTTTTTTGTCATTTTGTTGATTTTTTGCAGGACGCTTGTTGAAGACTATTTTTTTTCCAAACTACTAATCAAGTTGTTTTGCAGGACGCTTTTTGAAGACTCCATTTTTCAAACTACTAATCAAGTGGTTTTGCAGGTTGCCTAGCTGATTCAACCAAATATTGTGCATTTATTTAAATTAGGCACCTAGATATTAATTAAAATGGAATGAACCATTGTCTTATGTGTCTTTAAGAAAAGTGTAAAGGTAGGAAATTATGCTCTCGTCTTATTAGACGATAAGAAATCCAGACCCTCCAACCTTTTCTTGTTTGATTGTGTGTTTATTTCTAGCGGGCCTGCCCTCCCAACTTGCTCTTTGAGAAGGTAAGAGGGGAACGACCCAAGTGAGTACACCCGGATCTGGGGTTCCCAACTCACTATAATAAATAGGCCATTGAATATGAAAGGGTTAATGGTTGGGGCTATATGAGAATTCACTCTCACATTGGGTGCTTAGTAGGATCCTAGAGATCTCAATCATGCTTGCGTGACTACTAAGTTCTTGGTGCTTCGTCGGGCTATAGGCCTCAATTGCACTTGCGCAACTTCAAAGGGTAGCTCCTAACAGGAAGACTTACTAAACGCCTTGTTCATAGTGGCCAAAAACCCTCTAGTCATTGGTGCAGGAGGTCGGACCTCTGAAGCAGCCCATATTCTTACAGCCCTCAGTAGAGACACAAAGTTCGCCATGAGGAGTTTTCATGGGAATTGATGCTTGGCTGTCCCGAGAAGTGAGTGTCGTGGAGGGGAGCCAATGGGGTCAAGCATCTAAGTGTCCGCTCTGGGTAAGCGTAGATGGGAAACCAATTGGGATTCAATGACTATTGATCTTGCCATCTTTAAGAATGTTGTATATGAGCATGAGTGTCTTTGAGATAATATGTATTTAATCATTGTGTTTGCTTTGTTTGATACATACTTGCCAAGAGTAGACTAAAAACACATCACTATCCCAAAAAAAAAAACTTTGCAAAAATATTTGTCAAGACACAAACAAATTGTCCAAGTTATTACCCACACCAAGTTCAAAATTGTGTCAAAACTCCATCCATCCCATTTTTCATAAGCCTAAGAGAGAAGCTAAGAGTTTATCCTCTATGTCAACATTCAAGTTTGTCCCTTGAAACACCTACTATCATCCAAATCAAGGTGGTCATATCCCTTCATACAACTTGCCATTTAAATAGATCCTTCATGTTCATGCCAAAGACAACCTGGTCATCAAGTTTTCTTCTAAACCATCAATACCATACCTTCTTCATCAATCATCCTCAAATTTCTTAAGTCCTTTCATCACAAATTTCTTAAGTCCTTTCATCCTCAAATTTCTTAAGTCCTTTCATCACAAATTTCTTAAGTCCTTTCATCCTCAAATTTCTTAAGTCTTTTCATCACAAATTTCTTAATTCTTTTCATCCTCAAATTTCTTAAGTCCTTTCATCACAAATTTCTTAAGTCCTTTCATCCTCAAATTTCTTAAGTCCTTTCATCACAAATTTCTTAAGTCCTTTCATCCTCAAATTTCTTAAGTCCTTTCATCACAAGTTTCTAAAATCCTTCCATCACAAATTTTCTAAGTCATTTCATCACATTTTTCTTAAGTCTTTTCATCACAAATATTGTGTATGGTCGCAACTCGATCCCAAAAGAAAAAGATAGCTCATCAACAATATGGCATGCCAGACATTGGTGTCCTATATGAAGATCCCATGCAAGATCATACACAAAGTGGGCAACCAAGCGATCAAGATCAAAGCCAAAATCTTGACATGGTTAACCAAGATGAACTTTGTCCAGAAGTGCAAACTTTCCTAGCGGATTCTTATAACCAAGAGATGATAGAAAAGTTTACTAAATACAATCCTACTGCACTTCTAAAAACTCTTCTTGAACATGGAGCTCAACTTCCACCTGAATTTAATAAATCCGCTCTCGTCCAACAACCACAAGGAGACCTCGCTCCCACACAAAGTGTTGCACCTACTATTCAAACTCAATCAATTGCAGCCCCATCAATCATCCAAGCCCAATCAATGCCACCCACGACACCTCCCACCACGATCTCCATCTCACCTTCTTCCTCCTTACCATCCATACCACTATCAAATCCAATCTCATCCATTCTCCAACAAACTTCTATACCACCTCCTTCTATTCAACCACATATTTCTATTCCACAAACTTCCCTTTCTCCCAACAATGTTGCAAATTTTATCCAGACCGCATTCAATCCCATCACAACAGTTGGCGGATCACAACCAACTATCACACGAACCCCAGCAACATTGGTCATCACATCCCACATTCCCACTTCCTCATCATATCAATATATTGGTGGTGGTGCACCTTCTTTAGTTCATCCAATGCTTGGGGCAGATACAATTCATCAATATCAAAGTCCACAACAAGACCTCATCAAGGAAATTCAAGACATGAAGAATATCATCAAAAACATGAAAGAAAAGACTAATAAAAGGAAAGCTTACTCATTCGAAGAGTTTTTCCCTTGTCGTTATGACCCATCTATATCAGTTGCGTCGTATCCCCCGGGATTTGAGATCCCTAAATTTACCAAGTATGAAGGCAAAGGAGACCCCCGCGACCATGTCCGCGAATTCCACATCTTATGCCAAGAAGTCTCCTATAGTGACCTTTATCTTCGCAGACTCTTTCCCAAGAGTCTCATGGCAGACGCCCTGGCATGGTTCTCATCTTTACCACGAGGTTCCATTGTCTCTTTTCCAGACTTGGCAGAAAAATTTGTGGCCCACTATGTATACAACATGGGTAATGATGTTTCTATGATGGACCTATGTAATACAAAACAAAGGCCTGGAGAAACCTTCGCCAATTTCCTACAAAGATGGCAACATCTTATCAAAAAATTCCAGTGGGACATGCCAGAACAACATCAAATTGAACTATTTCAAAAGAACTTGGTGCCTGAACTTTCAAGACCTTTAATATCTCAATGTATCAAATCCTTCCAAAAATTGACCGATAAGGGCCTCGCCCTCGAACGTGTCTTGTTGGAGGAAGGAACCTTGAAACATTACCAGAAGTCATCACAAAGTTCTTCCTCTTATCATAATGACAAGCCAAAATTCTGGGCTAAAAATAAAAACATGGTCAATGATGGTGTAACTGATGTGAAGCGGGTCCAAACCGTGGCCACTCCCCCAAAATCCACCACCAATATTCATCAATTCAACAATCAAAATAATTCAAATCAATCTCAAAAACCTCACAACAATGTCTCAATCCAAGGACGACCACCCCGATCGAATAACAGGACTCCAAGAGATTTCACTCCTCTTGCTGAGCCTATTGAAGTGGTGTTTCAAAAACTTGTCCAAGCAGGTATAGTGGTTTTTCCAATCACTCGCCTGTTTGATCCCAATCAACCTAAACCAAGATGATATAATGAAAATGAGTATTGTGAATACCATCATATCAAGGGACATGATACACGAAAGTGTATGAAACTGAAGATCTACATATAAGATCTCATTGATAGAGGTGAGATTGAGGTAGCAAATGCAAAACCTGGTAATAACAATGACAAACTCAAAATGTACCAAGAACCCTTCCCAAAGCATGATAAAGGAAAAGGCTCATCATCTAACGTAATGGATTATGACTATGCTAATCACGTAACCGGTTTTGATTTTTTAATAAGTCGCATTGAACCTGCAGACAATCATGTTAATGTCATAACCATCCAAGGAGTTAATCCTCCTTCTTCCCAAAACACACCAAACCCGGCTAGAATAGTCATTCAAGGTGCCACGCCTTCCACCTCCCATTTTCAGAATGACTGTAATGCAACTACACGCCGAGGAAGAGTCACCATCCAAGGAGTTCCTCCCCCACCAAACCCTCCACCCATGTCTTCCACCCGTCGATATGACCTCCTTGATCAACTTGGGAAGACACCCGTGTAGATCTCCATTTTGGAACTTCTCAAGACTTCTCTAGTCCATAAAGAAATTTTGGAACAAGCCCTTCTCCAATCACACATTCCTGATAACATCAATGCCATCCAATTTCAAACCCTCATTGAAAACCTTGTTGCCCAGCAACACATTGTATTTAACTCCAAAGATGCTCCCACAGATGAGGACCATAACAAACCTTTGCACATCGAAGCTCTCATCCACAAGCACAAGGTCAAATGAATCCTAATAGACGGTGGATCCAGGCTTAATCTATGTACATACAAATTGATAAAACAATTGGGACTTTCTGAGGATCTGATAGACACATCAGGAAGGATCACAATAAAGGCATATGATGATGCAGAAAGAATTTCAAAGGGCGTGATCACCTTACCTCTTCAAGTGGACCCCATTACAATTGAAACCCCTTGCCAAGTACTAGATCTTGATCTCCCCTACAACATTCTCCTTGGGAGGCCATGGATTCATTCCTTGCAGGCCGTACCCTCCACCTATCACCAATGCATCAAATTCCCCTATAATGGAAGAGTGATCACTATCAAAGGTGATCCCCAACCTTTTCACTATTGCAAACTATTAGAGGGGAAGCATCCGTATCATTGCCCACTAAATAGACCTTCGCCAATGCTTCCATCTGACACATCAAATGTTGCCTCCACATCATCCCAACCAAATAATCAAATCAAGATCTTAGATAATGGCTATGGAGAATACAAATTGGAGGATGTCTTATTAATAGGAAACCTCCCTCTCTCTCCTAAGTCATTTGGAAAACCAAAAGAGCTAAAAAAGGACCCGAAACCAGTCATGCAATGCCAAAGCACCACCTTCCAACAATGGGGCCCACTTGATAACGAGAACCTCGAAGCAGATATCTCTTCATGGCTGTACCGGGAAGAGGACGATGATCCAATAAGAATATCCAAAGAAATGTATCCAAAAGCATTTGCCATAGTTGAAAAAATGGGTTACAAAGGACATGGTCTGGGACCAGAGGAGAAAGGAAGAAAAGCACCCATAAATCCTATCTCCTATAGATACAACAAAGGCTTGGGGTACACCCCGGTGCCTAAGATTACTATCGCCGGTGCCCCTTCTAGTCCTTCTTTGGATATCGAAAGCACTGACGAAGAGGAATTCCATGAAATGCCTTATGAATACGAGAAAGATACCTTCTTCGATGCTTACATCAATACCATCACCCCCGTAACCCCTCCCACTTCACATGAGCTACATCTTGTCCATCCTGAACTCATTGACTAGGGCCAATGAGACAAACCCAATTTAGATATCTGCATCAACGATAATGCTCTCATTTCTCTCCTAACAACACAAAATATGGAAGATGGTAATAGAATTGAGGGTATTCAACTACACGAAAAGGGATACTTTGGTAGTCAAGTCAATGCCCTTATCCACAAAAAAGATAATAAAAGAAAAAGATATGATTTCCTAGGTGAAAACCTCCCTGAGGCGCCTTTGGATGAACAAGAAATAAAAACAAAGGGCATATTTGAAAGTGAAAACCTGGAAAAGGCACTTGATGATGAGGGATTTGACCTCCCTACCATTGGTTACCTTCCACAGGACAAATCAAATTTGTTGATAGAAGAAACAGACAGCATCAACATGGGCACTGCAGTCATTCCAAAAAATGTGCTCATTGCCAAATCCCTCACCGAAATCGAGAAACAAGACTTCATCAACTTCCTTATAGAGGTTAAAATCAATTTTGCATGGTCCTATTCCGATATGCCAGGGTTGGATCCTGCCTTGGTGGTTCACAATCTCGCCGTCCGCCCAGATGCAAAACCTGTAAAACAAAAACTCTGCAAAATGCACCCACATATTGCTCTCTTGGTCAAGGTAGAACTTCAAAAGTTGTTAGACGCAGAATTTATCAAACCCATAGACTACACTGAATGGGTCTCCAACATTGTGCCTGTCGGCAAACCTGCTGGTGCATCCGCATTTGCATAGATTTCCGAGATCTAAATATAGCTTGTCCTAAAGACGATTTCCCGCTCCCAAACATAGATATGATTATGGATCTTACAGCAGAACATGAAATGCTCTCGCTAATGGATGGGTTTTCTGGATACAACCAAATTGGGATAGCAGATGAGGATCAGCACAAAACCGCATTCACAACACCATGGGGTACTTTCTGTTACCGGGTCATGCCTTTTGGCCTTAAAAATGCTGGAGCTACATATCAACGGGCAATGACAACAATTTTTCATGACCTCTTGCACAAAATTATGGAGGACTATGTGGATGATCTGCTAGGCAAATCCAAGACAAGACAAGAGCACATCCCTATTCTAAAACAGATCTTCAAAAGATTGGAAAAATACAAGCTGCGCCTAAATCCTAAAAAGTGTGTGTTTGGCGTCACATCGGGAAAACTATTAGGATTCATTGTTTCCCGCAGAGGCATTGAGGTTGATCCCGCAAAAGTAAAAGCTATTATGGAAATGCCTCCGCCAAAAACTCTCAGACAACTACGCAGTCTCCAAGGAAAACTCCAGTCTGTCAGGCGTTTCATTTCACAACTAGCCGGCAAGTGCCATCCATTTGCACATTTGTTACGTAAAGACACAAAATTCAAATGGGATTGCCTCTGTCAAAAGGCCTTTGAAAAATTAAAAGAATATCTAGCATCACCTCCAGTTTTGATGCAACCTACCCCTGGAAAACCCCTCATTTTGTACATATGTGCTACTACAGTGGCATTGGGGGCATTGCTAGCACAAACAGATAATCAAGGGAAGGAACACGTCATTTACTACATCAGTCGGATGCTAGTAGGATATGAACTCAACTACACCCCCATTGAAAGAGCATGTTTGGCATTAGTATTCAGCACACAGAAACTACGACACTATATGCTAAACAACAAGACAAAATTAATTGCTAAAATTGATCCACTTAAATATCTCCTGTCAAAAGCTGCTCTCATTGGCAGAATGGCTAAATGGGTCATGCTCTTAAGCGAGTTTGACATTGAATATGTGGACAAAAAGACAATCAAGGGACAAGTCATTGTAGATCAACTGGCTGAAGCTCCACTTCCAGGCGACCATCCTCTTCTCACAGAATTACCAGATGAGTTCATTATGACTGTTACCACATCCTCCACATGGAAATTGTATTTTGATGCCTCCTACACTCAAAATGGATTGGGGGCAGGAATATTATTGGTCACACCTCAAGGAGATGGCATCCCCAAATCATACAAGATAGCCTTTGCATGTACTAATAACATAGCAGAATACAAGGCCCTCATCACAGGTTTACACTTGGCTATCCATTGGAAAATAAAGGAATTACAAGTCTATGGCGATTCCCAGCTCATCATAAAACAAGTCAATGATGAATACCAGACAAAAGATGATAAACTCCTTCCCTACCGTACCATGGTTGAAGATCTTAAGCAACATTTCATAGCAATCAAGTTTGATCAAATCCCACGAACAAATAATAGGGCTACAGATGCAATGGCCACCATTGGCTCCCTCCTTCAAATTCCAGCACATAGTCAGAAGTGTGAGTTCTTGGTCGAGCAATTGTTTATACCGGCATACGACCTACCAGAATCTGAAATGGTGTGTGTTCTCGTTGGTCCAGAGTCCCCTTGGTACCAAGAAACCTTCGCTTTCCTCAAAGACAACACCATTCCCCCACATCTCACCAAAACCCAACAACAAACTTTCATCCGCCGATGTGCCTGTTACACCATCCTTGCAGACACCTTGTTCAGAAGGCATTTTCATGGTTCCCTCCTAAGGTGTTTAGATAAACAAGAAGCCGAATGGGCATTACGCGAAGTACATGAGGGCATTTGTGGGGCACACTCAAGTGGACTCACATTGGCTAAAAAACTTTTGCGAACAGGATACTATTGGCCTAAAATGGAAGAAGATGCATACAACTATGTGAAGAAATGCATCCCTTGCCAGCAACATGGTGACAAGATTCATGCACCGTCACAAGAATTGCAGCCATTCATTACACCATGGCCCTTCTCGCAGTGGGGGCTCGATCTCATTGGGAAAATCCACCCTTCATCTTCCAACGGACATACATTCATTATCACCGCCACCGAATACTTCACCAAGTGGGTAGAGGCTATCCCTCTTACTTTCACCACCGGCAAGCAAATATCCAAATTCATCTTGAATTACCTAATCTGTCGATATGGCATCCCAAAAGTTATCATCACAGATAATGGTAAACAATTTAAAAACCAGGATGTCAAAGAACTTTGCCAAAAATTCAACATCCAACATCGCTTCTCCACTCCATATTATCCCCAAGGCAATGGCCAAGCTGAGGCTTCTAATAAAACCCTAATAAAAATCCTCAAAAAGACAATCAATGAAGCGGGCCATGATTGGCACCTCCAAATCCATCCTGCATTGTGGGCCTACCACACCTCCATCCGCACCCCCATAGGCGCCACTCCTTATTCCCTAGTATTTGGTTCTGAAGCTATCCTTCCCCTTGAGATCGAGATCCCCTCTCTAAGGGTATCGCTGCAAAACATCCTACCAGAGGAAGAATACAGAATTGCCCGCTTACAAGAGCTAGAATTGTTAGATGAAAGGTGCCTCAAGGCCTTGAATCATCTTCGGGTATATCAAAACCGTCTGCGCATGAGTTATCATAAAAAAGTTAGAACCTGAGAATTCCAAGTTGGTGATCTTGTCCTCATGGAGAATCAAAAAAATCTACAAGAACGAGAAAAGAAAGGAAAGTTCAAGCCTAACTGGCTTGGACCATATGTAATCACAGCGAAATATGGATCAGGAGCTTATCAGTTGGCTACTCCTGAAGGCGATCCTTTGGATGATCCGATGAATATCATGCACCTCAAAAGGTTTTATGCTTAGTCCTCAGAAAGTCTTAAATTGTCAAAAAAAAAAAAAATTAAAAAATGAAAGAAAAAAAAAGAAGATCTTGAAAAAATTGTCACTTTGGTGCAAACCTGGCAAACAGGCACCTTATGATACAAAAAAATTAAAAAACAAAAAAAGAAGAAAAAATCACAAAAAAAAAAAAGAAAAGAAAGAAAAGCAATTCGCGGCGCTATGGGCAAGTATCTTGGTGAAAACCTCTATACGGGTGCCAAGGTAAATAACCGGATCCACTATCTATCAGGTCGATACTACAAATCATCTACCATCCAGCCCACCCATGCACAACATTCCTTCTTTTCCGCCTCCCAATAAAACATGCGTATGATGATGAGTCTTCGCCTAAGTCATGAACAAGAAATGTCCCAGTGAAACTGAGCTTTCATGCCTCTGTATAAGCTTCAAGAAGTCTTGAGAAACAATCCCAAGTCCATCCTAGTTCTACTCTTGGCAAGAGGTATCATTTGGTCGGAAGGAAGAGACTTGTTAGATTTTGTTAGATTTTTTTATTTTTTTTAATTTTTTTTTCATATAGGCTTGCATCTTTTGCCCTACAAATGTCACTATTTACGACTGCCTGGGTTCTTCCATATCCAGGTATGTTCTGATAGGTGCATACTGGGGCATATTTCATAATATGGCATGTTTTGGATCCTTCTTGTATAAACCGGCGACCTGGTACTAGTTTTTATCAACACTTACCTTCTCGTATACAAGAGGTATCAGTGTGTTTGAGGGTTTCCTTGCACAAACCCACAACTTTGTATTAGTGTTTCTTAACACTTGCATTGTTGTGTGCAAGAAATTCCTATTTGTCTACAGAGTTAGTCCACGCCCTCGGTTTCTCATGGCATCCTGATTTCTATAAGCAATGGTGCAAGTCACTCAGGGCAACATCAAACTAGGTTGGCTCTCCACATTTGTTGTGCACAAAATCTCACCATCATTCCATCAAATCCTAAACTCAATAATCTCATGGAGTTCTCAATTGCCCCCATTTTCCTCCGCGGTCTCGCATCTCTTATTCTTCTTTCCAAATACCTCACGACTACTTCATATATCTTCCTCATTTATCCCTTCCACCCTAATTTTTCTTCCTCTATTTTTTTTTTTTTTCTTCCTCACATAATCAATTCTGATTCTAATCATGTCTTATATAGGATGAATCCTTCCTGAAACCAGACGTTGTGATCTGATCATGTCTTATACAGGATGAATCCTTCCTGAAACCAGACGAGCTGATCATGTCTTATACAGGATGAATCCTTCCTGAAACCAGACGCTCTGATCATGTCTTATATAGGATGAATCCTTCCTAAAACCAGACATTCGTTGTGATCAATCATGTTTTATACAGGATGAATCCTTCCTGAAACCAGACATTGTGATCGATCATGTCTTATACAGGATGAATCCTTCCTGAAACCAGACGTTGTGATCGATCATGTCTTATACAGGATGAATCCTTCCTGAAACCAGACCCTCTTATCATGTCTTATATAGGATGAATCCTTCCTGAAACCAGATACTCTTATCATGTCTTATACAAGATAAATCCTTTCTGAAACCAAACGTTGTGATCAATCATGTCTTATACAGGATGAATCCTTCCTGAAACCAGACACTTTGATCATCTTTGTCTTATACAGGATGAATTCTTCTTGAAACCAGACTGAATCTAGATCTTATCAATCGAATCAAATCAAATCTATCGGGATATCAATTTCGCAAAACTCCAAAGATCAAATACCTCAATTGATCTCTCGAGGGGGCATCACCATACCGTAATTTATAAATCAAGAGCCGGGGCATCCTATCAAACCAATATCAACATCAAAACAAGATTATTCTTTGAATCAATGCATCATCACACCTCGCTTCAAGGAGGGGCAAAATGTAGACACTTAAAAATAATTATTTTAATTATTTTTTAATTCCTCACATAATTAATTAATTAATTATGTTAATTAAAATCCTTCTCAATATTAATTAAATATAATTAATATTGTCACTATAGCATATGATTGATTTATTTAATAAATCAATCCCTTTCTTTATTCTTCTAAAAAAATCAAATCCTCACAAATCTTCCTCTTAGCTAATTAATTTCAATTAATTAGTTAACCTACATGATTCCTACAAATCATCTTCTTAATTCATCATTAACCTAATAAATTCTTCTAGAAACTCCCTAAACTCACTTAACATTATTCTTTTAGTCAAATTTTCCTACAAATATAAATCCCACCTAACATTTCCTCTAATTCCCCTCCTAATGAGTCGTTAATGGCTAATCATCATGATTAGCCACAAAGTCAACTCTTTGTCCTTTCATCCAGCCACTAACTTTAAATGCTCTTTTTCTAGATGAATGTAAGATTTTCGAAATCTTACATTCCGCTAGGCATTTCCCTCTCCCAAGGAATTTTTAATTCCTTTTTATTCTTCTAATCCCCATAATATCCATTTTTGGAGAATTTTTAATTCTCCCAATGCATCTTGTAGAGTGTGGAGATACGAAATGCCTTTAAGGCATATTTCTTGGTCTCCACACCCTCTCTTGGACCTTGTGTGACCTCACAAGTAAATCTTAGCCCTTCATCTCGAATTCATCCTAGCCATCCGTTTTCTTCTCCTCTTCCTATAAAATAGGGTTCCATCCCTTCATTCAAAAACATCTTGAAATTCAGTAAGCTTATGCTGCCCTTTTGAGCCCAGGAAATCATCTTGGCAACTTGATCATCTCATCCTTATCATTCATCCTTATCATTTGTGCACAATATTGGAGAGCCATCCACATCCAACAATCAAAGGAGCACATCAAGTGGAGCATCATCAAGGGGCGCCTTCACTTCATCAAGCTCAATCCGAAGGAGAAGGTAAAATAGTCAGGTGAAATGATCTTTTTATGATATTTAGCATTCTACATGTTTATTTCATTATGTTTTGATCATTTTACCTTTTAAAAGTCTATTTTTTCCTCTTCGCCATCTACCATGACTTTAGTTCGACAGTTATCAAAGGTTGACCAGGCTCATATTGATTTGTGCAGTTTAACGCACCTTCTTAGATTACCTTATATCTGTGTGAATCACGGTATGCTCATGGAGTTGGTAGAGAGATTCCATTCAGAGCATAATACCTTTCATTTACCAGTTGAGGAGATTACCATCACTCCCAAGGATGTATATATGAGCCTTTGTATCCCTTTTGCTAGGGATAAGGTAGATTACGATGCAGCATTGTTACCTAGATTATAGGCAGTCAAGCATGTCTTCAGGGATCCAGATATTTTGACACATTCCATTAGTTGGGACATCATGATGAGAAGGTATAGTGAGGAGTTTCCTCTGGCTAGCAGGGTTTATTGGCTGTTTTCTGATGCCAGATAGGGGACAATAGGGATTCCAATGTGGTTGGGGCAAGATGCTGGAGAGATTGATGGAGACCCCTCAGAGGCTTGGCTAGGGTTTGTTCCATATTAGCCCACATGTATCGCAATATGCATGAGATAGTGTATAGAGAGGGAAAGAGCATGGCCGCTGGTGTGTTGGTCTTACAGGTTTGGGCTTGGGAGAACCTTCCCGTTTGTCGTCCTATTGTAGATGACAGTAGAGAGCCTGGGCAGCCGATTATATATAAGTATGTCGATTATGCTACACAGCCCCATCTGGGCAAGACCAATTTTCGACAGCGGCAGTTAGATGACCTTATAGTTGTGATATGGAGACCTTACAAGGGCCTAGAGCCATGGGATGACTAGCGGTTGGTACGCTGGGATATTTTTGTTACGCGCCCACTTATTGGAAGATCACAAACTATAGTGAAGTGATTTGTAGTATCACAAGTGATGAGGCAATATGGTAGGCCTCAGGGGGTGTCACGGGAGTTCACAGTGTATTCCAGATATGTTGATGAGGAGAGCCGGGGATGGTCACCGAGGTTATCCTATGCCTTGAGTATGCAAGAGCTGACTGGTCTACAGCGACTGAGATGGGACTACCTGGATGATGTTGCAGATGTGGGGGTATTGCCCTAGTATAGGGATTGGTTCCAACAGCATCCATTCCCTAGATTGACAGATCCACCTAAGCAGGCTCCTCATATAGAGGAGGTTGAGGATGATGCCCTCGCACTGGGATAGGGACAGGGCCATTGATAGAGACAGGGATGAGGATAGAGAGCCGAGGCTTAGAGGTAGGCAGGTGGCGATCCTGGTGCTAGTAGCAGCAGGGTTCCAGCTGGTCAACAGAGGGGTGAGGGCGGATCTCTTGGGAGTATAGGTGTGAGGTTGGGCAGAGCTAAGGAGGAGCGAGTAGATCCGAGATAGGTCCGGAAGCAGAGGGAAGAGCATGGTGAATTTGGAGGTGGAGATGGGGGTGGAGAGCCTGCGAGAGAGCAGGGGACTAACATGAGACAGTCGATGAGAGCATGTCTTGCAAAGTTGCAGTTATAGTTGACAATGGCTTAGACATAGCTGGCGGAGTGTGATTGACAGTTAGCAGAGCTTAGGGCTGAGCGTGACCATCAGGTTGCAGAGATGAGAGTAGAGACAGAGGCTTTGTAGTAGGAGGTCCTTCACCAGATGAGTAGAGCAGCGTACAACATAGCAGTTCCAATTGCACAATAGGTTGTCCCCTACTCGCAGTATATGGCAAGGTCGGAAGGAGCTCAGGCACCTCATCAGGATCTCGGTTAGCAAGCTCCACCTCCTTCTCCAGGTGATGAGGGAGAGGCTGAGATCTAGATAGTCTTTTTTGTAGCTATGCTATTTTTTGTAGACATACCCATTTTTTGCAGCCTATACAATTCTTGCTCTGATGGGAGTTTGTATATGTCATTTGACATCATTTTGTACTTTGACTTTATATGATATATAAATACAAGATCCAATTTGACTTCATCGTACTTGTGTTGATTCGTTTATGAGATACATTCAATATGCTTTATTCTATATGTATGCATTTGTTTTCAGTATGTAGTGCAGATGATTATGGATGTCTATTTTTGTATTTTTTCATATGCAAATAGATGAATGTGTAATGAGTAATATGAAATGTAATGTTTTCATTTTTATATGCAACAAGATGAATGCAAATGAGTAATATGAAATGTAATGAATCTATGTAAGATGTCTATGTATGCAGCTAACATCTCAAAACACAAGTACTCAATCAAAAAAATGATGAAAAATAGACCACTTAGCGTAAGAAATGATGATGCTTTCAACTCTCATAAAATTAAGAGATCATTATTGTCACACCGAAATCACTCTAGATTCACAAAATATAGAATGAAATGCAAAATGATATGCAAAATGCAACCTAAACCTAGTCACTGGATTTAAAATGCTTAAGATTCATCACTGAGCATAACGAACATAACAGGGAGATTAGAGTTCCTTTCTTTTTCAATGTGCAATATTTATTATCTTGTCTGCAATGACCCTTTTTTTGTTCATATCCTTGGACAGATTTCGCAGGGACCCAAATTGCATCATAAATAAATTTCCTCAAAACAAACAAAGAAATCATGTGGGCCTCCCTGTAACATTCAAATAAGCGGAGTCGAGGTATGTGAGGCGATTTCACCTCGATGTGAAGGCTCTTATCATAGACACCCAGCTAATTTAGATATTTCCAGATCATTGGGATCATTCCTACAAGCAGAAAACAAAGAAAATATTATGCCCCCAATCCTTGCTCCTCTTAGTCACAATAGACTTCGTCTAGTTACTCAGAGGGATAATAATCGAAAACCAATATAAAAGACAGCACACAAAGAAAATTTTCATTCATAGCTCAAACTGTTTAGTGATTTTTTTCCGTTATGTTGTTTTGCTTGTTTACTCAGTGATAAAACTCTTCAGTAGTTAGGAGATAGGTGACTAACTCGGAGTGGACGACCAGGTTTCACTGACGGAAAGATGACTTGGTTGATACTGCTTAGGACATGTAATGTGCTCTGTCAATTAACCTAAGACTAGGATGTTAATCAGTTTCAAGTCATGAGGGTTCCAACGAACCAGGATGTCAAAAAAGTGACTGAAATATATGTACAAGTGAAAGCAAAGATGCAGGAAAGAGAGAATGTCAACGTTGCGTTGATGGATGGAGCGCTTGAGTACAATAGGCGCCTGTTTGTCAGGTTTTCACCTACTTCGTAGAGATTCATTTTTTATTTTTTTACCAAGGTGCTTGTTTACCAGGTTTTCACTAGGGCATTTTCTCTCTTTATATTTTTTTTCTCTTTTTTTTATTTTTTTATTTTTTTTAATTTTTTCTGATTTTTTTTATTTTTTTTATTTTTTTCAGGACTCTTTTAGCTGTACATGTTGCTGGAGCAGAGAATGCTAGGTAAATAATTTCTTCAAGGGGATGGTTTTAATCAGTTCATGGAGCTATTCTCCTTTCAAGTTTGAGAGTTGATAGGCATCAGAGCAGAATACTGTAGTAACGATGTAGGGACCTAGCCAATTGGGTTCAAACTTCCCTTTGTTGTCTTGAAACCGCTGATTTTTAGGATTTTCTCTCAAGACTAGGTCACCAACCTGAAATTCTCTTTGTCTAGCTTTCTTGTTATATCCTCTAGACATTCTATTTTGATACACTCTGAGATGATCAAACACCACTTGTCGATGCTCATCCAGCAATTTGAGTTCTTGCAATCTAGATATTCTATGATGTTCATCAGTAACAAGACCTTGCAAGGAAACTCTTAGAGATGGTATTTCTACTTCAATAGGTAATACTTCTTCAGACCCCTACACTAAAGAGAAAGGTGTAGGCCCAGTAGGTGTTATGATACTTGTTCTGTAAGCCCATAGTGCAGGACTGAGCTGCAGATGCCAATCCTTCCCAGATTTGTTCACTATTCTGTGCAAGATAGTTAGTAGGTTTTTGTTAGATGTCTCATCTTGTCCATTACCTTGAGGGTAATATATTGATGACCAGTGTTGTTTTATTTTGAATTTCTCACAGAGCTCGTCCAGATCTTTATTCTTAAACTATCCTCCATTATCAGTCACGATGGACGAAGGTATCCCATACCTATAGATGATATAGTTTAGGATGAACAAGGTGACTTGTTTACTAGTTGCTTTGACGAGCGGAACTGCTTCTACCCACTTGGCGAAATACTCAGTGGTAGTTATGATGAATTTATGTCTGTTAGATGAAGCAGGATATAAATGACCACTGAGATCAAAGGCCCATTGCTGAAAAGGCCAATGTATAGTGAAGGGTATAAGATCCCTTGCTGGAGCATGTATGAGATTTCCATGTAGCTAACATTTCTCACAAGTCTTAGCAAATGTAATAGCATCTTTCTCCATGTCTGGCCAGTAGTAACCAACTCGTAATAGTTTTCGATCTAAAGTAAGACCATTCGAATGAGATCCACAAATACCTTCATGAACTTTTGATAATGCATGTTTAGATTCTTCAATTTCTAGACACCTAAGAAATGTACCATCCAAACCTCATCTAAATAAATAATTAGCAATGATAACATACCGTGAAGCATTTCAATTTAGGTTTCTTTTCTCATTGCGGGTAAGATTTTTCAGGGATAATTTGGTCTTGTAGATAAGACTAGATGTGGCTGTATCAAGATGAGTCATGTCCAATAATAGCACAGACTATTTGGGTCTCAGGAGAATCATAGGCCAGGTAATGTAACTCTTCCACCAGGAATTCAAAGTGAAAATTGTACTCTTGTAACTAAGGTATAGACGCCAAGGTGGCTATAACATTTGCTGCTCTGTTTGCGAATCTAGGAATCTGTTGGAATGATACAAAAGTAAAATACTTCTTAAGATCATCAACCATTCTCTTGTAAGGCATCATTTTCTCATCTTGAGTCTAATATGTATCATTGATTTGATTTATGATCAAGTAAGAATCTCCATAGATGTGTAATTATGCAACCCTCCATTCAATAGCTAGCTTGATCTCGTTCACCAAAGCTTCATATTCTACAATGTTGTTTGTGCAAGGGAATAGAATCTTATAAGACTTTGGGATCGAATACTTCTGAGGAGTAATAAATAGTATTCCAGCACCAGAACCATTTTGGGTGAAAGATCCATCAAAGAACATCTTCCAGGGTTGTTGAGTAAGATGCATTATTGATTCATCTGGAAACTCTATATGCAACAGTTGACTGTCTTCAAGCAGAACTTCAGCAAGTCGATCAACAATTACCTGTCCTTTTATGGATTTGTGTTCCACATATTCAATGTCAAACTCTATAAGGATCATGACCCATTTCACCAATCTTCCTGTAAGTGTTGCTTTATTGAGAAGATATTTGAGTGGATCAATTTTAGCCACCAGCTTGACTAAATGTGCTAACATCTAGTGTCTCAATTTTTGTGATGCAAAGACTAATGTCAAGCATGCTTTTTCTATTATATTGTAGTTCATTTCATAGGACACCAATGTTATGTTGATGTAATAAATGGCTCACTCCTTTTTATTGTCATCTTATTGTGCCAGAAGTGCCCCCAGTGATGAATCAATTGTTGATATGTATAAGATTAGTGGTTTACCCTGAATCGACGGCATCAATATTGGTGGATTAGATAGGTACTCTTTTATCTGTTGAAGGTGTTGTTCACATTCCTGATCCCAGTTGTATATTATTCCTTTCCTCAATACTTTTGCAAAAGGTTGAGCTTTGTCTGCTAGCTGAGAAATGAAGTGGCCGATGGATTGGAGACGTCCCTGTAGACTTCTCATTTGACTGATGTTCTTCGAAGGTGACATTTCCATTATGGCTTGGACCTTCTTAGGATCAACCTAAATTCCCTTCTTTGAAATGATGTAGCCAAGTAGTTTACCAGATGTTACTCCGAATGCACACTTCTTTAGATTTAACCAGAGTTTGAATTTTTCCATTTTGTCTAGTATAGGACCTAGCTCTTGAATATGTGTGGATATCTTCATAGTCTTCACTAAGGTGTCATCAACATAATCTTCCATATTCTTATGTAGCATGTCATGAAAGATAGTTGTAACTGCTCTCTGATAGGTCGCCCCAGCGTTCTTTAGCCCAAATGGCATGACATTCCAGCAAAAGGTTCCCCATGCATAGGTGAAAGATGTCTTTTCTTGATCTCCAGGAGCTATTTTAATTTGATTATATCTGGAGAATTTGTCCATTAGTGAGTACATCTCATACCCAACAATCATGTGGACTATCATATCAATGTTTGGTAATGGAAATTCATCCTTCAGACAAGCTTTGTTGAGTTGTCTGAAGTTAGTGAAAACTCTGATAGATTTGTCTGCCTTTGACACAGGTACTATATTTGAAATCCATTCGGCATAATCTATAGCTCTAATGAATCCAGCTTTTAATAGTTTTTCTAGCTCAGCCTTGACCAGTAGTGCCACATGTGGGTGCATCTTATGGATTTTTTGTTTGACTAGTTTAATTTTTGGTGTGATAAAAAGATGGTTCATGATGAGATCGGGATCCAGGCCTAGCATATTAGAGTATGTCCACACAAAGTTTATATTATTTTCTGAGAATAGCTGAGTGAAATCCTTCAATTCTTCTGTTGATAGTGATTGAGCTACATGAATGGTGTGGGGTGTCTCTTGACTCCCAATGGTCACTGGCTAAGTTGGCTCGATCAATATGGAAGACCTTTCCTGGAAATGACTTGGCAGTACATCAAGTATCTCACCTTCAGGCTCCTTAGAGAGGTTTTCACCTTTAGGTACATCCTTTAGTTTCTCTTTTTTAGATTCTGACATCACCACAATGTGGTTTTCACCATTAGATCTTTTATTTTTATTTTTCTTGTTTTTGTGACTAAGATACTTGATATCTTCTTCAGTCATGTTTTCACTCTGTTCACTAGTGGAAGAGTCCATAGGCTCAACTGCATTGAGATAATAGGCTAACGTATAGTCATTGGCAAAAGTAAGTATATTCATGGGTTGGTTCTATAAAGTGTAGTCAATTAGTTTTGGATGTAGTAAGGATAAATGTTGGATAGGTTTGAGAGCGTTCATGGTATTGTCATCACAACTGCGGATCAAAAAGTCAAGTTCCAGAAGGATACCTTGTGTAAGTGTCTCGAGACCAGGAAGAGTAAGAACATAATTATTAAAGTTCACATTAATATTTAGTTGATCTAATCCAATAGACATACTTGTAACATCATTCCCTACGCCAGACTGGACTTCATATCATGGTTTGATAGTGATAAGATTAGTAGACAAATTTTCATTATTTACATCAGATGATTCAGATTTTGATGCTGAGTAGATATTGTCCTGAATAGGACTGTTGTCAGAGTCATCGGATAAAGTTTCCGAGTCTTCTTCAAGTGATTTAGTGAGCATATGTATGGTATCAACACCAACATCTTTAATGTTGCAAGTTCCTTCATGTTGTGGCTCATTTGTCATTTGTATTTGACATACATGTTGACATGATCTTGATGTTTCTATGATTCACTGTCGTCTACTCCATTCAACTTCTTCTGGACTGATAACTGGTTCTTGTTCTATAGCTTCTAACTCTTCTTGTGTAGTGCTATACCTGATTTGTTCTATTTTAGCATAGGGGCACATAGATAAGAAATTTTTTGGTATTCTTCCTTCTTTCAGTCCTTATTCATAGTTTGCTTGTCTCTTTTGTCTAATTTCTTGTATTTCCTTATCTAGTTTTATGCACATCAGCTCTTGAGTATCATCTATGATACTGTTAGACTCTTCTAGAGTTTCTATAGTGGATGTGTTTGAGAGGTGATCTGGACCCCATTCATACTCATTTGAGTTAGTCTTTGAATCATCTACTTGTTACCTACTAATGTATGTGACTGGAACTTTTAGTGGTGCAAACAATTCTCTGATTCTTACTACTTCATCTCTTATATCCTCTAGGACCTCAACTTCTTGTATTATTGTAGCTGACACCATCGAAGCTTGAGCATTGACTATTTCTTCTTTCTTGACTGATGATTCTTCTATCTCCTTTCTACACTCTTCTTTTGTTTGTTGAGAATCTGCTTCCTGTAATGTTGAAGGTGATATCCTTTTCTGCCACTTAAACTTAGAAACATGTTTTTGGTCTGATGTCTTTTTCGGATTGTATCCCAGTCCAGCCTTAACATTTGTGGATTTTGTTTGTAGTTGAATTGGTTCAGTAATACCCTCTTGATGTTTACCCAAGGGACTAGTACTTGAATATCCCATGCATTGAATCATCTTGTAGCTAGGACCATATTGGTTTGAGGAAATCCCACAATGTCGTACCTCCTCGTTTTCACTATCTTCCTTAAAGAGCCAGTTAAGAACATCATCCTCTTCTATTTCTTCCGCCAGGGAGGTAGAAGACTATACAAAGAGACCATCATATATGGTATTCGGAGTTGAAGTATGTGTTCTCATAGCCTCTGATGGCTTGCCCAACTATTTTGGCGATGGAGGGAGAGAAACTAATGAAAGTATCGGTTCTATATTGTAGCCATCCATGTCGGTATTTGTAATCTTCAATCTCTTTTCTAAGTCTTTCATAAGTTCTTCTAGATCTTCATTTGTAGAGGTTGCCCTATTATGAGGCACAAAAGTATCTATACCTTTTGTCAATGCATTACAGATGACATTTGTATCAGCGGGAATACTGACTTCAACTCTGTTATAGGGGAATTTTAAGCATTGATGGTATGTTGATGGTATTGTCTTCATTTCATGAATCCATAACCTGCCTAGTAAGATATAGTATGACAAAGGAATATCAAGTACCTAGAAAAGGACATCTCTTTCTATAGGTCCCACTCTGATTGGTAATGATACCAGACCTTTAGAGGCCCTTTCTTCTTCATCATAGGCTTTTATTGTTATTTTCTTGTCGGGATCAATGACATTTTCAGAAAATCCTAGTTGTGTAAGCAGACTGTAAGTACAGATATTCAACCCCGCACCTCCATCTATCAAAACACGTTTGACTCTATGTTTATGGATCATGGCTTCAATATGCAATGGTTGGTTATGTGGATGATTTAGTGTGTTGTCATCTTCTTCAGAGAAGGTCAAATAGTGAGGTGAAGCTAGGTGACCCACCATAGACTGAAACCGATCAATGTCTAAATCCTTTGGAACATTAGTGGTGAGAAATGCTTTGTCCGGGATCTCTTTGTGAGCAGAAGAGTTTTTTAGTAATTCAAAAATTGAGATTTGAGCATTTATCCTTTTCAACTGTTCAACGACACTATATCCAGAGGATGATTTTGAAGTGAGACTTTTAAATTTATCCAGGGTTGATTCTTTTTGCTTGTTTGACGGGGCTGTTGGGTTTAATGTTGCTTGAGCCGAGTCAAAAGAACTAGCTCCTTGGAGAGTGACTTTGTTTTGAGATCAGGTCAAAACTCTTGCATATCGTGATTCATTTGGTTTATCTTGAACTATAGTCACATTGCAATATTTCAATTGGGAAGGCTCATTCATATTGATAATGTTGTCATGGCTGTTATAAGTATAATTTACCTTGGCACCTCCTTTGGTCTTTGAGGAATCACCTTGTTCATAAACAAACAAAGGGTCCTTAAATGCTTTATGATCAGCATTGGTCAGGTGATTCCGAACAACAATTTTACCAGCATCTATGAGATCTTGTATCTCATGTTTTAGCTTCATGCAATTGTTTATTTTATGACCTTTATTCCGATGAAAGTCACAGTATTCATTTTCTCTCCATCATCTTGGTTTGACTTCTGGATTATATGGTCTGGAGTTATCTGGTAGCGTTATCAGGTTGTTCGCCAATAGAGTCTTGAAAGCAGATTCATATGATTCTTCAAGAGGAGTGAAATCACACTTAGGTTTAGAAAGGCAAGGTTTCTCTTTGGATGACTCTTTTGTTTTCTTTGAAGGATTTTCTACTACAACATCAGCAGCTTTGAGCGCTTGTGTGCCGCTATCCAAGTTGAATATTGTGGGCTTTGAGTTGGTTTTAATAGTGTCTACTACTCCGTCATTAGCAAAATTCTTGTTGGTGTCTTTGCCAAATTTCCAATACTTGTTCTTCTCTTTAGAGTTAGATCCTGGTTGTGTTTCTTTCCAAGGTGAGATATCCCCTTTCTTTATGAGCACATCTTCCATTCGAATGGCATTATCTACCATTTTGTTAAATGATGGGTGTACTTGCATTTGTATACTATATTTCAGTTCGGGGACCAAGTTATTGACAAATATATCCATTTTCTTAGAGTCTAGGATAGGTCGTGGATACCTAAAGAATATTTTTCTCCAGCGTTGGAGGAAAGTGAGAAAAGGCTCCCCTATTTTTTGTTTAGTATTGCAAAGATCGATCATAGTCACAGGATGTCAAATGTTGTATGAGTATTGTTGGAAAAATAGTTGGATTAGTTCTTCAAACATTTTTATTCCTTTGCGTAGGCTTGAGAACCATTCCATGGCTTGTCCTCCCAAAATCCTCGGGAAAAGGTGAATGAGATACATTTGATCATGCATGAACTCCATACACGCGGCACAAAACTCTCTAACATGATCTTGAGGATCTGAGGTACCATCATATTTGTCAAATTTGGGGATCTCAACTCGTGAAGGAAATGGAGATATGTATAGATTTTTCTCAAATGGAAATGGGGATATTGTCTCCAGAGAATATTGTTTTGGGGGCTTATCCTTATTCTTTAATCCTATGATCTCAGTTTGTAAGGCTTATAATCGTCTATGTACTATGAGTATAGGTGACTCTTCCTTTTTAGTGATGAGTGTTTGAGCATCATATCCAGTAGGAAGTTTGGCACCTTGTTTTGCTAGTTTTAGGAAATAGTCTTCCTTTTCTCAAGCAAGGATAGCTTTCATCATTTTTTTAAAGCCTTTGTCCTTTTGACAATCATGAATATACTTTTCTAGAGGTTCATTGCCTCCTTCATATTCACTTGATGAGGAATTATTATCAGTTTCATGAATACTAATGTTGTCCTTGTTGTTGTCATTGTGTTTCATCTCATATATAGTGGGAGATTCAGGTTCATCAAAAATTGGTCTGCCTGATGATGAAGGTATGTCAACGAGTGGATCCTCCACGTAAAATGGGTTATCTTGATATGAGAAGGGTTGTCCTTTGCCTTTGGCTTGTTTCTTATGATAACTCCTAGTTTGAATAGGCATTTTTATGGATTAGTGTGACCTAAAGTTGTTTGTGATGCAGAGGTCAAGATCAATTTTAAAGCTAGTTTGTTCGGTTAATGTATTGTTTGAGAGAAACAACTGAGATTTAGTCTGGTTTCAGGAAAGATCTATCCCGTATAAGACATTTATCTAGGTTGATTCGAGAGTAGTGACTAAGATTTGGTTTGGTTTCAGGAATGATCTATCATGTGTAAGACATTATCTAAATGACTTAAGTTTGATAGGTAGTTGCTTGAACTAGCTGAAAGATGATCGACCAAATCGTGCAACACAAATGGCAGAGGTACACTGTCTTGATCTATTATGCTTAGGATGATGATAACCAGTATTGTGTTCATTGTAGATTGTTTTAGGCAAGTTTTGACTGCTCTGTACTGGCAAAACCAGAGATTCATATGACAGGATTTACTAAGCTGGACGATAATTTAATAGTTCTAGGATGACAACAGTTTTGTTTCGTACGAGTTGCTGCCTAGTACCGTACAACAAATGGGTATGTCTAGAATGACAAAAGATTCAATGTAGTTTTATTTTGTATGACATAGGATTTAGGTTCAGATGATAGACTGTTGGGTTTCGTACGATAGAGGATTGATCTTGAACGACATATTATCAGACTCATACGATATAGGATACAGTGCAAGATGATAAATGATTAGATTCATACGACTGTTCACAAGACAGAGACTAAAATTCTAAGTTTTTCGATAGCTGAGTATGATAACTGAGTTTGACCAATTCTGAGATGGACATATTTTTGACCAAGATAGACTAGTTTTGGACTTAGTTTCAACATAGGATGGACTAGTTATGACATGGATAGAGTTTTGACTTAGGATGGACTAGTTCTGACACGGACAGAGTTTTGACTTAGGATGGACTAGTTCTAACACGGATAGCATTTTGACTTAGGATGGCCTAGTTCTGACACGGACAGAGTTTTGACTTAGGATGGACTAGTTCTGACATGGAAAGGGTCTCTAAACACTGAGTTGTTTCTTGTCTTCTCCAATTTTGGTATTTTAGTTTTTTGTTTAAGGGATGAAAACATAGAAAACACGTAGTATGAATAGTAACTCCAATCACAACATGCAAACCCTATGGAAATTGGTGAGAGAAGAAAACCTTTTCTTGTAGACTCAGGTACACACCCAATAGCTAATTAGAATACGCCCACTGAGTCTCATGCAATGGATTATTAACACCGTATTATCCAACTCCAAACACTAATGGGGACACGAAATGACAAGTATCTTGGGAGAGTTACTATCTCTCTTGCACAAAGATTATCCCCCCTTTCGGAGGTAAACCAGGTAGCTTCTAATTTTAATTGGAACTAGTAAGGGATCCGTTTGATGCGTTGAGGTATAAACATCATATCCAGTAGTGATGAGTGTTTGAACATCATATCTAGTAGGAAGTTTGGTACCTTGTTTTGCTAGTTTTAGGAAATAGTATTCCTTTTCTCGAGCCAGGATAGCTTTAATCATTTTTTAAAATTCTTTGTCCTTTTAACAATCACGAATATCCTTTTCTAGAGGTTTAGCACCTCCTTCATCTTCACTTGATGAGGAATTATTATCAGTTTCATGAATACTAATGTTGTCCTTGTTCTTGTCATTGTGTTTTGTCTCATATATAGTCAAATTTAGGTTCATCAAAAATTGGTCTGCCTGATGATGAAGGTATGTCAGCGAGTGGATCCTCCATGTAAAATGGGTTATCTTGATATGAGAAGGGTTTTCCTTTGCCTTTGGCTTATTTCTTACGAGAACTCCTGGTTTGAATAGGCATTTTTATGGATTAGTGTGACCTAAAGTTGTTTGTGATGCAGAGGTCAAGATCAATTTCAGAGCTAGTTTTTTCTGTTAATGTATTGTTTGAGAGAAACAACTAAGATTTAGTCTGGTTTCAGGAAAGATCTATCTTGTATAAGACATTTATCTAGGTTGATTTGAGAGTAGTGACTAAGATTCAGTCTGGTTTTAGGAATGATCTACCTTGTGTAAGACGTTATCTATGTGACTTAAGTTTGATAGGTAGTTGCTTGAACTAGCTGAAAGATGATCGACCAAATCATGCAACACAAATGGCAGAGGTACACTGTCTTGATCTGTTTATGCTTAGGATGATGATAACCAGTATTGTGTTCACTGTAGATTGTTTTAGGGAAGTTTGACTGCTCTATACTGGCAAAATCAGAGATTCATACGACAAGATTTACTGAGCCGAATGACAATTTAATAGTTCTAGGATGACAATAGTTTTGTTTCGTACGAGTTGCTACCTAGTACCGTACGACAAATGGGTATGTCTAGAATGACAAAAGATTCAGTGTAGTTTTGTTTCGTATGACATAGGATTTAGGTTCAGATGACATACTGTTGGGTTTCGTATGATAGAGGATTGAGATTCAATGACAAATTATCAGACTCATATGATATAGGATACAGTGTAGGACGATAAATGATCAGATTCGTACGACTGTTCACAGGACAAAGACTAAAATTCTGAGTTTTTTGATAGCTGAGTATGACAACTGAGTATGACCAATTTTGAGATAGACTGATTTTTTACCAAGATAGACTAGTTTTGGACAGAGTTTTGACTTAGGATGGACTAGTTCTGACATGGACAAAGTTTTGACTTAGGATGGACTAGTTCTGACATGGACAGAGTTTCGACTTAGGATGGACTAGTTCTGACACAGACAAAGTTTTGACTTAGTATGGACTAGTTCTGACACGGACAGAGTTTTGACTTAGGATGGACTAGTTCTGACACAGACAGAGTCTCTAATCACTGAGTTGTTTCTTGTCTTCTCCAATTTTGGTATTTCAGTTTTTTGTTTAAGGGATGAAAACATAGAAAACACGTAGTATGAATAGTAACTCCAATCACAACATGCAAACCCTACAGAAATTGGTGAGAGAAGAAAACCTTTTCTTGTAGACTTAGGTACACACCCAATAGCTAATCAGAATACGGACCCTGAGTCTCATGCAATAGATTCTCAACGTCGTATTATCCGACTCCAAACATTAATGGGGGCATGAAATGACAAGTATCTTGGGAGAGTTACTATCTCTCTTGTACAAAGATTATCCCCCCCTTTTGGAGGTGAATCGGGTAGCTTCTAATTTTAATTAGAACTAGTAAGGGATCTATTCAGCGCGTCGAGATATAAACTCAATTAAGAGGTCTCCCAGCCTTGAAAACCAAGGTTTAATATATCCGAAGGTACTGAGGAGAGCTATTCCCGAGCACTGTCGTTGATTTGATTTTCATCAAATCGTGTTAATTTTATAATGGGTTGGAGTACTTGGCATTTAGCCATTCCCACTTAGGTCATTCCCCTCACCCTGGCTGTAACGAATTTAAGAGTTTTTCAACCCCTTGGGAGGGCAGGCCTGCTAAAGATGTACAAATCTCAAACAAGGAAAAAACTCAAGGGTCTAGATTTCTGATTGTCTAGAAAAAGAGAGGAGCATACTCTCCTACCTCTCACAAACTTCTAAAAACACAAAATACAGATTTGTTCTTTAACCAGATAGCAAGTTAGGTTCCTAAAAATGAATTTAAAGAATACACGTTGTTTAGTCGATTCTCCTCAGGCAACTTGCAAAGACAACGAATCAATAGTCATATTATTTTTGTGCGACAAGCATATTCTTCGATAAGCATTCTGCAAAAAATGATTAGGCTATGAAAAATTCTAAGATAGACATGTAAACAACTAGGATCAGTCGTCAGAATAATCAATTTGAACAGAAAACCAAAATCATGAAATTTGTTTTTTTGTCTTTTTAACCGAAAAAATACAGTCGTACGACAGAGTTTACCAGTTCGTACGATACAAGATTCCTTCTCGTACGATACAAAATTCTTGTTCGTACGACACCTGCAGTTTTTCATTTCAGCCTGTGGAAAATTTCGTACGAGATGACGTGGAGGCTATACGGACGAAAATCTGAAAAAGTTAAAAACCTGAAAAAATAAATAAATAAATGAAAAGTCAGTTTTGGAGGCTGAAAAATGTAGTCTTCTGCCCCAAGGTGGGCATTAGAGATGTGTGTGTGAAAAAGGATCTGTAGCTACAAGACACAACACGTCAATTAAGTCATTACATGTATGGTTAGATAGATATAAGCATGAATAATAAAACCATAACAAATCGACCAATTGCTTTCTAAAAGATGTGAGTATAAGATTGTTCTCAGATTTTTATAAGCAATACCAGTGACTAGACTACACCAAGATGAAGGATTTAATCTATATGAGCATGATATTAAACTAAATGGATGCAAGATAGATGAATAATTAAAGCAAATATGAGTAAACTAAATATGGATGCAAGCAATAATGGATGCAAATAATCTAAAAAAGCACAATGTATTCAATGACTCCAAAGCAAAAATCAGTGTAATAATAATCTCAAAGTGTGTTCTCAAAAATCTCTGGGGTGAATTGGAATGAGAGCTGAAGGTTGAATTTATAGAGAATTACAAGAGAGATGATGAAAAAGCTCAATTTAGGTTTAATTGAAAATAATTGAGAAATCAGGTTCAGTTAACCTTGAGATAGATTCCAATTATAGTTTAATTGAAATGCATTTAGAAAAGAAATTCAAGTTGCATTAGAAATAATATTAAATTAATTCCATGCATTTGTGATAAAAAGAGATAATTCTTTAATTTATTCAAGAAAAGAGTCTTTTCAATGCAACTCAACTTCTTTTTCTGAAAAGCTTTGAGTTCCAATTTTAGAGAATAATTCAATAATTCAATTTAATTGCTTTTCTGATTTCAAGTTCTAAATTTAGAAAAACAAATAATATCTCAAGTTTGATTTCTCTCTCTATTCACTTCTTTTTGTTTATTTTCAATTCAACTCTTGCTTTGTAATTAATTCTTCTTTTGTAATAAATTAATTCCTTTTGCATGATTAAATGGAAAATTTATTAATTAATTAAATATGCAAGGATATTTAACAAATTAAAATAGGATAATTGATCAAAATGATATTCTTGGAAATGATTCAATTAATTAAATAAATATTTAATTAATATCGAGTAATTGACTTGCCATGTGATATTTGATGATTGAAGAATTAATAATGTGCTCAAGATTGATTTAATTGCCTTTGGTTAGGACCTTGGTGATGTTGACGAGATTAGGGGCCCATGGTTTAGATGACCATTTTGAGGGTATTACAAAATCTAGAGAAATGATAAATACTTTAACATATATACTTGCATGAATATTATTTCTTGCATTCAATATAGAAAAATAATTAGAAAATAGATTATACACAATGCCAAGTAAATAAATTATAACCAATCATTAATCTATGTATAACATGAAACAACTAACCTATGATTGAGGATGATCTGCAATATTTTTAACTCATTAGTATTCCACACTACTCCTCTAATAGAAGCTTAAGAAACTTTTATAAAAGAGAATTTCTTTATTTGGATTAACATAATTCATTGTTAAATTGAATTTTATGAATTTCGACCACCATTCATAAAATATATGAAGTATTTTACATCTACTACTTTAGAATCACAAATATTACTAGTATGTTTTTGATTAGAATAAACAGGTTTATTTGGATTAACATAATTCATTGTTAAATTAAATTTTATGATTTTCGACCACCATTCATAAAATATATGAAGCATTCTACATCTACTAATTTAGAATCACAAAAATTACTAGTATTTTAATCAATATAATTATAATAGGAATGTCCTTTGAATCAACCACTATAACAAGAAATGTTTATGTAACTATTGAGAAGTAACTACTTATTTCAAATCAACATCAAGTCAATAACTAACTTTGTACTAGGAATGTAGTTTTCTTAACAAATGTGAATGAATATCTATTGGTTAACAATTTTGTAGCTAATGATGTCAAGTCACAGATTACTTCTTAATATCTATTCAATATTGCTACATAGCAAATTATCCAATTATAAGGTGATAGTTGATGATATTATCTAATTCAAGTGTACACCTATCATGGTATTAATCAACCTTTTTATTCAATTTAAGGATTAACAAATTTATACCTAGGTAAAATGAAAGAAGAGGAGGTGATTTAATAATCTTGATGGAATCAAATTTTACAATTTGACAAAAAGTTGGATTTAAATTTGATGACAACGAAAATTATTGTTAGTGGTAATTGAATGAGATGATAGACTAATATAATGCTTATTCATAAATGAATAATAGATTTAAGTGTTAATATTGGTATGCAAGATTTAAGGAGTATAGTTTTAATAAATACATAACTAAGTAAATTGCTAGTTAACATGAGATAAATCTTTCATGAATTAGATAAAAGATTTATAAAAAAAAAAAATTACATTTCAACCCTTAGTCTACATACCTAGTTTTTGAAGTTTAATACTAGGGTATTCACAAGGAAGTTATTTCCCTAGATGATTTAGGTCATCTAAATAGAAATGTATCATTCTACCATCTTATTAAATTCATATAGTATCAACACAAGTATATTTACCTATACATTTCTTTTTATCCTCTCGATATCCATTTCATTTGGCTACTTCTAAATTGATTAGGCATGGTGTATCTTATTACCATTTTGCAGAGCAATTGAATTAGTTTTGTATTGCATTACAATCAAATATTTATACATGAAAATGTCACAATGAACCACGCATTCATGGTTTTAACAAATAACAAACCAAACCATAGCTTTGCTAAATAAAAATAACAAACCACAAACAAATAATAACAAAACCAACAAACTGTGTATGTAGAGTTAATGATGGAATATCCAATATCTCCCCTTATTAAATCATTTATTTTAAGTACTAATGAGAGAATCTTGAAATGTTTCAAACTACACACGTGCAAGAGGCTTGGTGAAGATATTAGCTCGTTGTCCCTGTGTGGAGCAAAATTGAAGTTGAATGTTTTTTTGTTGAACATGTTCTTATATGAAGTGACAGTCAACCTCAATATGCTTTGTCCATTCATGAAACACTGGATTATGAACAAGCTTGAGAACACTCTAATTATCACAATAGAGGAATGTAGGTTGGTTTTGAGGTATCCCCAATCCTTCTAATATGTGACGCAACCAAACTCCTTCACAAACTGTTGCACTTACTATACAATACTCTACTTCTGTCGAAGAACGAGCAATTGTGGCTTGCTTCGTACTTCCCTAAGAAATAGGTCTTGAACCGAGGAAGAAAACATATCTAGATGTGGACTTTCTATCATCAATGGAACCTGCATAATTTTCATCTGTATATCCTATCAATAAGAATTGATCACTCCTTTTATATTCTAAACCATGATTTATTGTACCTTGGATATACCTTGTTACCCGTTTTGCTTCTTTCCAGTGACATATTTTTGGTTCTAATATACAAACTAATATAAAAATGAAAATAATAATATTTGGTCTAGTGTAAGTCAAGTAAATCAAACCTTTAATCATTTGTCAATAAAGTGTTTTTTTCACTTGAGGAGATGTATCAAATGTAGATAGTTACAAACCTGATTCCATAGGTGTAGACATGGGCTTGGAATCCACCATTCTAAACTTCTCAAGTAGTGTCTTGGCATATTTTCTTTGTGATACAAAGATATGGTGATCTATTTTCCATACCTCTAAGCCTAGACAATAGTGCAATAGCCTGAGATCCATCATATCAAAAGCCTTCTTGAGACCATTCATGGGCTATCAAAGCTTTAAAGATAGCGAGTTTGATATGTAGGAAATAATAAAATTGTATTAACAAATTCTTGTTGAAATAGAAAAGACTGAGTGAGCTAGTAAAAAGCATAGACAAAATAATGAGAAGATCTATTGTTTTGGATTAAGGCAAAAACAGGTTTTGAAGGGGCCTTGAAACCCTTTACACAGAAGATTCTAAAAGATTTGGAATCAAAACATCAAACCCTCAACCAAAAATTTGTCTTGATAAAAGGAACATGAAAGCACCAGACAACCAAGGGTAAAAAGGACACTCATAACCAAAAACATGAGTTTTTTAAAAAATAGGCCCCCACAACCTAAAACAAAGTTGCAAAAATAATAGCTAGCAGCCAGCCTAAAATCAGCCCCCAACCAAGCACCATCAAGATTTGTTTTTAACTCCACCCTTGTGGGAACGAAGAGTCATTTCAAAAGAAGGTGTATTTGTCTTAGATTTCTTTCCTTTTATAGTAATCCAACCCTCTTCAACCTTAGTAGAAGCTTTCTACCAATCCAAAGAACTCATCGCATATACAATCCCAGCCGAAGAAAGTAAGCCAGCATTACCCGCCAAATCAGAGACAACAACAGGGGTACTATTAGAAAAGATAGCTATAGCACTATCAGGAGATCTATTGTTGGGGTCCTTATAATTCAGTCAAATCTTAATGAGCGTAAAAAATAGTAGAACAAGGATGATGATGTGTACGTCTCCAAGAAGAAAAATGACAAGCAAGATGAAAAACCATTAACTAGAGTAGCTAAATGGGATGAAAGACTTATAACTATGAGTAAGGAAAAGGCATCCCCACTCTAGCTCTTGGGTCATTTGTGCTTTCTTTTTAATTTATTTTTTGGTAATTTTCTCATTTTTGTTCTCTTTTATGCTATTTATGCTTCCTAGTCTAGCCTAGTAGTGGTCTATGTTTAAATTATTTAATCTTTATGTATTGGTTTTATGATTGCACTTTGCTTATTATAAGAGATTAGGTCCTTTTCCTACTTAATTAAAAATATCTCATTGCCTCTTATTTTCTTACCATATAAGTGTATGAGTGTGAGATTACACTTCATTCTAACCTAGAATCTTGACATCCTATGCCTAGATACTTGAATGCACATAAAAAAGCATAGCAATAAAAATAAGGTTTGAATATGTCACACATAATTCCAAGAGATTCCCCATCTTAGTTTCATAATATATTTATATTATCACAAAAAATAACATCCAAACAACTGCATTATAATTTCTCAACAAAACATTGGTAGGATCTCAAACTCCACCCAAAATTCAAATTTCACATCTCAAAATTTTAAGCATAACTTTTTGAAGTTATGCACATGGAAAACACATTTTTCTAATCACATAAATTTTTAATATCTTCAAAATATGAAAATTACCAAATTGATTTCTCACAATCTAACCATTCCTATACATACTTAATCCTTTTGTGTATAACTACATAAGATGGACATGAGAAAAGAAACATGATAAAATTTATAGAAATGAATTTAAATTCATTTAACTTTATCTAAACAATTTAAAAAACAAAATAAAAGAAGAGGGTTTCAAGCAACTCTTCACTCTACTCAACAATCTCGAATAGTTGATGCAATCTTCAATCCCAAGCAACAAATCCAAATTTCCAAGCCAAATGAGAATTACAAGAGGAAGACTATGTAGCAAAAAATTTCTAATATCCAAACACATTATAGAAGATATCATACTAAAAAATAAAAATGTTGTATTTCTTTTAACATTAGATTCCTATTTTAATTCTTTACACAACTAGATAATATCAAAAAGATAGAAAAAACTAATACAATTGTAAAAATATAGTTAAACATTAAAAATATTTTTATTTCACTAAAAGAAATATACACACATTGTTAGATATTGAAATGATAAACAAAAATATTTATTGAAGCATTAAGTTATTTCTCAAGAAATTAATAAAACTTATTAAATGAACTCAATTATAAAAATTGAGCTACTTTTCTAAAACACACAAACACAATAATGAATTTTCACACGACTTGAGAATACTCACAAGTACACACAAGATTCCTCTCCTAACTCGAAATCAGGTGAAACAATGATTATAACACAACACTATAAAAAGGTGATTAGAGATCAATGACATAAATTAATTAAGAGGGAATTACAACAATGGGACGAGCACAACGAACAACTAGAAGAACCAGCAGAAACACCTCAGGAGAAACAAGAGAAAGTAGAACAAAATTCCATATGGACACCTGAAAGACAAGGCCAGAGAACAAAAAAGGGTCAGTAGATCAATAGAAAGCATAGAGAAATACAAAAGGTAGAAGAATTGGGAGAATTATCATTCGCTAATTCCCACTAGGGATGGCCACATCAGGGGGCACTTGAGCAGACTGAAGAGGAAGAACAGAACGGTGCGAATTATAAGCCGCGTGAGTGAGAAGAAGATGGAGTGAACAGAGAAGCTTCTATAATCTGATGTAGCCAACATCTCCAATATCTTCCTTGATAACTCTATGACGGCAAGAGCTTCCTCAGGAGAGCCTGCAAGTAAAGTCCTCCTGACTGCAAGTAGATCAAAATGGAGAATTTTTGAATTGTACTCTATTACAAATACCCCCAAGCCTGCGACCTCGACGTGGCATCATAGCTCTTTAGGGCTTGCTCGAGAGCCTCCATGGAGAGGATAAAAGGATGAAAATAATTCTCTGTCAAGAAACTTAATAGTCATCACATCCTCGAGGACATCCACACAATTTGAGAGGAAAATGGAAGTAACATAAGAGAAGAAAGGCAAGCTGCGAATTTGGAGAGTAGTGACTTTCCAATTATTTCCAGACCTGCATCCAACACCAGGGGATACGGGATTGTAAGGACTTTACCTGGCTTTTCCATGTCAAGGGATGGAAGTCCTTACAGTCTAATATAGACCTTCTTATGTTTTCTTTATTGTTGCTAATGGACGAAACCATATTGAGTCGCCAAAACCAAGAGACAAATGACATATACCTAGAAGCAAGGAAATAAAGAGCTCGACCAGTTGAGCAGGGGATCCAGTAATGTCTAAGTACTGACGAGGGCATATTGATCCAACACATGAAATAAGATGATGTAGAAAATTCAATTTTGCGTACATCAGAGCAGACGAGGGAGCCACTAGAGCATGTGAAATCTGTAAAACCACAAAGGAATACTCGTGCCAAATGACCTGTCAATCACACAAGGGAACCAGCAGGTCACTAAAATCACTACGGGGTAAAGGGGAACACTGCAATAGGGCAGGGGCACAAGTTTCACACATGAAATACTCATCATGCATACACCAAGGTAAAGCACATGAATCTATGGAGGTGTGATTATCTGTTTTATAAAGAATGTATCATCATTTAATATACTAATATCATGCATAGATGAATTATATAATATATTCTTTCTTACTGTATGCTCATAATTATTACGAGACATAATGATAACATATAAAAAATAAACTAAGCGTCTTTAATATCATATGGTTTGTACTAATCAATTCAGTGAAAGAGGGAAATATAGTACACAATTAAACAACACCTCTATGGCAGAGACATGCATATATGCATAGTATAAAAACCCACAAATACATTTTATTTGTTTTTCTACTTATTAAAATTTTGGACAGATTCAAAAAGATAAGAAGCATATTAAAAAATTCCACTAACTAATAGCAGCACTTAACCAGCGTTCCTGATTCTGTTAACAGCCAAAATCCTCCAAACTTCAATTCTATTGCTAATATACCTCATATTCAACCAATAATTTTGAATATCAACAATCCTAAAAATTGCTAATATTAATAGTCCTAAAATGTGAACCAGATGGAAGTGGAAGATTCTACATTAAAAGCGCTTCATGTCATCAAAATGCCATGTTTTCTTAAAGAAAAAATGCAAGCAACAATAATAGAAAAATAATATTTAAGATTTATATTGTAAAATTAAAGAGGTAATATATTATTCTCATACGGTTCAATCATTACATCTAATGTATTTGCTTTATAAAGTCATTATTTCTTATACAAAACTAATTTACAGAAGTGAACTACCCAACCAACTAATTAACCTAACTTGACAATAAAAGGGTAAAAATTTATTCAAAACAAAGAGAGAAATATAGCACAACAGGGTCAACCCGCCCAAAAAAAAAACTTCAAAGAGTTATCCAGATCAATAAGTTGATCCAACATAACAGATAACTCTGGAGATAGCTGAACCCTATTCTCAATAAGACCAATCCTCCATAAATTCAGAAATTCATTTGACAAGACAATCAACTACCCCATTCCATTCCCTAAAAATACGAAGGAAGATGATGTGTCCTCCCATGACTGAGTTCCAGCATGGTGGACTGGTATGAGAAACCAATACTAGAGAAGCAACGAGAAAAAACAGAATCACAATGAATTGAGACATGCCCGGTGCTTTGCTTACTAGCATCGAAAGCCTGTCTGATTCTGAGGACAGCAATCATGATCTATTTATTTGAAGGCTCTATATTTGCAGTTTAATATTTTTGTAATCTCTTCGCACAAATTCTTCCAGTCCTGGTGAAAGGAATTGTTACTATCAGGGTGGTATGCTTGTATAGCTTTTCGAAGAGCAGCCTTAACATCAGCAGGAGTATCAATTTTACCCATCTGACCTTTCTTCGGATCTGGATGGCTGTGTTCTCTGTATATGAATTTCAAAAAAGACTGCGAGCTTTTCTCCCCTTACACCTTAATCACATTAATTGCTTCTTCAATCCTCGCTGCATTTGCCTTTTGTTCGATTTGGTATTGATGCACCTTCAACGATGAGTATTTATACCACTCGGACTCTGCTATACGTGGACACATGATTTCTTGGGCAATTTCTGTGCTTTCTAAGTGGTAAGGATAGGCATGTTTTTCTGATTTCAAGACAGATGAATATACTTTCCCAATTCGGCTGAGGGCAATAGCATCACTTTCTGGATTTTTCTCTTTGCTAAGCGAAACAGAATGCCTATACCAATCAATGGCATCCCACACTAGTTCCTTGCTCACTGCTTCATCCTCAAATAAAGCCCTCTCAAGAATTGCATCTCCTTGGCAACGGGCTTGTATAGATTCAAATATAAATTCATGCAGCAACAACTGTTCCTTCAGCTCCTGAATTTTTTTTATCAAATCAATATCATTTGTGGAATTGGCAATACCCTCACCCTTACTTAATGGCAGATAACACTCCTTGATTGCATTCAAGCAGCGTTTGTAACCATTGTCTTCAATTCTTCTCTCTTATCCTTCATCTTCGCTGGTGATATATTTGAAGCCCTGATTAAAGATGAGTGAGACATAAAACATATAAAAAAGAGCCGCTAACCCTCTTTTCGTGTTGGATCTGCCATTTTCTAACTGTGCACACAGATCAACTAGTATGGGCTCAAAGCATACACCACTAGCGTCAATCTGTTCAGTTACCCACCCAATGATTTTGTCACCTATTGTCTCCTGTAACTGTGTTAACCATATTTCTGGTTTAGTACCAGACTCCCCCAATTCAAAAGCCAGTAAATAAAATTTAAGGGATTTTGATATTCGCTCTTTGGTAGCCCTGATTGCTTGCAAAGCTTCGCTACTTCCATCAGACCCTTGCATGTATATCTGCCATTCTGATTTTCCCCATAACCAATTTGCTGCTGCCAGATTTTTATAACTCGATGCTCTTTCGCTCTTATCGTGGCCTGCTGCCTTAAGAGCTTCTTCGTATAGGTTAAGAGCTTTGCCCAATCTGAGCCTCAATACACAAGACCCATAACAGCCATCGCGCACTTGAGAATATATCTCATTTCCTGCCTTTCGTAGGGCTTCGCACCTGCTGCTTTTCTCAGAACTCATTGTGGCAGCTGTAGTGCACAAAAACAATCATAAGTTAATTAAGATAACAGAAATTTCAATAAGCGAAAACAGGGTTTTAGATCATGAGATTTATTTGCCTCATCCATCAAAGCTAGAAAGAGGGAAAAAAATAAATAAGACAGAAATGTGATTGATTTAGAAAGTCTTGGGATTATAATGAATCTGGATGATGTTAGGGTGGCCCCTGTTTTTCTATTAATTAGCACCAAAATTATGAGGTTCTCACACAAGACAAGATACAAGATGAAAAAAGTAATTTTATATGTATTTGATTGACCTATGCAAAGTGATCTATAATGATTTGCACTACCATTTATAAACATTCCATCATTTTCTCTACATACTTCCCAACCCTCAATAACTAAATTGCTCTTTCCTTCTAATACTATAATTATATTAAGTTGTAAATTGTAAATTCAACTCTGGTTTTACTAGCATTTACATATGCAGAGCAGCTTGTAGTACAGGTTCTTATCAAAATATATGTCCTGAGGTTGAATCTGGACGCTTTTTCCCATTAATGACACTCTAACACAGTTTAAGAATGTTATTTGCTCCTGGGCTCTGGATCTAAACTGTGTGAAGGGATATCACCCTTTCTGAAAAAGTCTGTCTGGAGATATATATGAGGCGATAATTTCATCTTGTTAAAATTTGACAAGCAAGTGGAAAGGTTTGAGCTTTAGAAAAAAAAATTCTCAACGAGTCTATGATGGGCGAATATTTTATGGAGAACTTTTCTTTCAAAATATAAATTAAAATGTTGTTGCACTAACAATCTTTGTAACACAGACTCACAAATAAGGTAACTTTTCCTACCTTAGACCACTGTAAGTATCTTATTGTTGTTTTCCATCTGTTTATTTCGACTCAATCCAGGTTTTCGCATCATAAATCCCTCACGTGTGAACTTGTATCTTCTAGAAACTATTTATCTCCTTTTATTATGGTAAAGTTGTTATATTTTTTAAATTGAAATTATGCTATGGAAAAATATGGAGAGCTGAGATTATATAGTCAGAATCTTCTTTTATTATGCGGAAGTTATTATATTTTGTAACATTATACTATGAAAAAATGCGGTGTACTACAGAAAGAATAATATGTCAGGTAGCTGTCGATATGTTTTTCTTTCTTTTTTTCATTTCCATTCAAATTTGATCTATTAACTTTATTTTAAGTAAAATAATCATTAAAATTAAAATAAAAAACATAAAATTATAAAACTACTAATTCTACAAAACAATACTATTAGATTTCAACAGTAACTATTAAACAAAATATGCTATACAGTCACATAAAGTCATAACTTTAACCTTTTTAACTTTCTCTAAATTTACTCATTTATACTAGTTATAAGAACCAGTACATTTTAGCACTATTATAGGAAGTAAAAAATGTATTATCACGGTGGCTGAATTTTGTTTCAAGTTAGTAAAACATGTATGACATCTTTATTTGCAAATCATTATTTTTTATCAATGGGCCATTGGTTTGCTAGTGAAGTTGAATAGTTTTGAACCCACCAAAGATCAAGTCCTACTGAGTCCGAATGGATACCCCTCAATCATTGACTCTAAACTAAATAGGAATATTATCTGAAATCTAATTGATTTAACTCCACCCAACATAATTTTTTTGGAACTTCAAAACTAGATCTTCTACAATAGATATTATACTCTATAGAATGTACAAAAATGAATTAAAACCCCTTATAAATTCCATAATTAATATAGTAACGCAAAAGGATTTGTTTGGAACTTACTTCAAAATAAGATTTACTACAATAGATTTTATATTCAATAGAATGTACAAAAATGAATTAAAGCCCTTATAAATGTGACAATTAATATAGTAACACAAAAGAGTAGAATAAGTTAGGTGTCTACTTTACAAACACTTAGTTGGTTCTTTAATAAAACAACCTAAATAATATAGTTCATTTTCCTATGTTATATCTCTAAGCCCATGGGAAATGGAAAATGGGCTCACGGAACATCCTAAATCTTATGGAAAATGGAAAATAAGCTTATGGAACATCCCTAAAACTTATGAGAAATGAAAAACGGGCTTATAGAACACCCCTAAATAATATAGTTCATTTGTAGCTAAATAATTATATGAGTTTGATATAAAATCCCCCACCAAACAAAAAATGTAAAGCTATGTTATGTTTATTTTGAATAAGTATTTTGATATATTAGTAAATGATATAATTTTATGTAAAATTGATTTTTTATTTTTTACTATTTACTTATATATATATACTAGATATTCACTCTATTCACATGTTTATCATGCCTATATTTGCACACACTTCCATGTGCATGCTATCCATTGTGATCTATCACTTATATTGCATGTTTAATGTTAATTTGTAGATTTTGTATCACTAAAAATGATAATAGACTATTAATTAAAAAGATAATTTAAAAAAGATTCAATCAATTAAATTATCTCTAGAATGATATATATTTTATTCATTTTGTTTTACTAAATATTGTTTTTATAATAAATTTAAATGATCCACTTTTATATCTAATCATAACTTATAAAATTTATAAAATTAAAAAAATTATCATACTCATATTCAACTCCAACAAATAATAAATTATAAAAAAAATTGTCATATCCATATTCCTTTTCATGATGGATACAAAAAATCACTTTTTATATATGAAATCATACCATCCATAAACAAGCATGAAAGACTTAAACAAATGAAATCAAAGAAAGAAAGAAAGATTTTTTTATGGTCTACAATCAAGTTACACAGTTTAAGATCCAAGATGCAAAAGAAATGGAAAAGGAGGTTTAGTAGATTGTTCTTTGGTCTTTGCATACTCTTCTTTTGCTGGCTACCCATGAATCTCATAAACTGTTTGGCCTATTAAAAACATTCATTCAATGCAGACAATCCTATTAAAAACATTCATTTAATGCAGACAATCTTAATATGGGTCTACAAGATAATTTACAGCACTCATGTGAGAATTGAACTTATTAACATCTCTAAATGCTTTTTGTTATCCTTACACCACAATACTGTAAGGTAACTGAACAAGTCATTATCCATTGCACTAGTGGTATGATAAGCTAACCATATCAAAGGGGCCACTATCTTAGTTATAATAAAAATCTCCAACGGCCAAAAGACGTCAGGAAATAAGTCGGCCATTATACCGCAATCGAGAGATCCGTTCATACTTCCCACAAGGGTTTGTTCCTCTCAGATGTATATCCCAAATGTTTCTCAAGTAGAGGAACGAGTAGCTAAAAATAAAAATCACATGGAGAAACAGGGTAAGAAAAACATAAAAGTGAGGACAAGCAAATCATAAATCCTCAGATTGAATGTGTAAATTTTCTTTGGGGAGACGATTTTCCAGCAAATACAAGTTCATTTGGGCGTGTGGCTTCTTAAGAAACTGTTTCGGGATGACTGGGATGCACGCGATCTCTAGATCGTTTTCTGCCGGTAACAGAGGAATCGGGGCTTTGTTGGATCGATTATAGCAGTTTTTCATTGTTTTCGATTTTTAAAACACGATTCTAACTTACTAAAATTTTCTCGGATGTTAATTTTTCTCCACGACAACTAGTTCAACGGCAGAATTTTCCTTCCGTTTTTAGATGGAATAGTAAAAAGTAAATTTCCTTGTGTAGAAAGGAAAATTTCAGTACTCAACCTGATCTCTACTAATTTGTAAGCATTTATTTTTGTTCTTTTTCAATCTTTCATTCTGTACAGTCAAAGTAACAATCTTTCATTCTGTACTGTCAAAGTATCTTAATTAAAAAAAAAATCTATTTTCTGTTTAAAGGTTTCACAGCATCATTTTAGTTGTTTAATTAAAGAAATGCAAGAAGTCTTATTGATTGATAGTGAAAGATTGTGGGGTATCTATTCCATCAAAGTCACTTAGACAATATAAGTCTTAGTATAAAACCTCTTTGACTGATAGAGAAAACCATTTTAGCTGTCTGATAAGGGAACTTAAATCTTGGAGGGAAACTTCTTTGAATGGAAGAGTTCAAGTCTTTGACTGAAATTTTTTTTGACTTACGAACAGAAGTGTTTTAACTGCGTGATAAGAAAATACAAGTCTTAAGATGAAATCTCTTTTTATTGATAGCCAAAGACTAAAGGGTATCCATTCTGTTTATCATGAAGAAGCTTTATAAGCCTAAGATGAAGGAAGGTTGTGTAATGGCGAACCATATCAATGAATTTAATACATTGATCAGTCAAGCAACTGTTGACCCCGTTTTGACCTTGATGCCAAAAAGTGTACATCGTGGCTAATCTTAATCATGGTTAAGTTTGACTCCTATCTGGCATTATGGGTGGTTGCGTGGCAGTAAAAGGTGAATGAGCATGTTATTTGACTGAGCGCCTAAGTCACTTGAAAATTATGATCCACATGGTGGGCAATGTGATATGGATTTCAAATGAGTTTCTTTTTTCATTTACGGATGCTAAGTCTTGGTTAAGCTTGGAAAAGAAAAGCTTGGTTATATTCACATTCCTTTCTACATACTTCAAACCCTAGCCGCCACCGTGTCTTATGCTGTGAATGCGGAGCGTTTCTTTGAGTTTGCTCATGGGTTTTTGATATGTTTACCAGTTCAGTGCAAGTTTTCTGTTGATAGAATTCTTGACTCTGTTCTTTGGAATAATATGGAGTTTTTTATGTGGATTCTGCTGCCGCATTTCTACAGGTGTTTTTTTGTGGTCTTCAATGACAGGTATTATCTACATCTTTATTGTCTTTTTCACAAGAGCAGATTAAAGAACGATATGAAGAAAGCATTTTTACTCTCTGGTGGTTTTCGAATCAGTTAAGGTAAATATTTTTTTTGTTCTTTCCGTTTTTCGGAAATGAAAGATGAAAGAGTTTTTTGTTTTTGTAATATCTTCTGTCAGTTGAAGAAGAGCAGTTTTTAAAAAGAAAAAAAACAGTTGATGTAACTGTGTATTGTAAAACAGTTTTTTTGTCTAACCCTAACGTGGGTTTAGAAACTCTACTTCGAGGGTTTCTCATGAAGATTTGTTTTTGTTTATAAAATAGAGAAATAGTTCGTTGAAAGTTGTAACAAGTGGGAAAGAAAAAAACATTTTTGAGTATCATGGAGACAGAGAGGCTAATATTAGAGAATTTTATGCATTGATGTGCACATAAAGATTAATGTATTTCAGATTCAAGTTCAAAGATTGAGATTAAATACTCTCTCTGTTCTGAGGTTTTTTAAAAACAACTTCTTTGTAGTTGGATACATTTTATTGCTCCATTCTTTTGTTCCCATCATTGATATCTTTGTGATTACATTATTTTTTTGTAGTTACAAGGCTACCAGTGATTGAAACTTGAGTTTGTAGAGGAATAGGGGTTTAATTCTTCTTGAACAATGTACAGGGTTGGTGCCCTTTGAGATAATAAAAAGACTGTTGTCGAGTGGTTTTTCTACCCCAAGAAGGTTTTCCACTCAAGAAAATTTTTGGTGTTATGTTTTTCAATCTTGCCTCTTTGTATTTCACTAGCTGCTGCTCTGATACTTCAATTCTTGCTCTCAGCTGTTATTGCAATAACTATTTAGTTTTTATCTGTTCAGCCATCTTGTTTTTCTTTAAGTGCACAACGAAAATTATTCATTTTAATGATCACTTGTACATGCTTTGGCAATAGTATGTTTCTTAAGATCTAATTCATTTATTTCTGTAACCTGTAATGTCTCTGCCCATTTGTCCTATGTGCAAAACTGAGTGGTAAAATTTGGCACACTCTGATTCACCCCCCCCTCTCAGAGTGTTTTCACTTCCAACAGCAACCTCGGTTGGAATGACACAAGATGATAGTGAAGCACTTCTGAAGTTCTGAGCTGCTGTAATGTAACTTGACAGATTGAGTTTAATATAATGGATTCCCCTGCTGTAGTGTGGATGTAGGCAGTTTGCCAAACCACAATAAATCTGTTGTCTCCTTTTTGTCTTCTTTAAATTCTTTGTTTTATTTCTGCACTTTTATTTCACTTTAGAATCCAACACATTCCACCAAAGTTGTTTGGGACAGATCTAGACCTCATCCCTTATGATATCAGAATTTTTAACTCAACAATATTGGATTTCTGATAGACTCAGTTTGAACCATTCAACTTCATCAACAGAATAAATCCACATTGATAATCTATCTATCCTCTGTTCAATTAAATTAAAAGTAAAAAAAATGTCTTATGACACAAAATTTGCGCCATATACTTCATTCTTCACATAATCCCGTTTACCCCCAAATTCTAACATTCCGCCATAAATTTTGTCCCATGATCTATTCATTTTAAACAACAAATCTGTCTTTGGCGAGGATATACGGTTTTCTTACCATTACAGGAAGCTCTGATTAAATCGAATGCTATACATTTTCAAAATTATGTATGCCCTGTTTTTCATCTTTCTTATCCTATGTTTGTAGAATTAGAAGACAGAAATCTGTACTATATACTTCTCTACATATTCTTGTTTACCCAAATTTCAACATCATTTTACTTCAAATGATCTGCACATTTTAGACATATAATATTTTCTTTTGCGAGAATATACGGTTTTCATACCATCACAGGAAGTTCTGCTGTTCAAATCAAATGCTTCTACAAGCCAGACACATTCCGTATCTAGATTTAATCTTTATTGGATTAGCTTTGCTTCAATAACAGAACCAGAACAATTTCTATATACTCCATACTCCATACTCCTTATCTTCACCAACGAGTGGTTCATTTCTCAGACCTACTAAACATAATTTAACAGAGTCGGCAGTGAATAAGTATAGAAAGCCATAAATACCTGGTGTGCGATCTTCTATCCTCTTGAGACCCCTTAGCCTTAGCCTTTTCTAAATTTGCTGTAAAGATAGCTAGCTTTCTTCTGATTTCTATTGGAGTTTGGACTCTGATTTTATTCAGGATGGTCTTACGGAATTGAACAAATGTAATTATAGTTTTTTTTTTTTTTAAATTTAAAGTCTTTTCTACATAACGGTGAATTTGTAGATTAGGTAATGTTTAAAAAAATTTACTTTCTTTGAAAATTATAATTCGTATTACATATAATTATCATAAATTTACATCTAAAATTTACTATTTCCTCTTTAAATTTATTAAACTAATTAGTAAGATAACACCTCTAGTTTGCGTTAGACAATAAGCTATACATGTAAACTTATATTTAATGCGGTCATATTGTTTGGAAGAATTATTCGTAAGAATTATTCTTGAAAAATAGAGCAAAGAATTTTATGCCGTGTTAGACCCGTCTGGGAAGTTGCCAGAGCGCGTTTGTTACGGAGGCTTCTTCCGTTGTTGAAAAGTCTCCATGTCATTTTGTGGAAAGTCTTACTAAAGCCTTACAATTTTCAATATTTTAATAAATTTATTGTGGCATTTTTAAGTGAAGAGTGTGGAAACACGTATTTTGAAATATGTGCGATAATTAGTCAACGATAATGAAATACGAGAGCATTTGGATTTGATGAATTTGGAATTAAAATAAAGATAAAATAGTTAAAATAAATATGTATTTTAGATTTAAATTAAAAATTGGTTTAAATGTGATAGAAAGTAAATATTTGAAATTTGAGATTGGATTCAAGATAAGTATATTATCATAAAAGCGTGTTGTGAAATTTGAAGTTTTATTCAAAGATTTGGATTAAGTTTGTAGGGGGCAATCTTTTTTTTTTTTGGAGGACAACCATGATTTTTTTGTGTGTTCTTAAATCTTCAACCCTAGGAACTTTAGCACTTGTGAAAAAGCATTTGTTTGTGTTGGTGCCTATAAATAGACAACTTCATTCAATGATTTTGTAGTAAATTTGAACACATTGAGCATCAAATGTGATAGATGGATAAATAACTAATAATGACGTAATATCATAATAATGAATGATTGAGACTTGATGTTATTGATGAAGTGCAATAAATAATAGAGAAGTAGATTGAGAGCAATAATTAGGGTTTTTATATTGTCGATGCAAGATCTATATGAGTGTAGCCTTTTGCTAAATGCATACAAACTCATGGGATGCCATCTATGCACTCAACTTCACTATTATCGTTCTATTCAAATGTAAAAACCATCTCTAGGGAAAAGACAATGAGGTTCAAGAAGTAAGACTCCTATTCGATCTTCCTCCCATCCTCATTGGCGTCAAACATTGCAAACACCATATGATTTTGAAACACAAGCTACTTGGTAACAATAAGAAGATTTTTTGAAGAAGGATGGTCATAATAAAGATGTGTCTCTAGACACTTAGTCATTTTTATGCCTCTCTAATGCAGTGGCATTTTGTAATTTCAATCGACACTTCAAGTGTCATTTTGTCATAAGCTATCGACACCTCAAGTGTCATTTTATGTATGCACTAGTACACATGTAGGATCTTCATTGTAATAAGGATATTTTAATTCAGGAATCTTTTTTATCTTTGGATCTATCTTTTGGTAATGCAACAAAACTCTATCGGTTTGGGAAGCACTCTAAAACTTTGTTTTTAGATGTAAATCAAATTACAATCAATAAAAGAGACAAGTCGCTTTCAATCTGTGTCTTGGAACAAGTTGTAATGTGACAACATTATTTGGAGTTGATTGTGAGTATTGTGGTGTTATTTGAAAGAGACTTACACCCAATATTGTAGTCTTTGAGCTGCTTGTTATGTTTATAATTAATGTTATATTGTCAAACTTGATCTTGTAGTCTTTGAGCTACTTATCACGTTTGAAGCTAATGTTCCATTCTCAAGCAAAGAGATAACTTGCAGAATTTGTGTTGTTTTTACCTTCTACATTTGTGCACATTTAAGGTGAAGTGTATGTTGAAGTCTTTGAGCTACACATATTTCGTCTTTGTTCCTAAAGCTTTATAGGAAGTCATGGAAAGTCTTTGAGCTTTTATGAGCTTCTTGGTTAATTCTGCTTAGTTGTACTTGAAAGTTTATTGTAAGAAAGAGTCATCCATTTGTAAAGGTTGATAGGATAGTGATAAAAAGAAAACTTTGAGCTTTATTATTACTTTCCTGTCCCAAAGTTATTTTCAATAAAAGGGAGCAACGAGAGGTTTAATACTCTTATGGACACTTTGCTTCTAAAGTTAGTATAGATTTTATATAATTGCAAATAAGAAGTATTTTCAACCTTCGGAAAGAAAATCCAATCTAAATAGAGAATTGGGTTAATACTTACTCTAAAAACAGAGAGTAAAGTAATTATATCATCCTGGATTATTGTAAAATTAGCAGATAGGATATAGTTTGCAGTACAAAGGGGGAGCCTTCCCTTATATGTAGGAGGGATCATATCTTGCCTTCTGAGAGATATTCTCTCATGTATTGTGGTGAAACTCACATTTTGTAATCTCTCTCGAGTTTACAAAATTTTCACCCAACATGTTTTATAGCTTTGATTGTATACAGTGAGATTGTAAATGACATTTTTTCACTGTAGGCTATTTGTATAACTTTTTTTTATTTTGGTTTTTGAAAATGTCTGATTTGTAGATTGATGGATCAGTGGAGAAAATATAAAAAATAGAGGAAACACAAAACAGATGTAGGAAACGGGGAAAACAAATACAAAATGAAAGCCAATTTTTTATTCATCCTTTAATCGATCAAGTGCCTCTTTTTATGGAGGACTTAGATCTTTCTAGAATGGGTAGGAGGTAGCTAGAAGAAACTTCCAGAATTTTGTTTATTGATCACATACATTACAAAATATCCTACAAGTGGTTGTGAAATTTAGTTGATAATACAGAGGACAAGTTGGAGGATTTAGTGTGATATTTTATCAAATCCATGGCAAAATCTGTCTTGATTTTATGCTGACTGTACTTGATGGAGTGGTTGAGATTATGTCTCCAACAGTCCCTCTGAGTCTCAACAACTATCATACCATCTACCCTTTTGTTCTTTACACCTTTCTTCAACTGCTATGGTAGTCAACTTCTTCATCAATCTTCTCTTTATTTTTGCAATCTCTTCTTTTTTTTTTTGCTAACTAGTTGTTGCTACAACTGGTGCACTTTTTCAACATTCATAATGTCTTTGGTACATTTGTTTGGCTTCCCCAACTGATGCGACAGTCTGAAGTCTTCAAAACATCCTGAAACTTCCTCTATCTTCACAATCTATAAATGTCTTACTAGATAATGATTTCTTTTAACTCAAAATATTTTTCATCCCTATTGAACATTCAAAATTTTTATGATTGCTAACATTTTTCACACATGAAAATTTGTACAACCTCTTAACATAATTTTAAGCTTCTCCCAACTATATCCATAGGTACATCCACAATCCATTTTTATATGTAACCTAGATCATAGATTTATTCTTCCAACACATTTTTTTAGAATGATTTCTTAAACCATAAATTTTACATGGATGTAAATCCGAACACATGTCTTTAATGTGACCTTTTCTATTGCAATGAGAACACCTAATACAATGCCTTTCGTGGGTTATTTTGCTTGAACTGGTAGCATCATTTTCTTTTCTTATGACATTTCCAAGGCCCTCATACTCTGGCCTCATTATTGCTTCAAAAGGCTCTCTGGTTCCTTGTTTATGTTTTCCCAATCCTTCACCATCATAACCCATTTTCTTCATAATCTTCAAGCCAACATTCTTATCATCACAACTAACAATATTTGCAAACACATTGTCATCTTCTTTCTTACATTCTTTATCATAAACACATTAACACTTACCAATTATACAATCACACAAATCATTTGTGCCACTTGATACACCACATACAGATAACTTTAACTTCAAACATTCATTCTCTTGTTTCACTTTTGATATTTCCCTCTCCTATAAACTATTTTCTTCTTCTACCCTTTTTAGTTTCTCTTCTAAGTCATCAAAAAACTTTACTCTTTGTTCTAACTCCTCATTCCTTTTCTTAGTCTCATTAAACAACTTTACCTTTTACTCTAGCTCTTCATTTTTCTCTTTCACTTTGTTCAATTTTTTTTCAAGCTCACAATTCTCATCTAAAAGTTTACATTTTTCAGCTTGTCCCTCTTTTATGATTGAAATCTTCTCTAATTTGGATTTCTTAATTTATAAATTAATTCATTTTCCTTTTTAACTTCATCAAACAATTTCACTTTTTCTTCCAATTCTTCATTTATGTTTTTAACTTTCTATAATACTTTTTCAAGATTGTCAATTTTACATAGGTATTCATATCTTTCTTTTGCAAACCCCTTCAAATTTATTATTATTGGAGTTGAGGAAAAATCAACTCTACAGCTCCCAAAGATCACCTACATGCAAACATGTCACAAAAGGAGACATGCAAAAAAGCTACATGGAGGCCAAAATTCAAAGATCTAGAAAAGAGGAGTCATATTGATTGTGCAACAAGAATGCAATTCAATAATTACAGTTGTTATGAAAATACAAAGAGAGAATCCTTATAAGAGGATACTCGAAACCCTAAAGGTGAAAACCCTAAAGAATTATAAGATTCCTAGGTTTAGCTTAAGCATAGAGTATAATAGGCTAATAATTAAATAAATAATTATTAACTAATAAAATATTACTCTAACACCCTCTTAAGATGAACTTAGGGAGTAGCTAAAAAACAACTAAGGACTAAAAAAGCATGTAAACAATGCAAGAAAGCAACAATGGGTCCGCACAACTAGGCCTGATGAGGTACCCAGGTACAATAAAATCTTTGTAAAGTGGAGAAAAAGGAGAAAACCCTGTGGGAACAAAACTCCTCTCCAAGAAGAGATGAAATCTCAAGTGAAGGACTAAGAAGCCTCCAAACAAGAGTGTTCCAGAAGATAGGAACAAGAAAAAGAGCATGAAGAACACCACTGAAGCATGAAATAACTGCAAACACTGTTGAAGAGTAATTGCAAATCTGTAGAACCTCCATTGAAATAGAACATGACTAGGTGGAGAAGACTATAATTTGCATGAGTGCCCTCAAATGACACTACTCGAATCAGATGGCAAACAAAGGAAAACAACTAAACTCGAAGATACAGATGACATGAAACACCAAAGCCTGAAGAGTTGATCAATCGAACCAAGGAAACATTATAACAACAAGACAAACCTCCCTTTAATGCTGAAAAAATGAGAGGGATAGGTACACTGAAAAGAACGACCAACAAGAACTGCATGACGAAGAACTAGGAATAGCGAAGGTGCAGATAAAGTACATAGTGTCGTGAAAGGAACACTCACTTGGCACACATCATGAGGCTAATGTCATGGAAGGAACACTTACATGACAAAGGTAGATGGAAAACAAAGGCAAACATCAACCCCCCCATGGAACTTTATAAGTAGTGCATGTACAATAAGGCACAAGATGTGCAAGATCCCAAGTATACAACGCATGATGGAACTTTATCTCAATGTGTTTGCATAAATAAAATGCTACAATGATCAGAAAAGACAGAAGACTCGAAACAGAAAGAACAACCAAAGACGAGACATCCTACTCAAAGAAAGAGATCCCAAGACCTGAAACATCCAAGATATTCACTAGACTGCTGAAAATAAAAAAAAAATGAATAAAATATACTTGGAAAATAATCTAGAAAGAAAACTCATATGAACGAAAATAAAATAGAACAATCTTTCCAACAATATAAAGTTTTCGAAAAACGGAGTTCGGATGCTCAAATTCTGTCTCCCGGAGTGCAAAAAGGAACCTTTGGCTTTGACAGAAAAAAACGCTATCAAAAAAAAAATTCAAAAGTTCAAAGCTCTAGATCTGGAGAGATCTTGGAAAGAGTTTTCCGACGATATAAGGTTTTTGAAAAAGCGCCTCCGTATGACCAAGTTATGACCAAAAGAAAAAAAACCTATCGTTTAGGGGATAAAAAGGGTTTTAAAAAAATTAATTTTTTTTTTTTTGACGAAAAATTTCTGAAGCATTTTAGGTATAGTCGTACAGATTTTTTGTGCCTCGAAAAATGTGCCAATAAAAAATCATGGGTTAGATGACCCTATCACCAAAAATAGGCAAATTATATATCAAAATTCATGGAATCAACCTTTTAAATCCATTTGTGAGGTCCTTTTGGCACCAATATATACTAAAAAATTAGCTACCCCCAGAAATGGAAAAAAAACAATTGCACAAACCCCTCAACATAGATTTGAAAAACAAGGCCCAAAATCTCTCATGAAGAGAACAGGGGCATGCAGATATGGAGCTTTGATACCATATTGGAGTTGAAGAAAAATCAACTCTATCACTCCCAAAGATCACCTGCATGCAAACCTGTCACAGAAGGAGAGAAGCAAAAAAGCTATGGAGGCCAAAATTCAAAGATCCAGAAAAGAGGAGTCATATTGATTGTGCAACAGGAATGCAATTCAATAATTACAATTGCTATGAAAATACAAAGAGAGAATCCTTATAAGAGGATACTCGAAACCCTAAAGAATTATAAGAATTCTAAGTTTAGCTTAAGCATAGAGTATAATAGACTAATAATTAAATAAATAATTATTAGCTAATAAAATATTACTCTAACACCCTCTTAAGATGAACTTAGGGAGTAGCTAAAGAACAACTAAGGACTAAAAAAGCATGTAAAAAATGCAGGAAAGCAACAATGGGTCCCAACAACTAGGCCTGATGAGGTACCCAAGTACAATAAAATCTCTATAAAGTGGAGAAAAGGAAGAAAACCCTGTGGGAACAAAACTCCTCTCCAAGAAGAGATGAAAGCTCAAGTGAAGGACTAAGAAGCCTCCAAACAAGAGTGTTCCAGAAGATAGGAACAAAAAAAAGAGCATGAAGAACACCACTAAAGCATGAAATAACTGCAAACACTGTTGAAGAGTAATTGCAGATCTGTAGAACCTCCATTGAAATAGAACATGACTAGGTGGAGAAGACTATAATTTGCATGAGTGCTCTCAAATGACACTACTCGAATGAGATGGCAAACAAAGACAAACAACTAAACTCGAAGATACAGATGGCATGAAACACCAAAACCTGAAGAGATAATCAATCAAATTAAGGAAGCATTAGAACAACAGGACAAACATCCCCATAATGTTGAAAAGGGAGAGGGAGAGGTACACTGAAAAAATGGCCAACAAGAACTACATGACGAAGAACTAGGAACATCAAAGGTGCAAAGAAAGTACATAGTGTCATGGAATGAACACTCACTTGACACACATCATGAGGTGAATGTCATGGAAGGAACACTCATGTGACAAAGGTAGATGGCAAACAAAGGAAAACATCAACCCCCCCATGGCACTTTATAAGTAGTGCATGTACAATAAGGCACAAGATGTGCAAGATCCCAAGTATACAATGCATGGTGGCACTTTATCTTAGTGCGTTTGCATAAATAAAATCCTACAATAATCAGAAGACACAGAAAACTAGAAGTATAAAGAACAATCAAAGACGAGACATGCTACTCAAAGAAAGAGATCCCAGGACCTGAAACATTCAAGATGTTCACCAGAGTGCTGAAAAGCAAAAAACTGAATAAAATATACCTAGAGAAGAATCTAGAAATAAAATTCATATGAACGTAAAGAACACAAAACAATCTTTCCAACGATATAAATTTTTTGAAAAACTGAGTTCGGATGCTCAAGTTATGTCTCCAAGAGTGCAAAAAGGAACCTTTGGATTTGATAGAAAAAAACGCTATCAAAAAATAAAAATTCAAAATTCAAACCTCCAGATCTGGATAGAGCTCGGAAAGAGCTTTCCCACGATATAAGATTTGTCGAAAAATGCCTCTATGAGCCCAAGTTACGACTAAAAGAAAAAAAACACCTCTTTTAAGGCATAAAGAGGGTAAAAATATATAAAAAAAAAATTGACAAAAATTTTCTGATGCATTTGTAGGTACAACCGTACAGATTTTTGTGCCTCGTAAAGCATGCCAAGAAAAAATCATGGCTCAGATGCCCTTGTCACCAGAATAGGTCAAATTATATATCAAAAGTCATGGAATCAGTCTCCTGAATCCAACCGTGAGGTCCTTTTGGCACCAAAATGTACCAAAAAAATAGCTACCCCCCGAAATGGAAAAAAGCAACTACACAAACCCCCGAATACATAGATATGAAGAACAAGGCCCAAAATCTCTCATGAAGAGAACATGGGCATGTAGATCTAGATCTTTGATACCATATTGGAGTTGAGGAAAAATCAACTCTATAGCTCCCAAAGATCACCTGCATGCAAACTTGTCACAGAAGGAGAGAAGCAAAAAAGCTATGGAAGCCAGAATCAGAGATCCAGAAAAGATGAGTCATATTGATTGTGCAACAAGAATGCAATTCAATAATTGCAATTGTTATGAAAAATACAAAGAGAGAATCCTTATAAGAGGATACTCGAAACCCTAAAGGAGAAAAACCCTAAAGAATTATAAGATTCCTAAGTTTAGCTTAAGCATAGAGCATAATCGACTAATAATTAAATAAATAATTATTAGTTAGTAAAAAATTACTCTAACAATTATCAATTTAAAATTATATTCTTTATCATTCATCACTTCTTCTAAACTATTCTTTTCTCTTTTACTCTTTTTTCTAGCTTTACCCATTGAAATAGAAATTTAAACTTACCTTGTTCCGACACTTGACTGTGTTTCTTCTATTGTAACCTACCTCTTTCTTCTTCTTTTTTATGATCTCAACAATACATTTGTGACTCCTACATAATCTCTTGTCTTCACTTACAATTGGCTCCAGTTGATCTCCTTTTAGCAGTGATCTCCACTCTCTCTTTGACTAGCAAAGTTTTGTTTCAATATTTGAACTGTCTTGCTAATGCAACTTTAAACTCCTCTTCTATGAGCACTAATAAAAATAAGAGTGCAAAAATTTCTATCTAGTTGACAATATTGTAATCAAACTCTTTTCCTCACACAACTTTCTTTTTCTTTTGCATCTTTTCACTAACAACAACGAGTGTGATTTAAATCGTTTGTAACAATGACTTCTTTTAGGCCTTTAGGCAATGGCTTCAACAATTTTTTTCTTCACACCAATGAATAGTAGTTTGGTCTTTGGTAGCACCTTTCACATCTTCAAATCTTCATGATCTATCTTGTCATTCAACCTTGATAACTTTCTTCAAACTCAACTTCTTGCAACTTTTATTGTCACTTTGACTTGAACAGATTGTTTCTTTAGTGGATTATAGTATTTCTAGTTTTAATTTCTCCACACAAAAAAATACAAGTCAATAAATTTTGTCTTCTTCTGCTGACACATTGACCTTGGCTCCAATCTCAAACCCCTCAGTCTTCTCCTTCTAGGTTACTTCAAAAACTTTCTTCGAAACGTTTCTCCAATTCAATGGAAGCTTCTTCTATCATTGATACTCTAAACCTCTTAAAATAGAATGCTCCCTTGACCTTTGACTGGTTGTTTCTTCAATAGTTTTGAACAACTTTTAGTGATTCCATCAAGAGATAGTTTTTGCTATGGACCATGACACTCTCAATACATAATGTAATCCGTTCTTTAGAATAGATAGATTAACACTTGTACCAAATTCTTGTGGCATTGGAATTCACTTCACCACTTCAGGGTCTCAAGATCTTTGGCTCTTCAAGATTATCCGCCATCAGCTCTAATAACACATGATGGAGCAGAGGAGCAAATATAAAAAAACAAAGCAAACACAAAATAGATGTAGGAAACAAGGAAGACCAATACAAAATGGAAGCCAAATGTTTATTCATCCTTTAATCGATTACAAGTGCCTATTTTTATGGAGGACTTAGATCTTTCCGGAATGGGCAGGAGGTAGCTGGAAGAAGGGTGAACTCACAATACTAGTTCCCACTTTTTAACCAACTTTGACACTTAGATGAATATTTTGAAAAAAACCTTCACTTTCTGACACCTATAACTTTTAAACCATTAAGAATTTGAAGATGATATAAACTAGTGATTTTTAACATCTTGTTTGTAGATTCTAAATATATTTTTTGCAAATTTGTTTGAATAAAATTTTATTGATTTTTCCATCTCCCTCAAAAAGTAGTTGTTTATAGCAAACAACATTTTTTAAGAGTGATGTGTATCCTGAAACGCATAATTTTTTCCTATAAATGATAAAAACTTAATTCTTTTGAATTTTGGTTTGTAACATCAATACCTAGGGCATGCGCTTGGTTTGATAGTGATATGTTAAATATTTTTTATTTTATTAAGTTTTGAAGTTAGACTAATTATAATTTGGATATAGGTGTACGTTTGAACACATAACTTGTTCTATATATATCAAAATTCAATTTTATTTTTTTTTGTTATAAAGAAAACACCAATACCTAGTGCATAGATATTTTTAAGAATTTTTTTGAATTAGTTTACTATTTTTCCCAATGCATTGAACAAAGAAGTTCATGTTCAGTGAAAAACCTACATTCATAAGAAATAAAATAAAAATATATTAATGAAATTAAATATATTAAAAGTTATACTATTTGGAAAGCTTATAATAAGGACTAAATACTTAAAAAAACAAACTTTTAAATGAATTAATTTGACCCCCCAAAAGCTAATGTAAAATTGGTTTTTTATCAACATTTGATAGATGCAAAGGAGACTCCATTGCAAGTATGATTTAGAAGTAGAGAGGTTCTATCCAAGAAATTTTGATCTAAGAGCCTTTGATTTAACTCTCTTCAATTAATTACTTCAAATGAGACCTCTTAAAGCTTAAATCGTTATATTTTTAAAAAAATGTATGATTTCAGCAAAAATCAGGACATACCAAAAAGTGGGAACCAGCTTTGTGAGTTCACCCAGAAACTTCCAAAATTCTATATATTGATCACATACATTGGAAAATATCTTGCAAGTGGTTGTGAAATTTAGTTGATAAGATAGAGAACACGTAGGAGGATTTAATGAGATATTTTTATCAAATCCATGGCAAAATCTATCTTGATTTTATGTTGACTATACTTGATGGTGTAGTTGAAATTAAATCTCCAACATAGATTTGAAATCATGGAGTTTTATTGGATCAAAGGTGATGGGATGGATTGATAGAGACAATTTTAAAATTTGGTGTATTAAATTTTTTATTTGATTTAAATGGTGAACCTCACATCTACATATTATTTTACATGTATTAAATATTTGGTGGTTGAAGTATTCAATTTGAGCATTTGTTGCTCAATATTTATGAGAGATGGGATGAGTATGAAAGATAAGACTTTTTATTTATGTAAAGTTAGGAACATATTTAATTATTGAAGGACCAGAAGTTGAACATTTGTATATTATGAGTATGAACATTTTTAATTACTAAAGGACTATAAGTTGAACACTTATTACGCCAAAGGCGTCTCCTTATATGAGATGTGTGAGCTAAATCTACAGATCAAGGGTTCATAACATTGGAGAGGCATGCAAGACCATCTGAGCATTCCTTACCGTTCGATTTGACAATTTTTCCTTTCTTTCGCACGCTGACTTCAAGTCTATTTCTATACGGTACTCGATGTAGTTATTGCCTCTTTCTGTACTATTGTCAGCAGATTATTCGGATAATTGTTTCCACTGGGTGTTTTTCTATTCCAGATTTTGAATTTCGAGAAATAAATCAATAAAATGGACTCCTTTTTTTTTGTCCGGTAGACACTTTCTTTATTAAAACACGAATATCCATCATGCCATGATATGTATTAACCGCAACAATCTGAAAAAATCTCTTCAATCAAGACTAACTACTAAGGTATTCGATGTGCCCATTTGATGAATCTCCTTAGTTAAAAAAACAAACCTAATAATTCATGTCCAATAGTGCATTCACTTTCACTTTCCAACACTACCATCTATACCATAAAAATATTTGCTTTCCTCTATCTGCCATTTGTCCCATCTTTCCAATAAGACTACTTTGAATATGGTGAATTATTTTGCCAATGATATAATAGAAAAAGGTCCATCACACCTACGTGTTTACTTCCTATGTCTTCTGGACAAATGGATACTAGCCCTCTAACTTCATTTTATACACTAATAAATTTGGGGTCAAATTCCGACGGAGGTTTCTGACGGACAAGGAGCATTGTGTGAAAATTTGATTTTAAAAAAAAAAAAATGCTTGTGTTCGTCGGAATTTCGATGATAATCCAATGACATTAGGGTTTTTTTGAAAAAGTGCCCGTGTTCATCGAAATTTTGAGGAACGCGTGCATTACTTAAAAAAAAAGAAAAGACCAAAATCCTGCCTCTTTACAAAATCCCGCCTATCTCATTCATCCCGCCTCTGTAGCGATCATTGGTGACAAACACGGCCGCAGTGGGGGAACAGGGGAACGAAGTGCCACGGGCACGAAGTGCCACGGGCACAAAGTGCCAAGGGCACAAAGTGCCAAGGGCTTGCACATAACCAGCGAGGACGACCACAAGGGAGCCCAAAATGGGCTGTGTAAACAGCGATGCCCGGGCCTCCGTCAATAGCAATGAGAAAGATTTTTGGATGCGAGTGCTCGAGGACTGGTATTTCTGCAGTGATAAATTTTCTTGAACTTGTGCTATAGTTGTATCAACAAAATTCCTTGCTAGTTAGGGTATTAGAACAGATTAATCAAGATAATTTTTGGTTCATTTTCGTTACATTAATATGGTCGGAAAATAAATCTACATCTTGATACAAGATTGTAATCTCCTCCCCCATCACCCCCATTTCTCCCCGTGTAATACGTAGAATCCAGACAAAGGTATTATAGGCACAAATTCAACTACTTCACCAATCACTCATTCAATCCATCCATCTATTAATGATGAAACCGTAACAGATTTAATTCCTAGATAATCTTGTTTATTCTTTGCACATTAGAATAATAATAAATTTAATATCAAGTAGGTAGAGTTTTTTACAATTTTAATTATGTAATACTTTATCATTATATATCAGTGAGTCATATGAACTCACACTTCATGATTAGTATGTAATATCTCCAGTTAGAATATTAAGTAATATTTCACTGAATTTCTCACCTCAAAAATTTCTCCACCTTAATGATAGTTAATGTTAAGGATTGAATGAAACAAACTCTTGTTCATGGATCACCTTCTTAGCCTCCTATGGAATTCATTCTTTGTGTGGTCTACCATGACCATAATCAGGGTCTTAATAAATGCATTAGATACTCTCTATTATCAATAAGAGAGTTATCATAATATAGTCGTGGCGAGTGGTTACAAATTAGATTACTAGGTCTATAGTTCCCACTTGGTTTGTACTTAGAAACATTATCATTTCTTAGTTGTATGGAAACTACTAATTCATGCATCTAGCCAACAATACACACTAGCTATTATATGATTCCACTAATGAGAAAAGCCTAGTCAATCTTATAGTTTGTGGAATTAGTCATGTCCCTCATATAGAATATCTATATATGGAGTATTCTTGCCTATAGATTACCTATTATTTTGCTTAATAATGTGATTATTTCACATACATCATAAAAGTGCCCTTCTAATATGTTTGTGCATCAATCTTGAAACCATATTTTTATTAACCAACCAATGATAAGAATTATCTTAAACACGCCTCTATATATTTGAATCCCACTAGCTTTGATAATCAACCATAATAACCTTAACAATGCATCGACGACAACAATGCCTAATAAATCATCAATTGTCTTAGGTGAATCTAGCCAAAGCCAACCCATCAAATCCACTAATCTCCCTTGCATCCCAATCATAAAATTTTACGGTTGTTGGAACAAGCTTGGGAGATTTAGTTCTTCCTTTGCAAATCAACATACTCTATTTTGGTTTCCCAAATATTTACTAAATAACTTTGAAGATAAATTGGGAAGAGAATCCATCATATAGATATTTCTTTTCAACATCCTTAGAGGACATTGTTTTGTCTATCATTTATTATAATAGCTAATACCCAATTTTTTTATAAGATAACAAGCAAAACCTCCTCTTCACAAACTATGTTTTCCTTAATAATCTAAGAATGAAAAAAGGAACCCACATAAAAATTACTTACTCCCTACCACGAAGGCAAAAGCACATCCAATTTAAAGATAGATGTACCAAAAGGAAAGAAATATCACCTCAAAATTTGTCTTGAACTTATACATTGAATCTATACACACGAGAATCCCCTTAATAACTCTCTCACAACTTTCAATGCTAGAAGAATGAGTGTTTTCACAAGACTTTCATACTATGATATTTATATCAAGATTCACTTGCATAGTTTTAGAGTCAAGCTGACCCATTCTCATGAGTAGTTCTTATGAACCCCTCATAAGAATGGATCACTTAGTACTCATTTCATCAAAGTGATGCTCATAGTATTATTGAAAAATTGTATTATTGTTCCAAATTTTGTGGATATTTAGGAGACACAAATAAAATATAAATGTAATCATTCCATATTTTTGTAGGAGATATTGGAATGAGACTAATAAGAAGACTAGTAAACATGAGTCACAATGAGCACTTTAGAATAAATCTAAACATTATAAGGAAGAGTAGCTTGGAAAAATAGAAGCGTAATTTATTTTCCAATATGCAAGATTATTACTTGGGAAAGAATCTTGAAAGAGGATTGAAAAGATTCCTTGAGCTAACATTGTCTCACTTATCCAAAATTATGAGGAAGGATTCATTAATGAAATGGTCATTAACAAGATGGAGAGAATAATAATTTAGCTTGGCCATGACACAAAGTCTTAGAATAGATGCCAACCTTGGTGAATGGAATGAAAATCCCAAACAATTAATGAGTGGTGAGACAAGTAGAGGCATCTATAAATTTTGTTTTGAATATATATAAAATAAAGAAAACATGGGACTAAAACCAAGGGAAATGCACATGGAAAGGATATGATGAAAATCAAAATAAATAGTTTGAAGATAATATTAGTTACCTAAAGGATATTCCACTTGATTATTTGGTATATCATAACTATTTTGACAAATTTTGAAACCATTAGAGGTACCTTTTACTTCTGTAGATGAGGCATTCATTCATGTTGATGAGGTAACCTCCATCCCAAACCACCTATTTCACTCTTCTTCCTTTGTGTACCTCTTTTATTCTTCCATTACCTCTTCGCTTACCTAAATTCAATCCAAAACATAGTGTATATAGCATCAAAAAAATTCCATATTTGATTAATATTATCCGCAACATATCGAAAAGACAAATACCACACTTACTGTGTCATCAACCAAAAATAATTTACTTACATATTCAAAGAGTTAAATAATGGAGAAACATCCATGTGGTGCTCTACACATGTCCTTGAAGCTTCAAGAAATACTTATCCTCTATTGGTCCAAACTTTAAATCACTTTCCATGCGTGAAAATAATTGCAACCATACACAATTTCCCACCCAATAGATTCTGTCAAACTAGTTTACTATCTTAACATAGGGTCAAGGAAAAGCGGGCCAAAATAGGAATCCAAGTGTCTTAAAAGCCTTCAAGACCATAGTGGTGAGGATTGAATTTCTTTCTTTAGTGGTATCTTTCTGTAGATTAATTAGTTGGGGTAAATGTTTTAAATTTTGTGGATATTTAGGAGACACAAATAAAATATAAATGTAATCATTCCATATTTTTGTAGGAGATATTGGAATGAGACTAATAAGAAGAGTAGTAAACATGAGTCACAATGAGCACTTTAGAATAAATCTAAACATTATAAGGAAGAGTAGCTTGGAAAAATAGAAGCGTAATTTATTTTCCAATATGCAAGATTATTACTTGGGGAAGAATCTTGAAAGAGGATTGAAAAGATTCCTTGAGCTAACATTGTCTCACTTATCCAAAATTATGAGGAAGGATTCATTAATGAAATGGTCATTAACAAGATGGAGAGGATAATAATTTAGCTTGGCCATGACACAAAGTCTTAGAATAGATGCCAACCTTAGTGAATGGAATGAAAATCCCAAACAATTAATGAGTGGTGAGACAAGTAGAGGCATCTATAAATTTTGTTTTGAATATATATAAAATAAAGAAAAAATGGGACTAAAACCAAGGGAAATGCACATGGATAGGATATGATGAAAATCAAAATAAATAGTTTGAAGATAATATTAGTTACCTAAAGGATATTCCACTTGATTATTTGGTATATCATAACTATTTTGACAAATTTTGAAACCATTAGAGGTGCCTTTTACTTCTATAGATGAGGCATTCATTCATGTTGATGAGGTAACCTCCATCCTATTTCACTCTTCTTCCTTTGTGTGCCTCTTTTATTCTTCCATTACCTCTTCGCTTACCTAAATTCAATCCAAAACATAGTGTATATAGCATCAAAAAAATTCCATATTTGATTAATATTATCCACAACATATCGAAAAGACAAATACCACACTTACTGTGTCATCAACCAAAAATAATTTACTTACAAATTCAAAGAGTTCGATAATGGAGAAACATCCATGTGGTGCTCTACACATGTCCTTGAAGCTTCAAGAAATACTTATCCTCTATTGGTCCAAACTTTAAATCACTTTCCATGCATGAAAATAATTGCAACCATACACAATTTCCCACCCAATAGATTCTGTCAAACTAGTTTACTATCTTAACATAGGGTCAAGGAAAAGCGGGCCAAAATAGGAATCCAAGTGTCTTAAAATCCTTCAAGACCATAGTGGTGAGGATTGAATTTCTTTCTTTAGTGGTATCTTTCTGTAGATTAATTAGTTGGGGTGAATGTTTCAAATTTTGTGGATATTTAGGAGACACAAATAAAATATAAATGTAATCATTCCATATAAATGTATTAGGACCTTTTCCTAATTAAAAAAAATATATAAAGATTACATCCCTAAATATTGCATTCATAATAGGATAAATTTCTACAATATTGAGACTATATTCATAATAGATTTATAGTGATGAATAAAGAAATATTTAAGATTATCAAAAAATTGATATTTTCTTTCTCCCAACCGTCATTGGATATTGGGTGATCTTTGAGGCATTATGTCAAATAGTTCATGTGCCTTATCTAAGCTTACATATTTTGCATGCATGTGTACCTGGGCAGTTGCACTACAACATCTATACTCACTAATCACATTTGGTTGGAAGTTTCTAAATCCATTTCAAACACATCTTGTGCATATCCTGCAATCTATGCTAATAGTGATTGTCTTTAATGGCTTCATTGTGTGCATAATTGATTGGCTCTTCACTCCTAAGACCTTCAAAAGTCTTTAATGGCTTCATTGAGTCCTTTTGTCTTCCAAATTCACCTGCACCAACTTGAATTCTCCTTCAATGCTTGATTGCCTGTTCACTTGGAATTGAATTGATTTTATAACTAAGAGATCACTTGATTTTATATGTCTTGGAAGCATTTTATCCCGATGGCTTTAAATTAAAGTACTTTCTCTTCTATCTGGTATTGGTGGAGCAGATCCTTTTATGATATGTAAGTTGAGAATATTTTATGAAAGGTCCCTAAATGAATACACTTTAAACTAATTTTAATATACCTTGAAGTGTGCAATATGGAAGGTTTGTTTTCTTAATCTCCTACCCATTTCTTAATTTAAAAGATGATATCTTTATTAAATATCTTTATTAACTTGATTTCTCCTTCAATTCTTGATGAATGCTTGATTGCACGTTCACTTGGAATTGAATTGATTTTATAATTAAGAGATCACTTGAATTGTAGGTAAACACCTTCAAATGATAGGGTAGGCTTCCTTTATACCTAATATATGTCTTGAAAGCATTTTATTGTGATGGCTTTAAATTAAAGTACTTTCTCTTTTATCTGGTATTGGTGGAGTAGAGGTTGCATTGCATCATCCTAGGATACATATTTTCGTAGATAGAACACAAGTTAAATGTATCCCAGGTCGATGCAAAGCAACCTCTACTCTAGAGATCACCAAAAAATAGAGAAAGAAATTTAATTTAATGCCATCAAGATAAAAGTCTTTAATCAAGACAGATAAAATTTGAGTTTGATTGTCATCATTTACTTTGCCAAATTCTTCACACGTAACTCCTGAATCAATTTCCTACTCACAAGAATTTTATTATGTCTCAAATATAGGGAAACAGAAGGCTTCAAATAGTAAACTTGAACATGCAACTAAATCCATTGACTAACCAGAAGAACAAAATTAAGAACCAGTTTGATCATCTAAGAGATGTTGTAGACTTTCAACTCACTAGCTAAGTTTTTGCGGGTAAGAATTTTTTTTGTTTTGGTTATGGTTGTGGTGTTTATAGGGAGACATTTACAAATTTATATCTATTTTCACTATTTAATGGTTTATGGGTTTGTAATGGTAATTTAATGTTCTTTCATATTTTTGTATATATTCTTTATAATAGCCTATTATATTGATTTGTTCTATTATGCATAATGGTGTGGGTCAGACGGCTTTGTCGTCGGTGCATGAAAGCATTGAACGAGTTCTACTTTTAAAAATTACATGAAACATTTTTAATTTATTTGATTCGGTGTTATTTACAAAAAAATGATTATCAATGATGTTTCCTTTCTCCAAGAATTGTCTAGGACCTTTCTGTCAGATAATATGTAACATTGAATGACTAAATCTTTTCATTACAAATGCTTATTTTATTTAATTATTGTCTGAGCGTGAATTAAAATTTATATCTGTACGGAAGTAGAACATACAAGTTGAAGAGTCTCTTGCATGCAAATTTCCTAAAAGAAAGCAACCAGGCATTATCTTGAATGACATGGAAACAAGCTCATCAGCTGCCTAGAGGAGAGCAATTGGAGAATGGCAGAGGAAAGTGTTTAAGGGTGATAAATAGATAGATAGTATGCAATACAAACAAACAATGTCTGGAGTGTCTGATGTGATGTCTCTAATTTATGTTCGGAGGGTCTAACTGGTTTTGGAGTTCCTACGAAACCTATGGGCCACTCTTGGAGGAAATCACTGTGTTCATGCAAGGAGCACCCTTTTTCTATTATGAGAATGATACTTTTGCACCTAGGGATATTTGGAAGTCAATATCCAAAAATTTCTATAGTGTAGAACAAGAGTTGGTGGACTCGAAGTATAATTGTCAGCTTTCAGAAGACCAAGAGGTTATGTACATAATCTCCCAATAGAAGAGCGATTTCAAGAATTACCTCTCCCCCCCATGACTATTCAGGAAGCACTTCCTCAAACAGAGGACTATTGGCCTCCATGGGATCAAAGAAAAAAATTAAAGCATAGACTCTAGATGATGTGGTGGTGTCCTCCGTGAAAAACTCTACACTATAATTGAAAATTCACGAGGGAAACTGCAAGATAGTGAAGAGAAATACAATCTTGAAAAGTGGGAAGAACGGATCTTGGTTTGGGTGGGGCCAAGTCAGGTGGCTCCTCTAGAGGTTGACGAGATAGAAATCATATTAGGATTTGAAAAAGATCACACTCATGGAACTTCGTGTGCAAGTGATCGATTGCGGTGTTTGGGTAATGCATTCTAAATAGATACAGTTGCATTCCAAATGGGTAATGTCTTGATGGCATGCAACTGTATCTATTTGGAATGCAACTGTATCTATTTGGAATGCATTACCCAAACACCTCAATCGATCACTCGCACACGAATTTCCACGAGTGTGATCTTTTTCAAATCCTAATATGATTTCTATCTTGTCAACCTCTAGAGGAGCCACCTGACTTGGCCCCACCCAAACCAAGATCCATTCTTCCCACTTTTCAAGATTGTATTTCTCTTCACTATCTTGTAGTTTCCCTCGTGAATTTTCAATTATAGTGTAGAGTTCTTCACAAAGGACACCACCACATCGTCTAGAGTCTATGCTTTAATTTTTTTCTTTGATCCTATGGAGGCCAATAGTCCTTTGTTTGAGGAAGTGCTTCCTGAATAGTCATGGGGGGGAGAGGTAATTCTTGTGGTCGCTCTTCTATTGGGAGATTGTGTACATAACCTCTTGGTCTTCTGAAAGCTGACAATTATACTTCGAGTCCGCCAACTCTTGTTCCACACTATAGAAATTTTTGGATATTGACTTCCAAATATCCCTAGGTGCAAAAGTATCATTCTCATAATAGAAAAAAGGTGCTCCTTGCATGAACACATTGATTTCCTCCAAGCGTGGCCCAATAGGTTTCGCAGGAACTCCAAAACCAGTTAGACCCTTCGGACATAAATTAGAGATGTCACATCAGACACTCCAGACATTGTTTGTTTGTATTGCATACTATCTATCTATTTATCACCCTTAAACACTTTCCTCTACCATTCTCCAATTGCTCTCTTCTAGGCAGCAGATGAGCTTGTTTCCATGTCATTCAAGATAATGCCTACTTGCTTTCTTTTAGGAAATTTGCATGCAAGAGACTCTTCAACTTGTATGTTCTACTTCCATACAGATATAAATTTTAATTCACGCTGAGATAATACTTAAATTAAATAAGCAATTGTAAAGAAAACATTTAGTCATTCGATGTTACATATTATCTGATGGAAAGGTCCTAGACAATTCTTGGAGAAAGGAAACATCATTGATAATCATTTTTTGCAAATAACACTGAATCAAATAAATTAAAAATGTTTCATGTAATTTTTAAAAGTAGAACTCGTTCAATGCTTTCATGCACCGACGACAAAGCCATTCGACCCACATCATCTCTCGTCGTTAGAATTCCGATGACCACTAATGAAACGCCCGACAAGGATGTTGTGCATCCAACAACACTTCTCTGTCAGAATTTTATACTTTTGTGTCAGAATTCCAATGACAGCCCGAGATGGCGACGGTATTCGTTCGCGGATTGAGCATGCATGGTGGCCGTCGGAAAGGTTGGGGTAATGTCGAAATTGCGACAACCACGAGGATAGTCGGAACTTCCGACACAAAGTTTTCGACAGCCGTTTTTGTCAGTAGTGCGACAAAATGTGGTTGGAAATCCGACGATTGGCCGTCGAAATCTTGACCCAAATGTACTAGTGATAAGGAAGTAATTAAAATAAAAGAAAAAAAACTTAATTTGCACTATGATCAATTTCAAGCTTATAATTAATTTGAGATATACATTTGATGTGAACCATGAAATTTCATTCCAAAAATTGAAAAGTAATTTTTTAAAAAAATATTTCACTTCATTTACAATAACATTATGAGAAGATAGATAATATAATAAAAGAATTTTTATTGTAATTTTTTCTAATATTTTAATTGAATTTGTTTAACTTAATAAATATTATTTTGTGACATGATATTTATGTTAAAAATATTGATAAGACAAATGGTTGTATTGTAATGTGTTGCCTTTGTTTTGAATCTTATATACATTATTACAATATTAATATGTTTAATTAAAATATATTTATATTTAATATAGGATATATTAATTATTTTGTTTATACTGAATAATAAATTAGTAATAAACAATCAATTTTTGCCACAACCCACAACGTAATATTCATAAGTTTTTATACATAAAATTTTTAAAACACTATTTTATCAATTTATTTTACTATCCAATGTATTTTAAATTGATAGTGGTATCGTGGCATGTATATATACTATTATTTAAAAAAAAAATCAATTTTCATTTATTGCAACATTAATCTACACAAGTTTATTATTTAATTTAATTATTATTTATTAATAAACCTCACAATCCACTATTTTTTCCTTTGAAATATATAAACATTGACCTACATATATAGAAATAAAATATTTATACAATTTTATTTTTCTCTTAATAATTAATTTTTGATAGAAATTATTTGTTTAATAGTGAGTATGTGTTTATTGTTTTATTTTATATATGGCTTTTTTCTTGTGGGTTGAGGGGTTTTAATGGATATTATAACAATTTAAGAGTGAAAAAATAATTAAAATTATTTCTCCATCCATCTCCCCCTCCCTCATTGTCTCCCTCTTTCTATCAATATTTATCTCTCTCTCTCTCTCTCTCTCTCTCTCTCTCTCTCTCTCTCTCTCTCTCTCTCTCTCTCTCTCTCTCTCTCTCTCTCTCTCTCTCTCTCTCTCTAATATTAATCTATCTTCATCTCTGCCTCTTTTTTTCTATCTCTAGACATGTTTCATTCTCTCTATCCATCCATATTTATAATTATGTTGTTTGTGCAACACATGTCTCAGTGGATAAAAGATAACTTCAAATATTATTTCTCTTTCCTTCCCTCTCTCTATCTCTCCATCTCTCCCCATCTTTGTGTCCCTCATTCCTTGTCTATCTCCTCATTTAACTCTCTATCTCTATCCCTCTCCTCCTCTCTCTATGTCAATGTCTATGCATATCTCTCTCTTTCTCTCTCTTTCTCTCTATCCATCTCTATATTTATCTCTTTCTATCTCTTAAAATATTTGTCTCCCTCTTCCTCTCCCACTCTATCCTTAAATCTACCTTTATATTCCTATATCCCCCTCTATCTCTGGATATGTTTCCCTCTCTTTATCCATCCATATTTTTCCCTCTTCCTATACCTCTATATATTTCTTTGCATCTCTATCTCTAACTTTCCATATATTGTTTTTCATCCCTCCCTCTATCTCCATCTTGTTATCACTTCATCTCTCTTTATCCCTATAACTCTCCCTCTTTCTACCTCTTTCTCTATATATCATTTCTTATCTCCCCTTCTCTATATATGCTTCTATTCCATCTCTATCTCTATCTCAATATCCTTATCTTTCTCTCATTCTCTTCCTCCTTTTATCTCTTCGTCTTTCTCCCTCACTCCCTATTGCAAATGTGTCTTTCGATAATGAAGTCTCTATTATCTTTTTGGTTTATAGGTTTTGTGTTTCATTCATGTTTGGAGATATGTAAGGTTATTCATAGTTGATTTGCAATCAATTCCACATTTAGACCTTTGTTGCACAAACAACATCATTTTCTAAATGCCTTAAAACCTCATGCAGTACATAAATATATACAAAAATAGACCATTTTTTTCCTAATTGATTGCATTCTTCCACACATTCGGCATACCCATTGCACACCAAGGTGCAATTGCTAGTATATTATCTAGTAAGTAGCAAGTATTTAGTCATTTGCTAGTTTTTTTGTGTGTTTAGATAAATATCTTATAAGATTGTATAAACTATAATATAAGATTTTATATTAGTTCTATTATATTTTTAGAAGTAAATTGTAGTTATTATGAATAATATTTTATTTTGTCTCACATGAAACATGCAATGATTCATAAGTGTTTGTTCTTTTGGTATTGATTAATGGGTAGTTGCACAGATTTGAGTGTATCAACAATATATGTAAAGTAAAATTAAAATAATTAATTACATGCTAAGGGAAAGGACCAAATAGTAGCCCAACCTAACTTCATGCACCTAAGCTCCTAAATAATATATCTGTTTTTTATGAAATATTTTAGGTTTCTTTGTATTGATTTAAGAGCTTAAAGTTATTATTTTAGCTTCTAAGTAGTTAAAATGACCATGGGAAGAGTCGTTATGTGCACAAAGGTCCAAAAGTGATCACTTTAAGGTGTTACTCAATACATGTTCATATACTACCCAAAAATCATGTGCTACAATCATTAAAAAAAAAATGCATAATAACTGCTTCAATATATTTCATCTAGTAAATGTTTTGACCAATACCTATGCACAAATACCCGACTAAATGTGCACTATGATCACCAAAAAAGTTGCACAATTTTTCTTATTAAATATTCAATGGCTAACTACAAATGCACAAATGAGTGACTATTGGTACATATGAAATATTTTAGTGAACTTTTAATTATTATATATTGATTATTTGTATCGATATTTAATTAGAAGCTTAGGTATGAAAGAGGTGAGCAATTGTTGGTACATGGACAGCCACTGAATCCTTTGACCTACTTATTGAAACAAAAATAAATAAATAATATTATTATTTTAATGTTAGAAAAATAAGAGACATACAATCTATTAATAAATCAAAATATGACACGTCATGCTCAACTACCACTCCCCTACAAAACACATCTCAACTACCCCTCTCCGACGACCTCTCTCATACCGTAATCTAAATTGTTCAAATTGAAGATTAATTCAAACCATGGCGTTTGATAATTCAGATACATTTTCCAAAGGAGTCTAACGCGGCAGAGAAAAATTCAACGATTTACAGCTCTAACTTATTTTACATAATCTTACTGCAGATGTACATAATTGTTTGAAGTCTATTTAAATCCCACCTTGTTTCATTTGAGCTGTTATACAAGGTTTCGATCCGTCTGCTATCTATATTTGGGTGAAGTGGAAGATTTATAGAGAAATCCCTTCTCCCCTTGTTCCTTGTTCTCATTGTCAATTATCTTTTTGTTGACGATGGGCAATGCTTGCTGTTGTTCTTACAATGAGACATATTCTGCTTCGGCGAACACTGATAATGCTAATGACGATGTGATAAAACTGTCATTTGACGACGCGATTCAGCAGAATGATTTGATCTTCTACATTGATGAGCTCTTGAAAAACATCGTCAATCACGACGTAAACAATGTCTCCATCCTACGGTTGCCATTATCTGGTTTCTGTTTCATCTAGGGTTTTTTTCCAATTCCTAATATAGAATTTCAATCATGTTTTGTTTCTCGATTAATATAATTAATTTCAGATTGTATAGAAAAATCTATTGTTTCTTCCTTTTGGTTGCAAGTGATTTCTGAAAAGTGACTGTTAAATTGTTTGATTTTTCAGTAGAATATGTAACATGCATAAGAGAGTCATATTTAACTATCAAACTGTTCAACTATAATTTTTCATAATCATTGAATAATTATACTGTTTTTATTACAGGGGAGTGAGAGCATGTCTGGAAAAGATGTTGTATGCTCTGCTACAGTCAGTAATTATTTCCAATATAGTAGCGGATTGATCGAGAAGATAATTGCTGATATGAACAAAGATAGTGATAAGGTACTGTGAATTTTAGAAATTCTATGCAAATTACCAATTTGAAAGATTCTTCAACTTACAAATCTACTCGTGGCTTTGCAGGACTTTAAGAGTACATTGGCTTGTGTAGCAGGTAAAATGGTGATTGAGGTAATGAATGGCGCAGGTAAACTTCACTGTGTAGGAGTGGGGCTTTCTTTGGTGGGACATGTTCTCAAACAAATGGATAAAGTCTGTAACAACAGGAAACAATGTTTACGACTCCTGCAATATATGTTTGCTCTGGCTAAACACATAAAGCAATTAGATGAACAATTAGAACACGAAAAGCAGAAACTCAATGACATCCTAGTGTTTATTGTGAAGGGGTCCATTATGTGTATCTCGCAAATCAATTCCAGCAAATTTTCAAGGTAAGATTTAAATTTATTTTAGCTGATATCTAAGGGAATTGGGAAATAACTTCAATTATCTGTGTGGTGTAGAATTTTTTCTGCTACCGTGGACGCAGAGGATTTGCAGAGGTTCGAATCTCAACTGGGGCATGTGTATCCAGATCTGATTTTGGCAGCTCTTGTGGCTCTTTTGGAAGCCAGGCCTACATTTCTTCCTCCTTCACAAGGCACATATCCTGATGCAGGTACTTCTACCCTTGTTCAACTTGTCATCGATATTAATGTTTGTATCAAGATATCTGGTATTACCCACAAGCGTTACTAAACCTATAATTTACTAAAACGAATAGAATGATGCATTCAGACAAGGGAAAGCCATATGAGAGTTCATTTCAGTACCATTTTGCTTCTACACTGTCAGATTTCTCTCACACGTTCAACTCTCGGCTTCTTATAAACCCTCAACGGGTGCAAAGAATTATTCAGTGACAAGATCCCTAGGTTTTTGTTGGAATACACAATCCAACTACCAATGATTAGCTTTGTCTTTTCTTTTATGCAAAGCAAAAAACTTTTTTCTTTTTTCAGCATTTTATATCCCCCAGCATGGCGTCACTTCCTCCACTAATTTGAGACGACTTTTGTTTGTGATAGTTTTGTCCTCCACTGGCTCCCCTCTCCTACAATCTATATATATATATATATATAATCGGTACCTTTACAGAACGAAAACACAGTAGAAATCTTTTGATATGTATAAAAAATAAGGGACAAAATGTAATGGTGCTACTCATCAGAGATTTGTTCAATACTTATAGGCACCGATCCTTGAATCGTATGAACTGGACATTGTTCATCATGCCCAAATTTCAAAAGTTCGAAGTCTTAGTTTACTTTTAGGAATGCATGTTCTGGGCGTAAAAACAATGATACAAGCAGAACAGCAGCAGAAAACAGGGTAATACAGAGCACCAAACAGAGTTTGCATTACATTTAGTCAATGCAATGCACAATACTGTTATTTGCATTAATAAAAAGTCTTATATTTATAGTTAAAAGGTCTAAAATCTGAAAACTTTTACTCTTAAGGTTCTAAATTCTTATTTTTTATTCTACAGTCTGTTCTTGCATTGCGGATTCTGGAAGACTCTTCAAATTTTATTTTTTCCCCAGACAGTCTTACCTTTCCTAAACATTAGGCCGCAAATGTAGGATTTCAATTTCTTTTATCTTTATGATTTAGAAAACTCTATCTTTTAGGTTGTGCAGAATAAAAATTGACAGCAACGAAAAAAAGATAAAAGCATTATTTCTGGGCATGTGAAGTGCAAAGAGTTAGAAGCTTTGTGGTTTAAAGGTGTCTTAGAGAGTGCCAGTTATGATTAAGAAGGATGTTGGAAAATATAATCCCCATCATCGTTGATTAATATTTTCGTAATCTTTTTTACAACATGAAGCTCTTCATAATGTACTCTATTTCTAATTAAAAAAAAAAACTTGTAACATCCTTCAACATGTCACCACTTCTTCAATTAATTTGAGATGACTCTTTGTTCATTTTTTAATAATTCTGCCCTTCTTTATCTCCGTTTTGCTATATTCTATTAATATTACTTACAGTTACAGTCCATACCTCTATAGTAAGAAAATAAGTAAAAATATTTTCGTATGTTTGAAAAATAGGAACAAAAATCTGATCATGCTACTCATTAATGATTTGTTGAATCTTCGTAGATACTGATCTTTGAATCGTATCAAGTGGGCATTGTGCATCATGCCTTAATTTATTTTCAGGATTGCAGATTTCTTATCTCTATGTTTAGAGAAAACTCTCTTTCAGGTTGTGGATAATGAAAATTTACAGTAATAAGCATAGAAAAAGACTGGTTTTACGTGTGTGCATTATAAAAAGCTCAAGCTCTATGATTTAAATTTCTATAACAAATCTTTTTATCAATCCAAGATAGTAAGTTTCTGTGTCTGGCTTTACGATTTGATTCTCCCCGTCTCCTTCAGTTTTGAATTTTTTATGAATTTGATGTGTTTCCCAGTACTTGAAAACCCATTTGTCAGGTCTCGTATAAACAAGGTCAGCACGTTGTCATGCTGCCTGAGCAGTCACCTGACTCAACCTCATGAATTTGTTTTCCGGATCAAAATGGAATTTACACAATGTCAGCTAGATAAGCTTTTCCCATTTGTTGGCATTCTAGTTGGTTATTAATATAAATTTGGTTTTGTTTGATTTTACAGTGGGCATAGAGAACGCACGGGATAAGGTCATCGAGCTTCTAGATCTGAATAATAAATCAAGGAAAGCTGTGGTTGTTTACGGAGTAGGGGGAATAGGTAAAACAACCCTTGCTACTGCAGTGTACAACAGAATCCTCCTCCCGGGCTACAAAATCTGCAGGCTAAATATCGACCAAAACTGTGGCCTGCAAGATCTTAAACTACTTCAGCAGCAGCTGTTACAAGACTTATTTGCGAAAAATATTAAATTGAGGGATTGTGTGGAGGGTCGGGAAAAACTGTCAGAGATTTTCAAGTCAGAAGCAAATCAACCAGTGTTTGTGTTTATAGATAATGCTCTTAAGGGAAGCGACCTAACTGAACTTTTTCCAAGGGACCTATCCTGCCTTCCGATCCAGAGCAGATTGCTTATAACCACTAGGAAACTCGACGAGACTAACTTTATATTGCAGTCTGACATTCAGCGCTCTGCATATATAGTAGATATTCTGTCAAGTTCAGATGCCAGAAAACTTGTGTGTAAGAAAGCTTTAGGGAATGTAAATGCAAGTTTAGAGAAACACTTGTCTATCGACAAGCTGGTAGAATGTTGCGGTGGTATTCCATTAGTATTAGAAATGGTCGGGTCGAATTTACTAGCAGATGGCAGTAACGTCTCAGATTGGCTCAAATTTCTGAAAGAGACATTGCAGAACGGAGAAGGAGAATTGAGTGAAAGTGTAGTAAGCTGTGTTTATGACAGTTTGCGAGAGAATTCTTACAAGGAAGCTTTTCTAGACATTGCTCATTTCTTTCAGAATTGGAAATGGGCAGAGGTTGGGTACATTATTGGAGAGGTACAACTTAAAGCTTTGCAAGATGCTGCACTTGTTAAGAACTCTAAGCAAGGTAATTTGACTATGCACGATATTGTTGGAGCACGAGCAAGATGGTTGTCCAAATCCCAAAGAATTACATCCGTCCAATCTTTGAAAGGTGTTTTCCAAGATAAGCAGGTATTTTTGTTTATAATCATAATATGACTTCTCTTTTCACAGAATTTTCAAATCGTTAGATGGGTGGAGTTAAATTCTGTGTAATCAAGTTGAATGTCAGGTTGATTCCAATGAAACAATTTTTATGATAAGATGTTTGCCTTTTTGTTCAACTTGTTGAATGTCCTAAATCATTCTTTGCTTTAGGTGCAGAAGCTTGGACAAGTGAAAGGCATATGTCTTTCAGATAACGAAGAGAAAATCCAAATTGCAGCGGAGGATCTGGACCTCATGAGTGAATCATTAAGAGTTCTGTGCTTGGGCAAAAGTTCGAGAGTGGAAGGACGATGTAAGGCAAGTTTTCAAAATTTAAGGTTTCTCCAGGTCGTCAACAATGATGATTCTTTTTTACCAATCGATGGCAACAAGTATAAACGATTGGCTTTTTTCAATGGTAACTTATCAACCGAAGACAATGATTTCGAGGCAAGTGTACTTCTCTTTCTCATCATTCAATTCTTCTTCTTCTAAAGATTGTTTCTGGATTTGTTGTGTATATTTAAAAATTGTTTCTGAATTGGATATGTATATTTTATCAATCAATATTCTGGATGACACTCGTTGATTTATCATAAAAAGAGTCAAGATTTTTGTTTCCATGAAAAGTTATATTAACACATACAGTTTGTTGGACTAATTTAAAAAGGTTCAAGTTTATTTTTTTCATGATTTTTTTTTCACACGGTTTGTTGGGCTAATCTGAGAAGGTAACCATATCTGCAGTTGCCAGAGTCTGTGCATCTAATGAAGCTGAAGAACTCTTTTAAACTCCCCGGAAGCTTGGTGAAGCTTTCTTCATTAGAGAAGTTAAAGCTTTTAGATTGTTCTACCTTCAGGAGTCTTCCCACTGACTTTGGCCAACTGGAGTGTTTACGCTATCTCACAATAAACAGGTGTGAAAATTTCATGGAGTTGCCTGAAAGCTTTAGCAATCTAGCTAGGTTGGAGGAGCTAAAAATCTACTGGTGCGACATGAAAAGGCTTCCACACAAGTTTGGTCAGCTTAACTGTCTGCGTCATCTTAAGCTGAGAGGGTGTTCAAAGCTTACTAGTTTACCGGAGAGCTTTGGGAATTTGTCTAGCTTAGAAAAGCTAGATTTGGGCTTCTGCTCAAGTTTGGTAAGCCTACCTCAATCCTTTGGAGAGCTGGAGAAATTGAAATATCTGTCATTAGAGGAATGCCAAAATCTCAAGAGGCTTTGTGATAATTTTCGATGCCTGCAATCGCTGGCTGCAATAGACGTTTTCAAGTGCTCAGAAATAGAAGAAGAGGCAATGTACAGCTTTGTTGCGTTGAAGAGCTTGATGTTTTTGATTATACGAAAGTCTTCCAAGTTGAAACATCGGTGGTATCTAATAAAGGAGCGCTATCCTTTAGTGGTCTACTCCGGCAACAATCTGGTAAGCTCTGCAGTGAATACAATTATAATTAGTTATGGAAATTTTCTCCTGGTTTTATAATGTTCTCTATGGTGGGTTGTCTTGTTTTAAAACTATTTACTTTTTGTTTCAAAGAACTATTAACAAATTGATCACCACTTCAACTCTAAAACCACTATTGTTTTGGAATTCATAGAACCCATTCTTCATTTTCTGATTTTCCATTTTGTTATTTCTTGAAACCATAGGCATAAGCTTGTATAATTAATCTCTGTCCTACGGTGCGCTGCAGGGGTCTGAATTGAGAGAAATGATATCAACAGCATTGCTTCATGAGGAGAGAAGACTGGTGCATCTGGATGAAGAGGAGAGGCTGAGGGAGGGCCCCACTTCGTCACCATTTCCATCTACTGAACTCAAAGTGGCTTTCTTGTTAACAACGTGCAATCTCTCTTTACCTTGTAATGCCAAGGCTTTAAATGTTCTCAGACAAGAAAGTAGACGACTTAGAGACCAAAACTATGAGATCATCTACTCGTATGTGGGAGCTGTAGAGCAAAGCGACGAGATAGTCCGCCAAACGCTCGTAGGCTTATTGCCGGGCACCGTTGCATTGATCGCTCCTGACATGAAAACGAGGCAATTGTTTGGGTATTGTGCATATGCTGGGGTTGGAGAAGAGCGCTCAGCGCTTTTGGATGAGTGCCATTCGTTTATCGTGGGCACAAGAATGCGGGTAAACGAGGAGGGCAGAAAGTGCGTGGAAAGGCTAAAACTTATACATCCCAAGGGTGCGGATCATCATTGTTTCGAAGCGCTCACAGACTACACAGGGGAAGGATGTTTTAAGACAGTACTATTTACTCCCCTAACGCTTTGCCATATGCTAAACTCATCTCCTTAACACCCTTTGAATAAGTCACTGAGAAACCATGGAACTTCGCAGGGAAGGTTTCTTTTGGTATCTAAAATTCCATTATAATGCAATTGTTGGTTCTAGGTCATTTAGTATAAAACAGGATCTCATCTGTGAGACCCCATATTTTTTTATAAATTTAATAAGCTTCCTCATAAATGAGTTGTTTTTATTTTATATATAATTACTTTTAAATCATTTTTCCTTCTTGTTTTGGATCTATTTCCGTATGTTTGGTTAAATGTGATGATTTGCTTACAACTCATGTGCTTTTAATAATAGTTGGTAATCAATCAAAATTTAATGGAATCATATGTTAAATCACATTTTTTAGTCTAAAGGAATCTATAGATTTCACTATTCTTTATCTTAGGTTAACTATGTTGCACAGAGATGAACTTGGTTCAAATAAGTGGTGTAGAAATTCACTGTTGGCAAGGTAAAGATAGAGCCTAAACAATCAACACAAATCTTACCACAATCCACCGCAAAGAGGTTATGGAGCTCCTAATTGAAGAGGCATGTTCCATTAGATAGATATATATGGGGAAAGATACAATGTAATAGAGGAGGAATCATATGCACAATAGTGGATATATTGAAATAGGAGTATATGATATATGTACAAGGAGATATAAGGATATAATTAAAGGCAAAAGCCCTTGCCCTACATATATGTACATGAATGAGCAATGATAATATATATATTGGGAGTTCTACATATAACATGTTATGGTTTATGAATATTCATTTTTTTTTAATGTTAAACCAATTAATATGTAGTGTGGATCAACTCCTTACTCCTGTTGTATGAATGAGTATGGATACAAATACAACATAGAGAAATTATTTGGGGATCAAAGCTATGGCATGTGTTCCCCCCTTTTCTTGCTAACATTGATTCCATTGTCAAGGCCTTGGTTAGATTTTACAAAGAACAAAAAGGGGAAATTCAAATTTTAAATGTTAAACCAAACAAAAGGATTAGAAGAAGGGATGAAAATTTTCTAATAAGTTGCAGCACTATCTCCTAGATGTTTGCCTTGTGAAAGAGTGTTAAGCACCTAGGGGATGAAAAATGGAAAGCAAGGGGATCTCCAAAAGGAATCCTCGAAAGGATGTGAAACATAGCAGGAAGTTAGAAAATAAATACCATAGGAAAATAATGTAGCCAAAAATTCTCTAAGCTAACATATTTGAGTCAACTCATGTAGGAAAGTGTTCCTCTTTATTTTCATGATGTCTATTTATAGTGTGATGTTGTCACCACCTATTTCTTGAGGCAACAATCCTATTTTTTGAGTGTTTGGTTTGTAGTGGGTTGGTGGTTGTCAAGTTATATTCTAGGGTTTTTGGCTTGGAGTAAGTGGGAGGAAGCAATGGAGGAGGATTCTGACACATTTTGCTTCCCCCTAATAATTTTGGTATTTTTAAATAATGAAATGAAATATTAAAACTAATTTATGAGTTCTCCAAGATTGTTTGTGTAGTGTCCTAAAGTATATTCTTTTGTAATTTCACACTTTGTTTGGACCCACTTTGATGGTTGTGCTCTTGTACCTAGTGTATAGCTAGTTGTGCTTAGCTTCAAGTATTTCTAAAAACTTGGTGCATTCCCTTATTGATGACCTGATAGAGAGGTACAAAGGGGATAAAGGAGAGATAAAAGTAGAGAGGGAAGGAGTGAGGGGTGGAGAGGTAAAGATGGAGAGAGAGAGAAAGAGGGGTAGGTAGAGAGATTGAGAGGGGAGATAAAGAGGGTGATTGGGGAGATAGATGGATAGAAAGAGAGGGAGAGGGGAGATAGAAAGAAATAGAGAGAGAGATGGATATGTATATAGGAGGAGAGAGTGGTGGAGAGGTAGATATGGAGAGAGAGAGAGAGAGAGAGAGAGAGAGAGAGAGAGAGAGAAGTTGGTAGGGATGGAGAGAAAGGTATGTAGATAAATAGAGGTAGGTAAGGAGTGAGGGGAGGTGTAGAGAGAGGAGAGAGGGGAGAGAGATAAGGATAAGAGAGAGAAGTAGGATAGGTCTAGATTTTGGGAGAGAGTGTGATAGAGAGGTAGAGAGGTAGAGAGGGGATAGAGATGAGATAAAAGTAGATATGAAGGGAGGAAGAGGTAGGTTGAGAGTGTGAGAGGGGAGATAAAGAGATTGATTGAGGAGATGCATGGATAGAAAGAGAGGGAAAGGGGAGATAGAATGAGAGAGAGAGAGGGTGGAAGACAGATGCATGTAGAATTAGATAAGTTGGTAAGGAAGGAGAGAAAGGCATGTAGAGAGAGATAGAGAGGTATGTGTAGAGAAATAGAGGTAGGTAGGGAGTGAGTGGAGGTGTGTCTAGAGAGGAGACAGAGAGTAGAGGGTTAAGGATGTGAGAGAGAGGTAGAGAGATAGATATAGATTTTGGGAGAGAGAGGAGAGAGTGAGATAGAAAGGTAGAGAGGGGATAGAGGGGAGATAAAAGTAGAGATGGAAGGAGGGAGGGTTGGCGAGAGAGAGAGACGATGGGGAGGAGGGTGAGAGGGAAAAATAGAGAGCTCATTTATGGAAGAGAGATGTATGTAGAGAAAGGTAAGTTGGTAGGGAGGGAGAGAAGGTATGTAGAGAGAGATAGATAGGTATATGTAGAGAAATATAGGTAGGTAGGGAGTAAGGGGAGGTGTGTAGAGAGAGAGGAGACAGAGAGTAGAGAGTTAAGGATGTGAGAGAGAGGTCTATATTTTGGGAGAGAGAGGAGAAAGTGAGATATAGAGGTAGAGATGGGATAGAAGGGAGATAAAAGTATATATATGTGTGTTTGTGTGTGTGTGTGTGTGTAGAGAAAGATTAGTTGGTAGGGATGGAGAGAAAGGTATGCAGGCAAAGATAGAGAGGTTTATGTAGAGAAATAGAGGTAGGTAGGAAGTGAGGGGATGTGTGTAGAGAGAGGAGATAGTTAAGGAGGCGAGAGAGAGGTAGAAAGATAGGTCTAGATTTTAGGAGAGAGAGAGAGGAGAGAATGAGATAGAGAAGTAAAGAGAGGATAGAGGTGAGATAAAAGGAGTGAGGTTTAGAGAGAGAGAGAATGGAAGCGAGCTATATGTATCTAGAGAAAGATAAGTCGGTAGCAAGGGTGAGAAAGATGTAGAGAGAGATACAGGGTTATATGTTGAGAAATAGAGGTAGGTAGGGATTGAGGGGAGGTGTGTAGAGAGAGAGAGAGAGGAGATGGAGAGAAGAGAGATAAGGATGCCAAAGAGAGATAGAGAGATAGGTCTAGATTTTTGGAAAGAGAGGAGAGAGAGAGAGAGATAGAGAGCTAGAGAGGGGATATAAGAAGAGTCGTATGGAGAGATCTATCTAGAGCTCGAGAGAGCGAGAGAGAGAGAGAGAGAGAGAGAGAGAGAATATGGATATGATCCTACTGATTACTTAAATTTGACTAGGTTTAAAAATTTATAGGATCTTTGAAAATATAGAATCTGCATTATAATTCCAAGAGATCTTAAACCACTCTCAAACATCCTATGAATATATACATGAAATATAACTTAAAGTACTTATACTTAATGTTATATTTCATGTATATATAAGTCATTTTCAATTAAAAAAAATAAACAATATAAAAAGAAATAGGTTCCCGCTTAATTTTTAAAATTAGATCTTGTTTTGTAGATTTAGGCTCAGGATCCCATTTCAAATTTCACCTTGGGACCTCGAAGCGTAATGAGATTCTATTTTGTATGACACATTTTTGTGTTTTTGACTAAGTCTGAAACTACCACTCTAAGTGGATTAAACTTTTTGCATTTACCCATTAGAGATATGATTTTTTATGAAATACCCATCTTTCACACACTTTGTAAGGACCTCCATATTAGGGTATGTGCAAGATCATGGTGGGCCAAAGGGGCCCTTAAGTGGCAATGAAAATTCAGAAAAATAGAGTTAGGCAACTTGACGTAAAAATTTGAATAAGTTATCAACATTATTTTAAAAATATGTAAGAATAGAATTTGTATAAAATTGAATGTATTTTCTAAGCTACTAGTTGTTTCCTGAAGAAAAAAAAATCTATTTGACAAAAGTTTCAAATTTCAATGCAATAGTACTAAATTTTTTAGGAAAAAGGTAAGAAGTAAGTGCATGTCTGACCACCCAAGCCACAATCAAATCATAATATTTTTTTATAAGATTTTAGATATAAGTAGAAGACTCATATGTCCAAATGTGACACATATTATTTTGTAAAATTTTTTGAAGTAACTAATTAACTATGAATTTTTTACTACAACTTTTTAAAAGATTAAAAACTCATATGTCTAACCACCTTAACTTGGTCAACACTTAATGAAATTCATTTTTTTTCAATCCTACAGTATGCGAAGAATAAAATGTGACGCATGTTTTGGATTCAAAAAATGTGATACCATTTGAAAGTTAGAGATGTTTTTCAATCATCTTATCAATCAATACTTTAGTCAAAATTCAATTAGAAAATGAATAATAATTATATGTTAAAGTCCGAATAAAGAAAAATTTATATTGTTGGAAAGATGAGAATGTCCTTTAAAAACCCTTTGTGTTTCGTCAATTTCGGCTAAAAATAAAGTCATTCGCCACCAGGGCGAAGTTTGGAAAAGCAAGGAGAACTCAAAAACATGTTTTTTTTGTTTACTTTCTAGGCTTGGCATGTCCTAGCAAAATCCCAATGCAATCTCGAGGCAAATATCAAGGTTGTTGATTTATGTCAAAGGTAACAAATATCTGATACAAATCTCATACCTAATTTTTTATTATTTTTATTATAAATATAATTAATATGTATAATATTAATAATATATAATATATTGTAATTAATAAATAATTAGTTTAGTGAGTTTATTGTAACATCTATTGTTTTTCCACTAAAAACATAAATTACTGTTGAAAAAATGGCTTTGCAAAATTTCACCCAAACCACGACAAGTGGTAAGAAGTATCTTGTGATCAATAAATCGCATCTAGCTATGAAAACCGCCCTTCGCCCTAAAAATATCCAAGGGTCTAACAGGATATCCCCATGGCAAGCTACCTTATTTTCTCAGAATACCCACAAAAACAAGGTGGGTTCATCAAATAGATTTGAAGCCCTTTCATCTATGCAATCCTGCACTACAGGCGTAAATTCGATCCCATTAACTCTGAATCAAATTTGCAAGAATGCGACTAGGGTTCCAGGTGGCCTCCCAATTAGCCAAAATAAATCTAAATTTATAAATAACAAGGATATCTTTGCATCTGCGGCAGTAGATACTGATTGGTCGGGGAAACAAAGGAACCCTAGATCAACACTGGAAAACCACAAGGACCTATCAGCAAGGAAGGACATGTGGTGGCCATCACAAGAACCAAATCGATTTACTGCAAATAGGGTTAAACTTGGGGAAAAAAGGCCTCATGGGGAGTCTCTACCAAAACCATCAAGAGCCCTTCCTCAGGATTTTAAGTGAACAAAAAAGTCTCAAAATCATATTAGCGAGAAGCAAGTCAATTCCCATATCATCTCTGGTCAGAACACAATTATCATAAGTAACCAGTACACAAACGATATCTGGGAGGATTACAAAAGATGTGATCTCTTTGGCAAATGATGTGGTTTTAGTGCCTCCACCCAGGATATTATCCAGTGGTTGATCTCCACAACCAAAGGACAGGTAAGTATCACAACCTTAGAAGATAATTATATGTTTATTCATTGCAAATCATTAGTATTAAGGGATCAATTACTAAATTTTCAACCTAGTTTCTTTCAAGGTTATTGTTTCTCCTTTTTAAATGGCAACCAAATTTTTCCCCTAAGATTTTCGAATATCATTCTATCCCAAGGTGGGTAGAACTACCTAACCTCCTAGTTGAGCTTATTCACGATCATTGCCTTGTCAGAATAGGTGACTCACTTGGGGCTTTTGAAGGTTTAGAGGAAATTTTCAGAGATTCTACAACCATCAGGATGATGGTCAAATTGCCAATCAAAATTGTTGACATTGAGTCTATTAAAATTATAATAAATCATTCTTTGTATTGGATTAAACCAGAATTATTTAAAGGCAGAGTGGTCTCAAGAGAAGTTATCCTTCCAGATCTCACCCTACCCAACCCTAATCTGGGAAATAGAAGTCCAGCTTTATCCCCTAAGGATAAGATTGTTCTAACTCTCAATCCAGAAGGAGGAGGCTTCACCATAAATACTTTGATGAAGGCTACCACAGATAAATTAGACTTGAGTAGGAATACAAAAGATAGGAAGGATAAGGAAACCCTAATTTAGGAATTAGAGGAAGGGGAAATTGTTTGTGATGATGGTGGCTTGTTTGAGATACCCTCACTTATGGATATAGATCCCCCTGTCCCTCACGTTGAAGAGCTTACCCTCATGGATTGGTGCAAGAACGGATCTCCTTGGGAGAAATCAAACATGGCATTTAATGGAGGGTTTATCGACAAGTCAAATGGTAGGGACTACCTGCCTTCTATTTTGAGCGATAAAGCCTGCCCAATATCACAACTTAGTGACCCACTAAATATAGAAACCAAGGAAACTGAGGAGGAACATTCAAAGAGAATTTAAGTACAAAATAGGATCATCTTAGATTATGTGGGCAATGAAACAGTTAACGATCTGATGGAAACTTTCATAGACGAAATTGTTGATGAGGAAGAACTAGCATATTAAAAAAGGCTTCTTATGCTAGGGCTATTGAAGATAGATATTATTTTGGATGCAGTCCAAAAGGTTATGGGGATCATGGAATCAAACAAGGAACTAGAAAAAGGCAACCTTGGATTAGCCAAAACCATAGAAGATATTGGTTCCCTTGATTGCACCAAAGAAATTAAAAGAAGGGGTAGGAAACCCCTATCGAAGTTACTCAATTTGGAAGGAAAGGTAGAAGGCCAAACTAAATTAACAAACCTTTTCTATGCAGGGAAGGGGAAGACCCTTCCCATGGAGAAATGAGGCTCTTCACGTGGAATGTTAGGGGCTTGAATGCCCCTAACAAGCAGCGAATCATAAAACGTTGCTTAACAAAATTTAGCCCAGAATTAATTTTATTACAAGAAACAAAATTAAAAAAGGATGATTTAGAAGCATTTAACAAAAAATTAGGGATAAGAGAAGTAGTGGGGATCCCAGCCATGGGGGCATCTAGAGGATTAACAGTAATCTAGGACCCTAGGGCAGTTTCCTATGAGTCAATACATAAGTCTCCCAACTAGATGTGTGGTAGGATTAATAGTAACAAGAGCAATTTAAAATTCCTCCTGATAAATGTATATGGGCCCATTCAGAACAAGGACAAAAAGAAAACCTGGGCTGAAATCGAGCAATTCCTCACTTCGATGCCGGATCAGTTTAGTATTATAGGAGGGGATTTCAATGCCATAGCAGATCCTCTAGAAAAATGGGGGGGCATGAAAAAAGTCTCCCAAGCCACTATAGATTTTAAAGAATGGATAATAAATAGCAATCTAATGGAAATCAAAACTAAAATGAACTCCTTTACTTGGAATAATAGGAGAAAAGGATTCTGCAATATTGCAGAAAAATTGGACAGATATTTCTTACGGGAAAATTTGGCCAACATTTTGAACTCCTTTGAAGCAAATATCCTGCCATTACCTGGATCAGAACATTTCCTAGTCCAACTCAACATCTTAGACGTCATCCTTTCTACCCGAAGCCCATTTAGATTTGAGATAATGTGGCTAAGAGATGAGAATATCTTAAAGTTAATAGAAAAATGGTGGAAGGAAGCCGAGGAAATAGGTTCAAAATCCTTCCAAGTAGTTGCCAGATTAAAAATAATAAAACAAAATTTAATAGTGTGGAATAAGAACAATTTTGGAAATATCTTCAGCAAAAAAATTGAAATAGAAGAAGCTTTAAAGGAAATAAACGAAGAGGTTATTAGGAAGGGCATGGACAATTATCTTCCATGTTAACAAAGTATGAAGAAATTTTGGCCAAAGAAGAAATTTTCTGGAAACAAAAGTCAAGGGAACTCTGGCTAGAATCAGGGGATAGAAATACCAAATTCTTCCACAATAGTACTAAGCAGAAAAGAATAATAAATAAATCAACAACATTAAGACTCAATCTGGTAATCTGAGCAACAACCCGGAGGTCATTGCCAAAGAAGCAATCGATTACTTTAGCACCATCTTTAACAACTTGGAAGGATCAAGATTAGCCTCTAGAAATGAGGTCCTCAAGTGTATCCCAAAGCTAATAAACAAAGAGTAGAAACGGTTTCTAAATGCAAAATTCACTAAGGAAGAGATTGAGAGAGCACTTTTCCAGATGAACCCAGATAAAGCCCCTGGACCTGATGGCTTCCCAACTTCCTTCTACCAGCAATGCTGGAACTTCATTGGTGATGAGATCACTTACACATTAGAAGGAATAAGAAACTTTGGTAAAATTCTAAAGGAGCTAAGAAATACATTTATAGCCCTAATACCAAAAAAAGACAAAGTTGAGTGCTTTGAAGACTTTAGACCAATAGCCCTATGTAACACATTATACAAACAACTAACAAAAACAATTGCAAATAGACCACATAAGTTTATTTCCCGGCTGATCAATGAGGAACAGATTGGGTTCGTGCCAGGCCGTTCAATCTATTATAGTATCATCATTTCCCAAGAAGCAATTCACTCAGTACAAACTAATAAAGAATCAAGTATTCTAATTAAGTTAGAAATAAAAAAAATCCTATGACAAGGTAGATTGGCACTTCTGATGCAAATGTCTTGAATCCTTTGGCTTTGCTAAACAATGGATCAACCTTATTTACGAATGCATTTCCACACCCAGAATGTAAATTCTTGTTAATGGATCTCCTGCGGGTTTTTTTGCTATCTCTAGAGTGCTCAGGAAAGGGGACCCTATATCTCCCTTTCTCTTCATTCTAATGGCAGAATCCCTAGGAAGATTGTTTAATAGGGCCAGGGAGAAGTCGTCTATCCAAGGCATCAAAATTACTAGTGGACTTGAAGCCACCATGCACGAACAATTTGTTGATGACACTATGCTCTTTGGACATAGTGATATGCTAGAAGCCAAGTCTATCAAGAAAACTCTTGACACCTACTCAATGGCTTCTGTCCAAGAAATCGATACCCTGAATTCAAATATACTCTTCTTCAACACAAAAGAAAAACTAGCAAATAAAATAAGCAATATCCTCAAATTTTATAAAGGCAACCTACCTTGTAAATACCTAGGTATACCCTTGGATAAGGGTTGTACATCCTCGAATTTATGGTACCAAACTTTAACAAAAATTATAAAAGGAATAGATACTTGGAAGGGCAGATGGTTGTCCTCAGTGGGCAAGGCAACTATGATAAAATCTGTTTTATCAGCCATGCCCATATACCAACTCTCTTGTATTGACGTACCTATATCAAAAAAGAAGGAATTGAACAAACATCTGAGGACCTTCTTTTAGCAAGGAGCTAATGAAAAATTCAGAATGCCCCTGGTAGCATGGGATAAAATCTGTAAACCAAAAGAAAAAGGGGGGTTGGGAATAAAAGACATATTTCTCCAAAGTAAAGCTCTAGGGGCAAAGCTGGTATGGAGAATGTATAATAACCCCCATTTAAAGTGGGTGAAATTACTTTATAATATATACCTCCAAAATTTTGGTCCAATCAGAATCTTTAGAATCTCTTCCCCCCTAAGGGATCAAGGATTTGGAATATCATGATGAATTGCAAGGAAATCATATCTAGTAAGCTGACTTGGAATATAGGGAATGGAGAGAAAGCATTATTTTGGAAGGATTCTTGGGGAGGCTACCCTGCTATCAGTAGAGAACATAAATTCGATACTGCCATATCAATCCTAGAGAGTTGGTGGGGAGAGAAGGTTCCAGACTATATAGAGGAAATCTTGGTCGATGGCATTAAAAGTTGGAAGTGGAAATCCTTAGGAAACTTAGATCTCCCACCTAATGAGTTAAAAGTTCTAGAAGACACATTGGCTTCAAGAATAATCTCCTTTAGTGAAAAGGAGGATGGTTTAGCATGGGATGGATCTAAGAAAGGTAAATATAGCACTAGAGAAGGATACAATGATCTTATCAAAAAAAGACAAACCAAAGATATAGACATCCCACTAAAACTATGCTGGGATAAAATATGTCTTCCCAAAGCTGGGTTATTTGCCTAGCTAGCACTTTAGGATAGAATCCTGATAGCACCACATTCAGGAGAATGGGTTTCGAAGGACCTAGTAGATGCCCTCTCTGTGAGAAGATGGAAGAAACAACTGATCATCTATTGCTGACCTGTGAATACTCCCACAATTGTTGGGGTTGGCCTAAATTGAAGATGAATTGGTATGCCCGCATCCCACACTCAATCCTAGCCATGTTACAAGCATGGCCGATCAAAAACAAAATATTCTTATATAATGGTTTATGGGTTTTAGGTCCTTCACTATTAATTTGGGAGATTTTGAAAGAAAGGAAGAGGAGGATCTTTAAAGATTGCAAGATGGACTGGCCTCAACTTACAAACAAGGTTGAGGTTGCTATAATTGAATTAACCAATTGTCAATCTATGAAGGGTCATAAAAAAATGGAGATTACTGAATGGGATGGGGAAATGAGACTAAAATGGATTGGTTTGAAAATTCCCCCATATGTTGGAGATGGGCCATCCATCAACCTACAAAAGCAAAAGGAGTGCAAGTGGTCCCCCCTAAAGGTGGTTGGTTTAAGATAAACTTTGATGGGGTTTCCAGAGGGAATCCTAGTATTTTGGGTATTGGATGGTGTATACACAATTTGAAAGGGGAGGAAATTGTAGCCCTAGCCTCAGCAATGGGTATGAGCTCCAACAATGAGGCGGAGCTAAGAGCAATTCATGAAGGTATAAAATTATGCAAAATTCCAAAATTAGGAAAAATCAACATAGAGGGGGACTCAGCTATCATTATTAATGCCCTCAGAAAAGGAAATATTCCTAATTGGAAACTCAATGCTATCCTCTCAAACATCATGATTGATATTCAGTCCTTGGATGAAATCACCTTTAACCATATTTATAGAGAAGGCAATTCTAGAGTGGATCAGCTAGCAAATAAAGGTGCGGATGGTTTCTCCTCCATCAACATCAAGTCGGGACACCTTGATTACCCTTGAGGTATCCATCATATTCAAATTTTAGCTAGAATTACAACCTTTAAACTTAATTTTCCTTTTCAAACTTAGAAGTTTGGAACATCATCCTCATTAACTCTTCAAAGTTAGCCTTATCCTAGTGGATTAACTTGGAGTTCCCCTCCCCTTTAATCGAAAATGCCTAACACACAAATCATACAATTACTTATATTCTAGTAATTAAGATTCTTGAAGGCATCCATAGTATACCCCCATCCCCAGTCAGAGCCACTGTTGAGCATTGAATTTAAATAAATAGAATTTCGTGGTTTCAATTGAAGTTGCAGAATTTTTCTTAAAAAAAAAATGAAATCAAGCATGCTCTTAAGAATTTTGATAGAACCCTTGGCATTTCCATCAACATTAGAATCCTAAAATTATCACTCAAACAAAGGCCATCGGATATACATACTAATCCTTCACCGAAACGCCTAGTCTGACCGAAATGACTCTATCAAAGAAGCTTACCATTATCCTATCGATAAAGTGACATATCGAACAAATCTTGGCCTCGATGAACTTCCAAAAGGATTCACTGAAAACATTAGTTCCATCGACACAAAATACATCAAGGAAATCAGGAGTGGTCCCACTGATGAAAGAAAGAGTTTCAATGAAACCACGATATCGATGACACATGTGAACAGCTCACCGAGGGAAGAAGTCTAGCCGAAAGAGTGATATCAAAGGAACCAATGGATATTTTATCGACAAAGCTATTCTGAGGAAGAGAGTGTATCAAAGAGGCATAAAAGATGTTGACCACAGATAGCTTTCTCATTGATAAGACTTTTCGAGAAAAGGAAGGTGTCAAAGACGTACAAAAGTTATTGGCCGATGAGCACAGTTCCATCGAAAAATGAAAAGTCAAAGGAGGATATTTTTTTTCGCCAACATAAAAAAATTTCATCAATGACCTGACTGATAAGATGGTTGCAAAACACGCGAAGAAAGGATTCCTGCCGAAAATGGGGTTTTGATGAGGCGATGGAGGATTACATCAACATAAACACATGAGGTAGAGCCCTTCGATGAAAGTGAAGAGATTGATGAAGCCACAAAGCTCCTTAATGATGACGATAGTTTCATCGAAACTAAGGAGACATCAATGAAACATGACATTTTGAGGGAAGATAAAGTTAAGCCACTGAAGTACATGATTCCATCGAAAAAGGGTGTGGCCATAAAATTGATGAGCATCGATGGACAATATAAAGTGTTGCTAGATGAATGATTACTTTTTGCCGTGAGGATCAATACAAATTTTAATAAAGTCACTTCATCATAAATTCAAATAAATGCCTTCTGTGACCGTTGTGCAACTGGTAATGGTAACTAATAAAAATCGCCATGAATGCTCGATAAATTTACAAAAGAGGAAACACTTCTGAGCAACACTTGAAGAATTTTTAGGTGAGCATTTTTACAAAAGGAGGTCTTTTCAGAATATGTGAACAACAAGAAAGATCTGTCATATCAATAATTTCAAATCTTAATTATGTCGGCATATCACCCGAAATCTTAAGTAAAATGAACTAAGTGTCATATAATCATTACTCCTTGTCCTCAGTTTTGCTAAGACATCGATTCTCCCCTTATTTAATAAGAGCTCTCAGACCGGCCTTCCCAACTTACTCAGGCTTATTAAAAGTGAATTTCAGCCATGGATACCTCGATTAGATTGATAAGTGTTAAAAGGCAGATGGCCTTCTGCGAAGTGATCACGAAGGATAGGCTAAGAAGGATTATCCATCTCCCTCATGAGGTGGTGATTTATGTCATCAAAAGAGTTTTAGGGAATGAATATCTCAATAATGAGGACCGCACTAGGGCCAACTAGGATATAGCAGCCATGTTCCTAGTTGTAACAATGTATTTTGAGAAGGACAGAGAGGTCACGGTTTCCCTATGCAGGGATGTCTTCAATGCAACCATTTTGGGGGAGATGGAGAGGGTTCTTGTCAATATCAGTGATGAACTAACCATCCCAAGGCCTAAGCATTATGAAATATTGATCATTAACAATAACTCGGTGCCCAGGAAGTATACTCTGGTTATTGAAGACCCATCCGCCTTCAATGCCAGAAGTGATGAAATCCATAGGAGCCTTGTGTTCCTCCTCTGCCTTTTTCACCTTCATGCTCCAAGCAAGGACTCATGGTTTGAAGATTACCTGAAACTGTAGGGTATTGAGCTGGATGGGGAGCCTATTAGCTCAGACTCCCAAGGACAAGTGGATTAACTCACCGCATTGCCTCCTTGAAGACCCATAATTTTGTTTGATTTGGGGATATTTGGTTTCCACCACCCTGTTGTTACTTTTCTATATAACTCCTTTCTTTGGTTCGGTCTAGGATATAGTAAAGTTGATACAGAGGTCTCTCTAACCTATTAGCCTCTGCTAAGTAATATGGGCAAGATATGCTTCATTGGTTCTTATTTTTTTGTTGTGTATGCTACATTTTCAATTTTGATTAGGCAGTAAAGACATCTATGGAATCCAAACCTTGATAATTAATCCAACTGTGTTACTTTGGTAGGAATAATCTCCCATTGGATTAAGACTAAAAATTGTATAGAATGGGGTTTTTATGAAAGATAAAATACAAGAATTATATTCATATGAAGTTATATGCTCTATATTGGTCACTTGTGGATGAATGGTCTATGAATCATAGCTAAAATTATATAATTCTCCTAGTCCTAGGATAAATCTTTGGAATTATGTGACCTGACTGGAGCATTTTCTGATTATCATCATGACATCCGCTATAATATGGCGGTCCATTTCAATGTGTTGCTTGATTTCGGACTAACATATGCTAACATGGTAATTCAAGATGTTTGCAGACTTTTCGAGTGCATGGTGTTGTGTGTTTTTTTTTTGGGGATGGTTGGTCTATTTTGCAGGGCAAGGATACTAGGAAGGAATGATAGTATCTTTCAAGCCTCAACCCAGGATCTATATCTGAGAGAAAATATAAAGCTTCCAGAACTTTCATAAATTCCATAGCATTTGTATAATTTTCACGTTTATATTTCAATGGCAATATTGCCAAGCAATGTAAGGTAGAAATACCATCATAAGATTCTGTACTTTTTCTAGGAAGTTAATCTTCCTTGGGCTAGACTGGAGGTTTTCTTGACTCAGTTCTTTCCTACTAGTGCCCACATTGAACCGAGATGTAAAATACTTTAAATCAATAAAAATTTCCGGCCCTTGGCCTATTACCTATCAAAAATAAATAAATAGTTTCGTGGCTTGCCACTTTTACATATATATAATATATATTAATAATAGATTATATATTAGCATATAATATATATTATAATTTTAATATATAGTATATATTATATACTATATATTAATAGTATAATATATATTGTTATTTATTATTAATATTTAATAATAAAAGATACCATATATCAAATAGTATCTAACATCCGATATGGCAGGATTAATATAAATTTTCATACTTGGGTGCCAACAATTTGGTTGGTGTCCTTTCTCACAGATATTGGATATCGGATAATATCTGATATTTGATATCTTGTTTAGGATAGAGAGAGAGAGAGAGAGGGATAGGGAGAGAAGGGGATAGGGATAGAGAGACAGAGAGAGACAGAGAGAGACAGAGAGAGGGGGGGAGAGAGAGAGGGGGGGAGGGATATAGGGAGATAAATTAATTAGAGGGAGGGGGAGATAGTATCAAAATAGAAAAGGGGGAGATAGTATCAAAATAGAAAAGGGGGAGATAGTATCAAAATAGAAAAGGGGGGAAGGGAGAGGGAGAGGGAGAGAAAGGGAAAGGGATAGGGAGAGAGGGGTCAAGGCATCTAGAGAGAGAGGGAGAGATAGGGGGAAGGGAGACCTAGGTTGGGCAAGGGATGGGGGAGAGTGGAGTCCAAAATGGGAAATGGCTTGAAGAGGTGGGAAAGGGAGAGAAGGGGATGGAGTGAGAGAGAGAGAGAAGGGGAGAAGGAGAGGGGTTGGGCAGAGGAGAGAGAGATCTCCCTTTCCCCTTCTCTCTCTCTAGATCCCTTTCCCCTTCTCTTCCTAGATCTCTCTCTCCCCTTCTCTCTCTCGCTCTCCCTCTCACTTTCCCCTTCTCTCCCTCTCCCTCTCCCTCTCTCTCTCCCTCTCCCTCTCCCTCTCCCTCTCTCTCTCCCTCTCCCTCTCCCTCTCCCTCTTCCTTTTCCTCTCCCTTTCCCCTTCTCTCCCTAGATCTCTATGTTTGTTTCCCCCTCTCTCTCTCTCCCTCTCCCTCTCCCTCTCCCTTTCCCCTTCTCTCTCTATATCCCCTCTTCTCTCACTCTCACTCTCCCTCTCCATCCCCCTATCCCTCTCCTTTTCTCTCTCTCTAGATCCCCTTCTCTCTCTCTCTAGATCTCTCTATCGATTTCCCCTTCTCTCTCCCTCACCCTCTCCCTCTCCCCTCTTCTCTCACTCTCACTCTCCCTCTCCATCTCCCTCTCCCTCTCCTTTTCTCTCTCTCTATATCTCTCTCCCTCTCGCCTTCTCTCTCTCTAGATCCCCTTCTCTCCCTAGATCTCTATCTCCATTTCCCCCCTCTCTCTCTATCTCTCTCACCTTCTCTCTCTAGATGCCTCTCCCCTTATCTCTCTAGATCACTTTCCCCTTATCTCTCTAGATCTCCTTCTCACTTTCTCCGTCTCTTTCTAGATCTCTTTCATCTTCTCTCTCTCTCTCTCTCTCTCTCTCTCTCTCTCTCTCTCTCTCTCTCTCCATATCTCCTCCCTTCTCTCTCTCACTCTTTCTCTCCCTCTCCCTCTCACTTTCCCTTTCTCTCTCTCTCCCTCTCCCTCTCCCTCTCCCTCTCTCTTTCCCTTTCTCTCCCTATTTCCCTTATCTCCCTTTCCTCTTCTCTCTCTCTACATTCCTTTCCCCTTCTCTCCCTATATCTCCTTATCCTTTTCTCCTTCTCTTTCTCTCCCACTCCCCCTCTCCCTCTCCCTATCTCTCCCCATCTCTTTCTCTCTCACTTTCCCTCTCCCTCTCCTTCTCCCTTTCCCCTTCTCTCTCTCTCACTCTCCCTTTCCCTCTCCCTTTCCCCTTCTCTCTCTCACTCAAACCCCTTTCCCTCTTCTTGTTGGCATATTGGCATAATTGATAATATGAATGGATGTTGGCATAATTGTTGGTGATATTGATGAACTGGTATTAGGATTATTAGTGATGATATAGTTGAGAAGTTGTTTGATGACTTGATGATCAGTTTGTGTTGTCATTGATGGCAACTATGGTTACATTGTTCTATTATGTTATCTAAGTCATCTATGATTGATCAAAAATCTATGGAATGGATTTGACAGTTAAATGGAAAATAGGACTTTAACCGATAAATGTTAAGCTATGTTATGCTTAAGTAATTGGATCTAGAGATTGTTAAGGAATTTGGTGTTGCGGTTTGGAATGTGTTTGTAACATTGTAATGAGGTTATGACCAGAACCGCGTCATGTTTTGGCTACTGGAAGTCATGTTTATGATTGACTGATGTATTTTTTGTAGGGTTTTAGTAGGGTTTAAGAACCGGTATTCAAATCTTATAACCAGGTCAGTGGAAGTGTTTTCCCTGATTTTCAAGTTTTGTCTCATTTGAGCTTAAATTTTAAAACACTTGGAGATTATATCTTGGAAAAAGTTAGTAATTAAAGATAGCCCTATGAGTCTACTTTCCAAATATATAATTTATTTTAATACCCACATAATAAAAAATAACTTTCTGAATGGAGTTCTAAAAACTATGTTTTAAAAATGTTTGTTTTAGGACCATACCATGCATGTGTACGACCCACACTTTTTGACACAATTAAAATTATTTTCTCAAACGGTTTTGGTAAATGGTTTGTAACACGTTGAAGATTGATGAGCATATTTTTTTGTATTTTTTTTAATTATTTTTTAATGACCGTAATTATCTTTTTAAAAATTTGATGTGTACGACCCACATAATTTGATGTAAACTTAACATTTTTTAATTTTTTAATTTTTAAAATAGAAAAGAATTTTGTGTAGATTGATGACATATAATTTTTTTTTCAAAATTCATTAAAATAAAAAAGTTATTAAATTAACAAAATTAGTTAATATTTCAAGTTTATGAACACGATTTAACATAAATTAAATGAAAAATAGTTAAAATAATCAATTTTTTTTTTAAATTACATATTTAGAATCTAGATAGTATAATCTGAAATGGGTTTTAATTTCGTATAAAAATTCTCTAATTAGAGGCACGTAAACTATTTCGGAAGTTCATATTTGTGCTTTTGTTCATGGAGATTTGAATTTGCAGGTCTATGTCTCAGGTGTGGCCATCCCATGCCTATCCTAGATCTAATCTCGAGGCAAGTGGTGGGTTGTGGAATCAACTTCCACATATTAGAGCCTTGTTTTGAAAATGGGGGCTCATTCCTAAAATTACCATTACTGTCCAAAAATGACAAAATGCGCTTGAAAAAAATGGGTAAAATTGGATTTAAAAATAGGATCCCATTTCATTTTCAAGAGGGCCCCTGTTTGATAACAAAATGGGGGCTTGTTTAGTTTTGCCTCGGGCCCCCGTTACTTTTTGCCTCGAGGGGCCGAAGCAAAAATGGGCCCCCATTTCTAAGAGTGTGTTTTTTAATGCGCAGACTACTGCCAATTTGTGACCCATTACCTTGCACTACCCAACTGGTATTGATTTTGAGTTCGGCAGTGTATTACATTATATTTTTAAGATGGTGATGACATGGTTGAATCCACATAAAGTTTTAAAATGTTATTTTGTCGTGATTAAAGATGGAATCTCTTGGGAAACAACAAAGAACATAGAAGAATATTTTAAGGGATTGATTGTTTATTAGATCGAAGTGCGGTTATGATTTATGATCATTCAATGGTTGTAATTGATTTGTAATTTGTTATAATGATCCATAGGATGATCTATAATGATTTGTAAAGATCTGTGATGATCTATGATGTAAATCTTAGTATGAGGTTAGGGTTTTGTAACCAACTAAGCTATAAAGTCTATTTAGGGTAAGTTTGTGATGATTGACTGTGTCGGTGATCAAAAGAAGAGTGTGTGGCCAAACCAGTGTGTGTCTGGAAGAGAGAAGTGGATTGGAGCAGAAAAGAATTTGTACAAGCAAGAAAAGGGTGTTATTTTCATATCATACATCTGTTGTTCCCTAATAGTTGCAGCAGACTCAAAATCCCTTAACCAGGTAGGTCCTGACAGGCCTGATTGTATAAATCCCTTCATCAGGTGACTCATTAGCTTGGGTTCTAAATCCTTTCACAAGGTTACTCCTAACAGAGTAAAGCTCCTACCAGGGCTGAGGTAAATCCCTTAATCGAGGGACTCCTAATAGGGTCTGCTCCTAACCGAGCATAATTGTAAGCTCATAACCGGGATAGGCTCCTAATAGGCCGCATTCTGAAAGAGTGGAAAATCTTGTGGGTACCAATTCCCACCATGGGTTTTCCCATTTGGGTTTCCAAGTGAAAATCCTAGTGTTCATATGGTGATTGATTTGTGTTAAGTTGATATCTTTCTATTGCATGTATGATATGGAACACTTAAATGAGCAGTTTGATAAATCTGATTAGTAGATTAATTTTAGTGTCTGCTGGTACTGGTTATGATCTATTTTGGTGAAGTATTGATCAATTTGGTTTAAGATTTCAATTTGTTCTTAATTCTGATTCACCCCCCTCTTAGTATTAACCAGATCCTCTAAATAACACTTCCTATCCCTTTCCCTTTCTCTCCCCATCTCCCTTTTCTCTCTCTCTCAGTCTCCATCTCCCTCCCCCTCTCCCTCTCCCCCTCCCTCTCCCTTTCCCCTTCTCTCTCTCACTCTCCCTCTCCCTTTCCCTCTCCCTTTCCCTCTCTCTCTCTCTCTCTCTCTCTCCTCTCTCCCCTTCTCTCTCTCTCTCTCTCTCTCTCTCTCTCTCTCTCTCTCTCTCTCTCTCTCTCTCTCTCTCTCTCTCTCTCTCTCTCTCTCTCATCTTCTCTTTCCCTCTCCCTCTCCCTCTCCATTTCCACTTCTCTCCATATTCCCTTCTCTCTCTCTCTCTCTCTCTCTCTCTCTCTATATATATATATATATATATATGTTTCCCCTTCTCTCCCTATCCCCCCTTCTCTCTCTCCATCTCTCTCTCTCTCTCCCCCTTTCTGCTTCTCTCTTTCTCACTCATTCTCCCTCTCCCTCTCCCTCTCCCTCTCCCTCTCCCTCTCCCTTTCCCCTTCTCTCTCATTCTCCCTCTCCCTCTCCCTTTCCCCTTCTCTCCTTATCTATCCCTCTCCTCCTCTCTCTATCCTAAACAAGGTATCAAATATCGAATATATATCTAATATCTAATATCTAATATCTTTCCATTTGGGCACTAACAAAAGTGTTGGTGCCCAAATGAAAAAAAAAATGTTTAAATATCAGATATCTGATACCTATACCACATAAAATATGATAGTGGATTGTTTTGAGCATTCCAACGGTCCCTACATTTTTTTGCAGATGACAATCAAAGGTTTTTAGACATGCAGTGAAAAAAAAATTCTTTTTTGAGAATATTTTAGACAAATTTGTCATTATCAATCATTTTTAAGCATCTTTGTGGAGATATAATGGGGAGCAACGGTCATTAAAAGCAAAAACGTAAAAGAATGCTTTCAAAAGAGCAAATTTAAGCATATAGATAAAGAGATAGAGAAATTCATAGAAAGAGAAGACAAGGCATGTCAAATATTGGTGAAGCCTCTACAAATGTTATTTCAAGTGAAGACAAAATTGAATATGCAAATGTTGAGCAAGATATTGAAAACGAAAATGAAAATGTAGATACTAATATTGGAAATGTTGAACATGATATTCCAATTGAGAATGAAAACTTTGAAATTGATATTCAAAATGTTCAACATGATATTGAATTTGGAAATTAAAATGTGGGAATTGAAAGTGAAAATGTGAGAATTGACATTGAAGGTGAAAATATTGTAATTCACATTGAAGGTGAAAATTTTGGAATTGACATTGAAGGTGAAAATGTTGAACCAAGTGAACATTATGTAACACTAAATTACATGTGAAATGAATACCCTCTCATGGAAGAAAGACAAATTCCAAATTCAAGACCTTAAAGAACCCCAAAATGGTTACTTGAAATTGATGAGAACATTATTGATAATCTTGAAGGCAAGAGGTCAACACAAACTGTTCAATTGTGGGCTACGCAACTTTTCAACCAATATTTTAGCAATAAGACATTGACCAAGCAATGCCAATTTTTTGTTCAATTGCTAAAGATGCAAATGATGAGACCTTTTCTATCCAAATTGAAGATTCGTGTGAACAAGAAGACAAAAAAATTCTATTATTGTCAACAATATTTTTAATTATCTCAACTCTATTGGAAAGAATAGCAAGGAAAAAGATAAGAGAGTTGTTTGGAGAGTGATTACAACCTCCTTAGTAAGCCATCATTTGAGAAAGGCTCACTTTATGAGACAAACTTGTATTGATTTGAGCATAAAATCGCAAAATTTTGGATAAAGCACTTCCAAGAAGAGAAAGACTCAACAATCCTCTTCAAAATGATACATGGGCTTTTAGTGGGAGGCTTCCACATGTTGATAAGAAGTTAACCAATAATGTAAAGGAGGAAATTCAACCATTTTGGTATTCTAACTCTAGAGTGTCACCTAATGTAAAGAATATTTTTAAGTTAAGAATTGGTAATTGAGACTGCACACCACATCCTAAAATTTATTGGAATCAAGCCAAACAATTTTGTACAAAAGGTTTTGTGAAAAAATATCCAACTTTGCAAATATCACAAAGGGCTTTTGAATCTTAAGCCATTTTATTGTGTACCTCTTAATATTTGTAATACTTGTTGCAAATACCATGTGGAGTTTTCAATATACCATAAATTATTATGATATATTTGTTCTACTGTGCATACTAACAAAATGTTGCAGAAGTGTGGTGCAATGCAACTTCCAAGATCATCGAAAGACTTGCTACATCTATTTTTGTGTCCTAGAGATTATGGATGTTTTTTATATAGAAATGTTTAAATAAGAAGTGCTCAATGTGGTGGCTTGTCAAAGTTTGTTTCATTTTTTCATGAGGGAAATGAACATGGATTTAGAAAGAATATTGTTGACAAAAAGAGACATGAGATGGTGAAATATACTTTGAAGAGTGGGAGTGAAGGTTCTAGGTGTGAGTTGGTCTCCAAAGAAGTCAGTGTTGCTGATTTTATTTCAGATTTTAAGGAAAATATTTTCTACGAGTATGCAAGAAATACCCATAGGTCTTAGTGGTTGGATCAGCAGTTCAGGATGTGTAAGAACTCCTTCCTGATTGGCACTATTATATCACTGGTCAACTTTGTGGATACTACACATTGCAACCACAAAATGAGGTACAAGCTCAATATTACAATTTCATTTAGATTGCTATTTTTATTCACATAACATATAGGCATGCCCTTGATGGCACAAAAGAGGACAAGAAGTATAATTTTTATATGAGTGGTGATAGATCTCATTCCTCTGAGAATGTGCAATGTTGTTTTGAGATTTTTTTGAGTTTTTGCAGGAGAAAGGTATTGCAATAGACCGACATCTCATATGGTCAAATAAATGAATGGTTCAATTCAAGAATTCTCCTATGTTTTATTGGTTGAGTAGAATGCATGTAGCGAGGGGTGTACCTCAAATTCGGGGTTTTTATAAGGTGGGCATGCAAAGGGGGAGTATGATGGAGCAAGTGCATGTTTGAAGAGAGCTCTTCTTAAGGAGCAATTAAGGATTTTTGGTGCTAAATTATCTAATACATGTTCTATTGTTGATGGGTGTAGTTCAACAATGTCATAGGGAGGGACACTTGATTTAGCAGTGTGCAGATATTTTGGTTGGTTGAGGAGGGCATAGTGGGAGACAGATTGGATTCTCAAACAATTAAAGATTTTTCAAAGATGCCTTCATTTCACAACTCAGATGCAAGTACATGGACCATTTGGACATGAGAGTTGGCTTATTTTTTTCAAAGTTGTATTCAATGTGATTGGGATCAGTGTGAGTCAAGTGAGTGGGTGGATACATAGGTTCTACAATATCTAACTCCTTTATCTCAAAAAATATCCATGTTAAATGATGACATGGATAGTTCAGTTGAGTATGATTGTCTTTTAGATCTTCTACAACTAGGGAATGCTTTTGCAGTTGTTACACTACAAGGGATTGAGAAGAGATCATACTACTATTTGGCATGATGTGTATAGGGAAATAATAAGCTAACATAGCTGATGACAGATGGTGATGGGTTCATGTATCCTACAGGTTTTGTTGTTATTGCAGGTTCTTGGATGTGAACATACATAATTAGAAAGAATGCCATGCACTTGCATTTGAAGACTACAAGAGACACAAAACCATTCTCATGTATTCACACCTTGTTATAGCTAAAAATGTTAAGTTGTTGAAGCATCATGCAAGACCAAAGACAAAAGAACTATGAATAGTTAGTAGTGTTGATCATGAAGCAATACTAGTTACTCTTAAGCAAATAGATGACCCTTTAGGCACACTTGAGTAGAATATCTAGCTCATACCAAATGGGGAAAGTATATAATCTTATCTCTTAAATTATTATAATACATTTCATTTCAAATAATGATCATAAAAATTCGTTGTTCATATTCTTTATGTTTCTTAACAATTCTTATGGACAACACTATTACGTCAACATTTTGCTTCAACATTGTGGGTACATTCAATGTAATTCATAAGGAGGTATTTTCATAGTTTGTAATCCTACCACTTCATTTATTATCATGGATTTAATTTCAAATAATGATTATTAAACTTTTTTGTTGATGTTGTTTCTGTTTCTTAACAATTATTAACAAATGTAGGTCTTTTTGATGGACAATACTATTGTATCACCATTTTGCTTCAAGATTGCGGGTACATTTGATGTAATTAATAAGGAGGTATTTTAATGGTTTATAATCATATCTCTTCATTTATTATCATGCATTTTATTTCAAAGAATGATCATGAAACTTTGTTGTTCACTTTGTTTATGTTTCTTAACAATTCTTAAAAAATGTAGGACTTTTTGATGGACAATACTATTACATCAACATTTTGCTTCAGCATTGTGGGTACATTCAATGTAATTCATAACGAGGTATCTTCATGGTATATAATCCTACCTCTTCATTTATTATCATGCATTTCATTTCAAATAATGATCATAAAACTTTGTTGTTCACGTTGTTTATGTTTGTTAACAATTCTTAAGAAATGTAGGTCTTTTTGACTGACAATATTATTACGTCAATATTTTTCTACATGAGGTTATGATGGGTGTACCCTATTTTCATTTCAAAGAATGATCATAATAGTATGTTGTTCACATTGCTTATGTTGGTCTTCTTTTATATGCAACATTTCTCTACACAAGCTTGGAGTAGGACATGAGGATATCAGAGGCACAGGGAATAGGATGTTGTATTTGTATATGAGTACATTGATGTAACTTTGTATTGATGATATATGATATATTTATACATGAGTATATTGATGTAGTTGCATTGATGATATACAGTGTATTTGTACATGAATACATTGTTGTATTTGTATTGATAATATATGAATTATTTGTACATGAGTATATTGATGTAGTTGTATTGATTATATACAATGTATTTTTACATGAGTACATTGGTGTAGTTGTATTGACTATATACAATGTATTTGTACATGAGTACATGGGTAATCAAAAGGACATGTAGCTGTAATGGTGATTATGTGTTAGAATGTATGAAAACTATGATAAAAAGATGCATAGACTAACAAATATTATGTGTATAACCCACTTATGTATGTTCATGGATAGAACATGTAAGTGTAATGGTAATTATGTGTCTAGAATATATGCAAATAATGATGATTATGATGAAAAATATGCATAAACGAAAAAAAATGAAAAATGATGATCATGATCATAGGGCTTCCCTAAATTCATTAGGGTTCTCCTAGGTTCATTGTAGCTTAATATAGGCTTGTTAGTCTATATTTATCTTTTCATCCTCATTTGACAATTTTTCGCACTTAGGGCGCTCAAGGGACAACGTTGCTACAGTATAGAATTAAGCGTTTAACTGATTTGGGAGAAAAAATAGGAGCGTGCCTAGGGAAAAACTACCTAACCAAATGTATTGAAACCAATGGTTTGTGCCCACAATGAACAAAACAAGAATTAGGCTTTGTTGCAGCTTTTCATTGAATGCCTCTTACATTTTTTTGTGTCAACTGAAAAATCGTTACCCTATGAAAACCACTCCAAATCTTGAAAATATAAGACATGCCATTTTAGAGGGGTCTTGTGTGATGCTATAGGTCTAGATAGATCATTCACAAGTGCCACAGATTCTGAGAAACAACCTATCAAAGTTTTATGATTTTTCGCACTTAGGACGCTCAAAGGACAACGTTGTTACGGTATGGCACTGAGCATTCGACCGAGTTGGGAGGAAAAAAAGGATCATTCATAGGTTAAAACCACCTAATAAAATGTTTTGGAACCAAAGGTTCACGCCAACGATGAACAAGAATGAGAATTAGGCTCTATTGCAACTTTTCATTAAATTCCTTTGACAATTTTTGCGTCAACTAAAAAATCACTACTCTATGAAAACTGCTTTGAATCTTGAAAACCTGAGACATACTATTGTAAAGGGGCCTCACATGACCCTGTAGGTTTAGACTAATCATTCACAAGTGCCACATATTTCTAGAAATAGCTTGTCAAATTTTAATAATTTTTTGCGCTTAGGGTGCTCAAGGGACGACATTGCTACAGTATGGCACTGAGCGTTCGACAGAGTTGGAAGGAAAAATACGAGCATGCCTAGGGTAAAACCACCTAACTTTTGAAATTTTGTAATTACTTGTCCTTCATCATCACTAAGCATAACTAACCATACTTATTACGTCCACATAAATATATGAAAATTTTGGCTCAAATATGTCAAAGTGCATATATGGTATAATATGAAATCAAATCCAATTTTATTTACTTTCCATCTTTCATTACTAATAATCCATGTTATGATTAATAGCAATACCAATATGGTCATTAAATTTGGTGAAGTTGCCCAAGGCAACCAAATTGAACACTTAAGATTTAAATGGACCAAATTATATTGAATCTCAAGATTATACAAATAACATGCTATTGTATATTATTTAACCATTGTTCATTGCTACATTCAAGATTAAAGTTTTAAACAATGAAGCCATGCACATGAGGAACAAATTATATCGAATCTCAACTTCTATATATCAAATTGTCAAATAATTACAAGTGTATGTCCATATACAAAAAGGGCATAAATGTAAACTCAAACAAAATGTATGTCCATATATGTAAGTGTATGTTCATATACAATATATACGTGATAAATAGACATGTATGTATCCCAAAATGTCTCTATCATATCCTAAAATACTAATGGATCATCAAAATCGATCCTATTTGAAGCATGCTTTGGCTCTGAAGGATCCTGCACAAGAAAAATTCAATCCATAATTGAATATAGTTATATTATATGATTTACATTTGAAAAGTTAACATCAAATCAATATACATTGAAATCTAATTGAAATCTAAATTTGAATTCTTGATTACCTCGAGTCCACGTCTTCTCTTAGGATGGTCGAGAGTCCTAGAATATGCCTATGGTAGGGAAGGGATGTTATCAAGATTTTTCGAGACAACCTATATATGTTCATAAAAATAACATTGGTTCAAATTAGCATATAATTCTCAGCGATAGGAACATATCTACTAAACAAAAAATAAAATAAACACATGTACCTAAGGCATCTCTTCTTCTACTTCTCTAGATATTGTGGAAGTAGTCAACAAGGGTGTGAAGCCAACAATTCCATGTACATAAAAATGACAAGTATCTGAAACTATCAATTTATGTAGACATGTATATTCATTATAACCTCTTTAAACTCTCCATTCAATATCATTTGCATTTAATTACCTTTCCCTTGTCTTGATTGCGCTTCCAGAGTCTAGATTGTGCAGCACTGCACTCACACTAGGTGTGTCCTAGAAGAGTAAAATAAGATAAACATGTAAGTTAATATATAATTTAATTAATTATATTTTAAATGACAAGCATGTATAAAATAACAAATGTAAACAACTAGGTGCAAAAAGATATACCTTGTAGTTGTCAAGGCCAAATGAAATGGCTAAGAGGGTGGTGTCATGGACCTATGATAACTCCTCCTTAGACATCAACTATTAAATAGACCATGTATATAAACATTAGTACTTAATACTATCTCTTATAAATATTCATTTAAAATAAAATGCACTATATAATTACAAGTTAAGTGTTACCACTACATTGTCAATGTACGATGAAGGTACCTCCTCTCTCTAGCATGCAAGGACTCCCCAGGGTGTACTCCAGTGCCTATCATCTCATCAAGTAAAATAGCCATATCATGCACCTTGTAATCATATGTGTCGATGGGATGGTCAACAGGTTGTCTAGGAGGACCTAAGCATACATGATGGCACATAGTGCAAGTATGCGACACACAAATATGTGGAAATGAGGAGGATGTGTCAATGCCACCCGATCCACCATTAGCATCACCCTCATGTGGCTGAGCTAGTGCCACGACCTAAAAAAACAAAGGGCTACTTAAAGAGTGAATAGTCGATATAGTTTATGACGCTACCTCAACAATAATATCTAGAGGCTATACTGGAGGTGGGTGAGCAATGTGAGGAGGCAGAACATATGGGCCCTATACTACTGAAACTACCCCAGGTCTATCCTGGGGAATACCTCCCCCCATTCGCTAGAAATGCCTAATATTAAAGTGGTTGACATTCTTGCTGAAAACAAACTCAGCATATAATTTCTTGTTTTAGTAAAATGGCACATCGAAGTTGTTGTTGGGTGGTCTATAAAAAACCATCCACCAACTATCCCAAAATTTATTTCTCATACCATCATTTTGACACCATTTGATGAAAAGTTTTGGTTTTTTCACATCTACGGGTTGTTCGGTATGGGGATTAACAAACAGGGAAAAAATCTCGGCTTTAGATATCTTGAAGTTCTTCACTTCGTCATAGGACAAACCATTCGCATATTTTTCCCTTAGGTCCTTGATGGATATTGTTGAGAAGTTTGCTAGAATGATGTTTTATCATTGATGTCAACATATTCTTTTGTATTCCAGTGTTGCAGGAAAATTAAATGAGTTAGTTTTGTTAGTATATTGTAGATGAGTTGTTGTAGTTTAATGAGTTTCAAGATACTTATCTCTAGTTGATTCAGCAAAAGTTTCAGAGGTTTGCATGGTGATTTGATCAAGTTGTGTGATCTGGTATTGTGGTTATTTTTTAGTTGTTCGTGTTATTTGGTATTCTATATTTTGTTCTGCATTGTTCTGGAATTGGAATATCTTGGTTCACGGATTTGGCAGAGTGTTTGGGACATTTAAGCGTGTCCTCGATTCAGATGGTTCGTGATTTGGAAACCCACAAGTGAATATTTCAATTTGTCAATTAGTTGAGTTGATGTTCTTGAGGTTTGGTATAATGATGATGAAGATTCTAGTAAGTGGTGATGTTGCGGTTGTTTCTATGGCGATTCACATTGCTTGTGGAAGTTTCTAGATCATTTTCTATTTGTGTTATTGGTCTACATTGATCATTGTGTGTGTTATTGATCATTTTCTTGATCCAGTAGTGTTCTTCATTTTATGTGACACTAATGATGATTGTAGCATGTTACAGATGTTCGAGCATAATTCTTGGAGGTGTTTCTTGCATTCGATGTTGGTTTTGGTATAGACTATGCCTTTGCCAATATTATTTTGGTCCACATGTATTGTTGTAGTGTGTGAGGTTATTGTTTTGTAATTTGTGTTGAGGTTTTAACTGACCTTGAAATATAGGTTGATGAATTATATAAATACATGTAATATTCATTTGAGAGATGTATCTACATGTGCAAACATTGATTTGATCTTTCAATAGCAAAGGAGAAGTGAAAAAGAGTGTGAAGAAGTGTGGAAGAGAATAGTTTGTTGTATATGTGTTTAACCAAAACTGTAACCTAGCATGAGGAGATGCTATTTCATCAATTCATGATCCTTCAAATGTAATACGAATGTTTTTGTAAGGCAGAGAGCCTTCCGAAGGGTTGTAACCCCTCTTGTTTTTTGATTTGAGAAATGAGCTCTAGGCGGTGTGCCTAAATACATGTGCATTTCCCATTGTAATATTTTCACTTACTCCTAACAGGGTATTATCTCATTGTGGGTACAAGTTCCCACTGTAGTTTTCCCCTTAAATGGGTTTTCCACGTCAAAAATCTTGGTGTTATGTGTGTTATTGATGTGGTGTTGTTTTATGCTTTAACTACTAATTATCATATATGAATTTGTGTTTAAGTTTGAGTGCAAACTAATTCACTCCCCCCCCCCTCAATTTGTTGCATTGTTTCCAACAATTGGTATCAGAGCTAGATCCTCTGAAAAGAGCTTGACCGCTTGAGGAGATCCGAGATGGAAACCTTTGATTTTAAGAAGGATAGTCTGAGGTTTGATGAAACAAATTAATCTCTCTGGAAGAACTGGATGTAATGTCATTTGAGATGCATTAGTGAATACTGATGCCCTCCTAAATGGCACAAAGTTAGTCTAAGATCAAAGAACACCAAAAACACACAAAGCATTAGCGTTAGTCAATCAAAAACTAATCTATGAAGGCATTCCAAAGGAGACACTAAAAACATGCTAATGAATCTAACTAAAGAAGTAAGACAATGAGATATCTCCAACTATCTCTTAACATGATATTAGCTCCTTTCTCCCTTGTTCCTCTCCTCTCCAAGTTCCAAAATAGTGTAGCTCTCAGCAGCTTTTTGCACTATGGATGCTTATGGAGGATTGAGATTTGTAGAATAGCTCCAAACATGAAATGAAAAGCTATTTTTAATGCTAAAATGATTGATTTTACCAAAAAGACAAGATTTAGTTATGCTATGCTAAATGCTCTCTAAAATGGCTATAGTCTAAATGCTTACAAGTTTTCAGGATCTGGATTATGAAGGAATGGGCTCTATTTATAGGAAAAATGGAGCAATGGATGGTTGAGATTGAGTAACCTCAACAAGGGTCAGGATTGAATGATTTCAAATCCATGTGAGGGCTTTCAACCCAATCCCAGGATGACAAGTGTCAATGTGAGATAGGTTGAGAGGAGAGGGAATAAACATTAAATGTCTGATATGACCTTGGAATTTTGAGTCAAGGTTGGTTGAATGAATAAACTCTTTATTCAAAGAATAAAGCTTTTATCCAATGGATAAATTCTTGTGCAAATGTGAAATGGATGAATATGGTCAAACAAATAAATGTTTGGGGAGACAAGATTGAAATAACCATAAATGGTTATGTAAGAGCCATAAATGGTCATGTAAGAGCCATTAGTGGTCTTGGAAGACTTTGGGGGTTAATTTGTTGAACACACAAAGCATTAAATGCTTTTCAAAGACTTTGGAGTCTTTGAGAAGTGACTCCATTTTGCTTAGGAATGTGACAATAATTAGGGGATGGATTAGGCTAATTAGGAAGGGGTTAGAAGAATCTAGAAGGGGATTAGGTTTGCAAGTGGATTTGGTGGGTGAGGGAAAATAGGATTTTATTAAAATAAAAATTCATTTATTTCAATAAATGTGTGCAAGTTGCATTTGTAGGAAAATGCAAGTGGGGTGGGGGTAATGATTTAAATAAATATTTTATTTAATTTATTTAAAAGAGGAAAAGGGGATTTTAATTAAATAAATTGATTTATTTATTTAATTGATTGGAATTGGATTTAATGAATTAATTAAAATAAATTGAATAATTTATTTAATTAATAGAAGAATGTTTGGGGATGAATTAATTAAATATTAATTTAATTAATTGATGGTTAGTGGATTTTTAATCAAATAAATATGAAATATTCATTTAATTAAAATGGACAGATTTATGTGACTACATTTGCCCCTCTTGGAGACGGTGCAGTTTATCGCATCGTTTCAAAGAAAGAAAAATTGGTGTGAAGAAATGCCCCATAAAATGTAAATTTAATGGGTGGTATGCCCCCTCGAGAGATGGGCCGAAAAATTTCGAAAAATCGGGCGATCTCTCGAAAAAGAATGAAAATTGGCAGGGTGGTAGAAGAGAAGAAGTTAGGTATACTGGTGGAAAATAGAAGAAATCGGGGGAAACATGGAGAAATGGGGGGCTCGGGAAGTTCACGGGGACCACGGCGATGAGCAGGGCGAAGTTACGGTGACGGCAGGGGGTATAAATGGGGTGAAAATAGGATCATTTGTGACCGCGACTAGTTGAAAACGAGAGCTCTGACAGTGACATTTGGAGGAGCAAGGAGGAGCTACGATGTCGTTTCCGATCACCGAGCACCGATTTGAGCGAGTGCGACGATTCCAGCGCCCAGCCGACTATGGACCAGCGGTACGCAAATTCGAAAACTTCCTTTTTAGGCATTTTTAGTAGGTTTTTAGCTGAGTCCAAGTCAAGTCGGAGCAAGAGCACTGGAATTAGGTTTTTAGCGCTTTTGCTCCATGAATTAGCGCTATTGTGCCGCAATAGCGTTTTTGTAAGCTAGTTTGAGCGCTTTTGCTATTAATTAGCGCTTTTGTAGGGGAGTTTGAGCGCTTTTGACAAATTAGCGCTATGGTAGGGTTAATTGAGCGCTATTGGCTCGGAATAGCGCTATTGTATAGCAGTTTTAGCGCTTTTGGTTTTGTAGCGCTATTGTAGAGTTTTTTGAGCGCTATTGTTGGTTGTTGTAGCGCTTTTGTTCAGAACTAGCGCTATGGTAGATAAAATAGCGCTTTTGCCTTAGGATGACGAGATGCCCCAGTTTTGGACAAAATAAATCTCTTGATGCCTAACGATTGATGGATGGCGAGGTGAAGTGGGAGTTGTTTTGAACCATAGCAGCCCGATGAGACTTAGGTCATTTGTTAGGATAAATGTCTGTTGAAGTCTAGGCGACCATGATTGCTTACCTGTTGAGACCCGAAGATACTTGATCAAAGTATCTGATGATAGTCTAGGTTTAAACTTAAGAAAGTTTGATAACAAAACAACTGATGGTGGTTGGATGAATGTCTATGTGCAGGAGGATCTGCACGTGTTGCAGTTACGCGAGTGCCACCCCGCGACACAAGGATTGCGAGATCGGTTGACATAGATAGAGATAGACTGTATTGCAGCTACTGGCCTCTACGAGGTGATGCATATGCCCGTGATTCGGATGAATCACGGCCTGATCACAGCATTGGCAGAGCGATGGCATAGTGAGACATGCACGTTCCATCTAGCTCAGGGCGAGATGACGGTGACTTTAGAGGACGTGTGGCGTATCCTTCGGATTTCGATTCGGGGGCAGCTGGTGATATATGATAGATCCTGGGGGACGGTGTCTTGTCAGCGGATATTTGATGAGGATGTATACATCGATGATGGCTCGATCGCATGGGAGGATATAGCGGCACTATATGAGCCCCTTCCAGCAGTATTGTCAGGGATCGTCGGAGGACTTCTGTGTCTCGACAGACGGTCACATGGATTGGCGGTGGGATGGGGACAGGTGATAGAGATGATGGTGACTGAGGGGACCCGATATGCCTGGGGGCCGTGCGTGTTAGCGCACATGTATCAGGAGTTACACGAGGTAGTGTACCGGGGGAGAGGCTCTCTAGTAGTGGGCATGACGCTGCTGCATGTGTGGGCATGGGAGCACTTACCAGTGACTCGACCAGTGAGTCTCAGATTCTGAGCCATGGACTAGCCCTATATGTTTATGTATAGTGGTATGATGAGTCAGCCCCACTTGGGGAAATTAGAGTGGTGGCGGCGAGCATTGGATGACCTGGATGCAGTGATCTGGCGGCCATACTTGGAGTGTGAGCCATGGGAGGATGATGCAGAGGCACTACCGTATGTCTTCATGACCCGATTCCTCATTGGGAGGACCTCTTATCATGTGGAGAGACAGGTGCCAGGACGGGTGATGAGGTAGTTTGGACGGCAGCAGGGACTGTCGAGCGAATCAGGGGAGTATGCACGGGTGATTCGGGAGCGGTATGCATGGGGTCCAGTGCTACCGTATGATCAGGCACTAGCAGAGTTTCAGACACTGCAGGCGAGGCCATGGGACTTACGACCAAGGGTCGTTGATGCAGGGGTGACAGCGGAGTATACACAGTATCAGGCGGCGCACCCGATTCTATGGATATCAGACCCGGCTGAGCCGATCCCAGCTTTTGAGGATGATAGGGGATGAGGACGGAGAGCGGGAGGCCGAGGAGGAGGAGGAGGAGGAGGAGGTGGAGGAGGTGGAGGAGGTTTGGGGATGCCGAGACAGCGGAGAGGGAGAGGTGAATTACCTCTTCAGATATCACAGGGTCCTTTGATGCAGGGAGGAGTGCAGCTGAGTGGGAGGGGGATGGAGAGAGAGATCCCGATGGATACAGGTGCAGGGGAGGGTGGTGCAGGTGAGGGACCTAGTGACACAGGTGCGACAGCTATGGACATGGGGGAGGGAGCTACTGGGGATCTACGGGAGCATATGATAGGTTATTTGCAGACCCGGGTAGAGAGATTAGAGGCGGAGGTAGCAGCTAGGGAGGTGCAGCTATTTGCACGTGAGTCAGAGCTGACAGTGGTGCTGCGGGAGAGAGATACTGCAGTGGAGAGATTGGCGGAGCTGCAGGAGAGAGTCTGAGCTAGAGTAGGAGCACAGGGGCCTTTAGGGGATGTTATGAGGCAGTTTGGGCGAGCACAGGCTGAGATAGAGTACTGGCGAGGTTTATATGAGCAGGTTGTGCCATTCAGTCAGCGAGCTCTTAGTTATACCCAGATGCGGCATACGAGATCAGAGCGATCACAGAGGATGCAGAGCAGTGGGGGAGTGATGGGTCCTTTGAGGCGGGAGAGATCAGGAGATGCAGGAGGGAGTGGGGGTTCGATGAGGCCTCCACGGAGAGATGGATCAGGTGGGGCCGGTACCAGTGGTGGAGTAGGTAGGGGTGGTGCAGGTACAGCATCTGGCCAGAGTGGCATTTGAGAGAGCATTTTTGCATACATGTATTGTATCATTGTCTATTTTTGGACTGTATCTTGGATGGCTCTTGGTAGCCGATTTTTGTAGACTTCTTTGTACTCTGATATATGAGTTGATATATATGAGGAGATCCCATATTGTGATGATTATGCATGTGATTATGTATGGATGTTTATGCATGATGATGATTTTATTGTTTAGATGGATATGTGTACATGTATGCATTTGATGAGATGTTTCTTTTATGCATGTTTTTATGATGAGTTGATGATGTTGAGATACTGATATATGAATGCAGGTTTATATGTTTATGATGTATTTGATTTGTGATGTAATGCTTTATGTATGGAATGCCATGATGAGGACATATGCTTATGCTTGATGCACGAATAGGGTGTATGGTATTTCTTATTGCGATGTAATGATGAGATGATTTATATGACGATGTTTGAATGAATGATGTTATGTATGAATATGCATCTAGATGTGTTTAGATGAATGTAATATGGATAAACAAAATGTAAAGTACAAATGTTTATATGAAAATGTGTAAATGAATGCAGATGGATAAACAAATGTAACGTACAAATGTTTATATGATGATGTCTAAATGAATGCAGATGGATAAACAAATGTAAAGTACAAATGTTTATATGATAATGTGTTTTAAATGAATGCATACGTAAAATGGATATATGAGATGGTATGAACCAATGTTTTGTAAACAAATGGTCTTATGAATCTAAAATGCATTTAAACATGAAAGTGGGATGATACTATAACTAATGGGTATAATAACTGCACCTTAATGTAATGATAATGAATGCAATGTGAATGAATCTTACAATGAGCATAAGAAGATACTATGCAATGAATGAATGCATCTTTTAACGATAAAGAAATGAATGCAAATGATAAATGATGAAAAGTTTAATAAAATGATAATGGATAATTTACACTGGATGAAATGCTTAGTAAATGATTTAAAACAACCAAAGACGATTTGATCCCATGAATGAATCTAATTATTTGTGATGGATGCAATGATGTAAATGATTTTAATGAAAACTAATGTCAACAAGGAACTATATGCAATGTTTTAAAAATGACATGAATGGAGGGAATGCAAGATGCACCTAAATGTAATGATGATATGATTATGAAGAATGCAAGGTTTTTAAGACTTGACATGATGCATTGATGATGTATCAGAGTACTCGGTCGTGATTGTATCCAAGACCAGCTTTTATTAATCATTTTGGCATGTAAAAGCCTACATATGAATGAATGGATGGATGGGTGATATGCAACGGAATGCAAGATATAAACAGATGAGGTGAAATGACGATCCATAGTGCTCTATTTTCATCATTGAGCTTTAAAATGTTGGAAGAGAATACAAGCATCTTGACACAATGATTCAAGATGACCTGTGTATTTCTTTCATGTATTTTAATATAGCAAGTTAATACAAACGACTTGATATAAGGGTCAAGTCAACCTGAGTATTGCTTGCGGAACAGACAAGGATTATCTCCGTTCGTGCATGACTTGGATCATCCTCCTTGATCTTAGGCTGATCATATCCTGAGACAAGTGCATACTGTACTAAGAAATAAAAACCTTTATCCTATTTGGAGGAAGAGGAACCAAAGAATGAGCATTGTACCTGCAACCAAACAGCATATATACATAAAGAATAAAGAATATGGATCCTTGGTAATGGTTCGTGCTCATATGGTCGAGGTATACGCTGTAGTCAGCAAGCCGTAGTGATCTATGACTGCATTTGGCATAAGATCACGTAACTTAGTGAACTTCCCACGTAGACACCATTAGTACATGCCCCAAAACTTCATCGAAAATAATGCGCAAATGATACAAAACAATGCTGAAAGGATCCCGATACAGATAAACAAATGATTGTACTCACAAATCAACCAAGTATTTGATAGCTTAACATAATTTTCTTGTCAAAGAAAACGTCATCTTGTCTTTGTTTTGGTAAGGAAGGATGCATCCTTGTTTAAAGACAGGTTTGGATTGTTAATGTCGATTGTGTGGTTTGATTGGTAAATGGTCATTGTGTGAGTATTTTGTCAATGTTTATTTTGTATCTGATCGGATGAATATGTACAAGGTGTTGCCATGTTTTTGTATGATTTTTGATGGGTTTTCCGATGTTTTTGGATTTTGAATTGTTTTGAATGTTTTTGGTATTTTTGCGAGATATTTTTTAATGTTTTTGGATTTTTGCGAGACATTTTTGAATGTTTTTGCCAATGAATCACCAGTAATGTAGAATCCACTTCCATCATCTAGATTGTAAGGGCATTGCCCCCAAGTTGGACATGATTTATGAAAAAGCGGGATGCCAGACGCATGAAGTACTTTCTTGGATTACAGATCAAATAACAAGCCATGGTTAGATGGATGGATGTGTGTATGTATGAATGTGATCGCAACGAGCCTGAAAGATACTGGAGCCATTGCCTTTACGAGTGGCGCCTGTTTGCCAGGTTTTCGCCATCGCACTTTACCCAAGGTGCCACTGGAGTGGTTGTTCACCGTTTGGATGCATGATTTTTCTTTACTTTTTTGAATGTTTTTGTATTTTCTTTAGGACATTTTCTGAATGTTTTTGGTAGTTTTCTGATATGCAGGGGAGCTTGATGCCTTGTACACCTTAGGTATAAAACCGTTTGAGGTGCATGCTGTTGATTGGATCTGCAAGCGGTTCTCCTTCTGATGTAGCCAACTGATATGCCCCAGACCCGAATACAGTAGTGACAACATATGGGCCCAGCCAGTTTGATTCAAACTTGCCTTGATGTTCTCTATTTGGTTGGTTGCGAGGATTTTCTCGAAGAACAAGATCACCTACCTCAAATGTACGAGATCTAACTCGGTGATTGTAGCTTCTACTCATGCGCTGCTGATAGGCTTTGAGGTGATTGTATGCAGCTTGTCGCTTCTCATCTAATAACTCTAAGTCCTGAAGACGGGATACTCTATATGCTTCATCATCGATGAGATTGTGCAATGAAACTCGTAAGGATGGTATCTCGACCTCAATAGGTAAGATAGCTTCTGCACCATAGACCAATGAATAAGGAGTTGCACCTGTAGGGGTTCGAATGCTAGTTCGATATGCCCATAGCGCTGGATTTAGTTGAACATGCCAATCACGGCCGGCATCATTGACTGTCTTCTTTAGGATCCTCAGTATGTTTTTATTGGATGCTTCGGCCTGACCATTGCCTTGTGGGTAATAGGGAGTGGAAAAGCGGTGTTGGATATGAAATTTCTCACAAAGCTCACGGACATCCTGATTTTTGAAAGGAAGACCGTTATCTGTGACAATGGACATGGGCACACCATATCGGCAGATGATGTAGTTGAGAATGAATGAGGCGATCTGCTTGCCAGTGACTTGGGTAAGTGGAACAGCTTCGATCCACTTTGTGAAATATTCGGTAGCGGTAATAATGAATTTATGGCCATTGGATGAAGATGGATGAATCTTACCCACAAGGTCAAGGCCCCATTGACAAAAAAGCCATGGTGTTGTGATTGGTTGCAGTTCCTGTGCTGGTGCATGTATCAGGTCACTGTGAACTTGACATTTCTTGCATTTTCTGACAAAGTAGTAGGAATCCTTTTCCATAAATGGCCAATAGTATCCAGCTCGCATGATCTTCTTGGCTAGTGATGGACCACTTGAGTGAGTCCCGCAAATTCCTTCATGTACCTCTTCCAAAGCCTTTGTTATCTCACCTTGTTCCAGACATCGAAGGAGAGTACCATCAAGACCGCGTCGGTATAGGGTTTCGGCAATAATGGTATATCGAGCAGTTTGGCGAATGAAGGTTTTTCGTTGGTTATTTGATTGGTTGGGAGGAAGGGTATGATCGCGGAGATAGGTGTAGAACTCACCATACCATGGGGATTCAGAACCGACAAGGTGACATATCATTTCAGATTCAGGGATATCATAAGCGGGGATCCAAAGCTGTTCTACCAAGAACTCGTAGCGTGTTGAATTTTGTGGAAGATCTAGGAGAGATGCGATGGTAGCCATAGCGTCAGCAGCTCGATTCTGATCTCGTGGTATCTGCTCAAAAGTGATAGTAGTAAATGATGTCTTTAGAGTGTCCACCATTTGCTTGTATGGCATGAGTTTATCATCTTTGGTCTGATATTCATCAGTTGCTTGTCGAATGACCAGTTGTGAGTCACCATATACTTTTAGTTCTTGTAATTTCCATTGTATGGCTAATCTGAGTCCTGTGATCAAAGCCTCATACTCTGCTATGTTGTTTGTGCATGGAAATGTGAGCCTGTAAGACTTCGGGATGCTGTCACCTTGAGGTGTGATAAACAAAATGCCTGCCCCTGAGCCGTGCCTAGTGTATGAACCATCAAAATATAGTCTCCATGGTTGTGCTTCTGTGATCATGAATATCTCTTCATCTGGAAAATTGGAAATGAGAGGATGATCGCCTATGAGTGGTGCATCGGCCAACTGATCTGCAATAACCTGACCTTTGATAGCTTTACGGTCCACATACTCAATGTCAAATTCACTTAGAATCATTACCCATTTGGCCAAGCGACCTGTCAATGCTGCTTTGCTGAGTAAGTACTTGAGTGGATCAATCTTTGCAATGAGTTGTACTTTGTGTGTCAACAGATAGTGCCGCAATTTAGTGGCTGCCAGGATTACTGCTAGGCAAGCTCGCTCAATAGGTGTGTAACTGAGTTCATAGCCCACTAGTGTGCGAGAGATATAGTAAACAGCACACTCTTTTCCTTCTGCATTATGTTGTGCCAGTAATACACCTAATGCTGTACTTGTCGTTGAGATATAAAGTAACAACGGTCTACTTGGATCTGGTGGCATCAACAATGGTGGATTCATGAGATAGTCTTTAAGCACCTGAAATGCTTGCTGGCATTTGACATCCCACTGAAAGCGGATGTTCTTGTGTAGCAGGTGTGTAAATGGGTGACACTTATCAGCCAATTGTGCGATGAATCTTCAGATGGATTGAAGCCGTCCTTGTAGTGTCCTTAGCTGACTGATATTCTTTGGAGGTGGCATGTCCATGATTGCTTTTACCTTTGCTGGATCGACCTCAATACCTTTGCTTGAGACAATGTATCCTAGAAGCTTCCCGGAGGTTACTCCAAAGACACATTTCTTTGGGTTGAGTCGAACATGATATTGTTCCAGTCTATCAAAGATTCTATCTAAGATGTGGAGATGTCCTTCTCTGGTGAGTGATTTTGCTAGTAAGTCATCCACATAATCTTCCATCATAGTATGCATCATGTCATGGAAGATGGTGGTCATTGCTCTTTGATAGGTTGCTCCTGCATTCTTTAGACCGAAAGGCATTACATTCCAGCAGTATGTGCCCCATGGACATGTGAAGGCTGTCTTATGTTGGTCCTCTGGTGCGATCTTTATTTGATTGTATCCTGAAAAGCCATCCATGAGTGAAAGCATGGCATGTCCTGCTGTCAGATCCACTATGATGTCGATATTTGGTAGGGGGAAGTCATCCTTAGGACATGCCTTATTCAAATCTCTGAAGTCTGTACAAATACGGATGCCCCCTTTTGGTTTGCCGACAGGAACAATGTTGGAGATCCATTCTGCATAATCAATTGGTCTGATGAAACAAACATCGAGGAGTTTCTTGAGTTCTATTTTGACTAGCACTGCAATCTGGGGATGCATCTTACGAAGCTTCTGCTTGACAGGTTTGGCTCCTTTTGCTACTGTGAGGTGATGCATGACTAAATCAGGATCAAGCCCAGGCATGTCTGCATATGACGATGCAAAGTTGATCTGGCGCTGCTAGAAGAACTCTATGAATTGAGGTTGTTCCTCTGGAGTAAGAAGAGACGCCAGATGTATTATATGAGGGTTTTCAGGAGTCCCCACATTGTATTCATTGGTTTCCTCAATAAGAATCGTGGATCGTTCCTGTTGTGTACTAGCAGGGAGAATGTCAAACCCTTCATCCTCAGGCGCCTCAGAGAGGTTTTCACCATTGGATACGCTCTTTCTTTTTACTTTTGTTGGATCAAATAGTGCCATAGTGTGGTTTTCACTGGAAGATCCATGTTTTAATGTTATATTTTTGCAGCTGAAGGGTTTGGCATCCGCCCCGAAGTATGCTGCGCTATTAAGTTGAATGGCAAATCCAGCTTTGTGATCCCCGCTTGGTAGATTATCCCTTAATTCCAAAAAGTCAATGATAGCCTCATCATTTTGGAAGAGGTCAAGACATGGGGGATTTGGTTGGTTCCATTCAATGAGTTCAGGGTGGATAATGGGCATTACTTCATCGATTAGGTTAAGTGCGTTAGAGGTATCAGTGAGGGTTAAGACAGTGTGGTGAAGGTCGTTGATGGTACTCTCCCTGTCAGAATCAGGAATAGGATGAGACGTAGGGTCTGTGGAAGATGTTTCTAGCTCAGGTACCCAAGTGGTCTTTATCTGTGCTTCTCCGTAAATAGGTATGTCTTTGCGGGGCGGAGGTGGTGATGTGTCTTCCTCATCTGAAGTGTTAAGCTGTACAGAATCAAATTCCCACTCATGTGAGTCGGTCTCTGAATCATTTCCAGCATCCGATTGCTATACCATACTGGGATGTCTTTGGAGTTGAACACGACAGGTGTGATTGGTTTATGTATCTTTGTGATGATCGGTGCTGCAGGAACCGTGATGGGGTTTAAAGGATTTGTTACTGGAAGTAGTGGTAATGGTGACTCAGCGGTTTCTGTTGGAACTACTGGTGCCATAGATGTTGCTGCGGGTTCTGATACAGTTGCTGCTGCTATTGGTGTTATTGATGGGATTACGGGTTCGTTTGGTGGGATGATTGATATTGTAGATGGTTGTGGTGGGTTTGTGAGCCTCGATGGGGCAGTGGGGATAGTGTTTGATGGTGCTTTGATTATGAAAGGTGTCCTCTTTGCAGTAGGTGGGCAAAATGGTTTGCTAGGTTTTCCTTTGAATCTGAGTTTAGGAAGGATCTCTTTTTCAAAACCTAGGCCTGTATTACCTTTGGGCTTGAATTCCGGCAGCAGAGGTTCATGTCATCCTTGTTTGCAGTATCCCAAAGCACTCTGACCATCATATCCCATTCTTTGCATAATGAGGAGGCCTTTGCCATACTGTTCTATAGGAAGTGTAACTTGCGGTTTATCAGTGGTGATGGGATCTTTATAGATCCAGTCCGCTAGGTCCTCATCTTGTGTTTCTTCCTCTTGACTCTTTCCAAGAACAAAAGGCGTCAAGGCACATGCTGGTATGTTTAGTGGTTGCTGGAGTATCTGTTGTGGTTTACCATGTGTTCTAGGAGAAGTGGGCATTTGTCCCACACAAAAGAGCTGACTCAAGTTGTATTCTCCAGGACCTTCCTCTGCGATCTTCATCTTAAGCTTTTCTTGTTTCGGTATAGTGGTGTGTGGACTGGCAAGAGAGGCAGGATTTATATATGATGTGGAGGAAATGGCTTCTTTATTATTAGGAACAGTAATCTCTGGTTGATGGCTGATATTATGGCAAAATGCAAAGGGATTTGCATCGCCCAGGATTGTGATCTCTGCACCATTATGTGGGAACTTGATACATTGATGGTAGGTAGATGGAACGGCTTGCATGGCATGTATCCAAGGTCTCCCTAATAATAGATTATATGGCAGAGGAAGGTCCAGAACCAGACAAATTATGTGCTTTACCACAGGACCCACTCGGATTGGTAGTACCACAGCTCCTTTTGATGAACGCTCTGCATCATCATAGGCCTTGATGGTGATCTTCTTATGAGGATCCACTGATTCTATTGCATATCCCAATGCTGTGACCAACTGTAGTGTGCAAATGTTTAGACCTGCTCCATTATCGATCAAGACTCGCTTGATCCTATGTTGGTTGACAAAGCCTTCGATGTGGAGTGAGGCGTTATGAGGTTGCTGGAAGGAAGAGTTGTCACTTTCGGAAAAAGTGAGACAAGGTGATGACTTTAGATTTCCAACCATGGCTTGAAATTGGTCCGTATTTAGATTTGCGGGGACTGACGCTTCTTGGAGTGCTTGATCCAAGATTGTTTTATGAGATGGTGATAGGCATAATAGCTCTAAAATGGATATGAGCGCAGGCATTTTATCTAATTGTTCCACAAGATTATATTGCTTTGGGGTGGAGGTGGTGCCTTGTGGAGCTGCCTTGATGGTGACCTTGCCACGACGCGTAACAACATTGCAATTGGAGTTGGGATTTTTGAAGGTTATAGTTGCAACTTGTTCACTGGCATCATACAGGTGATTTACAGTGTAATTATACGCAGCTTGCGTATAATCAGTGGTATCAGGACCTCATCTGGAAGTGGAAGGACCCCTTTGATCTTGCGATGGAAGTGGGTTCTTGAACATCTGATGATCATTATTGGTTGTTTTTGGGTCATGTCCTTCAATTTCAATTTCTCCTCGGTCAATAAGATCCTGAATGAGATCTTTCAATCAGTGACAATTACTTGTCTTGTGTCCTCTTCCTTGATGGAACTCACAATGTTCAGTATCCTTCCACCATGCTGGTTTGACTTGGGGCTCATAATTTGATAACTTAGGTAGAGTGATCAAATTCTGAGAAATGAGTTGTCGCATCACTGTTTCAATGGGTTCCCCTAAGGGAGTGTATGTGCGTTTTTGTTTTTGTGGACGAGGTCTTGGTTCATCATGAGATGTGATGCGACCTTGATTAGGAGGAACATTTGTGTTATTCTGAGGTGGAGGATTTTGTCCTGCAAACCGAACCACAGGTTGTGCATTTTGGATAGTTCGAGCATCTACAACCCCATCGTTGACAATATTCTTATTCTTGTTCCAGAAGTTTGGTTTATCACTATTGAAGCGCGGGCGAGGACCATCTTTGGGTTCATTAAAGATTTTGATGAGTCCTTTTTTGATGAGTGCCCTTTCACATTTTATACCTTTGGTGATCATATCGTTAAAAGAATCTGTGTCTTTGACATCCAGGTGAAATTCCATTTCTTCGTTTAAGTTAGAAATGAAAATTTCCACTAGTTCTCGTTCAGGTAACTGAAGAGAACGTCTGCTAGACATTTGGCGCCATCGTTGCAGGAATACTGAGAATAATTCACCTGGTTTTTGTTTGGTGTTGCATAGATCAGCCATGGTGATGTCGCGTTCAATGTTATAAGAGTAATGAGATAGGAACTTCTGGATGAGTTCCTCAAATGTTCTTATGCCACCTGGTAGTCGGGAAAACCATGATGTGGTTGTTCCTCCCAAGCTTTGGGGAAAAAGGCGCATTAAGTATGTGTCTTCATATGCAACTTCGAGACAAGCGGAATGAAATTCTCGGACATGATTGCGGGGATCTCCCTTTCCTCTATATTTTTCGAATTTTGGCATTTTGAACCCGCGTGGAAAGGGTGGCATATAAAGATTTCTATCAAACGGATAGGGACAGATGTCGTTAAGTGAGAATTGATTGGTCTTAACACCACTATGAAGTTGTTGGGCGAGATTCTCGACTTGTTGCCGTAACATCTCCATTTCATTTGGAGGAGGAGGTGGTGGATTACCTCGAGGGATGTTATATCTGATGTGATTTCTACCTCTTTCCTCCTCATGGCGACTTTGTCTTTCTGATGCTTGTCTTAATTGGGCAAGATCAAAGTCAGAGGGGAGTTTGGCTCCTTCTTGAGCGAGTCTTAAGAAGTGAGCATCTGCGTTGTTCCTTAGTATTTCATCAAATAATCTGTTAAAATGAGGGTTATGCTGAACCCTTTCGATTGTTGAAGGAGTGGGAGTACTTGGGTTTTCATCATTCCCATTTCCTCCAAGTGCTTCTTGAAATTCATTGAGGTTGTCCTCTTCTTCCTCAATTTCTATTTCCCGTTGCCTTGATCGTGATCGGGTTTGAGCCATTTTGTTTGCAAGTTTGTTTTTGAAGTTGATTGAAGATGATGATGAGTTGTTTGATGAAGGATGGATGATTTAGTGGATTGGTGGTATGTAGGTCCCTAGCACTCTAAGGTAGATGTAACCAAAATTCCTTCTTTAAATTGCTTGCTTGTTTTGATAAGATTGGATGTGATAAGGTGCAGAGAAATCTGAGATGTGTTACAGATTTAACTACCTAGTAATGAGAGGATTCACTCATGAACTAGTTTTAACCTGCGTAGATGTGTCTCTTAGGATGAGCTTATCCTAGATGTAGAAACAATCTAAAAAGTGATGTGATGCATTTGATTTCAAGCAATATCTAAAAAGGGATCTTGGGACAAGAACCTCTGAATGTTTTGAGAGTTTTTGGGATGGATTGATGATGGAATAATGATGTATGAATGAGATGATGGATGTTTTGTTTTCAACTTCAATAAAAACTTTGTGTTACAAATGGAACAAACTCTACCTCTTCCCTTTCAGGCGTTGGTGGCACTTCTCGAGCTGTGTTGTAGGTGATACAGATGTTTGGGAAGAAGTTGGGATTAATCTTTCCTCCTTGATTTTTGTGATAACTCAGAGCTCTATATTGCATAAAAGCTCTGCGGTTCAATGATTCTGAATCAAACTCGTTTGTTTTACCTTGAAGGTATAGACGCATGCGATGTAGAAAGACTCTATGTGAGACAAAGATTTGTCTATTGAGATAGAAGAATTTCCTCCTTTTGATTAAAGCCTTTGAGCTTAGTGGTCTCCTTTTCAAGGTGATATTCTGATGACACTTCTTCTTTCGCAAGATGTGAAGAATGGTCATAAATTTTGACTCTTTGTTTGTTTGCACTTTGTTTTTGGTATTTTTGGTTGTGTTGACAGATGTTGGATGAGTACTTTGTTTTTTAAAGTGATTTTCTGATTTTTCTTTGACAAGAAAACAAAGCAAGCACACCAACACAAAATTGTAGCCTCAAAGGCACAAATGAGTATGGGTCTAGATCAACCCAATCCTTGGACTTGTTTTTGACCCTTCCTTTAGATCTATTTTAAGGTGTATTTCCAAAGCCTGAAGTCGGCTCAATTTGCACTAGGTCTGTAAAACGAACACACTTCAAACACTTTTTATCCCTAAGGTCAAATGGCCAGTTGTGATAAATTTAGCCCACATCTTGATATTTCTTCGACTTTGGTACTACATACCTTATGAATCCCGCCGTGGTAGGTAAGGATGTGATATACTAAGTCTTGCACGAGCATAACAAATAGATGATCCCTATGATGGGGGAGTCACCACTTTTATCAAGCCACAAGTGACTTTTCAAAAAGCTATGTTTCTACTCAAGGAAATATGTATGGTGAGTATCTTGGGAGCAAAACCTTCTATGCTCTTGCACTAAATTATATCTCAAATATCCTCAATCAATAGAACGGGTGGGCTACTACTTAAAGATGCGTAGTCATGTTCGATGGCTTTGGACATAAGTTCATTCTGCAGTGACTCACTTAAGAGCCTTGTAACTGGTGGTGGGGCCCATTTGTCCTTTCGGCCAGTTACACTGTAGGAACAGCTATACCCAAGGCTACAGCTTTCGCTCTCACCTGATTTCTATAGCGGCTCGAAGGATTTACCGCTCGAGGTCGTTCCCAAGAGTATCGATCCCTTGGCAGGCCTCTCTTAAAAAGATAAAATTTGAGTGTTACTAACACTTTTCTCTTGCACCTAGGACCACGAGAGCCAAAGGAGAGGATAGTGTGTGTTAGAAGTAGGTCCACTCGACTGACTTTTGTGCACAAGCGTGCCAAACACGAAATTCACTTGTTCTTTTTAATCCAACATTTGCAAAGATGATCTAACTATTTGGAGATGTTGCTCCAACAGCCATGGTGTTCTTTTTAATTTTCAAAGGCAATTGTTTGAGTAAACTAGAATTTTGAAAATCCTGGTCAACTTAATGAGAAACACGTTTTGCTTTGAAGGAAAATTTGTTTGTCAAAAATAAATCAAAAACAAGTGGTTTGTCAGTTTTATTTGCACCAAATTTTTGAAATGTGGATTGTAAATTTTAGGTCCCAATTGATGCAATGAAATTAAATTTTGTGTTTGTTAATTTTAAGCACCAAAGAAAATGAGGCCTAACTAGAAAACAATGAAAAACTGTTTTTGTGTTTTTAAGTTCTTTTTAAGCACTTAAATGAAATTTTTTTGTGATTTTTGTTGGGTTGTTAACCTGCACAAAGAAAAGAAACAAGTTAATAAAATCAATGCTCAAAGGGGGGGCTTCCACAAGCCTAAATTTTGATTTTTTGGTTACAAGTCAATTTGGGCAACACTCTGTCGCAATAGCGCTATTCTGTGTTTTTTGCAGAAGCGCTGATTCATACAATAGCGCTAGTCTGCGTGAGCAGAAGCGCTAATTTAAACGGTAGCGCTGAAAGAAGAGAAAAATCCGAGAAGACAAAGGTGCTGGAAGTGTGTCAATAGCGCTGAAACTGTGACAATAGCGCTGGAATGTTGTCAATAGCGCTGAAACCTTTTCAATAGCGCTATCTCAGGGTCAATAGCGCTAAAAGAAATTGTTGCAACAGCGCTAAAACGCGTTCAATAGCGCCGAAGCACGACCTGTGTGGCAATTTCAACAAACAAAATGTTAATTTCAAAAAAAATGATCAGAAGGTTGCGTGTTCGACTCACGTCGGGTTCACCAAATGATGCCCTCCTAAATGGCACAAAGTTAGTCTAAGATCAAAGAACACCAAAAACACACAAAGCATTAGCGTTAGTCAATCAAAAACTAATCTATGAAGGCATTCCAAAGGAGACACTAAAAACATGCTAATGAATCTAACTAAAGAAGTAAGACAATGAGATATCTCCAACTATCTCTTAACATGATATTAGCTCCTTTCTCCCTTGTTCCTCTCCTCTCCAAGTTCCAAAATAGTGTAGCTCTCAGCAGCTTTTTGCACTATGGATGCTTATGGAGGATTGAGATTTGTAGAATAGCTCCAAACATGAAATGAAAAGCTATTTTTAATGCTAAAATGATTGATTTTACCAAAAAGACAAGATTTAGCTATGCTATGCTAAATGCTCTCTAAAATGGCTATAGTCTAAATGCTTACAAGTTTTCAGGATCTGGATTATGAAGGAATGGGCTCTATTTATAGGAAAAATGGAGCAATGGATGGTTGAGATTGAGTAACCTCAACAAGGGTCAGGATTGAATGATTTCAAATCCATGTGAGGGCTTTCAACCCAATCCCAGGATGACAAGTGTCAATGTGAGATAGGTTGAGAGGAGAGGGAATAAGCATTAAATGCCTGATATGACCTTGGAATTTTGAGTCAAGGTTGGTTGAATGAATAAACTCTTTATTCAAAGAATAAAGCTTTTATCCAATGGATAAATTCTTGTGCAAATGTGAAATGGATGAATATGGTCAAACAAATAAATGTTTGGGGAGACAAGATTGAAATAACCATAAATGGTTATGTAAGAGCCATAAATGGTCATGTAAGAGCCATTAGTGGTCTTGGAAGACTTTGGGGGTTAATTTGTTGAACACACAAAGCATTAAATGCTTTTCAAAGACTTTGGAGTCTTTGAGAAGTGACTCCATTTTGCTTAGGAATGTGACAATAATTAGGGGATGGATTAGGCTAATTAGGAAGGGGTTAGAAGAATCTAGAAGGGGATTAGGTTTGCAAGTGGATTTGGTGGGTGAGGGAAAATAGGATTTTATTAAAATAAAAATTCATTTATTTCAATAAATGTGTGCAAGTTGCATTTGTAGGAAAATGCAAGTGGGGTGGGGGTAATGATTTAAATAAATATTTTATTTAATTTATTTAAAAGAGGAAAAGGGGATTTTAATTAAATAAATTGATTTATTTATTTAATTGATTGGAATTGGATTTAATGAATTAATTAAAATAAATTGAATAATTTATTTAATTAATAGAAGAATGTTTGGGGATGAATTAATTAAATATTAATTTAATTAATTGATGGTTAGTGGATTTTTAATCAAATAAATACGAAATATTCATTAAATTAAAATGGACAGATTTATGTGACTACATTTGCCCCTCTTTGAGACGGTGCAGTTTATCGCATCGTTTCAAAGAAAGAAAAATTGGTGTGAAGAAATGCCCCATAAAATGTAAATTTAATGGGTGGTATGCCCCCTCGAGAGATGGGCCGAAAAATTTCGAAAAATCGGGCGATCTTTCGAAAAAGAATGAAAATTGGCAGGGTGGTAGAAGAGAAGAAGTTAGGTATACTGGTGGAAAATAGAAGAAATCGGGGGAAACATGGAGAAATGGGGGGCTCGGGAAGTTCACGGGGACCACGGCGATGAGCGGGGCGAAGTTACGGTGACGGCAGGGGGTATAAATGGGGTGAAAATAGGATCATTTGTGACCGCGACCAGTTGAAAACGAGAGCTCTGACAGTGACATTTGGAGGAGCAAGGAGGAGCTACGATGCCGTTTCCGATCACCGAGCACCGATTTGAGCGAGTGCGACGATTCCAGCGCCTAGCCGACTATGGACCAGCGGTACGCAAATTCAAAAACTTCCTTTTTAGGCATTTTTAGTAGGTTTTTAGCTGAGTCCAAGTCAAGTCGGAGCAAGAGCGCTGGAATTAGGTTTTTAGCGCTTTTGCTCCATGAATTAGCGCTATTGTGCCGCAATAGCGCTTTTGTAAGCTAGTTTGAGCGCTTTTGCTATTAATTAGCGCTTTTGTAGGGGAGTTTGAGCGCTTTTGACAAATTAGCGCTATGGTAGGGTTAATTGAGCGCTATTGGCTCAGAATAGCGCTATTGTATAGCAGTTTTAGCGCTTTTGGTTTTGTAGCGCTATTGTAGAGTTTTTTGAGCGCTATTGTTGGTTGTTGTAGCGCTTTTGTTCAGAACTAGCGCTATGGTAGATAAAATAGCGCTTTTGCCTTAGGATGACGAGATGCCCCAGTTTTGGACAAAATAAATCTCTTGATGCCTAACGATTGATGGATGGCGAGGTGAAGTGGGAGTTGTTTTGAACCATAGCAGCCCGATGAGACTTAGGTCATTTGTTAGGATAAATGCCTGTTGAAGTCTAGGCGGCCATGATTGCTTACCTGTTGAGACCCGAAGATACTTGATCAAAGTATCTGATGATAGTCTAGGTTTAAACTTAAGAAAGTTTGATAACAAAACAACTGATGGTGGTTGGATGAATGTCTATGTGCAGGAGGATGTGCGCGTGTTGCAGTTACGCGAGCGCCACCCCGTGACACAGGGATTGCGAGATCGGTTGACACAGATAGAGATAGACTGTATTACAGCTACTGGCCTCTACGAGGTGATGCATATGCCCGTGATTCGGATGAATCACGGCCTGATCACAGCATTGGCAGAGCGATGGCACAGTGAGACATGCACGTTCCATCTAGCTCAGGGCGAGATGATGGTGACTTTAGAGGACGTGTGGCGTATCCTTCGGATTCCGATTCGGGGGCAGCTGGTGATATATGATAGATCCTGGGGGACGGTGTCTTGTCAGCGGATATTTGATGAGGATGTATACATCGATGATGGCTCGATCGCATGGGAGGATATAGCGGCACTATATGAGCCCCTTCCAGCAGTATTGTCAGGGATCGTCGGAGGACTTCTGTGTCCCGACAGGCGGTCACATGGATTGGTGGTGGGATGGGGACAGGTGATAGAGATGATGGTGACTGAGGGGACCCGATATGCCTGGGGGCCGTGCGTGTTAGCTAAGGACAGATTTATGTGACTACAAATACTATTGGAAGATTACAAAGAATGTGTATAATGCTCCTTAGAATGGTCCTACAACTTCGGATGAGATAAATGAAGTTGAATTCAATATTAGAGCTAAGGAAGCATTGTTGAGTGCCTTGTCTAATTTTGAGGTGACTAATGTGATGGATTTGCAGACTGCTCATGAGATCTAGAAGAAGCTAGAGACCTTATATGAAGGTGATAGTCATGTGAATGTTTCTAAGTTGAAGAGCTTGAAGGGAAAGTATGAAATGCTAAAGATGAGTGAACATGAGAACATTACCTCCTTTATGTAGAAAGTGAATGAACTTGTGTTGAATTTCATATGTGTCTATGCAGTGTTGGAAGAATCTGAGATTGTAGCTAATGTGTTGAGATCCTTGCCTCCCACTTACAAGCATAAGGTTGTTGCTACTGAAGAGATTCAGACTGTGACAAATATGACTAGAGACATGATAATTGGAAAGCTCGATGCTTTTGAGTTGAGTGAATTTGGTGAAGTTGAGGTCCTAAAACTGAATCTTCATTCAAAGATAATGTATCTGGGAAGCAGAAATATGATCTGAGAGAAAGTTCTATAAGGGTGTCTAGATATGAGAAGGAGATGAGAGAGCTTGAAGATCTTGAAGCCTTGATTGCCAAAAGATTGCCTAAAGGTATCGGTAAGTATGAAGGTAAGTTGCCTCTTAAATGTTTTTCATGTAATAAGATAGGACATTTTGCCTCAAGGTGTCTGAAAAGAGAAAAAATTCCTAAGAATCCATTGAAACCATATAAGCCTAAATATCAGAAGAAGTGTTATTTTGTTGTTGATGAACGTGTGACAGATGATGAGTCTGAGAAGGGAAATTCAAGTGGTGAATGGATGTTCATTGTTACCAAGGAAGATGATCAAGTGACGTTGATTCTTGTAGCTACATTATAGAAGAGAAAGCTTTGGCTACTAGAGTTGAAGAAAAAGATGAAAGGGTTATTGACAGTGGTTTCTCTCATCATATGATAGGTGATAAGATTAATTTTGTAAATATGGAAAATTATGATGGTGTAGTAAGATTTGGAGATGACAAAGCTGGTATAATCCATGGTAGAGGTTCTATTTCTCTTGATGGTAAGCATAACACTGATGATGTCTTGTATTTTGAAGGTCTAAAGCATAATATTTTGAGTATTGGATAGATGGTTGATAAGGGATATGATTTTAAATTCAAGAATGGGAAATGTAAGATCTTGAGTAGCTTTGGAATTGAGATTGCATCAGGCACAAAGATTAAAGGTAATATCTTTCACTTGAATGTTGGTGGTAAAAGTTGTTTGATTTCTCAGATTGATGAAAGTTGGTTATGACATAGAAGGATGTGTCATGTGAATTTTGATTGCATGGTTAAGATAAGTTCTACTCAAGATGTGATAGATCTACCTAAGATTGTAAAGCCTTCTAATCTATTATGTAAGGAATCTCAATTAGGGAAGTAGACAAGAGTTTCTTTCAAAAGAAAATGGTATAATTCTAATGGGATATTGGATATTATGCATATTGATTTGTGTTTTCCTTCTAGAGTGAGAAGCTTGTAGGGTGACAAGTATTTCATGTTGTGGATTGATGATTATTCAAGGATGATGTGGGTTACTTTCTTAAGGGAGAAGTTTGAAGCCTTGGAGAAGTTCAAAATTTTTAAGTCTATGGTTAAGACAAAGACTGGTTTGAAGTTGAAGTGTCTGAGATCTGAAAGAGGTGGTGAATTTACCTCTAGTGAGTTTAATTATATTTATGAAGAGACAGTTATCTGCTCCACGGACCCCTTAGCATAATGGTGTTGTGGAGAGGAAGAACATGACAGTTTAGGAAGCTGTTAGAACCATGATGATTGAAGGAAATTTTCCACATATCTATTGGAGAGAAGTTGTGAGTACTACGGTGTATACCTTTAACTAAGTTCATATCAAAGGTGATACCGTAAAACTCCTTATGAGTTATGGTTTGGCCATTCTCCTATAGTTACATATTTCAGAATTTTTGGTAGCAAATGCTATATCAAAAGAGATGAAGATCTAGTGAAGTTTGATCCTAGTAGTGATGAAGAAATCTTTCTTGGTTATTCTACTAAGAGTAAGGTCTAGCGGTCTTATAAGAAATTGAGAAATCTAGTTGAAAGTGATAATGAGAAGGTTGATTAAGGAAAGGAAAGACATATCAAATTTTGAGGATATGATTCATATGATCAAGATGTCAGTGTAGATAAAGGAAAGCAAGTGTAGACCCAAAATCAAGTGTAGATTGCTCCAGAAAAGCCTGAAGGAGAAGCAAATGCTAGTGTAGAAGAAAGAGTTCAAGAGTCTAAAAATCAGGAAAATTATAAGACTCCTAGGTTTGTAATATTGAATCATTCAGAGAATGAGATAATTGGTGATAAAAATAGAGGTGTGATGACTAGGATAAGAATTGTTGAAGAGTATTCCTTCATTTCTAAAATTGAACGTAAAGATATTGATGAAGCTTTTAAAGCTGAAGATTGGGTAAAAGAAATGGAGGAAGAAGAACTGAATCAGATTGAAAAGAATAATTCATGGATTCTTGTTCCCAGACCTAAGGATAAGAATGTAATTGGAACTAAATGGGTCTTTAGGAATAAATTGAATGAGCAAGGTAAGGTTGTTAGGAATAAAGTGAGACTTGTTTGTAAGGGTTATTCTGAGATGGAAGGTATTGATTTTGAGAAGACTTTTTCTCCAGTAGCTAGAATTGAAGCTGTTAGATTATTTTTTACTTTTGCTTCTTGCAAAGATTTTAAAGTTTATCAGATGGATGTCAAGTTAGCCTTTCTTAATGGTGAGCCAGAAGAAGAAGTCTATATTGAGCAACCAGATGGTTTTCAATTGACAGATTAGAATGATATGGTTTGTAGATTGAAGAAAGTAATGTATGGATTGAAGCAAGCTCCAAGAGCCTAGTATGCCAAATTGGATAGGTATTTGATGAAGAAATAATTCAAAGGTACTATTGATAGTAATTTGTACTTCAAGATAGATAATGATAACATCTTGATTGTTGAAGTTTTTGTTGATGACATTTTTTTTGAAGGAAATGATGGGTTGTGCAAGAAGTTTGTTGATGATATGTAGAACGAGTTTGAGATGTCTATGATTGGTGAGATGAAATTCTTTTTGGGATTGCAAATTACTTAGTTAAATAAAGGTATTTTCATATCACAATCTATGTGAAGGAATTGTTGAAGAAGTTTGGTTTGGATGATGCAAAGCCAGTTGGTACACTTATGGTGATCGGATGTAAGCTGACAAAGGATGATGATTCTTTGAAAGAAAATCAGACTAGATACAGGTCTATGATTAGTGTCTTGTTGTATTTGACTCAGACTAGACCAGATATAATGAATATTGTATGTCTTGTTTCTAGATGTCAAGTTGATCCTAAGGAATCTCATGTTCTTGCTATGAAGAGAATTTTTCAGATATTTGAAAGGGACAATTGATTTTCGTTTGTGGTATCTTAGAGATGATGATTATACTTTGAGTTATTTTATTGATGTTAATTGGGTAGGTGATGTTGATGACAAAAAGAGTACTAGTGGTGGTGCATTTTTCTTGGGTAAAAGATTGGTTTCGTGGATGAGCAAGAAGCAGAATGTTATATCTATGTCTACTACAAAAGCTGATACATCAATTGTACTCAAGTGATTTGGATGAAGCTGGTGCTGAAGGATATCAGAGCTATTTTTTATGAGGCTACTACTATATACTGTGACAATTCAAGTGTTATCTATTGGTATTTTGATGATAATTAGTTGTGATTGTCATTGATGGACACACACTTATTTTATGTATGAATTATTATCAACCGGTAGTTATTCCAACTGGTATTGTATGTCATTAATATGTATAGTCTTTATTTATTGAAGACTATCGGTGTTTTGCAGAAGATGCTTACCAGTCAAAGCATGACCGAAGACCCCAAGCGGTATGAAGATCTCAAAGCAGAATGAAGACCCTGAGTGGTAGTTAATCTTTTGATCAAAACACTATGTTCCAGTTTTCCAGTCTTCACTTGTCAACTGGTAATTAGTATACTTTGTTAATGGGTATAATTATAATGTGTGATGAGTTATCATCCACCGACACTTTGGTGGTGTTTCCGTGTCATGTTACCAAATGTGTCTAGATGCACTGTACCTAGGAAATTGTAGTCTAAGCTTATTGGACCGACTTGAAATCAAGTTCCTATATGAGGACATCATGTCTAGAGTTTTGAATAGTAGTTGGTATGTGTGAGTGTTTGAGAGAAGATTAGGTCTGAGAGAGAAAAGGTATCTCACGACAGAGATAGAGAGTGTGAAATATAGAAGACTGAAGTAATGATGGAATGAATTAACAAGGAGCTGTCGAGGATCTAATCAAGCATTTTGTGCTACTATCTAGATCATTCACTTGTTGATTACTAATATCTTCAACAAGTCTAAAACCCTTAATCGGGTTGGCCCAGCCAAGCCTATTGTAAATCCTCTAACAAGGTGGTTCACAGTTGTGGATCTGAAATCCTCTAATAGGGTAGTCTTTAATAGGACTTATCTCCTAACAGAGATCTAGATTCCTAATAGGATCTGTTCTAGTGAAGAACATTGTAACACATTAACCAGTCTGGTTACTATTCTATAGATAGTTGAAATGTGAGTTTTACTCACCATGGTTTTTCCCATTTGGGTTTCCATGTCAAAACATCTTGTGTTATGGTGATTGTGCTTCTGTGGGTGAATTGGTGCAGGAGCACCTAGGACTTAGGCTAGTAGTCTTTTCTCAATTTTGTCTTGTATTGACCCTAGCCAAGTCAAGTAGTGAATAAGGACTCCAGGAGGGTCAAAGAGTGAGTGTGATGAGTCAATGTAGGCCTAGTAGAGTTAGTTTCTTCTTAGGTTTGCATTTTGTGCATAAATAGTGGTTTGAGTACGTAGTTGATCTTCTTGATGGTCAAAAGTGTCAAAAATTGGTATCGGCATTAGGGAGGGTTAAATTAGTCTTGCACATGTTTTAAAAGTCATGAGTGATGACTTAGAATAGGTCTAATAGGTTGAGAAGGCCAAATTGTGCAAAAGAGAAAAGTTGCAAAAATGTTGTCATGACAACTTTTGAAAGTTGTCATGACAACTTTTGTCCTAATTTGATTAGCAAAGAAGTTAGGGATTGTCCAATGCCATATAAAGACTCCACACCTAGGTAATACTATAAGAACCCTAGCTTGCATGGTTACAAAGGTTAGAGTCTTTGCTTTGTAAGTTCAACAATCTGAAACTACTCATTTTCAGACTAGTTGGCATCATTTTGGCTTGTTTTACTCATTTTGTGAATGCAAATGGATTGAATCCATTGATCTAGTAATGGATTGAGTTTATTGGGTGTGTTACAGAGTTTTTAGTTCCATTTCAATCTTTTTAGATAGTTTTTATTAGTGTTTTCTTGTTGGTTTGCAAACAGCCAATTTTGGCTTGTATATAGCAGTTTTATGTAAAATGGTTGCCCCATGAATTCCACATGTGCTACCATCATGACCTATTGGGACATGAAGGGAAACCACTTGTACAGTGTATATATACAGGGACAAGTGCTGGATATGACATTTAATGTGATTGTCACCTTGTTCTAGGTGAGTCCCGGAGCAACCGACTAGAGGAGATAGGGTGAAATTGAAGTGCAAAGTGAAGGGGTGAATGCCAAACCACCATCTAATATTTTGGAGGGGTCCATAAAGTTAGTACATATTTTCCAATTCAAGCAGAAGCCTTGACAAATTCATTTGTTTCCTAAACACCAACTTGACCAGTCACTGTCAGTTAGAAGGCCTAGAAACCCTTCAAACCCTCATTTTGTAGTTAGGACATTGTAAGGTGGAGTAAGGAACCAAAACCACAAAAATCACTTGATTTTATATGATTCATTGAAGAAAATCCAAACTTTGTATGGGGTCTTTTGGACCATTTTCCTCCAAGCCCTAGAAAACCGGATTTTGGAGGCCTAATTGGGGCTCTTTCCTTGTAGCCCTTTCCTAGGCAAAATGGTGAAATCGGTAAGGAGGGAAAATAAAGAAAACCTTTAAAGGACCCAAAAGGAATTAAAAACATGTTATTAGACACCTCTACATCAACTCATAATAGTAGGAGGTCAATTTGACAAGTTGAAGCCAAGACAGCCATGATGAGCACATGGGAAGCATTGTGAATTGGTAGGGTTCCTAGCCAAAACAGTTGAAGCAAACACCCTGGAATGTTTAAGAAGAAATCCCTAGAAGAGATTGAGAGGGACTTGGAGGTCTAGAGTGAAATTAGGCCTAGAAATTTGGTGGAATTTAGCAACACCAACTAGGTGAAGTGTTAGCAAACTAGGTGAACCCCATCAAATTGGTATCAGAGCCTATAAGATTTGGGCTAGGTGAGTAGATGTCCACAGTGGAATCTGTAGGAGACAACAACATGGTGACCAATGCAGAGTTGGAAAATAAAGTGGATGATCAGGAGGAATAAAATAGACTCCTGAAGGAGAAGTTTCTTGAATTGGAGAGTAAGCTTGGTGAGGTTGAAACCAAGGTAGATGAAGTGTTCGTAAAGGTAGAAGGAGAAGAAGGGAAGGGTAAAGAAGAATCAGAGATAGACAACGTACCTAAACTTGATCCCATCTTAGATAAATAACCTTTCCTGGAGGCATTGAAGGCCTTGAGTGGTAAATCACTAGAAGGATTCTCATTGATCACTGGTAAGATGGAGGTAGAAGTGGTCCTAGAATGGATAGAAGGCATGGAGAACCATTTTGAATGTGAAGGCATAACTGGAGCTCAGAGAGTCAAGGTAGCCAAGTCAAGGATGAGAGGAGTTGCTCTCACTTGGTGGAAATTTGTGCAAGATGAGAGGAAGAAAATGGGAAAAGAACCCATCTCTTCTTGGAAAGGGATGTTAGTCAATATTAAAGAAGTCTACCTCCCGAATGACTATAAAGTGCAAATTCATAAGAAGAGGAAAAAATTAAGACAAAAGGACCTTGATGTTAGTAGTTATACGGAGGAGTTTCACAAACTTAGCCTTAGATCTCATGTAGTGGAAGAAGAGAGTCTCAAGGTTGCTAGGTACCTAAATGGTCTATAGTAAAACTTCCAAGAATAAATCAGTCTAATGAGTCCAAAAATAGTCCATCAAACCTATCAACTTGCCCTTAAAGTGGAAGAAAAATTGAAAATAAGACATGACTCAAGCAGCAATAGGGGTAGAGGTAGAGGAAAAGACAATAGAGGCCATAGGGGAGGCTTTGGAGGAAGAAGTTCTGAACAAAGAACTCAAGGTGAGTCTAAACTCACTGAGCAGCAAGAGAGTGGCACTAATAGAGGAAGGGGGTCCAAAAGTGGTTTTAGAGGAAGATCTAGTGGCCAAGGTAGTGGTTCCTCATATTTTGCAACAATTAAGTGTTACCATTGCAACCAACTTGGTCATCTAGCATATAGGTGTCCAGAGAAGGGATCATCATCACATGGTGGTGAAAGAAGAGTGAACCATCTTCAAGAAGCAAGACTTCAGAGGTTGCCTTAGAGTCAGAGGTAGGTAACAACTTGATGATAAGGAGAACTTTGATCAAAGAACCAGTCAGAGAAGATCCAAGCCAAAGAAGGTCCTTATTTAGGATCAAATGTAAGGTTATGGACAAAGTTTGCCAAGTGATCATTGATTTAGGGTCAACAAACAACATTGTGTCAGAAGAGGTAGTTAGTAAGCTTAAATTGCAAAGGACACCTCACAACAACCCATATAGAGTCACTTGGTTGAACAAAGGCCAACATGTCCTAGTAAATGAGCAAGCATGGGTGGATTTTACCATTGGGAGGTATAAGGACAAGGTGTTATGTGATGTCCTACCCATGGATGCATGCCATCTTCTATTAGAAAGACCATGGAAATTTGATAGACAAGCTATCCATGATGGAGGCAAGAATGCATACTCATTCAAGAAATATGGAGTCACATTTAAGATTCAGTCTATCCTTGAGGAAGGTGAAAAGAGGGCAGCAGGTCCTAATGTTATTTTGGTGAGTGAAAATCAATTCTTGAAGACACTTAAGGAAGGTGAAGGTATAGGGTTTTCACTAGTAATGAAGCCTAAGGAGGAAGATAAGAAAGAGCAGCCAGATTTGCCAAAAGAGGTTCAAGACCTGTTGAAGAAATTCAAAGGCATAGTAAGTGATGGATAGCTAGCCACCTTACCTCCTAAAAGAACCATAAGCCTTAAAATATACTTCAATCTTGGAGCATCCTTACCTAACAAGGCAACTTATAGAATGACTCCCCAACAAAATGTTGAGATTGCCAAGCAAATCCAAGAGCTCTTAGACCAAGGCCTAATTAGGAAAAGCTTTATCCCTTGAGTTGTCCCTACCATGTTAGCCCCAAAGAAAGGTGGTACTTGGAGATTGTGTACTAATTCTAGAGCTATAAATAGGATTACCATTAGATATAGGTTCCCAATTCCTAGAATAGAGGACCTAATGGATTGTTTAGGGGAAGCCAAGTACTTTACCAAGATTGACCTTAAAAGTGGATATCACCAAGTTAGGATTAAGGTGGGTGATGAATGGAAAATTGCATTCAAGACTACAGAGGGTCTTTATGAGTGGTTTGTAACGCCATTTGGCTTATCCAATTCTCCAAGAACCTTCATGAGACTCATGAATGAGGTGATGAAGGACTTCATACATAAATTTGTGGTGGTATACCTAGATGATATTCTCATTTTCGGTAAGGATAGGGAAGATCATACTAATCATTTCCAAGATGTACTACAAAGATTGTATGATGAAAAGCTAACCATGAACTTGGATAAGTGTGAATTTGTTAAGCAAGAGTTGGTTTACCTTGGATTTGTGTTGTCTCAAGGAAACCTCAAGATGGATCCCAGCAAGGTTGAAGCCATAGTAAATTGGCCTACTCCTAAGTCAACAACAGAGGTGAGAAGCTTCCATGGACTAGCTCAGTACTACAGGAAGTTCATTAGGAAATTCAGTGCTATATGTGCACTAATGTTAGACACCATTAGAGGTGGAATGAAGGCAAAGTTTTAGTGGGGTGAACAAGCAAACAAAGATTTTGAAACCTTGAAGAAGAAGATTGCTACTCAACCGGTGCTAGTGTTGCCTAGTTTTGAGAAACTTTTCATAGTAGAATGTGATGCAAGCAATGTTGCAATAGGTGCTATCCTAAGCCAAGAAGAAAGACCAGAAGCCTTCCATAGTGAGAAGCTAAGTGATTCAAAGAGGAAATAACTCTCTTATGATCTAGAGTTATATGCTTTAGTGCAGGCTTTGAGGAAGTGGAGACACTATCTCCTTCCTAAGGAATTTGTAGTCTATACGGACAACCAAGCATTGAGTTTTCTAAACTCACAAGAAAAAATGAGTCATAAACACATGAAATGGGTGGAGTACATGCAGGCCTACACATTCTCCATTAAGCACAAGAAAGGGCAGTTAAACTGGGTTGCTGATGCATTAAGCAGGAGACTTTTGACAGTCCAAGAAATCCAATTGAGGAGCATAGGAGTTGACAGTTTTAGAGGATTATACCCAGAGGATGAGGACTTCTCAAATGCCTACAAGGTGTGTAAGGAGTATCAAAATTACTTCCATAGTGAGTATTCTGATTTTACTTTGCAAAATGGACTATTGTTTAGAGGTGGGCAGCTTTGTGTGCCTAGAGGCTCAATGAGAGAAAATATCATACAAGAGAATCATAATGGCAGCCTTAGTGGACATTTTGGAGTCAATAAGACTCAAGAGTTGGTTCAGAGATATTACTATTGGCCAAGGATGAATCAAGATGTGAAAAAGTATGTGGAGACTTGCATAGTTTGCCAAAAGGCCAAAGGTACTTCTACAAATTTTGGTTTATACCAACCTCTTCCCATACCAAATAGGCCTTGGGAGTGCATTAGTATGGATTTTGTAGTAGGTTTACCAAGGACAAAGTAGGGATTTGACAACATTTATGTCATTGTGGAAAGATTTAGCAAAATGGATCACTTTGTGCCTTGCAAGACTACTCATGATGCATGCCAAATAGCTCATTTATTCTTCAAAGAGGTAGTAAGGATACATGGTTTACCCATGAGCATTGTTTCAGATAGGAACTCAAAGTTCACAAGTCATTTTTTGAAGACACTTTGGAAAAAGCTTGGCACCAACCTCTCTTTTGGATCAGCCTACCATCCTCAAATAGATGGGCAGACCGAAGTGGTAAATAGGAGCTTAGGGAACTTATTAAGGTGCCTTACCAAAGAGTATGGTCAGACATGGGATCAAGTACTTTCAAAAGTTGAATATGCATACAATGACACCATGAATAGGACTACCAGAAAGAGCCCTTTTGAAGTGGTCTATGGTGTGCACCCAAGAGGTATTTTGGAATTAAGAGACTTAGGTAGTGTAGTAGCAAGAAGTGGATATGCAGAAGACTTTGCTCAATCAATGAAGGAGGTACATGAATTAGTCAAGAAGGCATTGATGGAGAATACAAGAAAACTCAAACAAAAATTTGATGAAAGAAGGAAGAACCTACAATTTCAAGTGGGAGATCTTGTCATGGTGCACCTAAACAAAGCAAGGCTATAGCAAGGAGTGCCTAACAAGTTGCAAATGAGAAGGCTAGGTCCATGTGCCATTCTAGCCAAGTATGGAGAAAATGCATACAAGGTGGACGTACTTAGTGATATAGGATTATCACTTGTTTTTAATATAGAAGAATTAGTTGCCTACAAGGGGCCAATTCAAGGTTCAGATTGTAGTCACTCAGAGGTATCATATGATATGAGAAACCTTCAGTTACCAGCCAAATCAAATCTAAAGGCCGAGAAGGTGTTGAGTTCAAGGATTGCCAAGAAGACAAGGCATCAAACCTATTGGGAGCACCTAAACAAATGGTAGGATATGGATGATGTTGAATCTACATTAGTGCTTGAGACAGAGTTTAAGAAGATAGGGATTGATTAGAATCTAATTCCTAAGGAGGTGACATGATTCTCTTTTGTTTGGGAGAATGGTGCAGGAGCACCTAGGACTTAGGCTAGTAGTCTTTTCTCAATTTTGGCTTGTACTGACCCTAGCCAAGTTAGGTAGTGAATAAGGACTCCACGAGGGTCCAAGAGTGAGTGTGATGAGTCAATGTAGGCCTAGTAGAGTTAATTTCTTTCTAGGTTTGCATTTTGTGCATAAATAGTGGTTTGAGTAGGTAGTTGACCTTCTTGATGGTCAAAAGTGTCAAAAATTTGTATATGAATTAGGGAGGGTTAAATTAGTATTAGAAATGTTTTAAAAGTCATGAGTGATGACTTAGAATAGGTCTCATAGGTTGAGAAGGTCAAAAAGTGCAAAGTTGCAAAAAAATTGTCATGACAACTTTTGTCCTAATTTGATTAGCGAAGAAGTTAGGGATTTTCCAACACCCTAGAAAGACTCCACACATGGTAAATACTATAAGAACCCTCTCTTGCATGGTTACAAATGTTAGATTATTTTCTTTGTAAGTTCAACAATCTGAAACTACTCACTTTCAAACTAGTTGGCATCATATTGGCTTGTTTTACTCATTTTGTAAATGCAAATGGATTGAATCCATTGATCCAGTAATGGATTGAGTTTCTTTGGTGTGTTACAGAGTTGTTAGTTCCATTTCAATCTTTGTAGATAGTTTGTATTAGTGTTTTCTTGTTTTGGTTTGCAAACAGCCATTTTTGGCTTGTATATAGCAGTTTTATGTAAAATTGTGGCCCCATAAATTCCACACGTGCTACCATCATGGCCTATTGGGACATGAATGGAAACCACTTGTAAAGTGTACATATGCAAGGACAAGTTTTGGAGATGACATTTAATGTGACTGTCACCTTGTTCTAGGCAAGTCCAGGAGCAACCTGACTAGAGGAGACAGGGGTGAATGCCAAACCACCATCTAAGATTTTGGAGGGGTCCATAAATTTAGTATAGAGTTTCCAATGCAAGGGAAATCCTTGAAAAATTCATTTGTTTCCCAAACACCAACTTGACCAATCATTGTCGGTTAGAAGGCCTAGAAACCCTTCAAAACCCTCATTTTGGGGTTAGGACATTGTACGGTGGAGTAAGGAGCTAAAACCACAAAAATCACTTGAGGTTAGATGATTAATTGAAGAAAATATAAACTTTATATAGGGTCTTTTGGACCATTTTCCTCCAAGCCCTAGAAAACCAGATTTTGGAGGCCTAATTGGGGCTCTTTCCTTGTAGCCCTTTCCTAGGCAAAATGGTGAAATCGGTAAGGAGGGAAAAGAAAGAAAACCTTTAAGGGACCCAAAATGCATTAAAAACATGTTAGTATCCACCTCCACACCTCTGCATCAACTCTAAATAGTAGGAGGTCAATTTGACAAGTTGAAGCCAAGACAACCATGATGAGCACATGGGAAGCATTGTGAATTGGTAGGGTTCCTAGCTAAAACACTTGAAGCAAATACCCTAGAATGGTTAAGAAGCATGCCCTAGAAGAGATTGAGAAGGAATTGGAGGTCTAGAGTGCAATTAGGCCTGGAAAGTTGGTGGAATTGAGCAACACCAACTAGGTGAAGTGTTAGCAAACTAGGTGAACCCCATCATGAATGCTTTATTTTCTATTTGGCTTGTTTATGTTTTAATCAGTTTATTGTTTAATCTGTTACAAAGGTTTGCAGTTAAATTGCATAAGATTTTTTTTTTTTGGGCATACTAATTCCCCCCCCCCCCCTCTTAGTATTCATCAATTGTTATCAGAGCCAACTTTTCTATAACTCTAACCAATTGGAAGGAGATATGGGGGAATACAGCATGAGGGAACTCACTCACCGTCTTACTAATTCTAAGAGAGCCTATGATGAAATCAAAGTCAATTATAAAGCCTCTTTGACCAAGAGAAGAGAACTTGCTGAGCAATTGATGGAATTTACTGAAAATGGCTCTTCTGATGAAGCAGACATGGAGGCCCTAGTCGGAGAAGTTGAAAAACTAAATGAATCCAAAACTTACCTAAGGAGGGAGTTGGAAGGACTGACTATCAGGATGAGTCAGGAGCTAGAAAATAGAAGAAAAGCTAAAGATTTGGTAAAGGACAAGGAGCATGAGATCTTTAAGTTGAAACAAGAAATCGGTACCATCGCTGTCTATTTATAGTAGGGTAAAGAAGAGAAAGAAGAACTACAAGCTGAACTAAATGCAATGATTTCTCAGAATGAAACCTTGATGGAGACCAATGATACTCTTTCCAAGGAACTTGCTGAGACAAAGGAGATACTTGCTAAGTTCAACTGGAGTGCTGCTAAGTTGGAGCAAAAGCTAGAATCAGTGAAGCCATCAAAGGATACCACTGGACTTGGTTTCTCTGGATACAAGGAAGGTGAGACCTCTGGAACCAAGAGTGATGCACTGAAGAAGCAATCAGCACCTAAGAACAATAGCGAGAGTAAAGGTAAGAAAAATTTTAAACCTATTTTCTTTAACTGTCTTAAGGAAGGACATACTACCAATGTATGTAGGAGCAAGGCTTACAATAACTTTCCTTACTTTCAAAACAATGTGGCTAGATCTGGTAGATTTAATGGTCACTGTTATGCATGCAACAAGTTTAGGCATAGATCTTTTGAGTACAAGTCAGTTATGAACAACTCTGGAAATTATCCACCAAGAGCTAAAGGAGTTGTCCTGGAACTTCCTAAAAACCAGAACCCAAACCAGTACAGAACCTATGACCACTAGTCAAATGGTTATGAAGCGCCAACCAATTGGAGAGAAACTTTCTTTATCTATCATGGTAGTAGTCACACTACTGCAACATGCAGAAGGAAGAATGGAAATGTGAACACCAAACCATGAAACATCTGGAATGGTATACTATCATTGCAACAAACTGGGACACACTGCCAGAACATGTAGACTGAGAAAGAATCCATCGAGAGACATATTGATCAACCCAGAAGGGAAGATTGATGTTGAAACCATTCAGGTAGATATGGATAAAACTTGGAAAAAGAAATCTAAAGAGAAGCCACAAGATGTACCAATTTCCGCACCTAGTGTGGAAATCCCTGAACTAGCAAACTGAGCTTTGAAAAGCTTAGGGGGAAATTATCGGTAAAATGTTTCGAACCCCCGAAGTATATCGGTAAATTACCGTTATCGATATTTGTTACCTGTCAACTGACAGAAGAAATGAAGCGGTAAAAGGTAAAATTAGGGTTTGAGCCCTAATGGTGATGCATTTATTATGGTAGGTGGGAGCATATTTAAAATGTGACTTTTTTCATCATTTTTACTTACCTAGTTTCATAAAAGAATTTTTCTAGTCTGAGCAGTGCAACCAAAGCAATTCATCTTGCATTTGAAAGAATTCAAAAAGGAATCTTGCACAAGATTTTGCAGCCACTTCAAGCTATTAGTGTGGAATTCAAAGTGGTAAACAAAGCATCTAAAGATGTGCGTTGTGCTCAACATCGAAAAACCCTAAGTTTGAAGTGTGAAGGTATTTCTCGATGAAACATTCTTGTCATTTGAAATCTTCTCAAAAGGGCTTCTGCATATAAAATCTCTTCTAGTTCTATAGAACCTGAGGATGCACCTGAGCTTCTTAAAAAGAAGATGAAATATAATGCCCTATCTCAAATTCCCATCGAATTCATTGTCTAAGGTGATGTTTCAGGATATATTGATTGCAAACTAGAAGACCTAGGGTCCCTAGTGATTCACTCCTAGCTGAGTCTGTTATGTGGAGACGATAAGAAGATTAAACCTAAATATAGCATAATAGAGAAGAAGAAATTGCATAATGAAATATATTTTCTTGAAGAATTTACAGAAGAACACATCAAGATTATCCTTAGTAAGGTTCATGGTGATAAGATGTATCTTGAGCGAACCCATGATATTACACCAGAGGCAATTCATGTCATGACCGGTTTCTGCAATGTTGGGGAGTCCCCATTCTTTGAAAGATCACCAAAACCAAAATCATAGAGCTCACCGATTCTATGAGTGACCTACAGGCAATGATGGTCAACACCATTAAAGATGATTTGGTGAAATATGCATGCATGGTAATCGGGTATAGAATATTCTATGCTAGAAAAATGAATTATGTTCCTTCATTTGCGGTGCATGCCACTTACAGGATGATAAAGGAAAATGCAGAATGTGACTTATGTACTTGTATGTAGAAGCAACTCATAGATAACCTGAAGTCGATCAAATCGGACAAAACCCAGAGGTTTAAGTTTGGTCAACTACTTGTCATTTTATTGTTCTACTTTCAAGGATATTTTCTTAGAGTTGGTGATGTTCAATGGTCAACTGACCTACTAGTTTCCAGAGAAATAAAGGAGAGTCTAAAAGTAGTGGGAACTACATATCCGGAGACTCTGAACAGATATTTTGATGATTTCAAACTAAAGATGAACTAGAGAATGAGAATATATGGTGATCAAGTTAAGAAATATGAAGATGACATCTGTTTCACCATCAAAATAGATCACTTCATAATGGAAGCGGTCGAACCCAAAGAAGATGTAGTTGGGCCTATGCGGTATGAAGTGGTAAATGATATACTGATAGGGTATGCCTCTACCCTACTTGCTTCACCACTAGATCCCAAGAAGAAGAGGACCAGTACTTAATTAGAAAGGATAAAACCTATTGAGGTACCAAAGTAGAAAAAGAATAAAGTAGTACCATCCACATCGACACCAGTTACATCTACTACCAGTCCTAAAGTGACCAAAAGGTCACCAGCAAAAAAGAAACTGGAGGCTATTCTGGCAAAGGTATTCGAAAGGAAGAGGAAAACCAGGAATAACTCACCGGATTTAGAAGGCACTAAACCAGAGGTAGAAATAAAGAAGACAAGACAATCAAGCAAGAAGATGAAGTCAACTAGTAATGTACCATCAACCTCTACACCAGTAAATTTAGATATTTCCTCTTACAAATCTATGGCACATTGTCAAAGGACCATAAAGAATATTAGAATAAAAGTTCTTGATGATTTCAAAGAATATTTTGATGATTTCAATGATAGTGAAAAGGAGGATGTCGAGCAAGAACTTATTAAATATTTATGTATTAATGATCTGTCACCTTCTGAAATTAAATGAGTTACTTCAAAATCTTTGTATGATTCTTTGGACAACAAATGGCACATTGCCATTGAAAAAGAGCAAGACATCAGGGAGAAAGTTTTTGCTCAATATTTTCCAGATGCCTCTAACTCAGAATTGTTTGAAATTATTAATAAGTACAAAGGCATTTTCTTCATGAGAAGAAGAAGACTTCAGCTACTCGAAGGCAAAATTTCTGAAGTAGAAAAAGACACCCATTTGCAGGTTAAAGCTTTTGTCAAAATGCAACAAGTATCTGAAGCTAATTGGCAGGCTGAGCAAGAGCCTGACCTATCCACAACCAAACCGGATGAAGTATTTGACAATTTGGGTGAAAGAATGGTAAAACAAAATGAACCCATTGGTGTTGATGCACTGGACATTGAGGATATCACTCCAGATGAGGAAAAAGATGAAAAAGAGAGAATGGAGAAAGAAAAGGATAGAAAACGGAAAAAGGGAAAGTGGAGAAAGAAAAGTAAGAGAAAGAGCAAGCGGAGAAAGCAATACAAGAAGAGAATAAGAAGGAAGAAGAGAAGAAGAAGGAAGAAGAAAAGAAGAAGGAAGAAGAGAAGAAGAAGGAAGAAGAAAAGAAGAAGGAAGAAGAGAAAAAGAAAGAAGAAGAGAAGAGGAAGGAAGAAGAAAAGAGAAAGGAGGAAGCAGATAAGGAAAAGGAAGAGGAGAAAAAGAAAGAAGAAGGGTGGAAGAAAGAAAAGGAAGAAGAGGAGAAGAAAGGACAAGTGGAGATCAAGGAAAAGGAAGGAGGATAGACTCCGAAGGTAACCGGAGATCAAACCAAGCAGGTTGATTCCACTGGACACACCGATTTGACTCTTGCCTGTCTGACTCAATTAGTTGATGAGACTGAGCTACTACAGAGCATTCAACTAGAACAGAAGAGATTGGAAGAACTAAGGAAAAAGAAAGAGCACAATGTCATTCAGTTTGTTGTTGACATTGTTTCCAATCTAATCCCTAGTACTAACCTCCCCAGTACTGATTCCTCATTGGCCAAGCTCAAACTTCTTTACACAGTAGTGGATGACCAGGTACAATGTTTGGAAGATGTTGCCCAAGCCACTACAAAGAAAAATCATGAAAAGGAACTCATAGTTACGTTAGTAAAACAAATGGATGAAGATAGGGCAAAACCGCTTAAATAAAAAGGTGATATAAGTTCAGTTATGTGTGAAGGTAACCTACTCTTGAGTAAAATCTGTCAACCTCAGCTATTTTGTGAAGATGCTCTAAAACAAAAGAATCAACACTAATCAGAATTACAGAAATATATCATCAACTTCAAACTACCCTATGATCTATTCACATTATATGGACAAGTTGTTCATACTCACCAGCATCAAATTGTGAAGCTTGACTCAGAAATCTGCAATCGGACTCGAGATCTGCAGGAGCTCTAGTTGCTCCTATTACCAAAATTGTAGGTTCTTCAAAAATGTTTCCTGAACTTGGAAGCTATTACTGTGACATAGGAGATGAGCACCATCGATGCAATGGAAGAATTAGCCTTCTAGATGAAGACTAAAATTGAAATTGTTGCCTCACTTCTTGAGTCATGGTCTTTAGACATGAAAAATTTTATGCAAACCTTTAAGTCTCTTTTTGAAAAGTTTTACTCTTTATTGTCATGAACACATACTCTATTTTTTATATTATGCAAAAAGGGGAATATTTTGCATTACTTTGTCATTGTTGGCAAAGGGGGAGTAGTGTATATTAAAATTTTGGCGAGTATTACAATTTCATGCACATACTTGTAATTTTTGCAAAGGGAGTAGTGTATATGCTTAGGGGGAGCAATTTTGATTATGGCATCTGTTTTTGTTTTGTAAGCACTTAGATGTCAAAATTTTCCTAAGTGTTGCCATCAATGCCAAAGGGGGAGATTGTTGGTATTTTGATGATAATTAGTTGTGATTGTCATTGATGGACACACACTTATTTGATGTATGAATTATTCTCAATTGCTAGTTATTCCAACCGGTATTGTATGTCATTAATATGTATAGTCTTTATTTGTTGAAGACTATCGATAGTTTTCAGAAGATGCTTACCAATCAAAGCATGACCAAAGACCCCTAGCGGTATGAAGATCTCAAAGCGGAATGAAGACCCTGAGCGGCAATTAATATTTTGATCAAAACACTATGTTCCAGTTTTCCAATCTTCACTTGTCAATCGGTAATCAATATACTTTGTTAACCGGTATAATTGTAATGTGTGATGAGTTATCATCCACTGACACTTTGGCAGTGTTTCTATGTCATGTTACCAAATGTGTCTAGATGCACTGTACCTAGGAAATTGTAGTCTAATCTTATTGGATCGACATGAAATCAGTTTCCTATATGAGGACATCATGTCTAGGGTTTTGAATAGTAGTTGATATGTGCGAGTGTTTGAGAGAAGATTAGGTCTGAGCGAGAAAAGGTATCTCATGACAGAGACAGAGAGTGTGAAATATAGAAGACTGAAGTAATGCTGGAATTCATTAACAAGGAGCTACCGAGGATCTAATCAAGAATTATGTTCTACCATCTAGATCATTCACTTGTTGATTACTAATATCTTCAACAAGTCTGAAACCCTTAACTGGGTAGGCCCAACCAAGCCTATTTTAAATCCTCTAACAAGGTGGTTCATAGTTGTGGATCTGAAATCCTCTAATAGGGTAGTCTTTGATAGGACTTATCTCCTAACAGAGATCTAGATTCCTAACAGGATCTGTTCTAGTGAAGAACGTTGTAAGGCCTTAACTGGTCTGGTTACTATTCTATAGATAGTTGACTTGTGAGTTTTAATCACCATAGTTTTTCCCATTTGGGTTTCCACGTCAAAACATCTTGTGTTATGGTGATTGTGCTTCTATGGGTGAATGCTTTATTTGTTATTTTTCATGTTTATGTTTTAATCGGATTATTGTTTAATCTGCTACATCGGGCTACAGTTAAACTGCTTAAGAGTTTATTTAAGTTTTTGGGCATACTAATTCATCCCCCCCTCTCTTAGTATTCATCACTATCAACATTTCTAGGAATCTGGTGTTGCATTCTAAGACTAAGCATATATCAATCAAGTTTCATTTCTTGAGAGAGAAGGTGAATGAGAAGGAAGTCAAATTGGAGTATGTATCTACGAAGGAACAAATTGCAAATATCTTCATGAAGCCTTTGCCCAAAGATACTTTTGAGTATCTCAAAGAGAAGCTAGGGGTGATTGCCCCTCTTGATGAGAACTAAGATGCATGGAGCTACATCAGTCCAGTGAGCTTCACAAAGATATCTTGTGATCTAGATTGATGAGTGAGGCTGCTACTTAGGGGGAGTAGTCAGTGTGGTGGTGCAAGTATTCATATTTTTTTATTTTATTCTAAGGGTGAGAGATTATGATTTGCATATGTGTCTTTTGCATTGATCTCGAAGGGGGAGAGAAGCATGTGAAAAACTGCCATATCCTATGTTGATCTTAAGAGGAGATTGTTGTAAGCATGAAGTTGACCAATAATTTCATAAAGCCTACAAGCAATGCTAATGAGAGAATTGAAAATGTCGACATCATGTTTTTTATTGGAAAAGCAAGTGTCTCCCAATTGAGTCAAAGTCCTTCGAAAAGTCTATAAACAACAAAAGACTATGAAAGAGCGGTGGTGATCCTTCTCAACAATAGCCTAGAGTGTAAATATGTGGTCAGTGGTTTGATAATCTCCCTTGAATATAGCTTTCCCACAAGCTCAAACATTACCTTTCTCTAGGTACTCAAAAAAATTGCATGTCTAACATTGTGGAAAAAAGTTTGACAAATGTATGACCAATCATTATAGTCCTATAGTTGCTAGGATTGGAAGGATTCCTAGAGCCATGAATAGAATGAATTTATGTTGAGATCAAGATCGGGAAAACCTTGAACAAACAACTCTGTTGAAAATATTTGTTGAAGGGGAGGCCAAGGAATCTGGATCATATTTGATAAATTTAGCTTGGAGGCCTCAACAATCAACAGCTCTATTGGTACTGCACTTTAGAATGACTGTCTAAACATTACTTATGGAGAAAATGGTAGAAGTTAGTAGTGAAGTAGGGACCATGACAATAAGTCAGTTAGGCACATCGTAAAGAGAGAAAGCCTATGGAATCCACTCATTAGGGCTTATGTTAAAAGTTATATTGGCAGGTTTTATTGGGATAATAGTTTGCGAAAAGTTTGGGTGAATGCTAAAGATCAGCTACATTCAATATAATTTTTTGAGCTACAAATTTTGTAAAGGCATCTTTCAGATAATCTTCTAAAGTGTGAAATTTTTAGGAAATTTTGATTTTTGTGGAAGAGCCTTATTTTCTATGGTCTAGGAACGAAAATTCCATTAATAAAATATTTTGAACTCAACTTCCACACCTAGAAAGTAAAAAACCAAATACAATTGATGAACATGAATTTGTGGGGAATAGCCAATGGTGTTAATGTTAACTTCTCTTCCAATTAGAACGGGAAGCTTCTGTACTTGATAAAAAATTAACCTTCTATGAACAATATGTACTTGCAATTTACAGTGTCATTCTATGGATCGCATGTCAAGCTATATAAGCTTTAAAAAACTTTAAAATGAATCTTTTTGGGTTTGCCTAGGTAAAAGGTTGAGATGCTCTTTCAACACAAGACAAATAATTCTATGTATTTTTTTATTGAAAATAAATCCTAAGATTAAACGCTCCTAACAATGCAAGAACACATGAATTGGATACGTTCAAGCACATACACACAATGTTATATGTTAAGACATGGTAGTTGCATTCAAAGCTACATTTATCAACCTAAGACCTACTACAACACAAAGCTTTTGTTGATTGTAAATTTTAACTCATCAAGCACAATAACACATCAATAATAAATTAGATATTTTAAATATTAACCTAAAACCTACTACAATACAAATCTTTTAGTGATTGTTAAATTTTAAGTTACAAAACACAATAGAACATCAATAGTAAATTAGAAGTGAAATCTCATACTAAATAACTATTGAATAAACATTGAATTTTAGAATAACAATCATGAGTATTCAATGAATAGTGGCTTTCACAATATGTAGGCATGAGAATTACCATCAAGAATTAGGTTCAAAATATTTAAATTGTTTACAAAGCAATGCATGAAAATTAACGAAGGAAATCATCTACTAATTTTACTAACTGCAGGGTATCAGTAGCAATGATTTGGTGAAATATTTTAAGACATTTTGAGGTCACTTAAAAGTCATTTAACAAAAGTTGTACGTAGATCAACACCATACCAAGAGATCATTAAATGTGGGAGATATGGTTTTTCAACTCCTATAGACTTATAACAAAACTACTATAAAGTGAAGTGGATTTGAAAAGATCAAAGCTTGTTTTATGGACCATATAAAATTTTTAAAAGGGTTCATGAAATGACTTATGAGTTAAAGTTTCCCACAAGTAGTCAGCTTCACAATGTTTTCCATGTGTCTTGCCCCAAAAAAGTACTTGGCTAAAATATTGCATCCTTAATTGATCTACTACCCTTGGATGATGAGGAGAAACTTATATTGGTTCCAAATGCCATCATTGACACATGAGAGAAGAAATTGAGGGACAAGATAATCATAGAATACTCAGCCCACTAAAGAAACCCACCTATAGAGAATGCCACTTTGGAGGAGCCAAAGATATTTGAACATCCAACACTCCATTGATTTTGAGAAGAGAGAACTTGTAATGTCCCCTTTTATATACTCCATTGATTTTTAGAAGAGCAAACTTGGCATGTCTCATGATGTTTCTCCTAGTTATAAGTACTACTTGCAAGAAAAGGTTGCACACTAGGAACATTACAAAGAACAAAGAATACTTGTAAATGCAATTAGTTAGAACTCTCTACAATGGATGAGCCCTACCTCTATGGGCTAGAAAAGTGCTTACTAAGTTAGTCTCTAATCTAGACAAGGTAGTTATTATATACATTATAAAATCAACCAACCAACCAAAGTACAAAGGAAGTCTTACTGTTACACCATTGTCCTTTTGTTCTAGTCATGTAGGCTTGGGACAATAATGAACATGGCCTTCTTCCCTCTCCTCAATGCCTCCAAAAGGCTTCTAGGACTTTATAGGGTCCACGTACTAACCTTCCCAAAAATCCAACCATTGAACTTCACATCACACCCTATTTGGCAAACAATAAATTGTTGTCTCACTGGTTTTGCTAAGATAGTCATAGTCATTGTTAACTTAGGACAGCCAAAGTTTTTCTTAGTTATTAGTTCTTCAACTTGCTAACCCTTTCCCTTGTCAATAGAGCCCTCGCACATTCCTCTTTCCTTTCACTGGACTCCCCAAGAACCATTGATGCATTCACACCACTTCAAACTCTATGAAATCACTGTGTTTCAGACTGTGACTCAGAAATCAGTCCCTTGCATTCAATTATCACATGCCAAAATTACTCATGAGCCCCTAAAAACACCAAAATATGAAAAGTCATGATATTTTACAAGTTCCCACCAATTTTGGTGGTTTTCCTATGGCTACAAATGATGAATTACATTATTTATGGTCACTGTTAACCCTAGGAAGGGTTTTGACAATGCTTTACAAAAATTGGAATATATCTTTTTCAAAACAAAATCAAATTGGATGAAACCAAAGCCAAAATAGAGGGGATGTCTTTGATTACCCTTGGGTTGATGTGTGCCTACTTGGCATTAGGAGCTGTGTCCAAAAGCCATTAGGAGTCCTAATTAGAGAAGGGCTTTAAGGAGTAAGATTTTGTGAGTTGGTGTGATTCAAGGGTTGGAAGACCTCAAGATAGATTTGGGCAAGGTGATAATGTCCTATGTGATGTATGTCAATGGTTGTATGGGACTAGGGAGTAGGAGTGATTCTTTGGGGTGTTGAAGCAACTTGAGGGGCTAGTAGGCTAGTGAGGGCTTGGGGTTTGTTCCCTATTGAATAGGTGAGTTGGGAGAAATATCTCCCTAATTGATTGAGATTGGTGGATTCTTTGCATCACAATGCTCCAATATTGACCTTGCTTAATTCTTTGTTTCTCATTGAAGCTTACACAAATTCTACTGAGGATGTCATGGGAGCCATCTTGTTATAAGATGGTAAAATAGTATGCTACTATTCAAAGGTTTTCTTTTCAACAATGAGGGACTATCTAGCTTATGATAGAACTTTATGCATTAGTCTAGGCAATGAGAAAGCATATTAAAAATAGTATGAGAAAGACTCAAATAATGTGGAATACAAATAGAAATACAATACATGATCATCGAGGGAAATCCTAAGATTGGTTGACAAATATAAGATAGCAACCATGCAGATCATACAACAGTGATAAGGAGAATGCCTAAATAATAGTCCATATGAATCACCAAGTAATAGCAGCATATAGTCATAATAATCCTCACACAGAGCAACCATGGAGTCAAAGAACATTGTCCAATGTACAGTTATAGCAGGATAAGAACTTTCTATCCATCTATTTTATTGATACATTATTACAAGAGATAAATAGCTATAACAATCCCAATGATGCTATAGGGCAATCATATTGGATTAAGAGCATGCAATACTAAATGTACTAGTATTAGCACAGTGCCAATGAAAATATCATGCATGAGGAGAATTCATAGAAATCAATGGCACAAAGGATAGTATAAGCCCAAACACAAAGGAATATCATCACACAATGTATATTTGTCATAGACATTAGAAGTCACAAGAAAAATATAGTGTTATGAGTCACAATAAGTGCCTTAGAGAGTGAGAAAACACCAAAAAGAAGGTCATCCAGATTGTAGAGAAGCACAAAATCCATAGGTTAGAGGTAGAATACAATCATGAAGGCATTTTTTTTGAAAAGACAAGGTTAGAGACCCATCATGGCAGTATCACAAGCACAATGTTGTCTAGATCATTTGTTAGTCAACGGTGAAAACAAAGTCCCACACTTAATAGTTAAAGGACAATCCCAAAGCTAGGTACATCAAAAGCATAAAAGCAGCAATTACAGCCGCTAAGGGTCCCAAAACCAGGAGATCAGTAATGTATAGAAGATCAGGTGCAAACACCATTATCATGATCACTGTACAAAAGGTCATAGTCCATTCACTGGAAAACAACCAAGAGAGAAACAATGACTTAAGATGCAAAGCACAATCTTCCATTCATCAAGACAGTGGCATCAAAGTAAATACAATGAAAAGTACAGTCTTAGAAAGGAATCTTGATATTAATGAGGACATTGGAATTTATAGCATTATAACTAATCAAAAGTCACCATCATGGAGGTATCCTTCACAGTCATATGATATAACAAGAATGAATAATTTATTGATAGCCACCAAAGAGTTTGTCACAATTTTTTATTGTAGTAGAACAATGATCATGATTATAATTTCAATGCAAATGCCTTCAAAGGAGCAGCTACAACAAAGGATTGGCAGTCTAAGGATAGTTTGCAACCATGGAATTTATAAATAGTTCAAAGTTCAACACATTGAATAATGAAATACTGCTACAACAATTCTTCATGGACAGTCCATAGCCTTATAACAAACACACTAATAAGGGCAAAAAAGATCACTATTATCATGGGTCTAAGACAATATAAAATTATCAAAATATACAGTTATTAGTAGTCATAAACTATCTTAGAGGATTGGCAAAGAAAAACATAGGTGTTCTCCTCATAGAACATAGAGATATGAAGCAATAACGAGATGTGAGGTAATAGTTATAAAATTTGGATGAACTCAAAGACATATTTACAAATACAACCTACCCTTTATAATACCTATTTGAAAAAATGGATGCAATGCAAGTCCTTGTATCAATAATTTCTGGTAGATAGTAAAAAACTAGAACAATAAATTTCACATAAAAGTGGTTAGACTTAAAATGATAAGGAAAATTTAAAAATGCTAAAGAAAATTTCAACTAATAAAAAAAATTACAAGGATGAGGCATATTCATAACTTTTGCAGTCTCGCCATGGATATCAACACTAGAAGCAACTCATACTGTTAGTGTACATACAAGACAATATGGGAGTTCATTATACCCAACAACTTGTGGTGTTGTTGTTCGTGTTGGCTCTGTTGGACCCTGTAATTAAGATTCAATATACATTATTCAATAAGATTAACTATGCAACATAATTTAAAAAGTGTGTTATCTTATTGAGCTTCACTTGGTTTCAAGTATAGTTTAATATTATCTACTTAACAGGGCCAACCACGTGAAGGTGGAAGCTCATTTGGCCCCTCCCCCCCCCCCCCCACCCCTTAACATCACTCTAAATTCCCCGTTAACATATAACATTCATTCATTCTTTCTACCATTAATAAAATATAACATTCATTCATTAATATCACATAACATTCATCAACACATAACATTGATTAAGATTAATTAACATGCAACATTCATCAGTATTAATTAACACATATCATTCATAACCATTCATTATCACATAATTACATTCATTAACACATAAAAATCAGTCATTATCAAATAAGGTAGATTACAATCATTTATTTTTTTGTTTTTTCTTTGAATCTATGAAAACAATAAGTGGAGCATCATTTTCTTCATGATTTCCCCCCTCTCAAGTTGTTCTGCCCTCTACTTGTGATCTTGATGTATGCCTAGTCCTATACTGAGGACGAGGACACTGAAGCGAAGGGGAGTCCTCTGCAATAACAAAGAAATGGGTTAAATTCAAAACATTTTTTATTATTGTTACAAGTATTTCATTAATTTAGAGAACATAACTATTGTGCTCTTTACCTGATGGGGCCACATCGTTTTGTCTAGCCTCAACCTCAACATGTTGAACACCCTCTAGATCCTCTGGAGTTCAAATACTAAAGGTTACATTAATGTTGAACACCAATTGCAATTAAATTTGTTTAAAGGAATAACAGTGGTCCTCTTTACTTGATTGGGGAACATCATGTTCCTGATGTTGTGTACCCGGATCATGCTCCACTTGGTCACCACTAACTACATGCTCTAAAATATTAACAAAAAAGGTTACATTAATTACTACACTAATTACAAATTAAGATGTTTAATTGTATTAATAATTACATAAATAAATTTGAATAGCAAATAAATAGCTCCACTATTGGGATGCACATCCGAACCTTCATGTGTAGGTGGTGTTTCACGATTAGCAGTCTGCATTCCAATGTAATGCACATTGTTATCAATGCTTGCTTATTTAAAACAGATATAGTCACTTTATGTTGGAACTCAATGTCAATTAGATTATTGGTAAAGTATTCAATTTGAAACAATTTTCGTTTAGCTTATTTACCTGTGTGACGGATGCACCAGAATCTTGTGTTTGCCCACTCAATTCTCGTAGCCATTTAGCCATGGTTGTATAGCCTTGCTGGTAGGCAATTCTCTTGTCATCTTTTGTGGGTGCTCTATTGAATTCAGGGCCCTACATTTTTTCTTGGTATCGTGAATTTTGCTTGCATTGTTTGATCTAAAAAAAAATAGTTTGCAATTTATAAATATTTTGATGTGATATTTCATTTACTTATACTTACAATTCATGCGACAAGTTTCATATAACCACTAGAGTCAAGTTTGTGTTGCCTGTGTTTTTCTTGTCTTGCCTTGGTTGCCTTTGACGTGTCACTCAGTCTATGAAAAGTTTGAAATATGTTAGATTATATAAATATAAAGAGTATTTCCTTTGGCGTCTGGTGGTGTATTTCCTTTTTTTCTTTCAATTCTCTCCTTGGCATCCAAAATTAGGTCCTTCCACTCCCTCTCTGGAATCATGGGGGGATGCTTGTACTTTACGTCCTTCTCTAAATGGGTCCTGTATCGGTCCCTCACATACTTTAGATATGTGCCAACTTTTTCAAGGAGCTTGGTTTTGCCGAATGTGTCATTTCCAAACAACTCAACCATACGATTTGTCAATTCATCTTTTAACCTTTTATCTTGGTCATTCCACCTTTTAAAACAAAAACAAACCTATTAGATTCAGAAATGAACTGAAGCTACATTTATTATAGTTCAAGAAATGGATCAAAGGAAAACTATTCTAGCAATGATATGAAATGAAAATAGTGGATTAGGGTTAGTTCACATATGATGTTCCACCTTTTACGTATGGTGGGCCCAAATATCTGCAATGCAATGCCATTAAGATTTTCATAAAAAATATCATTTCTTGCAAAAAATTCATGGGATCATTAGTCCAAAATGAGTGATCAAAAAGTAAATTACAATTAGACTATATATAATAATAATTTTAAAGTACCTAAAACCTTTTGTATCTTTAAGGGAATCATTTCTTCGTCACTCACCACCAATGTGGCCTGCAACATTCTCATACTAGCAATACGAGAAGATCTAGGAAATGATGGTATGTTATCAGTAGTAGTCACCTCTGGTGCATCTTGTGCATCTCCTATTGCAAAAAATGAATCCACTATGAAATGCGCCCAACAAAGAACGCTTGAAGGGAAATAAAAACATAACAGAAGATAGAGAAAAAGAGGGATCTACCAATAGTGGGTGGGCCAATATGATGTGCAGTAGAGTATGTCTGCATGTTGCATGTTGTCAACATTGCAGTCAGCAATATAGGTGGGACTAACCTTTGATGAGGTGCCAGTGGAATTTGAATAGGAACATTGACAACACCTGAAGAATAATACATTAAATATATAAAACATTATATATATGAAAAGTGCAAGAATTGTAAACAAGGATGAACCTTTATTATGAACATTAATAGTATCAAGTATGATGTATTTTGGGTACTCAAAGTGATAAGCCAAGCAAGTGATAAGCCAAGAAAATCATCATCACCTGAACTACCTGCAATACTTGATCATGGCCACCAGGTTGATGAAGACGCATAAATTTATGTAAAAACAACACGTACATATTTTAGTTAATGACATAAAAGAGTATAAAATATAAACCATTATTGAACTTTTGTTATAATTAAAGCTTTCATTACTACTTACTTGCAAGTTTTCTATTGTCCGCATCAATTTTTACATCCTCTTTTGTATCTCATCAGTTTGAGGCTCCACTGATGCCAAAGCAACAATCTCTCTACTAATTTTTCTAATAGACTTTTTTTATCAATTCTATAGGGTTTGTGGAATTTACGATGTCATCATCGCTTAATCCTATTGAGTCCACATTCCTAGAGAGGTGCTCAGGTACTTCAGCTCCCTTTCCCTTTCCCCGAACATCCGTCTGTGACAAGAATATCATTAACAAGTACAAAATTACTCTAAAACACTCAAGAAAAGAACATAATAATGTAACAGTTTGCTTCTATCTAATTTGTACAATTACAATGAGGTTTAACTGCTCAGTAGAAGTGTCATGACCTATATCCCTGTCTGTGCTATGTGATGGATCCATGTCGCCCTATGACAAATAAAAAATATAAAAAACATTAGCGAAATGAAACCAAAAGACTTAGAAAAAAAACTTCATAATAAAATGATATATTGGAGTCATTAATTGGAGGTTGGTTAATTTAAATGGTATATAGTACGTGCCACCCCCATGATAGTAACTTTGTTTGTATCTATATGATTCAAATTGTAATTGATTAGCTGCTCTTCCCCTGCACTTATTGATTTTATCGCACATACGAATACATGATTTCCCTCACGTGCCTCAAATATGCAATTGGGTTGTTTATTAGTTGACCCAGGTTGCATACTATTTATAAAACCTGCAATATTCCTTGTTGCTTTTGGTCTTGCATCAATGTATATAGCCACTTGTTTACTTTGATTATTATCTTTCTGTTGTATATAATTTGCTGATAGTGCATACCTACGCATACTTTTTTATATCGAACAATCTGCATCCAATTATTGTAATTATAACAAGGTCCAACAAACTCCATCAATTCAACAACTTTGTTGTAACAAGCCTTTATGTCGTCCATGGAAAATAGGCCCAAACTATGTAACGACAAAGGTGCTATGCAATATATCCTATCATTAACACAAAAATCAATGTTTATTGGAGGAAGTTCCTTGGGTACCCATTGTTTCTGTAGGTGTTTGTACCTCAAGGGCACCTCAATGTTGCCTTTGTTCTCATCATCATAAGAACATGACCCCCCTTGAGAAAGGAAAAATTCCATGTGTTTATTGAATTTTTTTCTAATCTTTTGACCTCTAGTTGATCTCCCTATTGTAGACCTACTACATGTCTCACTTTCATTTTCTATTCCTGGATTTCTCTCACTCCAGGAAGACACATCTAACAAATACCTATTTGGTGGTACCTGCACTCCATCAAATGAGAGAGTTGGTTGCTAATGAGAGAGATATTTTGCAAATGAGGGTAATGATGATGAAGAAGTCGGCCCTAAAGTAGGTGTTTGTACCTCAAGGGCACCTCAATGTTGCCTTTGTTCTCATCATCATAAGAACATGACCCCCCTTGAGAAAGGAAAAATTCCATGTGTTTATTGAATTTTTTTCTAATCTTTTGACCTCTAGTTGATCTCCCTATTGTAGACCTACTACATGTCTCACTTTCATTTTCTATTCCTGGATTTCTCTCACTCCAGGAAGACACATCTGACAAATACCTATTTGGTGGTACCTGCACTCCATCAAATGAGAGAGTTGGTTGCTAATGAGAGAGATATTTTGCAAATGAGGGTAATGATGATGAAGAAGTCGGCGCTAAAGTTGATGTTGAGATTAAAATTTGAATAAGTCCAACTAGGGCCTCAAGTGTTGATAACTGTATTAGATTTGCTTCTAATGTCGAGGTTTGAAAAACTGAGGAAGTTTATTTTCCAAGTAATTTTTTAAAAATAAACTATTTCTATAGGGTGTATTGACTTATACCTATCGATCCATGAGACTGTGCAGTATCCTCGTCAAAGGAGTTCAAGTTCCTGCACATGTAATTAAATTATCTTATGTTAGCTAAAAATTACATAGTACACAACATGAACAACATGAACTTTGTAGACAAAAAGAGTATTAAGTAAAAAAAATATGTTGTCATCATAATCCTTGTAATTTTTTCAATTCCTTACCTTTACTTTATGTAGACTATGTAGGATCCTCAGCTAAAGGGTTGACGATGTCTGTAGTCAATAACCTGTTCCCACCAAGGGTGACAACATCACACAAAATATATACATGAAATCAGCACCATCAATTTAGCATCATAAGCATTACATTTATAAGTTGATAAACAATAAATACAATGTATCATAAGCATCATAAGCATCACATATGTATCATCATATATGTAATTGAGCATCATAAGCATCACACATGTGTCATCATAAACATGTAATCCATCACATATGTATCATAAATCACCATGTATCACATAGGTGATAAATAATCCACATTCTATAAATAAACACAAAGTTCAAAAAATGTCACATGTATCATCATAAACATGTAATCCATCACATATGTATTTTAAATCAACATCCATCACATAGCTAATAAACAATCCAAATTCCATAAATAAACACAAAGTTTAAAAAATGTCACATAAATAGTCACTCTCCCTATCTTCATCTCCTCAGGGTGGCATAGTTTTATTATTAGGACATGCTAGAGGTGGAATATGAATTAAAAACATTAAAAGGTGCATCATGAATTAATTATGTAATGGCATTAGAATTCAAAACATAATGAATTAATTATGTAACCATATAATTCAAATAAATTTCTATCAATAAATCAATATTAAATAGATAATATACTAATCCCATACTTCATACATTGCATTCATGTCATTAATCTTCTTCTTCATCCAACTCATCATCATGACCATCGTCATCATCATCATCATCATCATCATCATCATCATCATCATCATCATCATCATCATCATCATCATCATCATCACCACTACCACCACCACCATCATCATCTTTGTCATCGTCATCACCATCACCATCACCATCACCATCACCATCACCATCACCATCACCATCATCATCATCATCATCATCATCATCATCATCATCATCATCATCATCATCATCATCATCATCATCATCTTCATCATCATCATCATCATCATCAACTTCTTCTTCTTCTTCTTCATCGAGTAACTGTCAATCGTGATCATCATCTAAATCATCTTCTACTTCTTCGGTATCTTCTTCTTCCATCACATTATACTTTATCAGCCTTCCTCTTGAATCATGTCTGACAACAAATGACCAACCCGATTTAGGTGGAAACTCTAAGTAAAATACCTACTCACATTGGCTTGGAAGAACATACGGCTCATTCCCAATTGCATCAAACAACCTTGTATTAACTATTGTAAAACCATTATCATGTTCAATAACAGTTCTATCAGGATCATTTTTATTCAATCATAGCCTATACATTTGACGACGAACAAAACTAATTTGAAGGAATTAAAGTCACACTCAAGTATATCATCCAAAATGCCAGAGTATTGATTTTGAGACTCTTGAGGATGCATGTCGTTTCTCGATGAAATATTTGTCACCTCAAAGACTGCAGTTATCCTAGAATCACAAGTTTTCTTTGTGTCATCCAGGTTTTTGATGTGAAATTTATGACCATTGCAGCACATAGCGTTGTGGTGTTTGACTTGCAATATGTCAAACATGTAAAAATTATTGCATCATGAGTTGATAAACATATGGGTGATTAATAAATTTATATGTACCTATTTATCTCTTAAACCATATGCTAAATCAATTTCCCTTTGCGTAACATTGGAATCTCCATTACGATGAGATTCTTTAACCAATGAAGCCACACCTCCCATGTTAATGTGCGACCAAAATGTTGACAAAGTTCAATCCATACCGTCATCCAATCAAGATTGTTTGCAATATACAAATGTAGTGCATCACACTCTTGACCAAACTGTACAAAAAATAAATAGACGTCTTACAACCAATTTAGTTTGAAGGTTAATAATTAATTAACTACAATAACATCTTAGAATTACCTCTCACTTTCCTCAATCTACCTTTCCCCATCAAGTACTCCCCTTCGAATTTGTCAATGGGGTTGGGATCGCAAATGCGATCCATGTGGATCTTTGCTGCAAACTTAGGAAGATATTCAAAAATGTACACCATAGTTTGGTATACCATATATCCTTCCACCATAGAACCCTCGTGATGTGCTCTTTGTCAAACCAAAGCCTTCAAAAATTTCAGGTGCCTCTCAACCATCCACATTGACCTAGTGTGTACAAGTCCACACAATTCAATCTCCTCAACTTGGTGTATGAGATAGTGTTCTTGTGCATTGAAAAAATCTGAAGGTAGACACTTTTGCATTTCACACATTAGATGAGGAATTTTTCTCTTCCAATATTTTATATCTTCTTTATGGGTTTCTTTACATGACAACCACCTACAAGATATTCAAGACGCAAAAATATATATTACATAACAAGTAAAACAAATCACAAATATAATATATATACAATGAACTAAAGAAATATCACTACTTACCTCATGTATTTTCCAAGATCATATATGACTTTCTTTACATTATTGTCGAAGTGGTCTGGGAGAGATATAGGTAGAACGTACTACAACAATTATAAAATTATCTTTTCATTTTTTCAAACATAATGCAATGAAAAGTACATGCACAGTATACATATATATAGTAATTACACAAGAACATGAATTACCTTAATGAAGGTCTACCAATCATGCGTTTTCATCCCTGGCCCAAATTAACTTTTCTTTGATATGAGATTGTTTATGTTTGTAGCAAATCCTGTGGGAAATCAAATTTTTGTATGACTTATTTTATAGCATTGCTTTGTTGGTCCGTTATTAACCAAGGAATGTCACTTATACATGGCTATTTGATTGAATGACATTTTTCATTGCATGATTGGATTCCTGAATGTCACTACAAATTTTGACAATTTTTTTCTTTGTCATGCCTTCCATCCAATATTTTTCATAATGTCTTTGTTATATTCTTTCCAATATGCATAGTATCAAACAAATGCACAATTTTTAACTTCTCGTAGTAGAGCAACCTACTAAATTGTCAAGGATAACTTTTTAGTCCCTTAGGAAGGTGGTCATTAATGCCTTGACAACCTTCACGATCATCAATCACATCATCAATAAACAAAATACAATAGAAAAGATGTTTTATGACATAAACCATTAGATGGAATGGCATTACCTTGATGATTAATTCTATTATATTCCAACTTCCATAGGTGATGTGTCATTCTCTGTGGCTTTGATGTATTCTCTTCTTTCTCATTGAAAAGATGTTTTTCAGTATTTCGATACTTATGATTTTTGTGGAGAAAGTGCCTATACTCATCAAACACCTACTTTCCTAAACTTTTTGAATGATGAGATTTCATATTTGGACCACAAACTAGACATTTCCCTTTGTTTGAATACCTACAAGATAATGTATAATTGGATTAAATATGTTAATTTTTTTAATTATAATTGTCATGTGCAACTTGAACACTATAACATACCACAAAAATGTGTTAGCTCTGGGGCATCGTGTATTGTCCATACAAGCATCGCATGGAATTGAAATTATCTTTGTCCTATTGGTCTAGAGATGTCATACATAGTGACACCATTCTATAACTCCAGCAACTTGTCGATAAGAGGCTCAATATATACATTCATATCTTTAACTTGGTACTTACCAAATTGAATGAACAAAAACATTACATAATTATTATGACCATTTTACTGCAATATTTATAATTAAATGTAGATGACTATTAAATGATAAAATACCTAGAACAATCATTGCAAACATTATGTGCTCCCTCTTTATTGACATCCATAGAGGAATGTTATTGTTGATAACAAAAACAGGCCACACTGAGTAAACAGATCTCAGCTCTCCAAATGGAGTGACACCATCTACTACCAATGAAAGCTTGAAATTGCGAGGTTCTTTAAAGTGTGTCCACTTTTCCTCTATGTCCATAAATGTTGAACCATCCACAGGCATTTGAATAATGTCATCTCAACTTCTATTGCGTGCATGGTAATACATAAATTGTGGCAAGCTAGTGCAATTGAATAATCTTTGCATACGTGGAATAATGGGAATATAACGAAGAACCTTGCGAGGTACCTTTTTTGTTATTTGATCTGTTCGATATCTACTAATATGACATTCAAGGCATTCAGTTTGAGATTCATGTTGTGTGTGATATATAATATGATCATTGGGACAAGTATCTATTGCTTGATACTCCATTCCAATATCTTTCATAATGGCAGATAATTCTCGGTATGAGAGAGGTAGAATATTGATGGTGGTAACAAAAACTCACCTATCAATCTACAGCAAAAAAATATAATTTGTTAATATAAAGAATGTTAATGGTACATGATTCTCCATTTATTAACTATAATGACATATATGACATACCTTAACATACATGAGATTGTTATGTTGCATAAACCATTAATAACCTTCAAGTTCACCAACAACAATACAACGGAGAGAAGAGTTGTCTGGGAGCCTTCATAAAGGGCCTCATATGCCTTCTCAAGTAGAGGTAAATCATGAATAACATCAAGGTCATCTTCATCATCATGATCAGCTGCGCTAGCACTAAATGTGTCATGGATCAATGTATGTGTACCATCATCTTCAATTGTGTTTTGTGGCTCATGATCGTCATCTTCCATGGGATAATTATCTTCAGCTTCAATATTCACATCTCTATGTTCCTCCACTTTTAAAACCATATCATGTGCTTCGAGGTGCTCGACCTATATAAAAATGATAAACCATGATCATGATCTCATCATCAAGTGATTTCTTATGTATGTAAATTGTTAAAATGATATAATGCGAAACTTACCAATGGATGATAATCATGTCCCCCTTCAATGTGACCATGATCCATATCAAGTGCTTCAAGGTGCTCAACCTATATAAAAATGATAAACCATGATCATGATCTCATCATCAAGTGATTTCTTATGTATGTAAATTGTTAAAATGATATAATACAAAACTTACCAATGGATGACAATCATGTCCCCCTTCAATGTGACCATGCAGCCTACATTGTTTCTTAGTTGTTTTGATTAGAAGTCTTCTAGTCTTTAACCCCTTACAAATTTTGTAGGGACAATAACATTTTCCATCACCTTTTATTTTCAAGTTAGACCACAATCTAGGAATTGTCTCCTTATTTTGTTGTTTGCTAATATTGTCTGACATGGTCTTTCTTCACAGGCAAAAAAATTGGGCTATAGAACTAGTTATATAGAAGTTGAAATGTTAGTTATGAAATCACGTTTCAGTATAATATACCAAATTAAATTACTTGAACATAGAAATAATGCAAATTGAACCAAAACCATTTAACTCTTCTTTTTCATCTCAAAACATATCTAATGGCTTTGTGGTGATTTAGAGCAGGTGATATGCTAATGGCTTTGTGGTATGCAATCCTTGTATCATATCTTAAGTTTACTAATGTCTAATTGGGTAATCCATGAGTGTCTAATGTGAATTCATTATCAATGTGGTGAAGTCATCGAGAGTATGGTGATGGTCATCCTTATAGGATCCTCTCAATACTATCCAAATCGGTCTAAAAGGAAAGCAACTATCCATTCCCATGCTCATGCATACTTACATGACTAATGCTACCCTTGTGTATCCTAAACACCATGAGGATGGGGACAAGTATCATGGGAACTGATCATAATTTGTGAAGACATGGTTCACACTCATTGATGGTCATTTTGCAACTCACCTTGAGTCTACATGAGCTGCAAAAGCTTGTGATAAGTATGGATGATTGTCTCCTTCCAATATGTAGTCCTTTCATTGCATGTAGACCTAAACAATAGCATAAATCTTTGTCATATTTTAGGTGCCTACACACTATGTTAAAAAATGTCTCACTATGGTGGCAACTAGATGCTAATGTTAGCCAAGATTGCTCCCCATACATGCTCTAAGGCATCTATTTTGATCTCAATCGATTTCTACAAACCAGACAAAACAAAGAGTGGTATTGAACAAAACTTCTATTTCAATTAGGTGAATGCTTGTTGTAGTGATTATGCCAAAGGGAATCAATAACCACTCAAATAAGCCCTTCTTGAACTCAAAGAAAGTCCTCCAAATGTTAATTAGCTCAACAAGGAATTGATGCTTCCCTAATTTCAAAGCAATCTTGTTGAAAAATTCATCTCCTCAGAGTTGGTTCAAGAGGTCAGCAATTTGAGGGATCAAAATACTTTTTCTTGATAGTGGTCTTGATTAGGACCTAATAGTCGATTTGAATCACCATGTCCCATCTTCTTCTTGGAAAGTACAAAATGGGCTTCCACAAAGCAAAAGTAGCTGGTCAAAATGACCCTTTTGAATCAACTTCTCAAGTTGTTGTTAAGTATTGATGTAGTCTTAAGAAATCTCATGACTCCATTACATGTCCAAACTTGGGTTTACAAACACAACTTTGTCAAAACAAAAACAATATCACTAGTAAAACTATGACTGTGACAATTAATACCCTTAGGACAATCATAGAAATTTAATCTATTTCATTTGGTTTTGATCCAAAAACCCTTCTGAAGGTTGCATAGGTTCCCCTCACCCCTCTCTCTATCATCAACCACTTCAAAATACCAATCGCTTGGTCTTTCCACCAAATTATTCACTCTTACTACCTTTTATTGTTTGATACATAGAGATATCAGACTGCCCTCATGCCCAAACACGTACCAAGTCTAATTTGGAGCCCTGCACACAACATAATATGATACATAGCATGAACATAGGTCTTCCCACACATTTGGGTGAATTTAATATGCATGGGAGACCAAACTATACATTATTTACTCCTCTCGGTAAACACTAGGCAAGGTTTTGACAGTTTTTGGAAAAACTATGATATCTTCTTTAAAAAACAATGAAATTCAATGCCACAAAAGACAAAATAAATTTAACTCACTGCTCTACCACATCCAATTGACTTCCCATCAAATTATGATTATTTTCACAGTGAAAAATGAAGAGAATCAGACCGAAACGTCCAAAAATGTACAGAAAATCCCAATTTCATTAAGCAAAACTCTTGGATGGAATGCCAAATGCCTATTTATTCCCATCCAAGTGGGTTACAATGTCAAACCACCATAAACTAACTTTCCAACCATATTTTTAAGAATTTGCTACAAGAAATGCAAAAGTTGACATGGCAAAATGACAACTTTTCTCCCAATGGACGTCAAACTTTCACAATTAGGTCCCAATACATGAATATTTGAATGGTATGGCAGCTTCCAAAGAGGGTAAATCTTGCACACAAATTGAAATGACATAAAGATTAGAATAAAATATTTACGCAAATATGCAATTAACAATCTCCATGCACATCAATTCTCTTCACATTTAATGTCTCTCCCTAGCGTTTCAATTTTTTAGATAGTTATTGATTTGATCAAACACATCGCAATTATATTTATGGTAGAGTTTCAAAATCCTTTACACTTTGATGGATACCATACCCTACTCTATGGATCAACCTTGCATCTTTTCTATTCTTTTTTCTTACATAGCCTGTCTCTATATTGTGCCACACACCATCTCTGCAGCCTTCCAAAGTAGTGTTATGTTTGTTCATTGCCCCTTTTACTAAACTCTATAAATTGTAATCTTGTATTTATTTTTAATCGACGCTTTCCTACATTGTTTGATCTGCCATCTTGTTATAAATTTCCTCTCTATTATGCTTTGATGGATGTCACATCATGTTACAAACCTCACATTTTGGCATTGGCAGAAAGGATATTAGCAAAGGTTGTGTAATATGGCTTTTACATCTACCAATTGTCATTCCATCTTGTGCATATGGCTTTTACATGTAGAAGAAATAAATTTGATAAATAGGCCATATGGTGGATGATAAGTGGAGGATGTAAGTACTAAAGGTGTGGCACTAGTGGCTTTGGTACATGAAGGTGACTAGAGGTTGTGGAAGGAGAAATGGTGGAAGTTGGATCTATGGTAGAGGTGGGAGTAGATGTTATTTACGCATGAAAATGTTAAGCTAATACTCATAAAATAGCTAGGAATCCAACCTAAGGCCTTCTATTTGTTAATAAATTTCTCTACTATTGAGCTACTACCCCCTTTCTTACCATTCCATTGTTGTCTTGAGTGTAGATTATTTTCAACACCCATTATAAGACACATTATAGGTTCTTGGGGCTCCTAACTGTTAGGGTTTCAAGAAGATCCAAAGTAAATATGAACTAACAATTATATGTAGATTTAAATACAAAAGATAAAGAAATAAAACAGGACACAGATAACATAGAGATTTAACGTGGTTCACCCAAAATGGGTTACATCCACCATACAAAGTCGAAGATATTTCTTATTATCCAGCAAAAACAGTACATCAACCTTACAATGCCTTAAGCATCCTAGCCGCTTATAACATGCATTTTTAGGGCAACAAACAAAGTCAGCCTTTTTAGGGTTTTATTACAATGTCGGTTTTCATCAACGAAAAAATGGCAAAAATACGTGCTGAGTGTACAGTACTTTGCTGATCAGTCGCCACATTTCAACACTAACGTAGCCTATCTTTGATAACATTTTGAGCTACTACTCATGGACTAGTTAGGTTACCAAGCTATGACCTTCTATTTGTTGTTAGAATGTGATCTATGACTAAGTATTAGAGGATCTTACTAACTTGGGTATCATGCTTTTATGTGTCTCTGACATGACTCCTAGTAACTATATAAGGATCTTACTAGTCCTAGATCTATGCCTTGTCTTTTTTATATGGTTCCTAGTGAGAATATATGAATCTTACTAGTGAGAATATATGAATCTTACTAGTTATAAATGTCATAACTTTGTGTTTTGCATGCTCTATGTGTGTTACCAATGTTACTCATATTACTCATTTTGTACTTCCCTTTTATCTCAATATTGTAGATTGACAATATCATAAGTCTTGGGAGCTACCACCTTTCCAAACTTGTAGTCATCTTGACTCTTCAATATCTTGGTGAAAGAATATTTGGTTTCTCCATATTTTCCCAAGAGTACATGAGCATAATTTCATACTCTTGCTAAGAGGGGGCTAAATATTGCATCATAAGTTGTATCTCTTTATAAATATACACTAGGTTTGGACTCACTTTAGTGGTTGTGCCTTATTTATGCCTAATTGTACTTATGTTTGAGAGTGTTTCCATAAATTTGGTTCATTCCCTTATTCATGATGTTCCTCATGGCTCAATTTTCTAGGACTAGGGTCTTGGGAACCCTTATTCATGGAAATTGGACCTAAAATTTGAAAGATGAATGTTGGATTTGCAAATAGTAGGAATTTCCTCTCCAAATTTGGACTTTTCCAAAAGTTCAATTTGAAAAGGTGCAAGTTGCATATAGATACAAATCTATTTCTCATTTCAAACCAGCCCCTATCAACTCCAACCCACATCTACCAATTTTTCAATCAAGAAATTCAAATCAATTGACCATAGATCTATAATCAAGGAACAAGGCATTTAAAGATACAACTTTGTTACATCAGCTATGATCAACTACATTATGTTTTTTCATGATGAAAGCATACACTAACATGTTCTAGAAACATTAAGGCTTGTGTGGAACTTCATGCCAATAATTTCAAAATTGAGGTATATTTGTCAATTTTTTATTTACATTTATGTTTAGCCTCTTTCCTACTAAGGTCATGCACTCTTTTTACTCATCATAGCCCCTTTCTTGCTAGTCCACACTATCAATCTATCAAATACTAGTTTGGAAGAAGGGGGAGTCCTTCAAGGTAAGACACAATAGGGAACAAAGAAGCTAGACCCAAATGATAACGTGACAAGGTCCAAAGAAGGAAACATTAGGAAACACAAACAAAAGAGCAAGTTAATATAGAAGTGACTCATGGAGTGTGGATCATGCCTCAAAAGACACAAATAAATTTGCATCTCACACTATTATGGAGACAATCCTTAAGGCTCACACTAGAGGTAAAAAAAGTTTGGAACATATTAACAAAAAATCTAATGTTATGAAGCTTTCTCTGCTAGCTACCTCCCTAGAACTGGTTCAAGGTGACTCTCTCACACATTTGTAAATGTGAAAGGAAACACAATAGACAAAAAAAATAGTAGAAAATGAAGATGATTTTCCAACTAAAGACCTTAACATAAAACATGAAAAATTTAAGTCCCCTAATGAAGAAAAAGGTATTGTTGAAGTCTTGCTTGACTTTAACAACCTTCCTAAATATCCCCATACCTTTAGCTAAGAGATCAACTAGACAATAGTCAAAAATAAAAATAGAAAAAATATCAAAGGAAAGAAAGCTAACATAAGAAGAAATTTGAGGAAATGAAGACCTAATCATATTATAGATACTTAACGAAGGGAAGTGGAAAAGGATATAGCAATGGGGAAACAAGGGACCCTAGATAATTTTTTAGGTGACAAGAGAACTATAAAATGAAGATCCTATCATAGAAAAACAAAGGGATAAATAGCACTAATAAATAACATACACTGAGGTGTACTATTATTGACAATAAAATCTATATACTTTTGTTGTAGGAATGCAAGATGATTGAATATGTTTTTGCTAAAGTTCCTGATAAAATTTGGCCTAATGTGAGCTACTATGTTAGGTAAGAAAATGGAGCCTTGAGAAGGAAAGTAACTATCTGGAACTACCTCATTGTTAGAGGGGGTGTGGCTGATAACTACAAAAATAGTTTGGCAATGGCCTCTCCTACTCTATCTTCTAATGAGAACTGGAAACTCATCAATTCTGCCTATTAAAGGTTGATCTTTTAGCCGGTTATCTCGTTCATTGTTGTGTATACATCCTAGTGTCATGGTAGGGGCAGGGTGGGAGAGAGAGAAAAGAGAAAGAGAGGTTTATTGCCCTCTAGGCCTATAGAATTCATGGTGGTGAAAGAGGAAGATTGAACATCGACAATCAAGGAATGGGGGAAACATTAAAAGAATTTTGATGATATTGACCTAGAAATGGCAAAGCACGGGTAGTTGTGAAATGTAGTGGATAGCTCAAGCCATTCCAACTCCTCAGCAATGGGTGGGACGCACTCGACTACCTATACAAGAGATAAACTTTAAGTTACTCAACCTAACAAATTCCTCATGTATGCAAATCCGAGCAACGACATGCTACTACCATCAACAGGCAGGGGTTGGACAGTGCAGCTGATAAAAATTTGTTAATGGCAGCAGTTCATTAAAAGGCAATTTCATCAACCTGCTATTTTATTCAGGTATGGAGGTATTGAAACTTAACCATAAGTTCAAAGAAAGTTTTAGTAGGCTAGATTCTATCTCGAATGGTGAGTGTGCAAAAGTACCTCGAATGGTGAGTGTGTCATTTGATCTTGCCAGGAGTTGCCAGAGGTCGACACAGAACCTTGCACGGGATTGATTGCACAAATGACTTGCCCTCTTTTTTTTTTAAGTAATACCCGTTGTCGTTGAGATTTCAATGAACCCAAGCACTTTAAAAAAAAAATCATTGCTAATACCTTCTCCGTTGAAACCAAATGTAAAATTATTGTCGAAATTCCGATGAATTCGGGCATTGTTTAAAAAAAAAATCAGATCTGGTCACAATATACCTTCTCCGTCAAAAACCTCCATCAAAATTATGGACCAAATGTATGAGTGTCTCAAATGACACGGCTATGGATAAAGTAGAAATGATGGAAGAAAATTCGAAGGATGCACCTTCAGATTTCATCAAGAAGAAGAGTCGCCTGGACAAGATGCAAGCAGAGCTCATCCACCTCAGAGAATCTTTGGATACTTAGAGGAAGGAGGACAAAGCTAGAAGTGGGTAAGTGCACCAAGATGGTGAGCAAAAAGGTGGCCACATGCCAAAAAAAACCAAATTTTTCATAACCCGTGCGGATTCTAAAAATTCAAAAACGTGCTAGGCTTGGTAACACCAAGCCTAGCCAAAAACAATTTAAAAAACAAAATGTTCCTCAAAACCCGTACGAGTTTTGAGGAACATTTTGTTTTTTAATAAAAAATCAAAAGTTTCTCAAAACCCGTACGGGTTTTGAGAAACATTATTTTTTTGTGTAGGCCACAGGTTTTAGCCATTTTCAATGCCAAAACCCATGGAAAATGGCTAAAACCTGTGGCCTACACAAAAAAATAATGTTCAGGTTTTGAGAAACATTATTTTTTTGTGTAGGCCACAGGTTTTAGCCATTTTCAATGCCAAAACCCATGGAACAGCAGCAAGGGAAAGCCAAAAAAACATAGAACCCGCACGGGTTTGCAATTATTTTGAATTTTCCCAACATTGTGAGCAATTTTCAACAATGGCACCCCGTCGAACAAGTAAGATTTGATTGGTTTGATTATTTTTGTTTGCATTTTAATTGAAGTAGGTTTTTTTAATTGATTTAAGTTTTGTTTTTATTAATTTGATGTTAGATTCTTCAAGAAATCCCCAAAAATGAAATAGACAACAAAGACCTCCTCCTACACAAGCAACACAAGCAAATTATGTAAACATTGCACATGAGCAACAAGAAAACCCTCAAAATCCTCAAAATGTTGCTCCTAAACAATCACCACCACCCCAAAACCCTCCATGCCCTCCATTAGATCATGTAGATGCCACACAAGAGGATCTCATCAATTGCCTTACACAAAATAGTGTCCAAATTTCTATATTGGTGAATAGGTTGAGGTTCTCTAGGCTTGAGCACCACTCAACCCTCGCCAAAACACTATAAACAATGGCTAATAGTGCAAATAAGGTATCTAGGGAGGTTATGAAATGGGGTTCATGGAGGGATAGATGTTGAACATTTTATGCGGATGGGTTGTCATATGATCAAGTGAAAAAAAAAGGGCATAGGTAAAGCTAACATATGTGCTCTTTTCACCAATCTTGTTACCAGTAACAAACTAGAACTAAATACGACTCGATTTCCTATACATTGGTGTGTTCATGCTAGGGTGAAAGAATCTTTTTGGGATAGGTCGTATATGGTATTTGACCAACCACCTTGTAATAGTTGGGAGGTGCCTCTATATTTTTTGAGAAAGTTGTATTGTGAGTTTATCCTCGACGAGAAGCCAAATTACTTTTACATCCGTCAATTTCAGGGTAAAGGTAGAGGCTTTGTGCATGGTAGACATGGGGGCCATAGGGTGGTAGAGCCATAACATAGGAGGTGTACAACTCCTAAACCCATGGTTCATGTCACTGTCCCTATATCCTTGAAGGATTATATGGAATTATAGACTCTTCAGGTAGCTGCATCATTAACTGATGTCATTGTTCAGCATGGCACATAGTTAATCAGAGCAGAGGATGTACCAACACTTGTGACACCTCCTTCATCAGCGTCACCTCATGCATCATTTGGCATGAGCCAACCCATTTAGCATATGTGCCCCACCTGCCAAGGTGTATGTTCTGGTGTAGAAACTGACATGGATGAGGATGGTTCAAAATCTCATTCGTGTACATGTTGCGGGAGTAGATGTCATGCTTCCACTGCAGAGAATGTGGCTCTCATTGACGAACTGATCAATATGTTGTACCCTCTCTATCAGGCATAGGTGCATTTAATTTTGTTTATAACATGTTATCAATTAAGTGACTAAATCTTATAAATATAAATGAATTTTTATTTTTATAAAAAGTTAAAGTGACATAAATAAAATGCATTGCAGGGTGCAGTAAGTGGTGGGAGTACACCACAGACTTTTCAGTTGACTCCACGGTCACGAGTAGTTTTGCCACCAAAGGTAAAGATTTATAAATTTGTTAAAAATATAATAATACATTGGTTTCAAAATATCTTTTGTTAATTATATGTATCTGTAGCGTCCTAAAATTGTGACACTTGCAATTTCAACCACATTTGGGTCTTCACGATGGCGACGCAACACAGAACCTGAATGGAGACCCCGAAACTTGTTCATGACATCAAAAACTGCATTTTTCAGCACCCTAGCCTGATCCTCCTTGCACCCTGCTGTCCTTGGAGGTGGGACCATGGCACCCAGTGCCCTGGTCCTTTAGGACTAGGGCGCCTAGCGCCCTGGTCCCCCAGGACCATGGCGCCCAGCGCCCTGGTCCCTGGCCCTATTTTTGGGCCCGGTCTCTTTTGGGTCTCGGGTCTTTATGTTTGCAAATTGGAAAATAATCTTCCCAGGTCGGCCTAAGGTCAGAAAAATTAGTCTTTCAACCCTAATTGGCGAGTATATAAACTACATTTCCTCTCCCATTTTGGTAGATGGAAAAAAGGCGGAAGCGATATTCAAACATTCAAGCATTCAAGCATTCAAGCATTCCTTCAAGCAATTGATCATTCTAAGTCTCCATTCAAGGCTAAGTGTTGCATTCAAGATAAGGATTCAACCATTGAAGAGGAGATCACTTACAACATACAACATACAACAACAATTGCACCTTCGCATGTAAGAATACAAACATTCTTACAACAAGGTACTAGTACTTGTTTTACATTACAATCATTTACATTTACAACATTCTCATTGCTTGGTTAATTCCAAAACCGGGGTTTGACCTAAGGGCAAACCCCTAATCCCTAACCCCCCAATCATCCTCTCTTTTCTGTGTGTAGGTTGCAGGTACGCGGCTGTAATTGAAGATCTGGAATCCTTGTGCAGAGACGAACAGATCCCCCTTCGTTTCGCGGATTTTTCGGAGGACCGTGTGCACGTCGGGCGCCATCATCCCGTCAACTTTCGCTCAAATTTGCAGGACAACATCGTCTTGACATTTTACTGCTAATTCCAGGTCCGCAGCTTCATCCTATATTCCTATCTCTGTTTATAAGTGAATCTTTTTACTTTACATGCATTCCTAGCCCAATCCTTCTATCTACATTCTTTACAAAAGAGGGCAGCCTTGCTATCATAACCCTTGAAACTCATTTAGAATCCAATCTTGCATTGTTTGGGATTGGATCTTGTGGGTTTCAACCCCTCTTTTGAATGTAAAGTCTCCCCTAAGTGAAAACTGTCAACCCTAGTGACCTCCTTTCTCTCTCCTTGGAGTGGTGGGGGGAACACTTAGGGTTCGATCGCGATTTTCTGCTTTACAGTATCATTACTTGGTGTTTTATAGGTCTTATCAGTGGCTAAGATGTCCCAACTTGATGATATCACGCTTTCGACCATTGACTTTGGCCAAGATAGCTATGCGGTACCATTTAGATTTATATATTTTTGACTTAAGTGATATATTAAATAAATTCTCTTTTCCCTTATGTTAATTATTTTCTGTTAGTTTACCCCACCTACCACGAGGACATCTCGTGTGAGAAAACCATCCTCTAGCACTCTGAGGTAGAAAAAGATATCCTCTTGAACACCCAAACGACAGAAGGTAATTTAGTACAATTTAAATTCATTTGTTGAAATGTATTATGACTAAACATGTATATGTAGATATTGATAAATGCACTTAATTTATTTGTTCTATATGCATAAACATATAGGGTTTACGGAATTAATGAATGCACCTGATGTCGATGAGGTTCAGCAGAGGGAAGAGGTGATATCTTCATATTCACTTTGGATTGCATTCTTTCTTGTTCGAAATAACTAAATCCTTTTATCTCTATATCATATGTTATCATTTTTCATACAGGAAATGGTAATAGTTGCATCAGATTCGACTAGGCCTCCTAAGGTTATAGGAGTTATAGGAGAACTATACAAGGCTTCAGTGTGCATTTGTTCTACATATGTTAAAAATATTTGTTTTATCTAGTTTGTCAACAACTTTGGGTTATTAACTTGTATAATTGTCTTTAACCTATTACAGGTCCCTTCCAAACTTCCTATTGTTATTCTACCATTCCATTTCAGGAGAAGTCCTACACGTGTATTATGGGATCCAACACGACCAAGGGAAAAGGTATGTTTATCTTAGATCAACTCCTTTTCACTAAGTGCACAACGGAGTTGAAACCCTCTAGTTAACTCCTTTTGGATCACTTACCATGGATATAGGAAATGGTAATAACTGATTCATATGTGACTTTTCCTCCTACAACCACAACACATCCATCTAAGGCTATAGTATGCTTTAGTTTTTTAGTCTATTCATTTTTAGTTATTATGTTTTATTTGACATATATGTTATTAACATGTATTAATGTTGTTTTATCAGTTACAACCCCCTTTAGGACATCCCACAAATCCTCGGTTTGACCCAATTGTAGAAGATAAAGATGAGGTAATCAACATTTCAACTTCAAACAATTTAGAGTTCAGTATTTAGTTATTTTGATGTTATATTGAGAAAATATATTTGATTCGACATTTGAATTGTCCTTGTGCAACCACTTGCAGAGCCACGTACTACTTCGAAGAGGCTCAATTTTAATGATCTGCCATAGTTATAGATATCGATAGAGACATATAGTTATAGTTGTGGTCATTGAAGGACCAATTTTTTTATATATTCGACATTTTTATATGTATATATCAACTTTGACAGACATGGCACATGCCACATTTTTGTAACTATTATTGATTTGGCATCTATGCCATTTTTTGATATGTACACGAGTATTGTTCATTTTGATATATATGAAACTTGATATTCTTGAAACTTAGTTATTTTCTATTGAAATGTGATCAAACTTGTTCATTGTGTATATGTCTTGAAATGTGATCCAATTTGTTCATTACTTGTAACTCATATGGTGTATACTTTTAAACTATCAATCGCTCATATTGTGTATACCCAAGTACCCACATTGGTAATGCTGATATTGTGTATTTTGATTGAGTGAATTTGCTTTGAGTCCTTCATTCATGAAGAGATTGGAGTGAAGTTATTATTTCATAAACTCATGCTTATGGAGCGAAGTTCGTCATTTCAAGAACCAATTAAGACAATACAAAGCGGATTTGAAATTTATCTAAGGATGAGTTGGCTTAGGTGAGGTTTTCATTTAAATTTTATTCCATAAAAAGTCATCCTTAGGGTAAGAGACACACCTATTCATCCAAATTGCCTATAAAAGAAGAGTTGAAGGAATCATTTTAACATCAAATCAAACCAATTATCTCTTTTTTCATCAAAAACCATCAGTGAGAGATGGCAAAATAGTGCATCTTTTGTTCTGCTCATCATGGGAATGAATTGTCAGTGTGAGCACGTCCAGCTAGTTGGTTTTATGCTAGGTGTGTCCTTGTCTCACTCCTCAAGATGTCTAATCATTCTGAGCCACCTCATAGCGATGTTTTCCCTTGAGCGTTCAATGTTGAAAAAATGATCAAACTTTGACATCATGTAACTCAGAGACCGTGGCACTTATGGACGATCCATTTGAACCTATGTGGCCATATTGTCACTGCCTAAAAAAAAATCTCTCTGGTTCAAACAACTCAATTTCACTTTCTTGTGCTGATATTTTTTCTGTCGCATAAAAAATCATCAAAAACCATCTGTGAGAGGTGGCAAAATAGTACATCTTTCATTCTGCTCAGCGTGGGAATGAATCATCAGTGCGAGCACATCTAGGTGGTCAAGTTTATGCTAGGTGAGCCCTTGTCTCACTCCCCAAGACATCTGATTATTCAAAGCCACCTACTAGTTTCATTTTCCCTTGAGTGCTCAAAGTGGAAAAAATGGTCAAACTTTGACATCGCGTAAATCGGAGACCATGGAACTTATGGACAATTTGTGTGAACCTATGGGGTCATGTTGTCACTACATAAAAAATCCTCTCTCAGTTTCAGACAAATCAATTATGTTTTCTTGTGGTGAGATTTTTTCTGCCACATCAAAAACCGTAAAAAACCATCAATGAGAGGTGGCAAAATAGTGTATCATTCGTTATTCTCATCATGGGAACAAACCATTAGTGTGAGCACATCTAGGTGGTCATTTTTATGCTAGGTATTCCCTTGTCTTGTTCCCCAAGACATCTAATCGTTCGGAGCCACCTCGTAGCGACGTTTTCCCTTGAGCGCTCAAAGTGGAAAAAATGGTCAAACTTTGACGTCACGTAACCCTGAGACCATGGAATTTATGGACAATCCATTTGAACCTATGGGTTCATGTTGTCACTTCCTGAAAAAGCCTCTCTCGGTTTCGAACAAATCGATTCCATTTTCTTGTGGTGAGATTTTTTCTGTCGCATAAAAAATCGTTAGTGAGAGGTGGCAAAATAGTGCATCTTTCGTTCTACTCATCGTGGAAATGAACCGTCAGTGTGAGTGCATCTAGGTGGCTATTTTTATGCTAAGTTTTCCCTTGTCTTTCTCCCTAATACGTCTGATCATTCGGAGCCACCTCATAGCGACGTTTTCCCTTGAGCGCTCAAAGTGGAAAAAATGGTCAAACTTTGACATCGCGTAACTGGGAGACCGTGGTACTTAAGGACAATCTATTTGAACCTATAGGGTCATTTTGTTGCTGCCTAAAAAATCCTCTCTTAGTTTCAAACAACTCAATTTTGTTTTCTTGTGGTGAGATTTTTTCTGTCGCATCAAAAACCATCAAAAATTGTCAGTGAGAGGTGGCAAAATAGTGCATCTTTTGTTCTACTCATCATGGGAACAAACCATCAATGCAAGCATGTTCAGGTGGCTAGGTTTATACTAGGTGTTCCCTTGTCTCATTCCCCAAGATGTCTAATCGTTCGGAGCCACCTCGTAGCGATGTTTTCCCTTGAGTGCTCAAACTGGAAAAAACGGTCAAATTTTGATGTCGCATAACTCAGAGACCATGGCACTTATGGAAAATCCATTTGAACCTATGGGGTCATTTTGTTGCTACCTAAAAAATCCTCTCTCAAGTTCAGACAACTTGATTACATTTTCTTGTGGTGAGATTTTTTGTCACATCAAAAACTGTCAATGAGAGGTGGCAAAATAGTGCGTCTTTCATTCTACTCATCGTGAGAACGAACCGTTAGTGCGAGCATGTCTAGGTGGCCATTTTTATGGTAGGGTTCCCTTGTCTTGCTCCCCAAGATGTCTAATTGTTCAGAGCCACCTCATAGCGACGTTTTCCCTTGAGCACTCAAAGTGGAAAAAATGGTCAAACTTTGACATCGCTTAACTTAGAGACTATAGCACTTATGGATGATCCGTTTGAACCTATGGAGTTGTGTTATCACTTCCTAAAAAATCCTCTCTCATTTTCAGACAACTTGATTCCATTTTGTCATGGTGATATTTTTTCTCTCGCATCAAAAACAGTAAAAAACCGTCAGTGAGAGGTGGCAAAATAGTTCATTGTTTGTTTTGCTCATTGTGGGAATGAATCGTCAGTGCGAGCGCATCTGGGTGGCTGGGTTTTTGCTAGGTATGCCCTTGTCCTACTCCCCAAGATTTCTGATTGTTCAGAGCCACCTCATAGCGATGTTTTACCTTGAGCACTCAAAGTGGAAAAAATTGTCAAACTTTGATGTCGCATAACTCAGAGACTGTGGCACTTATAGATGATCTATTTGAACCTATGGGATTGTGTTGTCACTACCTAAAAAATTTTGTCTCGGTTTTGGACAACTTGATTTTGTTTTCTTGTGGTGAGATTTTTTCTGTCGCATCAAAAACCGTTAGTGAGAGGTGGCAAAATAGTGCATCTTTCGTTCTTCTCATCATGGGAACAAACCCTCAGCATGAGCATGTCTAGGTGGTTGTTTTTACACTAGGTGTGCTATTTTCTCGCTCCCCAAGACGTCTGATCATTCGGAGCCACCTCGTAGCGACGTTTTCCCTTGAGCGCTCAAAGTGGAAAAAATGGTCAAGCTTTGACGTCATGTAACTCAGAGACCATGGCACTTAAGAACAATCTATGTGAACCTCTAGGGTTGTGTTGTCACTACCTAAAATATCCTCTCTCAGTTTCAGACAACTTGATTCCATTTGCTTGTGGTGATATTGTTTTTGTCGCATCAAAAACTGTAATTAACCATTAGTGAGAGGTGGCAAAATAATGCATCATTCATTATGCTCATAATGAGAATGAACCATCAGTGTGAGTGCATCCAAGTGGTTTGGATTACGTTAGGTGTGCCCTTGTCTTGCTCCCCAATATGTCCAATCGTTCAGAGCCACCTCCTAGCGATGTTTTCCCTTGATCTCTCAAAGTGGAAAAAATGGTCAAACTTTGATGTCGCGTAACTTGGAGACCGTGGCACTTATGGACAATCTGTTTGAACCTATGGGGTCATGTTGTTTCTTCCTAAAAATATTTCTCTCAGTTTTAGACAACTCAATTTTTTTTCTTGTGGTGAGATTTTTTCTGTCGCATCAAAAACTATCAAAAACCGTTAGTGAGAGGTAGCAAAATAGTGCATCTTTCATTATGCTTGTCATGGGAATGAACCATCAGTGCATCCGGGTGGCTGGGTTTATGCTAGGTGTTCCCTTGTCTCACTCTCCAAGACGTCTGATCATTCGAAGCCACCTCATAGCAACGTTTTCCCTTGAGCACTCAAAGTGGAAAAAATGGTCAAACTTTGATGTCATGTAACTCAAAGACCATGGCACTTATGGATGATTCATTTGAACCTATGGGGTCATGTTGTCTCTACCTAAAAAAGCCTCTCTTAGTTTTGGACAACTCAATTTTTTTTTTTCTTGTGGTGAGATTTTTTCTATCGCATCAAAAACTGTCAAAAACCATCAGTGAGAGGTGGCAAAATAGTGCAACTTTCGTTCTACTCATCGTGGGAACAAACCATCAATGTGAGGGAATCTAGGTGGCTGGGTTTACACTAGGTGTTCCCTTGTCTTGTTCCCCAAGACGTCCGATCATTCGAAGCCACCTCGTAGCGACATTTTCCCTTCAGTGCTCAAAGTGGAAAAAACAGTCAAACTTTGACATCGCGTAACTTAGAGATTGTGGCACTTATGGACGATCCGTTTGAACCTATGGGGTCATGTTGTTGCTTCCTAAACAAATCTCTCTCAGTTTTGGACAACTTGATTACATTTTCTTGTGGTGATATTTTTTCTATCGCATCAAAAACTATCAGTGAGAGGTGCCAAAATAGTGCATCTTCCATTCTACTCTTCGTGCGAATGAACCGTTAGTGCAAGCACATTTGGGTGGATGTTTTTACGCTAGGTGTGCCCTTGTCTTTCTCCCCAAGACGTCTGATCATTCAAAGTCACCTCGTAGCGACATTTTCTCTTGAGCGCTCAAAGTGGAAAAATGGTCAAACTTTGACGTCGCGTAAGTCAGAGACCGTGGCACTTATGGATGATCCATTTGAACCTATAGGGTTTTGTTGTCTCTACCTAAAAAAGCCTCTCTCGGTTTCGAACAACTCGATTCTGTTTTCTTGTGGTGAGATTTTTTCTGTCGCATCAAAAATCGTTAGTGAGAGGTGGCAAAATAGTGCATCTTTCATTCTTCTCGTCATGGGAATGAACCATTAGTGTGAGCACATCTAGGTAGCCGGTTTTATGCTAGGTGTGCCCTTTTCTCGCTCCCCAAGATGTCTGATCATTCGGAGCCACCTTGTAGTGACGTTTTCCCTTGAGCGCTCAAAGTGGAAAAAAGGGTCAAACTTTGACGTCATGTAACTCAAAGACCGTGACACTTATGGATGATCCATTTGAACCTATGGGGTCATGTTGTTGCTGCCTAAAAAATCCTATCTCAGTTTCAGACAACTCGATTCCATTTTCTTGTGGTGATTTTTTTTTTGTCGCATCAAAAACCATCAAAAATCGTCAGTGAGGTGGCAAAATAGTGCATCTTTCATTTTGCTCATCATGGGAACGAATCGTTAGCTTGAGCATGTCCAAGTAATTAGTTTTATGCTAGGTGAGCCCTTGTTTCATTCCCCAAGACATCTGATCATTCTGAGCCACCTCGTAGCGATGTTTTCCCTTGAGCGCTCAAAGTGGAAAAAATGGTCAAACTTTGACATCGCGTAACTCAGAGACCGTTGCACTTATGGACAATTTGTTTGAACCTATGGGGTCATTTTGTCGATGCCTAAAAGGGCCTCTTTCAGTTTTAGACTATTCCTACTAGCCCTTCAAATCGGGTAACTCAACAATAACTCAAAACTTTCCCAAAACACTTAGAAAAAAATTGCATATTCAGATACCCATTTGCAAGTTATTTAACATATGTCAAAATCAAACACATTTATTTATTATCAAATAGTACAAATTTATAATCAAATGGTACAAGTTTATTACAAATGTATTTATAATCAAATGGTACAAATTTGGGCTCTCAAAATTTGCAAATCAACCCCATGGACACTTTCATATATAAAATTTGGCATCTAATATAAACAATCAAGCTCATTACTGTTTATATTTACAAAATTTTGCATCTAAATATGCAAATTACAACTTGTTGTTTTTTATACAAAAATTAGCATCTAGATATGCACATTAAAACTCATTGTTGTTTTTTTATACAAAATTTAGCATCTAGATATGCACATTACAACTCATTGATGTTTTTATATATATAATTTGGCATCTACATATGCACATTATAGCTCATATGCATATTACAGCTCATATGTATGTAGAGCACATCCAAAAAAGCGAAGTTACAACATTTCACAAAAGATATATACAAAATTGTCAAAATTATTCTACCATATTGTAGAATTATTCTTCTAGATGGCCCAAAATCAATCAAGTGAACCTTCTGGATCAGCTTGAGCCCTTAGTGTCTCAAGTATTGCCTCGTGGTTAGATTCATGAACTTTCCACAAATCCTTGTTAAGAGGTCTACCATGATATTTAATCAAATTAATATTTATTGCAACAAGAAGGTTTGAGTAATGAAGAATATGTCTATGTGTCTCAAAGTCCTCAAACAACCAGCCATTAGAATTTTTGATAGGGTACCTGCATTTTATAGAAGGATAAGTTAATTCCAAAATCAATACAATGACTGCTAAATAAATGAGTTTAAGAGGTATCAATACAACTTGACACAACAATGGTACCTTCTAAGCCATGTCCCTATCACAACAACGGATCCTATTGGGTACTCAATACCCTCTCCATCAACCACTGTAGAAGTCAATTTCTTTTTGGCCTCAATATAACAACACAAAAAGTAATATATTCCTTCTTTGTTGTTCTCATCCGTAATAACTGCATATACATGACCTGCATTTAATAGAAGGATATAAGTTAATACTAATAAATTGAGCTTAAAAGTGTAGCAAATTGCAACCCTTTACCTAGTTCAACTATGTCTGATACATGGTCAAAATCTATCGATGCTTCAATCTGGTTCGTTTGTAATGCTCTAGGAAGTTGATATGTATCTATGGTTTGCAAAGGTCTACAAGACCATTGGTCAACCCACTCTTTTGATTCACATTCATCCCACACAAAATGCATACACGAAGAGAAAAAGCATGCAATTTGTCTAGTATAAATAACTAGTGATGTTGCATTTGAACTTCTAAATGAGTGCATGTCACTTGATCCAATAAGTGTGCAACAATCTAGATGGCTTTCAATGTTAGATTCATGTATTAACCAAAAATATCTAGAAACCATAGACTTACCTACATTACCTGGTCCCATCGTAGAGTTACATCATTGCACAATTGTTTCTACATCTATTAACATTGCACCACCTTCATACTTCAATTCCTCTCTGGTAAGAGCTCTTTTCACACATTCTCCCACACCATAATGCTCTCCCTTTCCATGCCCTACCTCAATGAAATTCCAAAAATGTTGCACACCACTTGTCACATGCATCCTAGTCAACCAATAGAACATCCTTGCATTCTTGAATTGTGCAGTGCAATTGTACGACCATATTAAGTGTTGGTTGTATCTTATATCTCTTTCCCTTAAACTATCATAGAAGACTGTAAAACATCCTTGAACAAACTTTGAGGAATGAGTATGATCATCGCTAATATAGAAGTGATATTCTCTTATAACCTTTCTGTCCTCCTCGGTGCTATCATGTGCATGCATGAATGTTATGTGTACAACAATTGTAACTTGTGTAGAGTGGTAATACATAGATTGTACTTCATTTTGTGGCTTTAGTGTATAATTCTCAGCAAAATCAATGATAGAGACAATAGTGTCGAGGGGGAAAGTGTCCTTACACAACTTAAATTGCTCATCTAACTACTTAGCTCTATGTGTGTGACCTATGTGCCCATACAATAGTTTCTCTTGAAACATCTTCATAAAATCAGCTACACATATATCCCTTTTCACCAACTCACGCCTCTTTAATTATTTTCCATCTTTAACACCATATGTGACTGACTTGTATTTTCCAATAGAAACTAGTTCCTTACCAATTTCATGTGTTCTATCCAAATGTAGGCATCTATGCAACTATTGCAAACCGCCACATGTAGGACAAAAACTTCTCAAATGCATCATCTTATAGTAAATTCACCCGTCATCTCGTCTACATGGTACACTTGAAATAAATTCTCTTGGTGACTTAGGAGGTGCTTGTAGACCATATTCCTACAAAACATCATTAGTGTGCAAAGTACAACATATATAGCGATAAATATCATAATGCATGGAAAATTCAACATGGACCCTACAACAACATGTAGTATGTGCATGATTAATCTTAACATAAAATGGTTTTGTCATCTCAAAAAATCTTTGACCAATTTTAATCTAAGGAAAGCTTTGAAGAAACATTTCATAAAATTGTGTTTGAGTTGTATCTAAATAGTGTTTTGGATGTGGCTCACGATTACTAATTCCAATTCTCTTTCTAACAACATCTCTTTGGTTGGGTGAAACGCTTGTGTTGTCATGCCAATATTTCACAATTAACATTCTTAGTGCATCAACAACAACCTTGTCCTTGCGTGGGAGTCTACCCAAGAATGCCCAAAGAGAATTATTGTTAGGATCCTCGATTTTCTCTCACCTCTCTAAGGCATAGTGTAATGTGGTTCTACTTATCCTTAATGACTTGCTTGTTTTTCTAATTAAACAAGATTTTTCCATTTCCTTTCCCATTATGGTTGATGTGAGGACATGACGAGTAACATTGGCATCTTTAGTGCGTGATTTTTAACCAATGGCTTGGTAGGCATCAAAAAGATTTCTCATAATGGTTCTTTCACTATTATTTTTGGATGTTCTTAACCCCAAAATTTTCATTGTCTCTCTAAATTCTAGATTTTTAATCATTTAAACAAATAATTGGCATCTTCCACTTTGATTTAAGTTTTCAAAATAGTTATTCCAAATTCTTCTAACCATTCTTCTACAAGTTCTTTCAGAAATTTTATCATGCATTGGCTTCACAATATTTTCATCAATATCTATTAGGAACTTTGGTTTTCTACGAATTATTCTAAGAGGTGTTAAGATTGGTGCATGCTCTTCGTTTTCATTAGGTTCATTATGTGCATTGATCACATCAAATTCAAATGGTATATCTTCTTCAATTTCATTAACATGTGCATTCATCGAATCATTTTCAAATGGTGTATGTTCATTGCATTCATTAGGTGCATTCATCATATGTATTTGAATTGGTGTATGTTGATCATTTTGATTTGGTGCATTCATCATATCAATTTCAATTGTTGAATGTTCATCACTTTCATTAGGTGCATTAGATGACGTACCTTCACGTAATCTCCTCATACACTCCCTTTGTCTTTCCTTTGCCACCTCTCTTTGTTCATTTGTTCCTCTCTTGTTCTTTCCCATTTTCCTACACATAACATCATGATGACAATACACAATCAAATAGAAAAACAATAACAAATGACCATCATTTTGTTATAATCTAAAGTAACAATAATAAAATAACTTTTAAAAAAACCAAAATACAAGACAAATCAATCATGATCAAAGCAAAAAAACAATAAATGATCATCATTTTGTTATAATCTAAAGTATCAATGATAAAATAACTTCAA